>NW_004567114.1:16797067-16816898 GCF_000260355.1 Condylura cristata
TAATATTACTATAGTGGAGATCAACTAAGATAGAAGTCCCTTAAACCTTATTTATTACTTAATGGGTTTTTGTTTTTCTGCCTGAGTCATCCTGAGAGACAGAAGAGGAAATTCCTTGCTAATCACATCTTCTGAATAGAAGACATAGGTGAATTTCCTTATCTAAAGACTACATAGTAGAATACTAAAAGACAAGCCAGAAGACTTTTGTGGATTCCTTTAAGGTGTAGCAGGTAGAAAACTTGACTAGTTTCAAAACAGGCAACCTGGATGAATGTCCACATCTAAAGACCAAACAATAGGAAGTTTGAGTAATTCTTTAGAAGCTGAATAGAAGGGTAGGTGAGATAATAGAATGATAAATTTGGGTTTTCCTCCATACATCTGGCAGTGAGAGAGATTTTGCAAAAACAGCCCTTTTGCTTTTATTTATCAGTCAGTAGTCAAATCACTTGACTTCAGGGGAATTTTTTTACCTTGGTGCAGTGCTTGCTTGTCAGGACAGGCAGGCCTCATGCAACTGAGGCAGTCTAATTGTAAGCTGAATGTTGCTCAGAGTATTTTGATATTATGAGTATACAAAAAAGGGAAGTCATAACATAAGTTAGCAGTGGAAAGTCTAATTTTTCAGAGCTTTTCCCGATCTACCCGGAATCTGTCAGACGATAGACGTTGCATAGCTTGTGTCAATTTGTTAAATAAATGAATGAATGAACAAGCTTGATAATGTTTACATCAAAATGTGCTGAAGTCACATTTCAGGAAGCCCAAACAGATCTGTCAAGGGAATATCAGTTATAACCAACTCCTTCTTCTGATGCTGTAAGATGGGTCCTTCCATGCAAATAGCCATGTGCCTGTCAAGTGGGTAATACTATTTTAGACTTCCAATTCATCTTGGCACTCCAACCAACACTGTAGGAACCAAAGACATATACTATTTTTTTTAATGTTTCAGGTAAATATATTTTAGTGCAATATAGAGTCGGGGTAGTGTAATAATATAAAACTAAAACATGATATTGGTTTTAAAATTGGACTGGGGAAGGGCTAAAGAAAAGTAGGGAGAATCTTAGTGGAGACTGGAAAGACAATGAGGAAATTAATATTGGAGCTCAGAGGAAAAGTAACCAGTTTTATGCAGTGATGAAAGATTTGATAATATTGTCAGTTCTGCTTCCAACTAAAACAGGTATGATAGAAATTATGACAAATGAATTTGGAGATTTGGCAAAAGCAGAATGTTGAAAGTGCCAATTGGCTTTGTTTAACTGCTGATAATGAAGTAATGAAAGCGAAAGACGATCTTAAGAAATAATGTGGATTTCAAGCAGAACTTAGGGAAATTTTTCCAGTCTAATAGTTTCAACTTTGAAAAATAAACTGTTTTTCCCTCTTAAGACTCTAGATGTCAAAGGCTGGCAGAGTTAGAGATGACTCTGGGAAAAGTTCAAATCCAGGGCTATGCTGGTATGTTGTGGCCTCAGGTCAATGCCTATTCAAGGATTAAAACCTGTGCCTCCCAGACACTGCTAGATAAAAATAATTTCTAAAAATTTAAGTCCACACCTTATAGATGTGTTCAGCTAGGAAAAAAAAAAAAAAAAAGAGCTTGTCAACCATTTTAGGAAAGTGTTCTATAACACTTCGACCCTTACCTAAAAGTTGAAACACCCCATCTTTGCATTATAATAATTTGGTTTTACATCATTTTGTGCCCTTTTCCATCTTAGTTGTAATCCCCTTGCACTTCCCATCACCAATACACCCGTGTGCCATCACCATAGTCGCATGCTCTACTCCCCCCCACTCCTATTTTTGATCCCATTCCCCACTCCACCCCCTTAAAATGTCTCTGGTATATTATTCCTCCCCACCTCACCCTCCCATTCCCGTCCTTTATGCTCCTGCCATGAGTGAAACCATCCAATATTTTTCTTTTTCTTTGTGGCTTATGTCCCTAAGCATGATTCCTTCCTGTGCCACCCATGTTGCTGCAAAAGGCATGTGAAACACCCCATTTTTAAAAGTATATATTGTTTTGGTCCAAATGCTAACTCAAATAAGTGTGTGTGGCTTTTGTCCATGTATGCCATCCCCAATAAGAATAATAGGAAACCTACAGAACTTTTAACATAATTACCATAAGAAGGCAGTACTATTGGATTACAAAAGGGACTGAGATTGCTCAACAGTAATCAATGCTTCTGGACTCTATCTGTCTGTGGCCCAATAGCAGGAGGAGAAAACTTCTCAGTGATAAATGTGGGATCATTTGTTATGAAAAAGAGTTGCTGATCTAGTGGACAAAGCCTAGATTTCAGAAGTAAAGACAAAACAAGGGGATTCATTCAGAGGGAATAGAACTAGGCCCTCTCAATTTACATTTCCTGATGCAGAAGCAGGGAAGATTAGCAATACATTCCTGTTGGATATGGGAATTTGATAACAAATGCTATTTAGTGTCATTTTATTTCAATCTTTCTTAAATAGGTATGTCTATTATGGTTATTCTAGCCCATCTCTCCATTGTTTGTTGAGCATAAGACTGGGGCAGATTGTTCATAGACAGCTGGACCCTAGAAAACTCTTTCTCATCTGGAATTAATTTCAATGAAAGAAATTTGGAACTTGAGCTTGACTTGGGTATTCTAAAGGGATCAAATTTGGAGAGGATAAAGTGAAAAATATTGACTGTGTGGGAGAAATATTAATTCTTATGGACAGAAATTGTTTTTACAAAGATGACTGCATCAGTATATCTCATTCCATATATTTCTTTGCAGTATGATCTTGCTGCTCTTCTTCAATCCATGGGGTATATATTCCCCTCCTTAAAATTCTGCATGTTCTTATGACTTGTTGAGCAAAAGAATGGCAGGAGATATTATGCTATGTAATTTTAGAGACTGGTCCTCAAATTTATCTATTGCCTCATTTTATCACTTTGCACACTTCTTAGACCCTAACTGTCATGATGTAAGGAGCCCAAGCAACCCCAAAGAGAGGTTTCAATGGGATAAAAATTGAGTTTTCTCACAGACAATGCCTTCTGAGCTCTTCCTTTACCATCAGAACCAAATGCCAATGTGAATGAGATCATTTTGGACTTTATAGCCTTATCAGCCAAGCTCACACCATAAATACTCAGGGAATCTTGAGAAATGACATATTTCCATTGCTTTCAGCCACTAATTCTTGTTTTTTAACACAAAGTAATAGATGACAAAAGTAAATAGGCATATTTGGAGGCATGCAAATATTTCATGTCACTGTTTGGGAGTCAATAAAATGGCTGGTGCAATGAGGTCATAGTTATGATCTCACACTGTTGACAAAACTTTTTTTTAAGGATTTATTTGTTTATAAATACAGAACTGGGGTACCGGCCAGAGGTGCAGGGGTGGTGAGAGGATTCACCAGAGACAGAGTGGGGAGCAGAACAGGCAGATTAATGAACTACACTGCTGAGAGGAGCAGAGGCCGGGTCAGAAGACGTCTGTTGCGCCATGTGGGTCACTTCTAGGTCATAGATCGAACTCATGCTGAAGTAGCGTTAGCTTCTTAGTGCTGTGCTTTAACTTGCTGTGCCACGAGGGAGGGCCTGGCATGACTTTGGTTATTAATCAACAATAATGTTTGCATCTGGGCAGATCAATGAATCTTTTGAAACTTAGCATCCCCAACATCTGGTTTAGTAAAGATTTGATAAGTACAAGCAAGTCTCATTGTATATAATTAGGAATTCTCAGGTCTTGAATTTCTTGTTTCTAAATGTTCAGACATAAAGAATATTATACTCAATAAATTAATTGATCTTGTCTCTCTCTCTCTCTTTTTTTTTTTTTGGTTAGGATTTTCCTGCTATTCCTCTATATCTATTCCTATTTTGTCAAAATAAAGTACTCACTTCCCCAAAATAGCCTTTCCTTTTCAGACTCCGTTTCTTTTCTTCAATCATTTGCTCAATCATTTATGTGGAAGTTCTCCGTAAATTAAAAGGGACTATAAACTTTTATTACTTTGCATTGGATTTTAGTTATGGACATATTTTTCTCTACGAAATTATAAACTCCTTAAAAGCAATAGATTTAAGTTTTATTTTTATTTCATTCTCCATGTTAAAATAGCTTTCAATATAATTGGTAACCAAAGCATTAAATTTCTATCTCTTTATCTATCTGCTAGTCTATCATCCATTGTATCTGTTTTTCAAATAAACATAAATCCATTTCCTGTAAAATCCAAACTCTTCAACATGATGAATGATACCCTGCACAATTGAGCTTCTATCTTCTCTCTGCCCTCATTTCTGGTCTCTAAACCACTCTCACTAGGGATTTCCAATGATGGAATTTTTTTTTCTTTTCAGAAAAGCAAGCACAGCATGTTCAGATGACTTGGGGAAGCCATAAATGACAGATTACTGCTGGATAGAAGCAGTAGTCTTCTAAAGGCAGAGGCAGCTATTGATTTCTCAAGATTCATGTTCCCCACTTCTTTAATGCTAAAATCACTATATGTTAGTTGGGTATATGATCATTGAAAAACATGAGCTACATCTTCCAGCCTTCATGGAATCTAGATATGGCCAAGTAGGTAATTTCTGTCTGGTGACATATAAGTGTCATTTGCAGATTCTAGGAAGTGATCATAAGAGGTAGCACTGAGGATTTCTACAGATGTTTTTTCAAATGACCTCTGGGTTGTAGACATCATCATGTTTAAGATGTCATCTTGGATAATAGTGTGAAAACTGCTGTATGTTGAAGATGTTAGATCAATAAGGTATATGAAAACAATATATGTACACACTCTGAAATATTTATTTACAAAATTAATTTGTTTATGATCAATCACTTTGAGCAACTCTATCACTTGGCACTTAAACTAGTCTTCTATAACACCATACTTAAACTATAGGAAAGCTTTTGAACAATAACCCTCCACCTATTAGATTTTCATATGGGAATAAAAATCTTATTTCAGCTGAAGTCTCTGGTTGTCCATGTATAGATCAACCCAACTTACACATGGAGAGAAAACTATCCCTTTCATAAAAAAAAAAAAAATTGAGTTCACTTCCTGTGTTTTATATTTTCTTTCCATTTCATCTAGTTGGACTCAGCCTTTGTAGGAATTTCTGACAATGGTGTCACTTCCATAATGCCCAAGTGAAGTGAAAAATCACTGAGATGTGTCATGCAATTTCAGAGAAAAAGAGAGAAAGAAGAGATGTGTTTACTTCTATGAAAGGATAGCAAGATACTGATTCAAAGCACTGTCATTACCCATTTTTTCTCCAGAATCCTCCACCCATCTTATTTTCCAAGCCCTTATAAGAGGAGAAAAATGAAACATATTGACACATTTTAACAGCTACTCTATTGTCAATATTTCCAATATTATCTCATCTGTCATAGCAACTTTTATTTTTTTTAATTGACATAACACTGGTTTATAACATTAAATAGATTTTCGGTGTTCATCATTATAAATCTACATCTACACATGCATAATATATGTTCACCAGTAAAGATATAACTTCTTTTTCACTAAATAATTGACCCCATTTGCCTTACATTTTCACTCTTTCCCCCCTGCCCTTCTGGTAGCCACTAATTTGGTCTTAGAGTCCAAAGGTTTCTTTATTTTTTTATGTACCAAATAAGAGTGAAATCACATGATGTTTGGACTTCTCCATCTGACTTATTTCACTAAGCATAATACTCTCTGGATTCATTATTTTTGTTGCAAATGACAGGGATTCATCTTTTTATAGCTGAGTAGCATGCCTGTGTTTATATATACCATATTTTTTTTCCAATCATCTGTTGATGGGCAGTTATGTCAACTCAACTATTAGTTATTGTACAAAATGCTACAATGAATGGAAGTGAGGTGGCACCTTTCTCTTCAAATTCGTGTTTTCATATTTTGAGGGTTATTTACCCAAAAGTCGGATAACTGGATTGTATAGAATATCTACTTTTAATTTTTGAAGATTCTTTATACTGTTGCCATAATATTGTATCGATTTACATTTCTACCAGTGTCTGAAGGTTCCCTTCTCATCACATTCCAATCCCACACTAGTTGTTTCTTGTTTTTTTATAATAGTCATTCTTGCAGGTGTGAGATTATCTTATTGGTGTTTTGATTTACATTTCCCTAATGGTAAGAGATGATGAACATCTTTTCATGATGGCTATCTGTCTTTCTAGTTTGGAGCATATCTTTCGGGGCATATCTTTTGTCCATTTCATTTTGGGGTTGCTTTGTTGTTGTATTTTATGAGTTCTTTATATATTCTGGATATGAACCTCCTATTGGATGTATGAACAGCAAATATTTCCTCCCATTAAACAGAATGTCTTTGATATTGATAATGGTTCCTTTTGCTATGGTATATGTAGCTTACTCCTGGGCAGACGGCAGACATACATGGGTTCCTTGATGTTTGCAACTGTTTTGAAGTCCTTTAATAAGTAGCATCAGGTACTGAGGACTTTGTTAGCAAACACCCAAATATTGTTGCTTGAGTTAGGGGATGGGGCTGGGGATGTAGGTCTTCATAATTTCTGATTTTGCAAAAGAGGTGGAGCATGAAGGGAACATTGTAGGTAGCAAAAGCGAGAGATGCACTTTGTTCTTTCAAGAATAATGGCATTCAGCTGGTTGAAAGGTCAAGAGGAAACAAAACCATTAATAGCCTTAATTAAAATAATTCATTAAATTAGCACATTTTTATGAGTCAAATTCTCTGTAGTCATTTGTACTGCTCTTAAGATTGCTTTTATTTGGCTTACCTCATTCTTCATGTCTTATGTGTTCCCCATCCCCTACTATTACATGCCCTTGAGATTTAACTAAAGACTTGCTTTTTAAAAAAAAGATCTTATTTACTTATGCATATGGAAATGGGGTACAGGCCAGAGTTGCAGGGGCAACGAAAGGACTCACCAGAAACAGACTGGGGAGCAGAACAGACAGATGAACAAAGTATACTGCTGTGGAGAGTAGAGAGGGAGACAGGAGAGGTCTGCTGTGCCAAGTGGATCACCTCTGGGGAGAGGATCGAACTCGCACTGAGGCAGCCACAGGTTGGTTTAGCTTCACAGTGCAGTGTTCCAACCTGAGGCGCCACGAGGGAGGGTCCCAAGACTTGCTTTTTATAATAAAAGAGGCTGAAACTCAACCACCCCAAAATTGAGGTAACTACACTTGATTTTGGATAGAGAGATTAGAAAGATCAGGGTAAATTGTGGATATCAGTGGGGGAAGGATACTGCTTTTGAGGCATGGACTTCTTGTCCCAGATAATTGCTGCTCAGAATGGCACCACATAGGCCCCCTAAATTTTATAAGTCCCTGAAAAATGTGAGTGATTGGCTTCTTTGCAAATATCAGTGATTTATTCACCAGAAAGGATGCCAAGCAACTTTTGATATTTTGAGAGAAAAGCTAAGCTTGATCATTTCATGTCCACACTTGGTAGACCAAAGCCCTGGATGTATAATCATTACTAAGACAGAACCTCTCTTTGGGAGACTTGTTCTGGAGATGACTAAAGACATGGTGTTTTTCAGGAAATTTGATTTGTAAGATAAAACCACTGGAGAGTAGAAAAATGAAAGGAAGATGCATTTTAAGTTATTGCTATGTGTCAAACAACTCAGCAACAGCACTTCTGGAAATTTATTCCAAAGAAATGAAAACTTGTGTGTGTGTGTGTGTATAAACATTCATAAGAATATCCATAGCAGCATTTTTTAGAATAGCCAAAAGCTGTGAAAATATGATGTATTTTAGTAAGTAAATAGATGAGCTGATGATACACTAATATAATGAAATACTAGAGAACAATACAAAGGAACAGAACTCTGATTCAAGAAGCAATTGAGATGGACCTCAGGAGCATTATGCTGAATGAAAAAGCTGATCTCAAAAGGTAACATTCTTTATAATTATATTTATATAGCAGCATTAAAAGCACAATCATAGAGACAGAAAACAAATCAGTTATTGCCAGGGAAAGGGCTGAGGGCAGGAGAAATTGACTCTCGAGTGGTAGATAACATGAGGGAATCCCTTTGTGGTGATAGAGCATTTCTGTATCCTGATTTTGGTAGTGGTTACATGAATCTATGCAACATTCCATAAGATAAACAGCCTACTACTGCTAATAAACAAACAAGGTAAATACATGTAACAACAGAATAAATTCTATAGTTAAAGCCAATTTTTCTGGGTTTGCTAATATAA
Source organism: Condylura cristata (assembly GCF_000260355.1). Classification (NCBI taxonomy): domain Eukaryota; kingdom Metazoa; phylum Chordata; class Mammalia; order Eulipotyphla; family Talpidae; genus Condylura; species Condylura cristata. The sequence goes on from NW_004567114.1 coordinate 16,805,333, forward strand.
TAATTATGTAAGATGTTGCCTTTGAGGAGGTACACTTGTGTGAAGGAAAAGGGATATTTTTTTTATTATTATTGCAATCTCTTGTGAGTCTTAGATGATTTAAAAATGAATAGTTTAAGATTAGAACAGTCAAATGTGATTTGTGTGATTTAGAGCTAGAAGTTCAGTCAACATCCTTCCTGGTAGGTGAGGCATTCACCATGGACGGGAGGCAGGTAACGGAAGTAGCCTATGGGATCTGAGATCAAGAGTGCAGTGCATGGGATGAAGGGTCATGGAAGAATGTTCTAGGTTGTGTAATGTGGAAGGAAGGCTCAGCAACAGGCTAGAGGGACTCATAGAGAGGCAGTCTTTGTTTTCTGGCAAATACCTCCAAAATCCATCAGAGGCATCAGGAATGCATTAACAGAAAAAGCCAAATGAAAATGTTGAAATTGAAGTCATCACACCCGCAGGGAAATCATCCATTTATAAATGAGTAAGATAGGAAAAAGTAACCTCCCTGTTAGTGCAGAGGTTAAAGTCTCAGCACTGTCATGCTATTGCCAGCCAGCCACAAGTTCAATCCTCCGCCAGGGAGGTGATTCACATGGCAAGCAGACTTCTGTCTTCCCTGCTGCTCCCTTAACAGTGTTTGTCAGTAAACATACCTGTTCTGCTCCCGACTGTGTCTCTGGTGAATCCTCTGACCCGCCCACATCTCTGGCCTGTGCCCCAGTTCTTGTATGCATAATAAATAAAAGTAAATATTTTTAAAAAGCCAAAAAAAAGTCTAACAACCCTATATTTTTAACTTCCCACTATCTAAATTTTCCTAAATATTAATCTCTTATTTTGGAATACCCAAGTATGCTACTTGGGCAGTTTATTGATCTCCATCATTGCTAAAAAGAAGTAAGTACAAAAGACCATGAGCAATTCTCATCCTGTTTTTGCTCTCTGGCTCCTCCTCCATTTTCATGTGCCTTTTTGACCACTTTGTTTCCTTGAAGTCTTCACCACCACACTATAAGGATAGGATTTACCACTCTCCTCCCCTCCAACTTTAGAGACCATAGGCAGATACCTGAAAATAGGCCTGGCCTGACTTCTCTATGACTCTACAGATTGCAGAGAGAAAGTATGGTGACACCAGTGTACCAGGAAGAAGTGAGAGGGCCAGCCCTGGTTCAGATTAAAAAAAAAAAAAAAAAAAACACTGTTACCATCTACAGACTTCCTCTAGTGTTACTTTACAATCCCAACCCCAAAGGTGGAGAGGAAACTTAATTAACACATTCTGAAAAATGTTTTTTACGTCTGCAAATTTCCCTAAGGATGCACTATTGGCTAGATACATAAAATCTTTCCGCTTTTTTTCTCTTCTATCCACACTCTCTGATGGAACTGATTACAGATTCAGTTGTCCTGTTGCACCTGTTGGTGACCTGGAAGAGGAGAAGAAAGAAAAAACAAATCTTGCTTACTTGTTAGCACTCACTGCTAAATCACACGCTTTCTGAGCTTTAACTGAAGGGTGTATGTGTGTGTGCTTCTGCTAACTTGGGTCTATGTAACTGTAATTTGGGATTGGCAACAATTGAAAGGAAATGCCTTTCACAGCTCAGTAGCTTTTTAATTTTTCTCCACAAAAGCATATACTGATGTCAGTAAGGTTCTGCTGGTAATCGTGACTGACTCATTATGTGGTACCTGGGCTGCTAAATCCCCTAAGTGATTTTCAAGTATCTGTGTATCCTGAGAACACATAAGCATCAGGATAGAGGAGGTGGTCTCCAGTTGGTACATTACAAATGCTCTGATATCCAGGTGCTTTGATGGAATGGAGAGGCATGCCAGAATTGTCAAAGCATCTGGACTGGATACTTTGGGCCTCAGAAATGATTATTCTAATTGGTAATGAGCCAGGATTGAAAATGAAGCCAACTTGCTTGGATATAAACATACCTATTTCGGAGGAAATGCATTTTCTAGTCTCGTTTCTGTGTGATTCTGAGGTAGTTGCCCATGGATGAAATCACTCACACCTCCATACCTTTTCCTTCACTCCATGTCCAAGCACTTGTTCTTTCCCTTAAGAAAACTGCTTTTGACAGATCTAGGCTTAATGGGCCTTCTTCACCCCCTGCATTGGGCTAACTCATTATTGCTTTTCTAATACTCAGAATAAAAAAAAAAAAAAAAATTTCTTTCATCAGTAGACAAAGTGTTTTTTTTTTGAAGATTTATTTATTTGTGCATACAGAACTGGGGTACAGGCCAGAGGCTCAGGGGCGGTGAGAAGCTTCACCATAGACAGAGTGGGGAGCAGAACAGGCAGATCAATGAAGTACACTGCTGAGGGGAGCAGCAGGTGTGTCAGAAGAGGTCTGCCACGCCATGTGGTCACCTCCAGGGCAGGCGGGAATCGAACTCATGCGGAAGTGGCTTTAGCTTCTCAGTGCTGTGCTTTAACCCACTGCACCACCAGGGAGGGCCAGTAGACAAAGTTTTAACCCTTCCATACTGTAGGACCACATTCTATTTCTATGGCAACATCATCTTTATGTAGGATAATTTCTTCTATCCTGACTGCAGCTAGTCTTATTTAATTTATAGAAGGCCTTTATTATTCATTTCCTGAGTTCTCCCTATCCCAGCTCCTACCTTACTTCTAAGTTCCAGTTATTTCCTCTGTTTGATGAACTGCGAAGCTATTGAGTCCATCCACAATGGCTGTGCCCTACGCCTGGCCATCTTTTCATATTTATTTATTTATTCCAAAAGTGTTTATCACAGAACCTACTAGTCACAGGAAGTCAGGCACTGTCTGTTTTCAAAGCACCTGTGGTAATAATAAAGGCAAATAAATTATGGCTAGAAAAAAGCACATTCGAATCAGAGGTCATCCTAGGAAAAGTAAGAGTTTGAAGATAAAACCATTATCTCCATGCTAGAAAGTGTTGAATGAACTAAAGTATTTGCATTGGATCTGGAAATCTAAATTAAATTCCTTATTGAGAGCATCTGTTACTGGGCAGCATTAGGTACACTCATTCAACAAATATGCTTATTTGAGTTCAAGTATATGCAAGGCATTGTACTTAAAATCTGCAGATACTGAGGTGCTGATGCTGGTCCTCTACTTCAGCCAAGACACATCCTTGTGACCAAGAGAGTGAGTCAACTCAACTCTGAGACCAGAAGTGCTATGAAATGGGAGTCCTGGGAGTATCAGGGAGGTGATGAGGTCAAGATTAGGAGGAGGCCTGGTTCCCGGGAAGGCTTTCTTTATCCAGGTTTGGGCTTTATTCAAGTGAAAAGGAGAAAGGCATTTTAAACAGAGGAGGGTGCATTTACAAAGAGTGCATAGAAAAGCAGAAAAGCAGTCTGATTGTACACATAAACTAATAATATTAGTTATTGGGTTTGGGGAGCCAATCTGCACTTTCAAAGCACCTGTAGTACATGATGAAATTTAATTGGCATTTTATTGGGAAAAGATAGGACAGGTATTCTTTCATCAGTTATGAAGAAGGAAGAAATGTGCAATGTGACAAAGGGTTATGTGGGGCCTGGAACCGCTGCCATGTTGTGGCTGGGGTGGAGGGGCGTGGTCTTGGGTTTTGACCCTGTGCTTTGTCTGGACTGGCATGGCTTGTAAAGGAGGCAGCAAAGACAGCAATTTTCCCCTTGACCACCACGAAGAATAAGTCAGACCTTAGTTGGAACCATGCCATTCAGGACCATTTTTCTTAAAACAATCTTAACAAACTCTTAACTCAGTGTATCTTAGATGGCAGCTAACGTGCCTGCCTGTGGCCACAGGATTGATGCTCGAGAGACTGCCTTGGAATCAGTCTAGGTGAATCTGCAAGATGTGAACGCCTGTCCAGAGAGTTTAAAAATGAAATGGTTCTATCAAAGCTGTCTCAGCCATGTAGATACTCATCTCCCCACCCAGGAAAGTAGAAATATCCAAGAATAAAGATAACTGTGAAAATACTTGTGACATAATGGAAGATGCGGAGTGCAGATTTAATGTAGGACATAACTAGCAATTAATAGTCTGTCAGTCTCTAGGGCCTTTCTTTCTCTGCTCTGTGAACACTGTTAATAGAGCGTGTAAGTATTTTCAGCTCTTGGCACATGATGGAATTAAATTAAATTTCACTTGTTTATATTTACAATGGGAAAACTGAAAGGACAGGTAGAAAACTAAAATTGCCTTCAGCTACTCAGTTTTCAAGCTTTAGAACTGGAAATGTAGTTTCGGCATCCTCCCTCCACTCTTCACTCCAATTATTAGGATGTACTTACTCCCTGCTGCACATGGATTAATTGAGTCACTACTGGAAATTCTCTGATTTTCCTTTACTAATTGAAAAAGGTTCCAGTTCCCAAGTTTCCCGGTAGGCTTCATGCTGACATTATTTTGGAAGTCAACATGGAAGAGAGAAAATTGCTTGTTAATTTTTGTTCTTTTTTCCTTTAAAGAAAAAAAAAGTAAGAAATATAGTCCTGCAAGGCCAAGAGCAAACTTTCAGGGTTTGATGTTTTATTAAGGCATATAGAGAAAGGATATTTTTGATTTCTGTTCTATTGTGTAACTATTTCAAATGAATCTAAAGAATACATAGAAAGGTGTAATCTCTTTTTCCCTACAAGTGTATTGCAGTTATACAATTTGTCATCTAAGTTTTCAATATTTTAATGAAAGGTAAACAATAAAGTATATGTACTTTTTTTGGCCCTCCCTGGTGGCGCAGCGGGTTAAAGCACAGCACTGAGAATCTGAAGCCACTTCCGCATGAGTTCGATTCCCGCCTGCCGCCTGCCTGGGAGGAGACCACATGGCGAGCCAGACCTCTCCTGGCCTGCCCGCTGCTTCCCTCAGCAGTGTACTTCGTAGATCTGCCTGTTCTGCTCCCCACTCTGTCTCTGGTGAAGCCTCTCACCGCCCCTGAGTCTCTGGCCTGTACCCCAGTTCTGTATGCACAAATAAATAAATAAATCTTTAAAAAAAAAAAAAAAGTATATGTACTTTTTTATAAAGGGCCTGAGTTCATAATGCTTTTACTAAATCAAATTGGCCTGTATGTAGAAGAATTTACTAGAAACTTTTCCTTCTTTTTACATCATTTTAAATGCCGTGAGCATTAAAAATCTCTCCCTTTCAGAGTTAGTTATCTGTCTTTCTGGGTTAGAAAGATTGATAAAGTGAAAGTGTTTCTTTTAAACCTATGTACTCCATCTTTACTCACTGAAACTTAATTTTTATTATTAAGTCTGTTACAATTTTCTTTCTCTTAATTCATAACAAAATCCAACAGCAACTTACCCTTCACAAGTATTTATAAAGCTCTGAATACTTAGAATTAAGTTATTTAAAGATTTTAAAAACATAATTTTTTTTTTCCATGCTGATTAGACACAATGATATAATGACTGTTTTATGATACCTGGACAAACTACCTGACAATATCACCTGAACAGTGAGAAGCTATGGATGTTCCTAAAACAAAGTTGTATAGTCTGTTAAATTGGCCCTGGATTTTTTTTTTTAAGATTTATTTATTTATGCATACAGACCTGGGGTACAGGCTAGAGGTGCAGGGGCGGTGAAAGATATTCACCAGAGACAGAGTGGGGAGCAGAACAGGCTGACTGACGAAGTACACACTGCTGAGGGGAGCAGCAGGCAGGTCGGAAGAGGTCTGTGGCACCATGTGGGTCATCTCCAGGGCTGGCAGAGATTGCATTCATGCTGAAGTGACTTTAGCTTCTTAGTGCTGTGCTTTAACCCACTGCACCACCAAGGAAAGCCCAGCCCTGGAATTTTAGAGACACAATTTTAGTCAAATTTCTTTTCAACACTTAGCATTTGTTTCCTTCTCCTGCCTTTTAAAAATCTTAAAATAGAGTAAGAGTTTCTCTGAGATGAAAGACTGAATTAGATGACTTGCTAGGAATCATTTATTTGCAAATAACAGAAAACCAAATGTCTACTAGCTCAAACAAGGATTGAACTGCAGGAGATTCTCCAGGACAATTATCACTAAATTTCTGTTCCAAGTAACAGTCCTCTAATTGCTGTAATGATGGGAGTCTTAAACTGGGAAAAGGTTATATAATATTTTGACGACAGAGCATACAATCTATGGTATTTATGACCTTTTTCAAAATATGCATACCTAACTTAAATAGTACTCCTTGGAGCAATGAACAGCTTACCAACATATCTCCATATTTTTAGTGAATGAGAATCCTAAGGACATAGAAAAGGGGATAACAGAGACTAACTTTACTTCTTTCACTGTTATCTGATTTTCCATTTCCTGTACTGTAGAAATCTCAGGCTCCATGCCTGATAAGGTATAAAGGTCTGCATAGTAAAGGTAAGAGTATCGTTGGCAGGACTAGAGGAAGGGTGATTTATGAGGAGCCAGATGCAGGACACAGCTGGGGTGAGAAGTCAGTGTTATGGCAGAAAGTCATGTCAGTCATCAGAGCAAGAGCCTAGAGGACTCACGAAAATATGATTCCAATGGCATATTAGGAAAAAGAATTGAGCTCAGACAAGGTGGTGGAGTTTAGATCAAGAATATGCCACTGTGTGAGAACCTCTCTGCTTCAAAGTTGGCCCATGGTGTACACAGATTCATCATTTAAAGAAAGTACATGTTTCCAATCACTTAGCTTCTCTTTGTGGAAGATATGTCTGGTGTTATTGAATTATGTCAACACAATGAAATCAAAATCAATTGAAGGGTTGATTTGTGCTATGAGTGTGAAACATAACATTTAATAAAATGAAATGCTACTATAAGGCTAAATCTAAGTCCTCACCATTCTTTGGAGGTGGCAGCTTAGTGACAACTTATAAAACATGCACCAATACCTGTATGTGACTTCAAACTGAAAAAATCAGGGTGGAAAGAGATCATTGATGTCACTAAGTGCAAAGTCATTACTAATGTGTCTTATTAGGCTGCTGATTTTTCTTGACATTATCATTCAGAATATAATTTAACTCAAATTATATTCACCACTTCATTACCATGACCAGTCTTTCTTTAATTGAAGAAGACTGTTCCATTTGTGAAATGCCAACCTATGATATCCCAACCTGTGATGCTCTGGATCCATTATATTAGTTAACTTTAACTTGTGCAATTGGGTTAAAAGATAAGCTTTTCAAACTACATATAAAATTATAGAATTCAATATACATTCAGAAATCCACCTGGCATATCTCAGTTGAACCTCCTCAACTTTAGGGGTGCTCAGAACAGCTGAATGAAGAGATAAATCTGGCTTTTATCTGAATTTTAACATGGTTTCTCAAGTTCAGCCCATAAGCACTCTATTGGGGAAGTTGAAACTCTGATGTTTGACTTATGAATAGATAAACTCAAATCTTGGAAATTAAGTAATATCTATTGCTTGGTGCCTCTAATATAATAAAAATGATAAAGGATCATCGAAACTCCTCCACCTATGTGCTTAAGTGCCCGCTGATAACAAGGACTCTCTATTATTCAGATAAGTAAACTCTAAAGGACTATAAATCAATTATCATAAACCTGGCATAATACTATTATTCTACCTACATAAAGATAGTATTTTTTCTTTCTAATGGAAAATTTACTACAATTTCCTCTTTGTTAACAAATTTTGTAAGTGATAGGACCTGGTCACATCATCATCTTTTGATTTTCATATTGAGATCAAGTTTTAATGACATAGTCTTTATTCATCTACAATTACAGCCCATCAAATTGCCCTAACCTACCTGCCCAATATATAATTTTGATCCACAGTGATTATACAAACCCATTCAATCAGTCAACAAATATTTATATAATATCTACTGTGTGTGTTTTAGAGATTGCCAGACACTACAAACATGAAGACAGTTGTACTTCTTGCTGTATTAGTTCACTAAGTTTTCTTTCACAAAAAATTATATGATGGGTGGCATAAACATTAGAAATGTACTATCCCATAGTTCTGAAGTCTAGAAGTTTAAAACTTCATGTGACTAAAAAATTATTTTCTTCTCAGGAAGTGTGGACAAAGGACCTGAGGGTTAAAAAGTATATCAGCACCAACAGCAGATAGGTGGTGAAGAACTAGAATTTTGATAGGAAAATGAATGCCATTGACCAACGTTTACCAAACATTAACATTTAAGCGTTAACAAAAAAAAATAGAGAAATCACAAAAATTTAGAAAAATTGTTTAGAAAAGCAAAGTATGACATTTAATGCAACAAGGAATGTTATTACAGATTCTCCTTTGTGAAGGGAAGACACCATTTCTCTCATCCACTTCCATGCAGCCCCTTGGATTACAAATTCTGATATGCCAAGACTCAGACTTCCTGAGTGAGAGTTTGCTGAGAACTTGGGGGAGGTGGGTTGAGCTAAGTGACCATGTTTAACTATAACATAGAAGGCGTGAAGATCTGTTTTTTTAATTTTTTTTTTTTTTTTGGTTCTGTGGCCTGACTTGCACTCTCTTAGGCTGCGAAGGAAACTTGGTGCAACTATATGGAAGAGAGACATGCAGAGACACTTTGAAAAAGTATTTGAAATACACACATGTGTGAGACTTGTAGAAAGCTGCTCCTAGTCCATGCAGAGATAATGGCAACCATTGTCCTGACATCATAGTGGATTTTTGGGTACATTTTGGATTCTGAATATCTGCCTCAGTCTCTAGCACTTGCCTAAACCCTAGCTTTGGGGTTCCCCATTAGAAAGTACCTAAGAGTTGTGGCGATCTTTCAAGTCCTGGTTGCCACATTCTTGGCTGATTCTGTTTGGCTGGGTATTTGCTCACAAAGAGATGGTTAATTTTGGGTGACTTTTATTAGGAATATCCTTTCATCTCAATACACAGGAGTGCTATTCAAGATCTTTTATGCTGAGTCTGCTTCCTTTTATACTAAGATCGGGACCCTTTTAGAACATATATACATTTATAGTTTGGGTTCCTGGGTGCCCCCTTGACCACACACTAACATTCTAAGGAGAAAACACTAGGTGGATGGGTACAAATGAAATCTTCCTTCTTCTTCTCTGGTCAGATAAGTAATCAATATAGCATCAGACAGATTGGCAAAGAATAAACAATCCATTTGACAACACGTACAGGGAGAACTTACATGCATAAACTTGAAAGAATGGTGAAGCAAACAACAGGACTTCAAGGAGAAGCTGAGGGGGTTTACATGACAGACCAGGGGTTGATTTCATCCTTACTCTGAGAGTAAAGAAGAGATTCTTAGACAGAGGGGACATGTTCACTGACAAACCTAACACTGGATGAGACTCCCCCAAACTACCTTCTCTAGATTATGAAAAGGCGAACAGAGGAGTCTGGAGAGGAAGGAAGCAGGATGGAGCCGGAAGGGAACCCCAGGGAGGCAGGGGAGCAGAGCATGTGGAGAAACTGCCTTGCTTCTTCTTAGTCCTGGCCTGGTGAGAGGCGGAGGGGAAGTGACTGTGGCGGCGTTCATCTTGACGTTGCTCTTTTCCTCCCAGGCTTGTCTGGCCACATCTCAGTGTGGCCACATCTGTCTGACCCTTTTCAATGGGTCCCAGACAGAAGGTGCTTTAGACTTGTTGGGTGCTTTCAGGCCTTGCTTTGGCCAATCCCTTTTGGGGGGACTTTCACCCACGAGGGGACGGTGACTTCGGGTGTTTGGTTTAGAAACTCTATTCTCTGTCTTTTTCGCACTGCACACTTGTTGTATTAAAGTTCCTGTCCATGAAAAAAAAAAAAGGCAAACAGTGATTGCTTCTATTGGGAAATACTCTGCACAGGGTGCTGAGGAGAACAGTTTGAGAATCTTGAGGTAGTCCTATTTGGGTACCTTCCGTTCCAATAATGTTAATGTGGTAGTGAAGCAGAACAAAAATAAAAAGGGTGTAGTTGTGAACTCTCCCTGGTGGCACACTGGGTTAAGGCAGTGTGCCACCAGGGAAGCTCTAGGAAGCCACTGCATTATGAAGCTCTGCGAAGCCACTGCAACACAAGTTCTAGCCCCAGCCAGGGAATTGACCCACATGGCACAGCAGACCTCTCCTGACCCGCCCGCTGCTCCCCTCAGCAGTGTACTTCATCAGTCAGCCTGTTCTGCTTCCCACTCTGTCTCTGGTGAGTCCTCCCACCGCTCCTGCACCTGTACCCCAGATCTGTAAGCATAAATAAATAAATCTTAAAAAAAAAAAAAAAGGTGTAGTTGAGCTTCGATACTGGCCATTTGAGGACTCAGTGAGTTGTTTCTGTGAGATAGTAGGGAAAGACTTACTGCACTGACTTGCTGACTAAAGAACATGTGGACAAATGAAGAAAACTATTGTTTCTTCTTGCAGAGGAGTAGGAAATATAAAAGCTTATTTTTAATTAATATTTTATTTTAAAAGGAATGGAGAGGCTAGCATGTGTGATGTGTGGAAACTCCCATCCATTCAGCAAACGTAGTTTGGACTTTTTTCTGGAGACAGGCCAGCTATCTCTAGGGAGACAATGTTACTGCTGCTCCTTAGGTAGCTGTGTTCCCTGCAGGGCTGACTGCCTTCAACAGAACCAAGAGTCAGAAGACTTGAAGGAGGGACATTGTTTAATAGGCTGACATCTGGTTCTCTTTACTGTTCTGGGAATGGACTTTGTATGTGGCTTCTCAAGGAGCTTCCAGTGGACTACTAGTTCTGTTTGTTTAATTCCACTGACAGTATCATAGCACTTGCTGATGCCAATTTGATGATAAAAAGAGAGACTTCCCAGCACTCCTTTTGCTTCCCCTCACAAGACATTTGATTATTCTGCCTATCTTGGGATTAAAACATGAATCTCTAAAGTGCTAGACTTTCTCAGAAGACCAGATGTTGGAGGAGAAAACCACTGGGCTGTTCTACTTTATCACATGCTTGTGTTACTGTGACATATGGTGTGAAGCAAATATTAGTGCATGGAAATATAAAACATCAGGATGCATCTGAGTTATTCGTCCCCAGTTACATTTGATCTGTGAATGCCGGAAACACTCCATTTCATAGCCGTATTTATCACTCAAAGTAAATCATGCATTTGGGGGGCATAAAAGGAGATGCTTTTGAATGTAAGCGATTACTAACTATTGCATATTTCTCCAAAGAAAGATTTGAATTTATACTATCAAGGAGGGGACGTGTTGCTGCTTTACAATGTGGCAAAGAGAAGCTGAGGTGAGGGTTAGATTATACTAAATTAATAAAGGTAAATGTTAATTTTCCTTTCTCTTCAGTCCTAGAAATCAATTCTTACAAGGGTAGCTTTGTGAGTTATTTTTGTTTGCTTATTTTGATATTGTTATAGCCATGCTTGAAATTTAAAATCTTTAAATATGCTTTTATAGGTCAAAATCATAGTTCCCAATAGATTTCCATTTTATTTTCAGTCATATGTTTGCATGAAAATGTAACTGGCTCTAAGGCTATGTCAAAAACTGCACTTAAATGGACCAGGCGAGAAAATAACAAAAATAATGAACAACCATAGACCAGAGACATTATGTGGGGGTGGAGTGGGGAATGGG
>NW_004567114.1:16817421-16855024 GCF_000260355.1 Condylura cristata
GGATGGGTCAGGAGAGGTCTGCCACACCATGTGGTCACCTCCGGGGCAGGCGGGAATCCAACTCATGCAGAAGTGGCTTTAGCTTCTCAGTGCAGCGCTTTAACCCGCTGCGCCACCAGGGAGGGCCAAATAAATCTTTAAAAAAAAAAATAACCCTTGAAAACTTATTATAGATTACAAAAATGCATAGATTATAAAACTGATTATGGAGGGATACAACACCCCCTCAAATATGAGCAATGATATAAAGCAACATTTCCATAATAAAAATAAATTAATATATGCACTTATAGTAATTGCTAATGTGAGACTGTATCAAAGTAAAAATCAAGAGTTGTGGAAAATGAAGCAAAGGGAAAGTTCAGGAGTAAATTTAAAGCCAATATTGTTCTAGAAGGTTAAGTAGACAATGTAGAGAGTCCTGAGGGTTCAAAGGAGGAATAAGAAAATGCTCCGATTTCCTTATTTGCCATCATCATGGAATTTCTTTCCTTGCCCTATGACTTGCACTACAAAAACATAGTTGGTGTATGGTGAGGATTTTGAAATGTGTACAAAAAAACAAAAACCTTGCACTGAAAATTAAATAAATACTATCCTCACTTCCTTATTACCTGTCAAAGCGATAGAAGAAGGAGCTTACAGTTTAATTTTTAGGAACTACTTTGAAAATCATTGCAGTAAAGACCTTAAATGAGTACTGTCATACATATTCATATTGCAGTGACCCTCACTGGTGGGATCCAGCCTTAGCTGTATTGATATTGCAATGAACCTGACTGTTGGAAAGGTGGGGTAAAATATGATAGAGTGACTTATGTTATCAATAAAAGCAACCACTAGTTTAAGAAGACACTGATAAACAGACATGGAAAGGCAAGGACAGATAAAACCTGGTTCTATAAAGAGGTATTCTCTAAATCAGAATTAATGGTGATTTCTATAAGATGCCTCTAAAGATGGCATAAATATAGGCATGAAAGTTGAGGCAACTTAACAAGTTGATAGACCCCATGCCTGTGGTACTGAAGTGTTCAGAGTTTGGAGAAAGCTACCAAGAACTTTTGCCCACAGAAGTGGCCCTTCTTTCTCCTTACTGACCCCTGGAAACTAAGAGTTCTCTGGATTCTAAGAGTTCTCCAAACCAGGTTCCCCCTATTTTGTGTTGCCAGAACCCCTGAATTTTGCCAAGAGGTATGTTATCTTCCTTCTTTTGCTGTCTAAATTAAATTAAACTATTGTATGCTTATATTATTGGAACGTGTATTCCCCCAAAGCATTCATATAATTCAGTACATTTGGCTTTACTCATAAGTAAAACCTTCCTCCTTTGCTGAAAGTAGCACACTATAGATCTCAAATGTGATCAAGCAACTGTATTTCCCTGGAAAGACATTTGTAATTTTATACATTTATATATTCTTTCCAGTCACCTCCTTTCACTCCTTCCCTAAATTCAAGCCATACTCAAATATGTTATTATGTCCCTTTGGGACCATCCTGATTACGTACTTTCCTTCTGGAAATCAGCGCTTTTGCTTACAGATATATCAATTCATCTTTCAATCTAACTGTTTAGGACTAATGATTTTTAATGTGCTGACTAGCCCTCCTTATTATTTATTTATTTTGTTGTGTGTATATAGAAGAATTGGGGTGTAGGCCAGAGGGAGTGAAGGAGTGTGAGGATTCACCAGAAACCTGTGGGGAGCTGCACAGGCAAATCTAGGGAAATACACTGATAGGAGCTGCAGTGGGCTGGACAGGACAGGTCCGCTGTGCCGTGTGGGTCAGCTCCCTGGCAGGGAATCGAACACAAGCCTTTGAGGTGGTAGCTTTGACACTTAACCCATAGGCCACCAGGGAGGCCCCTGAATTTCCCTCTTTATAGTGGTACGATTTATGCTTTTTCTATTTTTAAATAGTAGAAAAGCAATGTGCATTCAATAGAAAGCTTCTGATTTTAAATTGTGGCATTTTGCTTATTCACTGCCACTGAAATTGCAATTCAGTGAAATAACATTCAATAAATTACATGAGATTTTCCAACTTTATTATAACATAGACTTTGTGTTAGAACATTTTGCCAAACTGAAAATTTGCCAAACTCAAACTGAAAAAAGTGTTCTGAACATGTTTAAGATAGACTTGGCTCAGCTATGTTGTTCAGCAGGTTAGTTATATTAAATGGATTTTCAACTTATGATATTTCCTACTTACCATGACTTAATCACAAGTAACCCTATCATAACTAAAAGGGGACCTGTAGTGTCCTCACACTTTATTACGGGGTGAGACAAAAGGAAAAAGTAGTGTTTTGGATTTCTAAGGAGAATAAAGCTATTTTTTGGTAAGATCCAAATTATTCCTGTTCTCATAAAAGTAAATCCTATATGCAGTGATTTAGCTTCTGCCATCCATAATTCTTTGTCTTCACTATAGTCTGCTATCTATATTTAAATCTTGGTTGGAGATGTGTATCTTCTGCAATGAACCTTTCTCTACTCCCCCTGAAATATGAATTGTGCCCTTCTTATGTGTTTCATGTTTTTATTAAAACATTAAACCACATTTCACATTAGATGGTAATTTGATGTCTCTCCTCCCCAAACTACAATGTCTTTTACATCAAAGCAAAGCTTATCCTTGTTCTTATCCACAGCACTTGGCATGTTACAACAAGCATCACTACAAGGAGACATAAGAAATAGGAAAAGTAGTAAAAATAATTAAAGGTAAAAGATATGGAGTTAAGCATGATAGATATTTATTTTTCTCTCAATTCAAATTCCAAGGGGGTAGGTGTGGCCATTATATGTCACTCAGTACCCAAAGTCTTTGTATCTGTAATCATCTCTACTCTTAAGATCATCTTATGATTCAAGATAACCTTGAATCACAGCTTTCATACCCACAGTCCAGCAGGGAAAAACTATTCCCTCCACACATACTGCTTTTAAGATATTTTCTTGAAAGTTGCATATAACACTTTTGTTTGCATCTCATTGGCTGAACTAGTCACATAATTGCCCTTAACTGAAAGGCACGATGGAAAATGGTGTCTTTTTCTGGGAAGTCACAGGCCCAAATAAAAATTGGAGCTTCTGTTGATATTAGGAAGAAAAATGGGAAGAAAGGAGGTTGAAAAAGAGGAAGGAAGGAAGAAAAGAAGGAAAGAGTCACATCAAGAGATAATTAATAGATTTTGGTGCTCATATATTATCAAATTTAACCATCTCAACAACTTTATCACCATTAGCCCTAGGGTACTATTATTTGACAAATAATCATGCATTATTTTGTGTTAGATTTAATTCTAGGGCCTTGGGACTTGACAGAAATCAAAGCATGTAACCCCCCTTCTCCTAGAGGTTTCTTTTTAGTTGAGAAGGCAGGCAATAAAAAAAAAATACATATATTGATATAATATAATGCAAGAAAATTTATTTAAAAAAATTAATAAGTGAAAATAAATGGCATATTAAGTGAATTTGAATGAGGAGATTCTGAAATAAAGTTGAGAAGGTAAATCCTGTCCAGTGAACTAGATTAAGCTATTGTGGGATCTGGAAAAGGAAGTTTCCAGGAAAAAGGAATTAAAAAAAAAAACTTCAGTCAAACATTAAGAGTCAGAGAAATTCTGTTGAATGTGGAGTTGAAAGAAAAGTGAGGCAAGGCCAGACCATGGAAGCTGTAGCAATGTTAGGAAGTTTGGGTTTGATATGAGTTGAAATTTGAACTGATCATGAATTTTTGAACTCATCAGTGAAATAATTAGACTTAGGTCTTAGATAAAACATTTTTTGTTAATGCATAAATTGTGCATTCAGAGAATATGAGACCTGTGGGACAAGAGGCAGAGTAAAAACCACAAAAGCAAAAAGAAACTAGAGTTTAGGAGAGAAAAGATGGCAGAATGATAAATGGGATAGATAAGAGGCAGGATGCATTATGGAGTGGAGATGATAGGTCAATTGTGAGGTAAGAGTGATAATTATCAAGGGTGACTTTTAGATTTTAGGATGGTGAATTTTATGTCTCAAGATACATAGGCCATCATACTCAGATTTTGGATTTGGTTCTCTGACCTGATTAGATTGAAAAGCACTAGTGACTATCTTCCTCATGTGAAAGCATCGTGTGATATGGCAACAGATTTTACAAAATATCACTCTGATGCTTCTAACCAAATACTTATAAGAGGAAGTTTCTGAGTGGCCATGTGTTTGATACATTAAATTATCTCTGTCAAAATAATAAGTCTGAGACTGGTACACTGCCCTTAGTAGCACTAAGTGGGGAAGTAAAAGGATGAGCTCCTGGATTTAAATCCCCAATTCATGGACTACACAAATGACCTGAAACATTCTGTCTGTCCTGAAAGAAACCCTATTACCTGCAGCAAAAGAGCTGAGATTGCAGAAACCAAGCCCAGAGTCTTATTCTGCAAGTGGTTGAATTACAATGCAAATTGAATTTCCAACCTCACAGGGAGTCTGCAGTTAAAGTGAGGGCATTGATTAGGAAGGGATAGAAACTTGCAAATGGGAATGAGGACATATGGGAAGAACCTGATGAAGATGGGGAGACAGAACCCATAAATTCCATGAGTATTTGCCAATAGGAGACTTCATTGGAGGTTAACCCTGTTTTGCCTGAGGAAATTATAATGGCTTCCCCTGAGGCAATTGGCTTGTAAGACACTGCCAGTTCTCCTCAAGATCCATCCCCCTCCACACACACTCCTCTGGCTTCCAGATCTATCAGTAGATTCAAGTTCCTATATTCCCTTAAAGGTCAGGTATAACGTATGACCCAGGTGCTCCACAAGAACTCCGTGGTTGTTTTCAATTTACACAGACAGAAGCCCAGGTGATATGTGTGAGAGTAGTTATTAGGGTTGTAGCAGAAGGAACATAAAATTAGATCAGGCAGAAGTTATTGATATGAACCAACTAAGCAGAGATTCTGGATTTAACAGAATATAGCTTGGCATTTAGAAAGAGCTACTTTGTTATGAATACATCGGTATAATATGTATCTGTTTTCCCCTTACCCCCCCCCCATGATGTAAATAAAGATCTGTCAACTTGGCATCACTGTATTTAATTATAGGATATCAATGGAAAAATACTTTTTTTCTTCTAGAAGAAGTATTAGTGTATTTTGTTTAAACATAGACTATTTTCATTATATCAGACAGAAATATGACCTTGTATATACTTTGTTAGGGCTTTAAATATGATTTAAGGAGATATGTATCAATTTCAAGTTGAAAAGGGGTGGGCCATGATATATATTAAATTGTATTTATCAACCTATCTAGATGTTGCCATAAAGAGATTTTCAAAATGTGATTAATATTTGTCAGTAGACTTTAAGTTTAGCAGAATACCCTTATACGTGTGTGTGTGTGTGTATCTCATCTAATCAGTTAAAGAGAGAGAAAAAAGACTAAAGTCTTCCAAGGAAGAAATGACCCTTTCTCCAGACTGTGTTTAGACACAAGCTGCAACATGAACTTTTTCCTGGGTCTTCAGCCTGCTGGCCCTCCCTTTAGAATCCAGATTTGCCAGTCCCCCACAATCACAATAGCTAATTATTTATAGTAAATCTCTCTTTCTGTATATAGACACAGTTTATAGATTCTGCTTTCTGGAGAAATTAATACCACTTTGAACTGAGCAAATAGACAAATGATTGTCATGTTTACTGGGAGAAGGAAGGAGGGAAAAGGGAGAAAGGAAATGGTGAAGAGTATGTGTTTCATTGTAAACAAACTAATTTTGAGAACCTTTTTGGACACCTGAGTGGACATACAGAATAAGCAACTGGTAAATGAATTAATGCTCAGGGATATAGGTCAGAACTAAAGCTGGGTCACCAGTAGATGGAAATTGTTTCAAACATTAGGACTAAGGACTTTAGCTATAAAGAGGCTGCTAGTAGAGAATTGAAGAAGACTGAGGACTGAACCCTAGGGAAATTTATTATTTAGAGGTCAAGAAGGAGAAAAAAGAAAAAAAAAAGGAAACTGAGATATAAGTGCAAGAAAACCTTATGATGTAGAAGATAAATACAGAAGGTATCTTGAACAGGGAATTCATCAACTGTGTTAGATGCTCCTGAGATTTAGTAATTGTTCATTGACTTGGGCATGTTGGTGGTCCATGGGGACTTCTGAGGATATCGGTGTGGCAAGAACAAGGTTTGAGTGCAATGAGTTGGAGAGAAAATAGCTATTATGAAAATAAAGGTAGTAAGTATCAATAGTTGTTTAAGAATTTTTACTGTAAAGATGAGCAGAGAGATGGGTCAGTGGCATGGGATGTCAGAGACTTAAGAGCACAGCAGATGGGTAGGGATGTAAAGAGGGGTATGTATACTGACTTCTGGTTGATGTGGAAGAAAACATTTAGAAAACTTTAATTTTAGCTGTTTACTGTTATGCTTTGTAAATCCTGAGCATTGAGTGTATTGATAATCCCTTAGATTTTGTGTATTACCAGAGAAGTTCTGGAAATAGAACTTCTGCAATAGAAAAGTCAGAATAGATGGAGGAGGTGGGGCTGAGTGCATTCGTGGGAGGTTGATATTATGTGAGAGCAGGAAGAGAAGAGTTATCCTAGAAATCCAGGCTCCATGTATGAGGAATCCCAGTTTCATGGAGAACACAGAGGCCCACTTTGCCACAGACCCAGCTGATCTACTTTGAATAAGTAGCCCCAAATTGCCATTCATGGACTCCACTCTCCCAACCTGACTCATGCTATCTAATTAATGCGACATGGAATAGACATCAGCCTTCCTTCTGATTTCTTCAAATAGGATCTTCATGTGTAAAATAGCTGTTGTTATTTCAAGCCATGAAATGTGGAGTTTGTAATATAGGACTTTATAATATAGCAATAAATAATTGGAGCATTTGCTTACCAAGACACTTGATGTCCCTGCCACTTTGCAACCCTAGCTGTAAAAAGAAGCCAAAACCTCGAACCATAGGATTCATGAAATGAAGAAATAAATATATTCTGATATAAATAGGTATTCGATCAAAAATCTCTTCCCCCATACCCTCTACAACTTCTCAAATCAGACAAAATAACTGGAGACGCTTTTTGGAAAATCATCTCTTTCCTCCATGTCTACAAAAAGGCAAAAAAAAAAAGTGAGGAAAAAGGAAGTTTGTTATATCTGCTGATTCTCATTCTCCAAAATAAACAGAATATGAAGAATTGCTCATATTCTCATTTTATTCAGGTTTCTATTCAAATGCCATTTTCTAGAGTGACTCATTTGGACTTTCCTATGTCAAAAAAAAAAAAAAGCATAGTCTCACTTCCCATCTAGCCCCTCCCATTAGGAGTCTTTATTTTTCTTCATAATGTTGCTAATCTCCTAAACATTATATTATCTCACTTGACGGAAATAGAAATATCCACAATAGCTGTTATTTTTTTCACTCTTGAGCTCTACAATCTTTGCAGTACCTGGAACAGTGCCTGGCCTAGCAGCAGGAATTCCATAAATATTTGTTGAATGGGTAAATGAATGAATTCTTTCTGGTAAAGTCCCTCCCTTGTTTTAATTTACATCTTTCAGATGGCATGCAGAAGAACATGTTGAATGGAACAGTGAATTCAAGATTAGAAAGTCAGACAGACTCTAAGAAAGGAAAAGGCAGTCAAATATGCCAATTACTTCAGAAGGGTAATGGCATATTTTGAAATTTGGAGGCTGCTTCATTAAAATTCATTGTGTGCCACATAAAATAAGGAATCAGGAGCCTGACAAAAATGAAACTCAAATAGGCATTCATTTCCTTTATCTTTTTACAAGACAGATCAATTAGTAATTTTATGGTTGAAAAAACTCATTTTTAAATGTTATGTGGGACTTAGTGTAATATCAAATCTGGCCTAATGTCACCTTTATTAAAGAATTCAAAGCACTCTTACATCTGTTCACCCCACTAAAAAAATACTGAGAAGCACATTTTTTGCCATCAAAAGTTTATAACAGAAGAAGAAAATGGGCACAGAAATTATTGTGTTGCATAATTAACTCCCCAAAAAATAAAGGCAAATAATCAGTACCAGACTGGAACATTTTGAGCTACACTTACATTTGTAAACCAAACCAAGCCTGTTTGGGAAACCCTCCCAAACAGGTGTGTTGGAGAGTCCAGATGGCCTCCAGGAGGGGCCAGGAAGCCCAGCGCCTTCTGCCTCAGCTCTGGTCATTCTAATAGGCAAACTGGGTTTGGCGGCATCTGAGCTTCGCTGGGGGGTGGCCAAGGGAACACACAGGTGGTACCGGATGAGAAACAGGGTTTCCAAGTAAGAGACGGCTGTGCTGCTGGAGAATTGCCTTCCTCTCCACTACCAGTTATAAAACTGAGATCCAAGTCATTTCTGGCTGGTAAAGATCCTGGTTACATTTTAGGTAAGAGAACATACATATTATTTAACTTCAGTACCCTAATTCAGGTAAATTACATTCTGGCAAGTGGAATTTCCCCTACAAGGTCAATCACACATTTAACTTTGCATTTTAGTAGTCCTGTGTAGGGTTTCTTGGTAGCCATTAAACAGCTGTTGATTTCTACACTCTGTGGCACAAAAGACAGTATTTATTATGAGCTGGATGTTGGGATGAGGACGTGTGATGTTGGAAAGCTTCCATGTAGGTGTAGTTCTAGCAGGATGTTTCACAGACATATTATAACCAAGGAAACCTTTGGCCCTTTTGATTGCAAACAGCCTTGGGAATATAATGCTAATTGATGCTTGTGGTCCTTACAGTGAAAGTGAGGCAGCAAGGGATCCTTGCCAGTCACAATACTGATGATGGCATCTCCAACTGGTGGAATTAAGCATGAAGGATGATTACTGTGCAAGTAGATTTATGAGAAAAGCTCGATCAGCGTACTGTAAGGGAAGCCACACTTTTCTTTTCTCCCATTAGTTCTTCCAACCACCTAGCATTCATGTTTTGGAAAAGACTAATTCAAGAGTGTAAACAAATTTTGAAGAGTCTGGAAAGACGCTACTTCTTCAAATACCTACTTTCTCATTCTCTTACTGCTCTTTGTTGGTTTAAGACAGCATTTTTCAAAAGGATGGTTAATTCAGAGTATATTAATTCAGGAAAGAAATACTCCTTTTGTCAAAATGGCATATTTGGGGTAGCATATCCTGATCCCCTTCAACAATGCTCTACACAGTATCCATATGTTGCCATTTGTCAAGGACAAAAAAGTCATCACATTCATAGTGTAATTTTTTTTTAAAAAAAAGATTTATTAATTGATTGATGCATACAGAGCTGGGGTCAAGCCGGAGGTGAAGAAGCTTCACCAGAGACAGAGTGGGGAGCAGAATAGGCAGAAGGAGGAAGTACACCGCTAAGGGGAGCAGCAGGAGGATCAGGAGAGATCTGATGCGCCATGTAGATCACCTCTGGGGCCATGGATCAACAGGCCAGGAATCCAACTCACATTGAAGCAAGTGGGGCTAGGTTGCATGCTGTGTCCTAACCCATTGCACCACAAGGGAGGGCCCTCATAGTGAAATTTCTTTGTATGTGAAATCTCTCAGGTTGCAAATCCTAAATTAGGGTAATCTCTGGGTAGGTGTTGAAGGCCTACAGTAGAATATAGCCAAGCAAGATATTACAACATTGAACCAGAGAACCACTGCACTAGGTAGTAAGATTAATCAATTATTCTTTACCATTTAATCATGCTGTGAAAATAAGTCCAAGTCACTTAGATGACTTAGATGTTGAAGACTATGTACAAGAGACGGGGAGAAGAGAAAATGAAATGGGAGCTTTGGGGATGATGTTATGATATAAAAGGCCATGTCAGCTGGAAAGTAGTAGAAGTTAACTGTGAACTCCAACTTAACCTTCTTCCTGAACTGGGAGGCCACATTTGCTTCTTTGGGTTAGAGACAATGCCCTTAATTATTACCCAATTTGCTTTAAACTGAATCTTTCAGGTAAGGGTTTTTGTATGTAACTGAGAAGAATTAGCAAGTTTATGAATTAGACTTCATGGATTTTTCATTTATAAAATCTTGATTTGAAGAGTTAGTACACGAATTTAATGATCAATATTGCATCATCATTATAAAGTACAAACTATGGTTTTGAACTGAACTGAACTGAGATGAGGAATCAGATGCACTTGGGAAAATCCAAGCTCATTTTCACTTCCCTCTAGTCACTAATGACTTTGAGGAAGAAAGAACTCTTCCAGAAAACACTATGATGAGCCTTATAGAAATAGCACCTCTATCTAAGCACTTCATGACCCCTCAGAGATGTCCTCAACACTGCCAGGGACAGATGTAAGTGAGAAATTTTTATTCTCTGCTATTAGATGTCATTTCTTGCCTCCACTGCTGCTGAGGAATAATAGAACAGTCTCTGAACAGTCTGTTAAAAGACAATTTAACTGTTTTAAGACAAAATACAAGATAACTGTTTCCTACAAAAAAACAGGAGGAATTCAGAGAAAGTAGGGTGAATTTCCTAGCATGGAATCTCTCCAAAACAAAGGCTAACTCACTTTCATTAGCATGTTAATGGCTACAATTTTAGGGCTGCTGCCTCTTCCATTAAAATGTCTCTACTCTGGTTTTGAGCTGTCCCTCCTCCATGTTGCTGAATCCTGTTATTAACTTGGCCAATTTGCTTTCAAGTTTTCATTAGACTTTTTTTTTTTAAGAACTTTTGTCAATGTCTCCTTTTTAAATGACCAGCACTACAGCTGACAGAAGACATTCCAATCTTCATATAGTTGTTTCTGTTTGTCATTATTTCTCTCCTTAAAGTGTATTTTCATTGACCAAAACCCTTATTTTGTGTTCAAGTTGGATAAAGACCTCAGAGTCTTACATAAGTTTGGTCTGCTTTATCAGATAACCTACAGGACACACTTTGACCTTGAGTTGGAAATTCCAAGTTCAAACATTTGCAAATCCCTCTGGGGATTATGAACACAGGTTCCAGGGCAGAGATCATCTAGACGTTTTGATTTTTATAGTAATAATAAAAAGATCGTAGCTCAGTTGGGCCACATTTAACCTGGAAATGGAATGAAATGGAAAGCCAGATTGTTTTATAATTGACAGCTTTGTCTCTCAGCAGATGGCTGTAATCTCTTGCATGTGCCAAACACAGACTCTAGGATTTTTGAGTTTGTAATGAAAACAGAAAGGACAAATATTTATCGTAATTACAACATTTGTGCATTGGATATAGTTTCACAGCCTTTTAATCCTCCTTGATTAGAAAATACAGAGTGACTTTTTTTTTCTTGCCTGTTGAAGGAGTTTGTTTACCAACACTTTCAGAAGCATTTCAAGTTGTAATAAGCATAAATAAAGCAAGGTCATGCAGAAACATCTCTTGTAATAGTTTATTTCCAAGAGAATCTATGTATCAGCCCATTCAGGGAGCTTAACACCACATGCTAAAACCCCCAATTAGAAGCTACAATGCTTAAATTCAAGTATTGAAGTAGTGGATTTGTCTGAGGAAATGATTCCGTTTCAATTTTTTTTCTTTCCACTCATTACTGCTGGCTAGTTCTCCTCATGAAGGTCAGTTAAGGATCTCTCCATGATTAACATAATTAGGTTTCCTGTGTAGTCTATGGAAATAATTTATGGAAAACATGTCCCACACCTGATTAATCCCATCAGATTATGTCCACTGCCATTGTGAGCAAATCATTAGTCAGCATCTGCTTTACGATCATCTTGGAAAGAATTGCAAGTTGTAATTCAAATGTAAATTCCTGAGACAGATATCAAGGTTTCTCTTCAGCCTTGGAATAATGAGTGAAAATATGGATTTAACTCCAGCAATGATGTGTTTAAGGTACATCTTTCACTTTAGTTTTGTTGCAGACAAATCAGTAATATTTCTTTGACTGTTTCTTGGCTTTTCAAATCCTAAAAATTTGAAATAATTTGACATATGTACTCCAAAGTATCACATACATGGTCAGTCACCCATATCTTTGTTTCTTTCAGTATTTGATTAAAATTATCTACTGTGACATTCGCCTATTTCTACTGCCAGGTCACAATTAGTGTTCTCTTCATCTCTTAAAATAGGCTTTAGTGTTTTTAAATATAATCTGACTCAGGAGTCAGCTCTAGAACCTTCAGAACCAATTCAGAAAGTTATTTCTTTAGAACAATTCTCAATACTGAAATCTGTATTAGTAAGGGTTCTCTAGAGAAAAAAAGCCAATAGGATACATATACAAAACAATCTATTAGAAAGAATTGGCTCATGCATTTATGGAAGCTGGCAAGCCCTAAATCTGCAGGGTAGGCTGGCAGGCTGGAGACCTAGGAAAGTCAATGTTCCAGTTTGAGTCCAAAGGCCATGAGCTTTAGAAGGAGGAAGAGCTGATGTTGCAGGTGAGGTTTAGAGGTAATAAGCTGGGGAATTCTCTCTTGCTCTGTAGCCAGTACTTTTGTTATGTGCAGATCTTTATCTGATTGGATGAAGCCCACCCACATTGTAGAGGGTAATCTGCTTTATTTATAGCCCACAGATTTAAATGTGAATCTCATCCAAATACCCTCCCAAAACACCCAGAATAATGTTTTACCAGCTGGTACCCCACAGCCCAAATAGGTTGACATCAAATGAACTATCAGATAGTTAGGAGATAGATACCTCCCCAAATAAGTGTCTGATGACTTCTAATTCTATACCCTCACTGCCACTAGAGTGAACCATTTTAAATGCAAACCAGATCACATCATTTCCTGATAAAACAGTGCCAATTATTTCACATTTCCCAAGATCAAATTCTAAATTCCTTAATACCAACCTTTAATTTTCATCTACTTGACACCTGACTTTAATCTTTCTAGATGTGTCTTCTACTCCTCAAAACAACTCGTACTCCTCTACTGTGACTCCTCTAATACCAGCCTACAGAACCATTTAACTTCTTGCAACACAACAAATTTTCTTGCCTCTGTCTGTTTGCATGCTATTTTCTGTCTAATTCTCCCATCCCCAATTATATTTGCTTGGATAACTTGTATTCAAAAGCCCAGAACCACCATAAGCATCTGCTCCACAAAGATGTCTTTATTGACCTATCATCAAAAATTATTTCCTCCTTGACGTTAGTGTAAAACTGAGGAGCACCCAGGATTCCCAAACAATTAATGGATGCATGCTCTAGAAGGCACCTAGTCATCTATCACACAGAGATAAAGGAACATACTCTTAGTGTGAATGATTTTTTAATAGAATTAGTGTACATAGAGGGAAAGAGGAGAAAGGATATTCCTAAAATATTCTGAAATTTAGCCATCTGAGCTGGGCAAATGCACAGTCAATTGGTCTCTGCCTGAAGGGGGATACTGAGACTCAAAAGTTTGCCGCAATTCTAGGAGAACCATAAGAAAGGGGTTAGGCAGTTCCTAGAGTGTAGGGATAGAAAGGGATACTACATCAAGTTAACTGCTACTGTTGTCTCTCACAAGAAGAGCCTTCCCATATATCTCACCCATGTTTCTTTTCCAGCTCTCTCTCCCAAGTCTTTCTACATGTCACTCCTCCTTGAGTCTCCTCCTAACAGTATCAGGGTTTAAGTTGGGCTACATAAGCAAGAGGGCAGGCCCAACCCTCTTCCATGACGTGAAGGCCACCTGCCAAGTTAGCTCCATCCCAATGACTCGCTAGGACAGGGTGGGCTAATGGTAAGTGAGATTTGTAATCCAAGGTAGATGCATAGAATTGGGGGCATGGAAAATGGTACATCACTTTCCCAGAGGTGTATCTGTAGCAGTGTCACCACGGTACTATGCTACTGTAGCATCACACTCATAAGGCTGAAATGTCCGAATTTTCTCTTTATAGCTGGCTTGCCTATGGACAGTGATTTCTATTAAGATCAAGAATGATATACTTTATTCCCCCAATACCTCATGTGGTATCTATACCTTCTGAGGTACTCAAAAAATTGGTGTGGAATGAACAAAAAATGAAAAATATGATGAAAAAATTTGAAGCCTAATTTGTTAGCCAGTGGGTAAGAAATGAAGGTTTTAAATTAAAAATATCTGTTTGAATAGAATAAAAGCAACTTGTACTTTGAAAGATTAATTTGGCAGTGATAACGGATAAGGTCTGAGAGCAAGATAGAGGACAGGAAAAGAAGGTGCCAAGGGTGAGTAGTTCTCTTGTAATAGGCCAATGATGACATAAGACATTGAGTACAAATAGAAAGATGCTCCCATTTATGAATATTTTCTCCCTTCTTTAGAGCACAAGGTAGAATTTCATTTTCTTTGAACCCCTTGGAGGTTAGGTATGCCCGTTGACATGTGA
Source organism: Condylura cristata (assembly GCF_000260355.1). Classification (NCBI taxonomy): domain Eukaryota; kingdom Metazoa; phylum Chordata; class Mammalia; order Eulipotyphla; family Talpidae; genus Condylura; species Condylura cristata. The sequence continues at coordinate 16,831,798 of NW_004567114.1, forward strand.
TTAAAAGTGATGTGTCCTGCATCCAAACAGAAGTTCAAAGAGCCACATTCTAAAGCTCGTGCTACAGTGACCATCGACACATGTGTGACTCTGGTACTCCTGATGCCCTGAAAGTCACTGTCAAGCTGAGTTCCTCTGCCACCTGTTTCAGACATTCACTATCAGTGGAAAGTTAACTTTCGCTCTGTCCAGCTACTAATATTTTTGGAATTGTTTGTTACTGCAGCAAACTCAATCTTATCCAAGATTTGGAAACTAGTGGGACAATTAGTAGAAAATATTAATATTTTTTATTTAAAATTTTTAATAAAAATATTTTGTAAAAAAAAATTACCTTGAATGACTGACAAGCTGTTGCATACTTTTGTTTATGGTGTTCATAACTGCAAGATTCCCATCCTTGTCACAGTCTACCTGAATGGTGACTGCTGGCTGTGTTGTGAAAAACCTGCACAAATGAATACAGTAGCCTCTGATTCATTCAGGGAAATGAAGGATTATTTATTGTCCATTGACTCCCAAATGATACTCTTCATGCTGGAAATAGAAAAGCAAAATGGAGTTGATCACTCTCTGCTGGTGGTAGATGCTTTGATAGTCTCTGTGTGGACAGAGGGAGAAGTAATCAGATTTGTGGGTTATAGTTGAACTGCAGTTTGGAGGCTAGCTTGGAATTATTCGTGCAGAAAGGGTAAAGAATCATTTTTAGAAGAGGAAACAGAGATGTAAACATTCATGACACATTGGAGAAATATTACAGATCCATGTGCTGAAGTTTAGATATGAATTTTGAAGGTGAATAGAAATGGTAGTAAAAGAAGTTAATTTTGGAGTCATTTAGAGAGATTTTTGTATTCTGACAAGTTTTATTACTGGAACAAAGGTCCAAAAAACTTTTCAATCACTTGATTACTATACTTAAGTTTTATGTTTTAAAAAAACATATTGATAAGAGATTCCTATTACATCATTGATAAAATATGGATATTAGAGCTTAATGGGGAAACATTCAGTTGGGGAACTTTTAGTTGGTTTGCCGCGTCCGGCTGATCGGAGCCGAGTCCGGCGAGGGACGATGAGGTTAAAGAAAACACAGGCCGCCGAGGTTCTTCATCCAGGAGTCTCTCGTTTATTTCCAGCGATCCCTTTATATACCATTAGGCAGTAAGAGTGGAAGATTAAGGCGGGAAAGGAGGAAGTAGGGATTTTCTCTTGCCACACCGCCTGCAGCTGCCAGATGCTGACACTCCCTTACAAGGGAGTGTGCTAGGGCAGAGAAAGGTCAGGTCGTCCCTGTGGCGTCCTAGGCAGATAAACACAAGTCTGTGATGGCTTTATCGGCCCGATCACCTGGCCACCTTGACACGCACAACAGGGGGCACACCCCCCGGAGCCCCGGGGGTAATGTGCTAAGTCGGCACCAACATTGGTTTCCTGATTTGAAAGATTATTATTATTTATACAAGAATGAACTTGACAGTGAAACTTTTTTACTACTGATTCCAAAGATAGCTCCAACTCTATTTTCAATATTACTTTGGAGTTTTTGGATTTGAGTGCACAGACTATCATGTAGAGTCTGGAAAGCTTATTTTTTCATGCAAAGATGGACTCCTTTATAAGGGGATTTGATATGTAATCATGCAGGGCCATAAACAATATCACTCAGAACAAGGGGATTTTTTAAAAACTTGTAAAGAACAGAGGTCACTTAATTATAACCTGAATTTACAGTTCCTCTGGAGAACAAAGCCCAATTGGATGAGCTTTGGGTTTGATCTTTTTTGCTTTGGATTTTGAAGGTCTTCTCTGTAGGTGACATTTGCCATGGACAATGATTTCTAGCTAATGTTTGGCAGTTCAGGATTGCTATAAAATGCTGGTGTCTAGATTTGTTTCATAATCAAAATTTGAAATAAGATTTTTAGGCATTCTCCTCTCCAAAATTACTGCTTTCAACTCTCTGTATACTCTTAAATATTTATATTTATGAGATTTTCAGATATCTCATTCAGTGTTAGCGTTTTTAACTCTCCTGTATTTCCTCTGCTTTTTCATCACTTAAATAAACACTGGACAGGCAGCCTTCCTGGTGACCAAGGAGTTAAGCCTCAGCATTATCACTTCGATGGCCTCAGTTCCATCCCCAATCAGGGTGGTGACCCACATGGCACAGCAGACTTCTCTTTTCTGGTTCGCTGCTCCTTTCAGCAGAGTATTTCTGTGAAATCCACCCGTTCTGCACTCCACTCTGTCTCTGGTGAATCACCCACTGCATTCTGGCCTATACCCCAGTTCTTCTATGCAGAAAATAATAATAAATAAATAAAAACTGGACAATAAGGCATATCCTAATGATGGTGCAAGTAACCATCAAAATATCAAAGGTGATTCCTGGAAATCTTTATGTAACTGAAAATTCACTGAGTTTTAAAGCTTTTTATACATTGATAAGAAAATCATTAAAAAGCAACCCCTCAGAGTGAAGAGAAAATCAGGGAGTTTTTAATGTCTTGGTGTGTCATAGCTGTCAAAGTGTCTGCCAGATGTTGGCATATCCAAAGTCAAAGGTGAACTTGATGTGAATTATGATTCATTTGAGGGGAAAGCATGATAATTATTGCCTACCCAAGGATTATTGTTCCAGGGACTCTGCAGAACATTCCCTTAAATTAAGAAATATTTGTGCTCAGGAATCTATGCTGGTACAGAGTAATGACTCCATTAATGTTAGCTATTAATATTACTGTTTCACTGAACTGAGAAATAAATTGAAATTTTCAAGTTGAACTTAAAATCAAGTACTCCTTTGGCATTTATACTAATTAACACATAGCCTATGATTCAAACTATACATTGCCCAGAAAAACCTGCTGCGAAATTTATGTGATGAGATGGCAGCTCTGTACCTTGATAATGTTGTGAATGGCAAGTTAGGACTGCTGATGTTTGATGATGTGGGCACCTGTACCATGTTCAATAGCGAGATGATTAACACTGTTATAACCGAAAGAATCTCTTGAGCTGAAATGACAAATCTTCCAGTGAGAGCAACCATTTTTCAGTCTTTAGGAATAACTGTTACTAATCTTAGGAGAATGCAACATACTCTAGGTGCCTCACTGTTTTAGATCTTATAACCATTATCTTATTTGATTTTCTCAAGAATTCTAGGAATTAAATATTCCTACTTCTATTTGTAGAATGAAGGTACTAAGATCTTGAAACTAGTTCCAGATCAATCAGCTAGTAATTGATGGACTGTGATTTGAACTCAAACTGACTGATTCAAAAGTTCGTGTTTTTCATCATTACAATTCATGGCCTCCCCACTAGGGCAGGTTCGGTGTGAGCTTTATTCTTCTCTGCTTATTTTATGCATCAAGAGGCTCCATAAATGTGGTTTCTTTGGCTGTCTGAATGATTGAGTGGACCTCAATGTGGGGATTGTTAGGTTTCTCTGAAACACCCTTTCTTTGATAAATCGCTCAAAAGGAATAGTCCAGGGATAATAAATCGAGGCATCTCAGGGACTCATGGGAATTTACCTCTGTGATTGATAGAATGAGCTGGCTGTCACCTGCATACATAGTAAATAAAGCCATGGAAATGTATGAGATTGCCACATGAAAATTGACATTGGTTTGTTCATTTTCTTACGGGAGAATACAATTGAAATGAAGGGAGCTGAAGGGAACCATAAGAGTGATTGATAGAAAGATACCAAGTTTAGAATAAGAAGCCTGAAAAGAGAATAGATGGTTTTATTATTATTATATGACTATGTCTTCAAAGTCTGCCAACATCCTTTCCTCAGATCTTTCACAAGGTAAATAGCACATACTAGGCACTATTGAAGAGAAGGAAACAGAGAGAGACTTCCTGCCCTTAAGGATTTATGTTTTGTGGGTCTGCTAATCCTAAACAGCCTGTCCAACGTCCATTTTATTACCTACAGCTCTGTATTCCTAAAGCAATGTCAGAATTGCCCTGCCATAGGCACCCTACAAGATGCCTTTCTCATCAGTGAATAGCAGAAATCTAGATCACCTGGGAAGTGTCTGCATCACGAAGTATGACCTGGAGGGGCTTGGGTTGGAGGAGGGGGCTGGGGAGGATGCATAAACTTACTCCTGACTTATACATCATGAGGTATGACTAGGAACGACGCCCAGGGGGTCTGTTGACTGATGTATAACAAAGGACCCCATAAGCTGATCAGTAGAATATCTTATTAATAAGACTGAAAACCTGACTGGGGAGTCAGGGTTTGATCTATGATACCCAAGCTATCAGCAGACAGGAAATACAGTTTCACCCTTCTCCTGTTTCTTCTACTTCTCCCTCTCTTTTTCTTCTTCCTGATATGACTAATGTGATATGAATGGCTTATCAATGAAAAGGCTAGGATCTTGCTCTTAAGCAGCATCCTGCATTATGTATCCTGCTCCACAACTCCTCTTTATCAGTGTGGTGTTGCCTGATACAACAATGTTTTAATTAATGGGTTAAAAATCAATTTGCACTAACCTGAAGAGCATATGGTGATCAGACAGGTACATGTTCACTACCCAGTCACCTTTGCTGATCATTTTATATTATTTGTCTCTTTTAAGAAGGAAAACTCAAACACTATGTCTCTTTGTCTCTTTTAAGAAGGAAAAGTCAAACTCAGGCTATAGAGGCTATGAAATGAAATGTGGCAAGAACATACAGACAAAGCATTTGTTGAGTATATAAAGTTGAAATTTATGAATGAATACACAGGTGAAAGTCTATCTTATACAGCAAAGGAGAGCACATACTTAATGATTCTAGTGCCAGAGAAATGTGTTTGCCTCATTTTCTCCAACTTAAATAAGGGAATAATTTAAAAAATTGATGACGAAAGACAGTCTCACTGAGGATTATTTAAGTGTAGGTTTCTTAGCCTTTAGTATATACTCTTAATTTATATGATATCAGTGGCAGGCAGCCTGGTACATCTGACCTAATCATCAAAATATCTTCCAAGGGAGGGGAGGTGTTTGGCTGGCTTTTTAGATATCACTTAGGTATCAAACACTACACCATAGTTCCATGGACATGATAATGGAAAAAATAATCATTATAACAGATGTGAAAATTTCAAGAAGGAAAAGAAAAATATTTTCCTTAAATCTCAAGGTAGCAGAAAGATGGCAGCATTTAATAGACCTACGTTTGAAACTCCATGGGAAATTTTGACACTCCCCTTCTATCATAGATACTAGAAACTAGGGAGACTCATGCTTCTGGTGAAGTCTATTCTAATTTAGATTTTTGTAATTGTCTGTAAGGAATGGAATTAATGGTGTCCTTGATTTCCAACTCTTTCCAATACATAATTCCAATTGGAAAACTCTAGTGTGACATCACCCTTCTAGCCTTTTTAGTTTTAGCTGTTAAGAATATGCTTATGAGTCTGTCATTACTATCTCCTCTGAGGGAACTTTTCCCGCTTAGGGCAACTTTGTACATGGCATGCATGTATGTTCAACTGTGCGTTGAGTGTTTTTGAAGGAACAGTCACAGCTAGAGTACTTCTCTCCTACTGAGTCTTTCTATTATAAAATCCACCCTTGTGCCATTGTCCTCATGACAATTGGAAAAGATTCCTGAATCCATGTTTAAATTCTGTCTTTGGTCAAGCTTTTAGACAGTCACCACTCATATGCTCACTTGGTTTTGGAGGCAAAGAATGACTGCCACTAAGGTGTAGTGCTAGCTTCACGTTGAGATGTTCAGAAGGAAAATAATGTTCTCCAAAACTTACTATGATCATCTGAGGAGGCAAGATGAAAAAGGAAAGATTCCTTGGCACAGTATAAACTATGTATTACACATTAACACATAGCCCATGCTTTCTGGAAACAACATATCACAGAGACTTGGTGAAATTAGAGGAGGAAATTCTTACGAACAAACAGAGTGACATTTTATTGGATACATTTCTGCTCAGAGGAATTTCAAAGATTCCTCCTACCCTAGACCACATATAGGCTTTAAAAATCTTACCAAGGAGTAGTGCACATCTGATTCATGTCTTTCAGTTTATGCATTAATCTGGGAGGACTGTATTTCCACATTGTCTTTTCATAGCTGAGCTTTAAACATCCCCTTGCATACTCCATAGTATGTTCTTTTTATTTTTGGATTAGTGTCTGTTAAATGTTTTGGCTTAAAGGTATCAGTGAAAACCCTAACAACTAAATTTGAAAGAAAAAAAAAGGGTGCCAAGAGATATAACGATTTAAAATCAAACCTCAATCCAATTAAATTTTAGGCTTTCCGCTACAAAGACACTTCTCCAAAGAGGAAATGCAGATGGCCAAAAAGCATATGAAAAAATGTTCAGCCTCACTTGTAATAAGGGAGAGGCAAATTAAAACCACAATGAGATACCACCTCACCCCAGTGAGAATGTGAGATGGCACATCTTAAAACAACTTGCAACAACAAATGTTGGCGAGGATGTGGAGAAAAAGGAACTCTCCTGCGCTGCTGGTGGGAATGCAAACTAGTACAATCACTATGGAAAGCTGTGTGGAGGTTCCCTAAACTGCTAAACATGGAGCTTCCATACCACCCAGCAATCCCACTCCTAGGTATCTACCCAAAAGACACAAAAACACTAATTCAAAAAGATATCTGCACCCCCATGTTTATTGCTGCATTATTCACAATTGGAAAGACATGGAATCAGTCCAAATGCCCAAAAGTGGATGACTGGATTAAAAAGATGTGGTACATATACACAAAGGAATATTACTCAGCAACCAAAAAAAAAGCACATGTCTTTTGCAGCAACATGGATGGGAATGAAAAAAGATAATGCTTAGTGAAATAAGTCAGATAGAAAAGAAAAAATACTGGATAGTTTCTCTCATAGCAGGAATATAACAGAACTGGTGAGAAAATAATAATAATGATGAACAGCTATATACCAGAGACATTTTGTAGGGTGGAATGGGGAATGGGATCAAAAACAGTGGAGGGAGGGAAATGCACTGGACTATGGTGATGGCACATGGGTGATTTGGTGATGGAAAGCCCAAGGGGATTGCAACTGAGATGGAAAAATGCACAAAATGATGTAAAAATAAACTAATATATAATTAGGCTTTCCTCAACATGACAGTAGTTAAAAAGTAGTTAAAGGTGAAATAAACAAAACTTCTGACTAACAGATTCAGTCATAATTTCTCAAAAGTTTAAAATAAGGGCAAAACTTACCTTTTGGGACAATTAAGAGTGTAAACATATGTATAAGACACATCCAAGTTATATGTTGTTTCATTAAAGGTCATAGCCTATCAGTGATAGTAATCTATTAAAATTCAAGGGTAAAAAAATCAGAAGTTAAACTCCACCTGTTGACATGATTTTTGGTTATTTTTAAGACAGTACAGGCAAAAGGCTTGAATGTTTGGTTAACATTTATTTGTATGTTTTTTTTTTTTATTTATTTTTGGTTTTGTTTTGGTTTGCTTTTTTGCTACATGGTTGTTTCATACCAAACATGTTCCTCTTTTATTGAGATGCAAAGAAATTCAGTGACTTACATAGTAATAAAAAAATAATAAAATTTAGTCTGAATCTATTAAATACCATTTTTTCTATTTCCACTATGCATGTAACTACAACCTCCTCATTTGTTAAAAAAAAAAAAAGGACTAGTATCAACTTCACATGGCATAAGAAGATAACATACATTTAATATCTGTGGTGTCTGATATTTCTGATATTTGGTGGGTAGCTACAAAAAACAGTGATAGTGGTATTAATGGTGATTATTACTATTAAGTGAAAAAAATGCAGTAAGACTTGCCCTTCTTTGGTATGAGACTGATACCCTGAGTTCTTTAAAAGAAAAATAGCTATGAATGTAGAGTACAAACTAATTATCTCCCAAATTTTCATGCATTTATTCTTGCAAGAACAGGTAGCTTCACCAATAAATAGATTCAGTCACACATCATAGATCACATTAAGTGTTGATTGGGTGGAGGTTATTATGTAGTGGTGCATACCTAGGGAGAAAAAATATTATAGCCACTTAAAAAATTCTATCAAAATGACTAGAAAGTATTAGATTCATTGCCTAATAAATATACACAGAAAATTCCTCCTATGGGCTACAATGCGATACACAACCCAGAATCAAGGAAATCTAATTTAAAGCAAAAACAAAGACAGGCATTTTTCAAGCATATGTATATACTTCTAACCCCTTCTAAGTTAGCTTACAAAGAATGATGTTCCACCAATGTCCACATGTTCAGAACTCTCTTACATACATGGTTGTCATGGCAGAGGAGCCACGCTGAATCCGCCAGAAGGGAAGTAGGTTGAGTTGAAAATACCTCATTGGGAGGTGGCACTAGGAGTGGCAAGGGATGGAGGAAACACAACTCAAAGCCTAAGTAGTGAGAGAGGGAGACCTCGAGAGGCTCACACCTCAGGGTCTGCAGTGCCCATTTCCGGGCAGTCTCACAGTTATTGGGAATCAGGACAGTGCCTGGTGGGGTGTGGATTGGGGATGTACAAATGCCTGGCACAAGCTGGTAGGGAGGGGGATGATAGGGGTTGTTGCCTGGGAGGGCTCCAATGTTGCTGCTGACCAAAACATCTTGTCTCTATTTTCTGTTTACACTTAACTTTCTGACAAGGTGATCTAGCTGGTTATGCTAATGTGGCCATAATGTCTCCCGCTGTTTTCAGCAGTTACCTTCATATCAAGACTTTTGTCTTGGGGAGAGTCTCCTTACTTGACTATAATTTAGCTTGACCAGCAGGCACTTTGGGAGCAAGAAAAAAATCCCAAGAACAAGGGGGCCTGGGGAATCTACAAGGTGAGTTTATAAACATCAACTTTAAAAGGGACAGCAGCAGTAAGCATTCCATCCTTTGTGGATTCTGTCCCACTCTACAAATATCTGCTGGAAACATCCTTATGTAGAATAACCAGAAGGTTATCAATAACTCAAGGGACAAAAATATTTTCCTATTTTTATGAAATTTTGCTCAGGTAATGAACTGCTCTGGTCTTTATTTCAAGTTACAAAAAGGCACAGACATACATCCACACATACACTGGCCTAAATGTATGGCCAGTATAGCAAATGTATAGCAAATGTGTCTGGTTTTCAAGACATGAGTAAATAATCAATATTTTTAAACATTTAGAAATGTTTTGATATGATGGTGACTTAAAGTAATAATAGACTGTTTAGCCCAACAAATTATAGAGTGTTATTTGACCCTAATCTCTCTATAATTTATACCTCTTCAAAATGAGCACTATTACCTCCCAGGGGATGGGGGTCCCATTACCTGTGTTTTACCTGGAGAGAGAAAGGACCAGCATTAATAAAAAGTGTCTCATCCACGGCACCTGGAGAGGAAAAGTCTTTCAGCTGCTTTGGATATAAATTCAGTAGTGGAATAGTCTTCAGTTTCTCAGTTCTTTCTCCTAACTCCTTCACACAGTCATATGGGTAATTAAAGAAAAAAGTTACAGAATATTCCTTTGATAATATTAACTTAATCTTCTGTGAAATTTCATTATTTTTTCCATAAATAGTATGGCAGTGGTAATGAATGTAGTCAGATAGCAATTGTATTAGAACTAGCTGAGATATAGTTTTTCTAAGTTTTAAATTTCATCCCCAAAATAGATGTAAAGACATTATAAATGAATATGGCCCTTGATCTTTGATTGAATATATATCACAGACTCAAGTATATGATTATTTTTTACATTAAAGACAGGGAAAGGATTTCCTATTTGCTGTTGTATTGAGCTTTTTGTTCAAAAAGAAGAATCTTCTTAGTAAAACTAAAAGAAAAAACAGGCATGTAACAATTTGATTTCTCTTTGCAGGGTTGACCTAATAAGTAGCTTAGGTAAAGCACTTTATTGCTTTTTTTTTTTTTCTCACAAGTTAAAGGAGAAAGACTTTAATGTGTGAGCCTAAGGCATTCTGAAATATACTTGCTAAATAACAAACATCAATTTTGCCCAAATGATTAAATTATTAATCTAATCTACCTCTATAAATCAAACAGTGAAGAAATGTGTAAAGAGAGAAAAGTGAATTTCAGTAAAAATTCAACTTTTTGTGTGTATTTTGGTATAGCATGCAATGGTAGGTTCAAGATTGATATGTCATTAGCTCGGAAGTTTAGTGATAGTTCCTTAAAACACACAAGGGTAAATGTTCAATTAAACATTTGGAGAATCTATTGCAATTTCAAAGATTTCCTACTACAAACTAGAATAAATGTACAAGGACAATACAAGGTGGCCACCAGACATTCTTAAGATCCATTACATAGATTTTCACCTCTAGTTAGGGCTTGATGCTACACCAGAACTAGCATTTATGAGTGTGTCCAGCATTCTCACACCTAGTGTTTGAAACATATATCTTCTGATATTTACTTAAATAGCAGAAGGCAAATTTCCCTTGTTTCTTTCCCTAAGGGTAACAGTGATTTTTCAATTATTACTACATAAAAGAATTTCCCCAATTCTGTGGAATAAGTAGTCACTCATTACAGATTGCTTTTATCTCAGGAAATTGAAAAGCACAGAGAAAGGAGGCTTATTTCTGACCCATATTGTATGAAATTTCATCTTGAAAAACTACAAAAACTTAGGGCTTAAATTATCTGAAGCCTCATTTTCATACCTGGTGACTAATAATGGCTATCAAGTAGGACTTAATCACATGGCCTTTCCATGTGATCTAGGATTCCTCAATATAAAGTGGATGGGATCCAAAATTCAATAGTCCTAGAGAGAGAAAGACCCAGGTACAAGCTCTTTTTTTGTGTGTGTCCTCACATTAGAAATCAGACATATCACTGCCATGCATTCTGTTTACTGGGCAGTCAAAGGCTCACCTACATACAAAGAGTAGAAATGAGAGGCTACCATTTTGGTGAGAGAAATATCAAGGTTCTCAGATTGTGGGGTGGAAACTTAGAAAATAGCACCTTTATTTCAGTATTCTTTTGTTTTTCTAATAGCTCATCTTTGAATGCTTATCATTTCTACGGAAAATAACAATAACAAAGAAAGCATAGTTCTAGTAAATTATGGTGTTTTTAATTTTTTTTTAAAGATTTATTTATTTATTCATACAGAACTGGGGTACAGGCCAGAGATACGGAGGGTGAGAGGATTCACCAGAGACAGAGTGGGAAGCAGAACAGGCAGATCGATGAAGATGAAGTACACTGCTGAGGGGAGCAGCGAGCAGGTCAGGAGAGGTCTGCCACGCCATGTGGTCACCTCCGGGGCAGGCGGGGATCGAACTCATGCGGAAGTGGCTTTAGTTTCTCAGTGCAGTGCTTTAACCCGCTGCGCCACCAGGGAGGGCCTACTTTTTGTTATATATATACATTTACATTATTCTTCATTTTGTTCATTTTTTCATCTCAGATGTAATTCCATGGACTTTCCACCTCCACTTTACCCTTGTGCCATCACCATAGTCCCATGTGCTGTTCTCACCCCAATTTTGATCCTGTTCCCTCTCCACTCCTGTAGAAAGTCTCTGGTTTATAGTTGTTAGTTGATGTTCTGTTTTACTTTATTACAATTATACACACACACACACACACACACACACACACCAATCCCTTACACTCCTGCTGTGAGTGAAGCAATCTGTTATTTTTCTTTTTTCTTTCTGGCTCATTTTACTAAGCATGATCGTTTCCAGCTTCATCGTAGTTGTCGCAAATGGCATGCATTTATCTTTTTGATTGCTAATTAATGTTTTATTGTGTATATATACATCTTCTTGATCCATTCATCTATTTTTGGGCATTTGGGTTGATGCCATATCTTCCATATTGTAAATACAGCAGCAATAGACATAGAGGTGCAGGTGTCCTTTTGCAGTAATGTTTTTGGGTTCTTTGGGTAGACACCTAAGAGTAGAATTGCTGGATTTTGATTGACTATGATAAAACTGCTCATTGCAAATCAACATTTGTCTCTACAGTTACTCTGGTAGGTCTACCAGGTGCTTGTTGTGACATGGGCATTTTAGAGTTTATATTTGATGATAAAAGAGAGGATTTTAGATTTTAGAATTACCAGATCAAAGTCCACCTTATAAGTAGAAAATGTTTTGAGGAAGGCTTTTGGATGTGAAGGGAAGTCCTCTTTGCTGAAAAGGATTAATGTTTCTTCTTGTATGTAAAGCTTTGTGATTTTTTTTAGAAACTAGTTGCTTGAGTTAGGAACATTAATTTTGCTTCACACTGCCCATTAAATTTTTAGGGAAAAAAAATCTTTATGAACAATTATTATAGCCCCATTTTAATGTTCTAGAAATTGAGGGACTTTTTTTTTTTTTTTTACCTTATACTTTTCCTCATTTATATGGTCATTTTATATGACTGTGTTCTTCCTTATCTTAGAATACCGTCCTCTATCCTGGTGCTATTTTCCTGACTTAGTGAGGACACACATGGGTGGTGGGCCCAGACCCCCAACTCCCTAGACTGAAATTACTAGAATGGTGAAAAGCTGGAGCATTTCAGTCAAGTATTAATAGAAACATAAGGACAGAAATAGCTGTCTTTTAAAATCACATAACCAAAACATTCCTTTTGACTTTAGGAATCTACTTTGAGAAATCTACTTATATGAACAATTTCAAACGTATGTGAGTATGATCACTGCAGTATTATTTGTCATAGTAAAAACTAAAAACACACTGAATGGACATTCATGTATGGGAACGTCTGTGTGGTACATTCATGTTTAGAATACTATTGCAGCCTTCAAATGACATGTCTACTTTCAGGGAAATATGCCTGTGTTTTACTGATATATATTTTGAAAAATCAGATAGCAACACATTCTGAGCAGCAGAATTCCATATTTTTTAAAAGATACAAAATTTCTGCTTTGGATGGCAGATTTAGCACTATGATAGCTTCCTTATCCCATAAAAAAATCTCTAAAAATGATAACATCTTTTCCTTTTCAAATGCACAACTAGTACATAAATCAAGAAAAACCAGACCATAAGAAATTTTTGAAAAATGAGAAACAATATAAATTACATTATAAAAACTATGTTTCCAAAACACAGATCATATTTTTCTACTAGAAATAGCTTGGAAATAGCTTGGAAGCTGACTCAATAAGCTTTATACACAAAGTAGCAGATATTGGGATTCAGAGCTGTCTGAAGAGTAACCAAATTAATAATCAGAAGGTGAGACCAAGCTGGTCAAGTTCTGCATATCCCATCAGATTTGAGAACAGTCACAAGAGTGTCAGACTCAGGGAGGATGAGTCTTTATGGTGAAAAATCAGGGTCAAAGAATGGGATTATGCAGATTGCTATTGTCATACAGGGCTAATCTGAGCATCTTGCTCTGAAGGTTGTTCAGTGCACAAGCTGAAATGACTCCTCATCTCAGCAAATGTCCACCTATCTATCAATCCAGCAGGGTAACTCAGTTAAAAAGATGACAGCACCTTGCCAATCATTTCAGGAAAGTCAATACTTTATTGTTTCTTGGAAAAAAAAAAAGATTAACTTAATCGTGAGATTTAGATGAGTAAACATAACAGGGAGTTTAGAGTAAATACAATTTATAACCTCAGGAATGTAAGAAGATGTTTGATCTAATATATAATGGGAATTTATAGTCATCATTGTTGGTGAGGAAGGGAAAAGACTGGAACCCCTGGGCCCTGTAGATGGGAATGTTAAGTTGGTGCAGCTGCTATGGAAAACAGTGTGAATGTCTCTCAAGAGATTAAAAATAGAACTAAGTGTTGATGGATAGGGGTGTGCCTGCAACATGCAGGGGTGCACCTGGCTTTAGGAGTCCTGTGATGGTGAAAAGCAGTTTAGATAGCAATTCACATGGGCAGAAACTAAACAGGAGACACTGAACCACCACACCAGCAATTCCACTTCAGGATATTTATCCAAAAGGACTAAAATCAGGATCTCAAAGAGATAGTACCATTTTTATATTCATTGCCGAGCTACCCACATATATAACCAAGATGTAATAACACCCTAAATGTTGATTCATGCATAAATCACTAAAAAAGGTTGGTGTATACAGAAAATGGGATATTTTTTAAAAAGAAATCCAGCCATATGTTACAACATGAATGAGCTTTAAAACTTCTTTTTTTAAGATTTATTTATTTATGCATACAGAGGTACAGGCCAGAGGTGCAGGGGCAGTGAGAGGATTCACCAGAGACAGAGCGGGGAGCAGAACAAGCCGACTGACGAAGTACACTGCTGAGGGGAGCAGCGGGTGGGTCAGGAGAGGTCTGTTGTGCCATGTGGGTCAGCTCCAGGGTGGGGATAGAACTCATGCTGAAGTGGTTTTAAATTCTTAGTGCTGTGCTTTAATCCACTGCACCACCAGGGAGGGCCCTAAAACTTCATTTTAAGTGAAATAAGCTCATCACAGAAGGACAAATACTTTATGATTCCACTTATAGGAGATATCTAATATAGGTAAAGCTCAGAGACACAGAGAGTAGATAGGTAGTTGCTGAGGTTGAGGAAGGGGCTATGGGGAGTTGTTCACTAGTTGGGCAAGATGAATAAGTTCTAGACATCCTCTCTACAGCATTGTGTATATAGTCAACAATCCTAGATTATAGACTTAAGTTTGTTAATAGGGTAGATCTTACTCTTGCGGTCAGACACACCAGCATATCCCCAAGGACATGATGAGAGGCAGGTCTTAGAGCAGACTTGCAAGGTAAGACATTGCTGTCCAGTAAACCAACCTCTTGCTATTTATTTAGTAATAGTGAACAAGCATGATTGATTACGTGACAAAGGCAGGAGAAATGGGGTCCAGGGGAAGCAAAGGCTACTCAGTTGTTCCCTGAAGCAGTATCCAAGGGAGACAAGGGGTAAACTTTAATGGAGAATATGAGAGGACATGTCAGCCACATATGCCGGGAGTAGGACTCCCTTGCAGGTGATTTGTTGGAAATCAGCTCCAACTATTGAGGTGTCTGGAGGCAGGACAGGCAGGACCCTAAGGTGGGAAGGCATCGGTGAGCGGAGATTCCTAAAAAGGGGAGAAGGAGAAAAAGGGGAAAGGGAAGTGAGGAATACACGGGATTTGGAGTTGGGTGCAAGTCTTCCTGTTCTGCCTTTTGCAGAAGTTTATTTTATACATTAGGAGCAAGCAGTGGGATGACATCAGCACACGAACTGGGCGGAGAGATTACAATCATCTTTTTTTCCCTAAGAACAGTTTAGGGTCATATTGCCCTTTAGCTGAGATATAACATTCTAAAATCAATCAAGGTTAAAAACAGGTACATAGGTGCACAAAGTTTATGACTAATATTACTATAGTGGAGATCAACTAAGATAGAAGTCCCTTTAACCTTCTTTACTACTTAATGGGTTTTTGTTTTTCTGCCTGAGTCATCCTGAGAGACAGAAGAGGAAATTCCTTGCTAATCACATCTTCTGAATAGAAGACATAGGTGAATTTCCTTATCTAAAGACCACATAGTAGAATACTAAAAGATAAGCCAGAAGACTTTTGTGGATTCCTTTAAGGTGTAGCAGGTAGAAAACTTGACTAGTTTCAAAACAGGCAACCTGGATGAATTTCCACATCTAAAGGCCAAACAATAGGAAGTTTGAGTAATCCTTTAGAAGCTGAATAGAGGGCTAGGTGAGATAATAGAATGATAAGATTTGGGTTTTCCTCCATCCATCTGGCAGTGAGAGAGACTACAAAAACAGCCCTTTTGCTTTTATTTATCAGCCAGTAGTCAAGTCACTTGACTTCAGAGGAATTTCTCACCCTGGTACAGTGCTTGCTTGTCAGGACAGGCAGGCCTTATGTGGCTGAGGCAATCCAATTTTAAGCTGAAAGTTGCTCAGAATATTTTGATATTATGATTATACAAAAAAGGGAGGTCACAACATAAGTTAGCAGTGGAAAGTGATTTTTCAGCGCTTTTCCCTATCTACCCGGAATCTGTCAGACGATAGACGTTGCATAGCTTGTATCAGTGCTTGGTGTAATTTCAAGATACTCACAGTCCATCTCAGACCCTGAATACACTATCAGTCAAGGGCTGCCTAGGCATCTCCAACCATCTGTGATGTGAGTCATTGTCTCAAGGCAGGCACATGGGAGTGCCTTAGCCAATTCTTGCAACACACAGTGCACAGAGAGGCCATGCACACACAAGTGCAGAGGCCCAAGTGGAAGAGAGGCCACAGTCTTATGTGTTCTTGCCTTGTTAAAATTATAACAAAACAAAACAAAACAAAGCAAAAACCTCTTAATCACTGACCTAAAACTCAGTAGTCGTAAGTTTTACAGACTCTCAACAGAACAAAGGGGAGACCGTAGTGTAAGAGGAACTCATGAGTTGGGATGTAGGAATTTTCTAGAATTTAAGAATCAGAGAGGCAGGTGGTGAAAGAACAGACTTTGGATACAGATTACCTGGGTTTGAATACTAGGCCTACTAACTGGGAAAATTACTCAAATCTTTTTGTGTTCATCATTATTAAGCTTTTTCTTTAAACTTCAAATAGATCCTCCAATATTATTCTTTGTGAAGCGAGGATTATGAATTTGTAAATTTTACTGTTCCTTTGTCAGTGTGTTTCCTGTTAAAGTTATGCCAGTTGAGGGCACAAGAGGTAGAAGCAGGGGTAGCAACTTTCTGTTTGCCAGCGCTCCCTGCTCCCACTGTACAAACAGCAGGAGGCAACCCTGGCAGCAGTAGCTGCTTGTAGTCTGTCTTCTTCTGCATCCAGAATAGGTGTCTTCCTGTTTCCCAACAAGCATTGGTACAGTGGACACTACCACATCTCCAGAAGACCCTTCCTCATGTATGTGACATATAATTGCACCACTGGCTCAGAGTTTTTATTCCACTTCCATGAAATCTCTAGGTTTGGATAATCTTCCCTAAATTTCATAAAACTTAAAGGTGCTGTGATTGTTTGGATGTACCTCTAAGTTATTTTTCTCATTTTTTCTTTTCAGTATTTCAGTATTAACCAACACCCCACGTAAATTCTCTCTGTTGAAATATCTAGTGTGCTTTGTTTTCTTAAGTCAGGTCTCACTGATAAAGTTTATTATACTCAAACAGAAGTGGTGAATATGAGATTAAATTAATTTAATATGTGTAGAGGACATGCCTGGATACAAAGATCTTTGCGAATTTTCTCTATGGTTACCAAATGACATCTCAAAAAACTTGGGAAAACACAAGGAAGAAAATGAGAGGTATTAAAAATAAAACTAGAAATTTCATAGATGCTTTAGAAGATGAGACTAGAAACTACTCATAGGAGGTAACAGTAGCCTCCTATATTCATCTATATACTCATAGATGAATAGATGATTGATGGATTGAAACAACTCACAAGGAAAATCCTCACCTCCAGCTCTTCTCAGGCTGGCTGAACATCAGTCTGCCTGGAACGTAGCTTTGGCTGGGTTAGCAAAAGGTAATTCTGTTTAAAAACTTACATATGGGCAATTTATATGGCCATAAATCCTCAAGCAAAATGGGGTGAACAAGAGATATATATCTTATGCCTAAGGATTTGGGATGTTAATGAGAGAGAAGAGGGAGACATTGCATAACATGTCAGGGGGAAAGATTCATCCTTCTAATCTGAGAATAAAAAGATGAGTTTCTTGGATAGGGTGGATATGCTTAATAAAACTATACCTGGGTGATACCTCCAAACTATGTTCTTCTAGTCATTCAAGTGGTAGAGAACCATGCTTCCTTGACTAGGCAAAGGGCAAATGACTAAGACAAGAACATGGCTTCTTTTAGCCTCTAGAGCCTTCTCTATGCTTTCCTAAAAATAATCTGCATTTCTTAAATATGATGATAGACTTCCAGAGGTTCACAAGGCATCCATGACCTTCAGTTTTCCACATTAAGGTGACACTTACTGGAAAGGTCATTCTTTGGGCTTTCCAAAGCCCATCTAATCCATTAAGGGAGATGCTTCTGCAGAAAATAGAGGTAGAAAGAAGAGAAGAATTTACCTAAATTTAGTATAAGTTTGTCACATTGGCAAAACAAAACAGATACATATAAACAGACACACACAAACATGATACATTATATCTAGATATTTCAACAAGGGTGAAGGAGTTGATAATTAATCCATTGTCATCTACATAAGGTACATAAGGAAGGCTTATTAGAATTCACCAGAAGATTCTTCAGATAGAATGAAATTCTATGTCTCCTATTTCCTTCTCTGCAGATGGATATAATCAACTAATCTTTAGGTAAAAATAACTTAGAACCAGAAGCTCCACTGTCAAGAATAATTACACTTAAAAAAAAAGATTTATTTATTTATGCAAACAGAACTGAGGTACAGGCCAGAGGTACAGGAATGTTGAGAAGATTCACCAGAGACAGAGTGGGGAGCAGAACAGGCAGACTGATAAAGTACATTGCTGATGGGAGCAGCAGATGAGACAGGAGAGGTCTGCTGTGCATGTGGGTCACCTCCCTGGCAGGGATCAAACTCATGTTGAAACAGCTGTGGCTAGCTTGCCGTGTTGTATTTTAACCCGTTGCACCATCAGGGAGGGCCCCAATAATAATTATACTTTTAATGAATCACTGTTCTTCTATAAGCTAAATTTAATCTTGTGATTGTTGAAACAGTTTTCACTGAGTAAAAACTACTATTTCCCAGGTTCAGATTCTCACTTTGATTATTTTATCAAACTTCTGATCAAACTTCAAAAATTACCCATCCCCTTATGAGCAAATGCCCCAACAGGCTAAGCCCAAAGCAGGCCACAGAGCCCTGAAAGCTTGCCATCATTCTAAGTGACCATCTGGAAGGGAAGGTAGACAGGTTCCAGAGAATTGAGCTAAGAAAGATTTGAAATTCAAAATATACTGAATAACCACAAGGTCAAGATAATTACTGCTATTGTCTCTGCCAATGATAAGGAATAGCCTTCCCATGTGGATCTCACACACATTCTCTCCTGGTCACCATGTGTCTGTCTGCCTTCCTTCATCCTATCTCAAATATAGATCCACTTTGCTCTTTTCTCCTTCCAAACTGCCTCCCACTTGGGAAGGTCAGTTCATGGCTTGAGGGGAATTGTAACCCAAGGCAGCTTCATGTAAGAGGGAGCAGGGAAAATAGCACCCATTCCTGGAAACATGGTAATATGGTGCTGTATTCCCCTTTTTGTGGCTCAGCATTCTGTAATAATTGAGACTGTATTTCCAGTAAACAGTTGGAACATCTGTTCATTCTCATTATTCCGTAAATTGGTTTGAAAGTGGTTCTGAATCAGCTGAAAACAGATGATCTAGAATGGAATCCGAAAGTCTGGACCTATGCTAGAAAGGCATAGGTGGCTGAGGTCTCTCTACAATGTTCTCTCATTCTTCAGGAAGTCAGTCTGAGTTTGCTCACAGGATGGTGGAAAGGCTGGGAGTATTAAGAGAGGGGAATCCCAAATACACGCTGCTTTTCAAGCTACCATTGTGCAGGTAATATTTGCTAATATTTTGCTAAAACAAGTCATGTAGCCCAAACCACACTCTTTGTGGGAGGAGTCACATAGGAAATAACTTGAAGAGATACATGCATGGAACAAGCAAGAGTAGATATATCTGGGAGATGGCAATAATGGAGAATGAAGGAGGAAGTTTATTTTCTTTGTTAGGACCAAACACAAACTAGTTTAGGATGTGCTGAAATGACAACCTGACTAAGAGCCAAGAATGAAGTTTCACCTGATTATCTATTACTGCAACCACAACCACAACCACCAAACAGAAAATCTCTAGAGGTTTGGGAATTAAGAGACAGCTTTACCATTTGCACCAAGGGAGGGATTTCAGGCTATGTTTTCATTGCATGTGTAGATTAACTCTGTTAAATTCCTTTTTCTTTGCATTACCAAGTTCTTTATTCTGTTTTCACACCTAGATTTATTTCTACCTTTCTAAAAACTATGTAACTTCACTGGAATGACCAGAATTCAAGTTCATATTTTGTGGGTCTCCTTTTATCTTTTCTCTTGTTAATTTCTCTGTATTCAATTTAATTTTTTTTCCAGTTTGTGGATTTAAGGGTAGAGGAAAATAAGCTTCCTCCCCAGCCCACACACTAACGTGGTATTTTAGGAATTTGTTGTTGTTGTTGTTCATGATTAAAAATGCATTATTTTTGCAATAATTACTTTACAAAGTTAACAGAAGACTTTCTTTGTGGGCATGAACTCTAGAGTTGTCTGACTTTGATTTAATTCCCTGTATCTGATGCAACAACAAAGTATCTGTCTCTCTCTGTCCCACCAACTAGTTCTCCATCCCCTCTATTTACCCTCTAGGCTTAACAAACAAATTCTGTTTTCTTACCTTTAAAGGGAAAAGAGCATCCATAGGAAGGTAACATCTGAACTGCTGACCCCTGGGTAATAGTTAATGCAAGCTAGAGACAACCAAAACCTCCAGACTCCTCTGATGCAAGGATGGACTTGCTGGTCTATTGGCCTATAATCTTGGCCTTTGCCAAAGAGCACTACAGTGATCTTTCAGATACGAGACTGCTGCCAGCCTCCTTAATTTGTCGACAAATTAAACTACTTTCCTTCTACCCAAACTGTTTATTTTTGTAACTGGGAGCTGAAGGGCAAGGCTGGGACCAGACTGTTACAGGTGGTGCCCCCTGGTGGGCAGGGGCAGGTAAGGACAAAAAGGACCAGGTGGAATCTGACCAGGCAAGAATCAGTGAGGGTGGGGATTCTGCTAGGGAATACAAAGGATTGAAGAGGCTGCCCCAGGGCCACTCACGCATTCCAGCCTCCACCATGCCAGTGCCCCACACTGCTATTGCTGGTCTCTAAAGAAGTGGAAAGGATTCCAACAGCCTGCCTCAGAGAAGAAAATTCGAGGTTTGCAGGTGGCTGGGCGGCTAAAACTATTCTCAGCTTTGGTGCTGTTAAAGCCCGGAGGAGAAGTGAGGGAACAGAGCTGGGTGACTCACTGAGCTGCGTGAATGTGGGCCATTTGCTGGGTCATTTGGCTGCTGGTTCTGCTTCCCAGGCTGCTTGTCTGATACTGTCTCCTATTCCCTCAGGTGCATCTCCTGCTGTTAATGTGAGTTGGATTCTGGCCTGCTGTTTCTGGCTGCCCCATGTTCTGTGCCCTCCGTGACAAGAAGACACCATTTTGGGAGCATGGCCTTTTGTTAGGAATATGTATTCCAGGACTTTGGTGGTGGAAAGATGCCATCGTGGGCGCCATTTCACTTCAAGACTTCTAAACACTGGACACAATCTGGGGTGAGAAAACTGGCCACTGTGGCCCCAGTGATTCTTTGTTTCCTCCCATGTTGTTATTTCTGAAACTCGGATGTCTTGAAATTATGTGTGTGGCTGAAAAGCCAGACAGTGACCAGAAAACTATGTTGGCTCTGTCCTTGGCCAGTTTCAGTGTCCCTTGCTGCTCATTAACAATTTTATTGACTCTGGGAAATGGAGACTGGCATTCAGTGTCATAGCTGCACATTTTCCTCCCCCGTCACTGAATGTTGCTGCCTTTACCTCTGTTAAACACGCATTTCCCTCTGTGAGACACTGCACAATGTCCACCTCCCTCTAGAAACTTCACCTTTGCGGTCACCCCAGCAGCTGCCAGCATATAAGCACAGATATCAGGGAAACATGCATAGCAAGTATGGAAGGCCAGAAAGCCTTTTAGAAATGCCAAATGCTGGCAGCTGGTTCTGTCCCCCCATGGGAGAAGCATATCTTCCCCCTAGAGCTTTCTTGTAAAGCAAAATATTGCCACTGACTGATTTAGGGTGCAAGCATTGAGCCTCCAGGGGCATAGTTTAGAAGGATACAATGTAAGACATAGTCAACCTTCTTGAGTCTGCAGAAAAGAAAGATGATCCGGAAGACAGGGAGAGAAAACAAGAGAAGAAAAAAGCAAAATAATGGCTTTTGATTGTGTGTGGGGGGGCTAACATGCCTGTAAAAGTCAGAACTGTGTTAATCATTAGGTGTTTGTCCTTATCCTGGGTTCCCATTGTGCTCTGCTTTGCTGTAGCAATGCCTACCTGTTACTAAGTATGAGTTCCTTTGTCAGCTGTCTTTGTGCATTCAGTTGCCTGAGCTGGGTTTCCCGAATGAGTCTGGGGACATGGTCCTTCCTCTTTGCTTGTCATTCTTATCTCTGGAGCGCTTTGCTCTTCCTCTAACCAGCGCCCTGGCAAAGACTTTCACTCAGAGGCAGCAGTTGGCTTCAGTCTCTGTTTCCAGAACCAGCTGCACTTTACCCTCCCGGGTGCACCAGCTCTGTGAAAGGGCAGCATCCCGCAGAGGCCTCAGCCAGCTGCAAGTGCTCGCTCACCTGGGCATCCTGATCTGTTCCCCCCAGCAGAAGGCAAGACCCTCAAGGTGTTACGGAAAGCCGGTCTCAGTTTCCCTGAGCCAATAAAAGGAAACAGAGTTTGAGTAAAAGGAAAGTGGTTTTATTTGACAACAAATGAGGAGGGCAGCAGACTCATGTCTGAAAGACTGCCATCCCGTTCTTTGGCAAGTTACAGGGCTCTTTATACAATGTTAAACAAAGAAAAAGGGGAGGTGAGCAAGAGGCTGCAAAGGGGAGGGAGTAAAATTTAGTGTGGGATTGGAGACAGATGGGCACCAGCCTTTATTTGCACAAAGAGAAACAAAAATGGGGATCAGCAAGAGTATTGGGGAGGGGGCAGGGATTGCCAAGGGAGGAAGAGGAGCCAGTGCCAGTGAGCTTTCTCACTGTTTGCTTTTGTTTGGGATTCCTTTCCTTGACCTTAACCTGTCAAGAGAAGAGGAACTGCAAGGGGGAAAAAAAAAAAGGTAAACCCACAATCAATTAAGAGCTCTGGGCAAACCACTTTCATCGTAAATTTGTCAAAGGAAGAAAATCTGCAAATGTTTACCTGAGAGCCAATTTACAGTATCAAAGGGTCTCTCCCAGCTCTGTGAGCTTGGGCGTCTTCATATTGACTGACCCCTTTTTACCAACCTTAGTTGGGTGGATACTCCCAGAACTTACTTTTTTTTTTTTTTTAAAGATTTATTTATTTATTCATACAGAACTGGGGTACAGGCCAGAGGCTCAGGGGCGGTGAGAGGCTTCACCAGAGAC
>NW_004567114.1:16855124-16891132 GCF_000260355.1 Condylura cristata
GCAGGCGGGAATCGAACTCATGCGGAAGTGGCTTCACATTCTCAGTGCTGTGCTTTAACCCGCTGCGCCACCAGGGAGGGCCGAACTTACTTTGTTTTATCTCAACACTTCTCCCTTTTTTATTCCACTTGTGGAAATAAAGAATACACAAAGAAGAATAAACAAAGGCAAATTATTCAAAGCTTGCCACAGCAAGGCAGTCAACCACCATCATTGGTATCTGGCAGTCTAAAAGGACTGGAAAGTGAGACATCTTTATAGTGGAAAAAAGGGAAGATTTGAGGTATGTTACAGCTGATGGTTTTGGAAATCAGGAAGCTGGAGGCAAGCTAGATAGAAGTAGCCTTTTTTATGTGATTGCTTTGGAGGAATATATTTGACTTGAGATAGCCACTGAGGCTGGGGAGTTGTTCAAAAATTAGAGAGCCTCGAGTCCTAAACCATGGTGAGACTATGACTGCAGTGGTTGGTGGTCATTAATGATAGAACATCATTCAATTGTGTACTCAGTTGCTCATCAGTTAATTCCCTATATAATGTCCTCCCTATTCAGATGCTTAGTGTGCTTTCTGCTTTCTGGACATGACTTGATAAAAGGAGGTTCTAATTCAATTTTCATTAGTTTGCACAGTTTACGTGTTAGGTGTGTGAGAGTATCTGTGTGTGTCTGTGTATCTATTTCACCAAATCTTTAGTAAATCTGCTACACACATAAAAGACTTAGATAATGGTGTTTTGGGAAAATCAAGGAAATAAGCATATCTGGTTGGGTGCTGGGAAGAAAGAACAGTTTTGTAACTGACAAAAGACAAGTATTTAGTGATGCCAGCCATGAAGTTGAAGCTAAGAAGTTGGACCTTGAAAGGGTCAAGAGAACCAAACACAACGGTATCGCCTGCCTATATTCTACGAAAGTATCATAAGCATTTCAGTTTGGTTAACCAGTTCCTGATGAAATCAATTCTATCTAAGTGTATCACATTTATTGCCAGTTCTCTTCAAATTACTGTTACTGAATTTCTGATCTGGTCTAGATATTATGAGATATTTTTAAAGTGGATATTACCCAATCTTGGTCCTCAAAGGATTTAGATACTTTTGGGAAGAGATTAACAAAGTGAGAAGTAGAAGTGATAAAACAATGTAATGCAAGATCAGAGTAAGTACTACAGCTAAATGGCATATTTTTTAAAAGGGAAGAAAATGCATATAATTTTAGTACATTGGGAAGCTTTTACAGAGTAGATAAGACTTTAATCTTCACTTTTCAAGAAAAAAAAAGGAGATAGAAAAGTTTCAAAAATTGTTTTGAGAAAATTTCTAATAGTTTTGTCTTGCTAAATGCTCATAGTTTTTGCAGTAACTTTCACATAAATGAGATTTAAAATCACAATCATGGTATACCATTTATTACATTATTTGCGTCTAATAAATAACTGTTTTTACATATGCTTAAATGTTATTAGCATTTTCAATGGTGGTTTAATACTCCATTGCTTGGTTGAGACATAAAGTATACAACCTTCCATTTGGACTGTTGGTTTACTTTCTAAATTTTACAATTTTAAATTATTCATCAAGATATTAAACGTGGGATGAAGTTGATGTTTCTGGCACACTGTTGCTTCTAGATATGCTTTCAGAAAAGTAAGGGAGGATAGGAGCTCATTTGTGACTCTTGACTTTGAATTGCACTTTGCAAAAATATTTTACAGTAAGGAAGTGGCTTATCGTAGCCATATCAGCTTTTGCTGTTTTTTTTTCTTTTTTTAATTTTTAATAGTCATTTCCAGGGTGCTATAATTTGCATTTTTAATTACTAATTAAGAAAATTATCTTCATAGCTGTTTTCTTTTTATATTTGTCGTTGAGGATTATAAAATATACATAGAACAGGAAAATAAGGAGATAAATGGAACTGAGTGGTAAAAGGGAAGGTAGCTGATTGGAGGATAAGTAGATAGAAAAATAATTTATAATGTGTGTGTATATATATATATGCTTGTAATGCACATATACATCCATACCTCCCTGATTAAACCAACATCACATTAAATGGCACTTTAAGTATATCTCACATTATAGTGACAACCACTGTTTGTTTTCCCCCAATTTTCTGGTCAGAAACTGAAAGGTCATGGGGATAAGTCATGTGCTCATGGTCTTCCAGCATTAGAAGTGCTGTGGGATTTTTCCAATATTTATCTTATTCTCACAGACTTCTAAGCACCAGGAGATACTCTAAATATTTTACTTAAGGCTGAGACTCTGTACTGAGACACAAGGATACACATGATAGGTTATTATAAATTGGTAATAATGGAATCTTCTCAAGTACTGGTAGGATTTACCAAAATGAGATCCATATTGGCTATAAGGACTATATTCATTTTCTGCTGCCAAATGGAATTGGTTTTAGTTTAATTCTCTTTATAGAATTGATGTTTGTTCTTGGCTAACCATCTATGATATCATTACACGGCACACAATGAATTATTCACCCGAATGTGCCTTACAATTAGCCTCAGCAGAGTATTTGCTCCTTTCGTCCAAACATTTTACTTTATCTATAAAGATTAAATTAATCATCTCTGCCAGCAATGAATAACTGAGAGAATTAGTTTTTAATATCTGGAGTAGAGCAGGGGAAATTGCAGGCAGAGAAATACATTTTGCTTGGCCAGTGTTCCATGTTTCCTTTTATAAATTTGTGTTCTATATCATGTGCCACATCTTAGCCTGGGGAGAGAAGGAGATAGGATCCATTATTTGATCAGTAGCTGCCAACCTTTTGGAAGGAAGAGAGCTGGACAAAGATGGTTCATTAACATGCACTTTAGTCATATTATTTCAAAGTTGTGTCATGTAATTTTGTCAACCATTCTGTGGGCTACAACTATTTTACAGATGAGAAAGTAGGCACAGTCAAGTTAAGTTATTAAGCTAAAGTTATGCTTAGGTCATGCAGCATTTATATTCTGACCTTTCCCGCTACTCTGGAGTGTTAAACTTTCTGCCTTTGGAGAGTTTAAACTTCCTCTCCTCTCTCTCTGCTTAACCCATCTCTCTTTTATGACACTATGGAACAATTGAAATTCCCAGAAAGGAGATTATCAGGGATAGTAAGAATCATATATCCTTAAGACAAATACTATTGGTAAATCATTATAAGTTATTTACATTTAACATGACATAATCTATTTGGAAAAAAATTTGTTTCATTGGACCTGTTTTTCTAGTTGTTTCCACATCTGTGTAATTGAACTTACATAAGTAATAATAACAGGGACTCTTAAGTTCTTTTACCTTAACCACCAAATTGCCAGGACTTCTAAATTTTGCAGATTGTGTTTTGCTGAGAACTTATATCAGTATCACCTGGGCCCCAACACCTATATACTGAGAATCTTTGGGAGTGGGAGCCAAAAATCTTCATTTAAAACCTCTCTTCATTGGCCGAGAGATGCATATTAAGGTTTTCCACCATAGATTTGTTGTTGATGATGAACAGGGTGGTGTCTGGCACCTACTTAGTGACATATACAAATATGTTAAATGCTTACATATGTTATTTTGTTGAAACTCATAAAACTATAATGTGTTTACTATTATTACCTTCACACTAGGTAAAGGTCAGGTATTCTGGTTTCTGACTTTGTTATGCCTCTTTACCATATATTACATCAGTGTGTTTCAAATTACAGAGAATTTCAGCCAGCGATGTGGAAAGCAAAGATGTGTTGCTACTTACAAGGCAAAAACCCAAATCAAATAAAAAATTAGACCATGTTAAGGTATGATAGTTTTCTCTAAAATTACATTTCTGCATGTAGAACTGAGCCTTTGTTAATTAAAATGTATTCCACCACTTCCCTAGGATTTACTTCCTAGGATTTACTCACTATTTAGATCAAAAGTGACCATCTTGTTATTAAATTTTTTAAATTCTATAGTTTCTAAATTCTATAGTTTCATGCAAGTGTGAATAAACTAAGATCTGGCTAAGATTTTTAAAAGTAGTTTAATATCACCATGAAAAAATAAGAACTGGATGAAAATAAGGACTATTATCAACAGTGGGAAAAACACTGAGTAGCATCCTTGAAGTAAACCCCCAGGACTGAGAGTGTCTTCACAGGGTGGTAATTGTGTAGGTCCCTTTAGGTAAGTCCCTCTCTTCTTTACCTGGTTCCACAAACAGGTGGGAACTCTTATCTGGTGATCACTACAAAGCTTTCTCATCCAAGACAACACTAGACACTTTCTGAATACACTTGTTAGCATTCTTAGATGCGCTCAATTCCTTCTTGAAATTTCTACCACTATCATAAATCCTTGTGTCACTGGATCACAACTGGCGAGGGGTGAGGAATGAGGCTCAAATAATGGTATGTTTCATTCATTCATTTAGAAAATTGCCCTGTGGAGGGAGGGGGCTTATTCAAAAATTTTTCTGAACAGCTATTAGAACTAGATAAAAAAATTTTTAAACATTTGATTTGGCACATCAACTTGTAAGGATTTGTTGGACCTCAATGATAAATTATATGAACAAAGGTTTTTTTTTAGGTGCTTAATTTTTATAAAATATGTTGATAATATAGAAAAGTAGTACCAGCTGTTCCAACAAGGAGATGAAACAGGATACACTTACCTTTTAGACTTTTATCCAAGGAGTCATTTGTGTACCTGTGAAAATAATAAAAAGTGAGAGACTAATTTTTTTTTTTTGGTGTGTGTGCCTAGTCTTGTCTGTAGCTAATTGTTGTCATGCTTATTACTTTATATCTTTTTAAACTTAATATTATGTGTTTGTTTATATGACTAAATTGTTGCACACTTGAAAGTAATGCCTTTAAAATGACTTAATTGGATGAGCAATTTTTTTAGTTTTAGTTATTCATAGCTAGAGGTACTTTATTCCCATGTAAAGAACTTGCAAATTGCAAATCTAGATATTTAAATAAAGAAAATAAATCAAAATCCACAAAGTACAAATTGGGCTTTATTTAAAGCATAATAAGTGAAATTTATTCATTACCTAAATAACCATTCCCTCTAAAAAATCTATTTAGGACTTCATATTTTTTCATCTATTAGCATTAATTTAAGGGCAGAATACCTCTATTCAACTTTAATAATTTCAATTAACATAGTAGGGCCTTTACCAGTGAAGATGGCTTTTTAATGCTGTATTTCAAAACCATGTTTACCACATAATCACGCTCAGGTTGTTATTATAGTACAATTTCCTCCCTAGTTCTGTTTTTTCTCTTTCTATCTCAATATTTTCTTTGTGTTTCAAGTTGAAAAACTAATTTTAAATTGATGTCAAGCTTCAAAAACAGGTCAAAAGAAAATACCCTTTATTTAAAATACTAGCCTTGTTTAAGAATCTGTCTCATATTGTTGGGGAAGAGCTATGATGACCTACCAATAGTATTTTGAATTGAGGACATTTTAATTTTAACCTAGGAACTATACTATCAAAAAGCTTTACTCTTGGGTAAATTGTTTAGAAGTCAGTTTATTTTTTATCACTGATACTACTTACAGTACATCAGCTGTCATTGAAATAATGAAAATTCCTTTCTTCCCTGCCTGCCCACGAAGAAGTTAAATAAATTGTATGTAATATTTGGCTCACAAGTAAATGGAAATAATTGCTTTATCTCAAGACAAATGACTAGAAAGCAGCTTATATCAGCTTTTGAAAAATCTGGTATGTGCTAATTTATTAATATTCAAAATGATTCAGAAAATGCTATAATTTTGTTTAAATGAAAAGCCCTTGACAGTGTAAATCTAAATATCTTATTAATAGTGACATTTTCATATACTAATGAAATGCTTGTTTTGCTCCCAGTAATTATTTATTTTGCTCCATCGCTTTCATCTAACACCTCAGGGGAATAAAATTGGTAGGAGAAGCAAATAATCAATCAATCAATATAAACAGTTTCAGAAACTAAAGCTTTTGACTGCAAGTCTATGGATTATTTTTCTACTTTTCTTATGGGCCTTATATGCCTAGAATTACATGAGTCTTGATCTGAGGCTTATGAAACACCTGTTACTGACTTTTTTAAGGCTCTCATTTATTTAGTTCTATTTTTTTTGTTTATGTTTACATCATTTTGTACATTTTTTTTCATCTCAATTATTTAGTTCTATTTTTTAAAAAATAACATAGTAGTTTATTTTTACATCGTTTGTGTCTTTTTCCATCTCAGTTGTAATCCCCATGGGTTTCCCATCACCAATTCACCCATGTGCCATCACCATAGTCCCGTGCACTCCCCACCCCCATTTTGGATCCCATTCCCCAGTCCACCTCCAAAAATGTCTCTGGTATATAGTTGTTCATTATTATTATTTTCTCCCCTGGTCCTTTATACTCCTGCTATGAGTGAAAACATCTGGTATTTTTCCTTTTCTTTCTGGCTTATTTCATAAGTATGATCCCTTCCAGCCCCATCCATGTTGTTGCAAAACCATGTGTTTATTATTATTATTTTTTTTGGTTGCTGATACATGTATCATTGTGTATATGTATATCTTTTTAATCCTGTCACCTACTTTTGGACATTTGGGTTGATTCCATGCCTTTCTGATTGTAAATAAATGTGGGAGTGCAGGTGAATTTTTGAATCATGTTTAGTTCTATTTTTAATGATGAGCCCCCATAACCTAGCCTACTGTCCAAGAACAATAGACCCGTCAATAATATTCATCGACTTACATGTTCTTTCTCCATCTCATCTTTCTGCCTTCTTTCCACAGGTAATCCTCTCCATTTTTTTATATTCATCGCTTTCTTGAAATTTGATTCTTAAACACATAAGCAAGACATGTTTGATTAAGCAGGAGGAAGATTTCTAGGACATATTAACTGTATCAGAAATTATTCATAACAGCGATTGCTAAAATGCTTGGTTATGTCAATGTACCCTTCAGTGAGCTCTGTAAATAAAACCTATTGATCTATGCTTTGGAATTCCTGGTTTTTGTTTTTTTTTGTTTTTTTACCCATTAAATGGAATCAAATTATGTCTTCTGTGGTGTTGATTTGCTAATCTTTCCAGTGTTGATGTTCTTCTCTGAAGTGCTAATGTAACTGGGAAAATTGATTACTCATGTGTGTTTTCTTCTTTCTACATGCTTTCTGCTTTCCCTTATATTTTTCATTGGTATGTTTGTTCTTTCTGAATTAGTAAGGTATATACTGATAAATAATATACCTCAATACATTAAGATTTTTATATATTCTGTTGGAGACCAGCTCCAACTATTGAGGTGTTTGGAGGAAGGACAGGCAGGACCCTAAGGTGGGAAGGCATCTGCGAGCAGAGATTCCTAAAAAGGGGAGAAGGAGAAAAAGGGGAAAGGGGAATGAGGAAGACACAGGAATTGGAGTTGGGTGCAAGTCTTCCTGCTCTGCCTTCAGCAGAGGTTATTTTATACATTAGGAGCAAGCAGTAGGATGACATCAGCACACGAACTGGGCAGAGAGATTACAATCATCTTTTTTTCCCTAAGAACAGTTTAGGGTGATATTGCCCTTTAGCTGAGATATAACATTCTAAACTCAATCAAAGTTAAAAACAGGTACATGGGTGCACAGAGTTTATGACTAATATTACTATAGTGGAGATCAACTAAGTTAGAAGTCCCTTAAACCTTATTTACTACTTAATGGGTTTTTGTTTTTCTGCCTGAGTCATCCTGGGAGGCAGAAGAGGAAATTCCTTGCTAATCAAATCTTTGAATAGGAGACATAGGTGAATTTCCTTATCTAAAGACTACATAGTAGAATACTAAAAAACAAGCCAGAAGACTTTTGTGGATCCCTTTAAGGTGTAGCAGGTAGAAAACTTGACTAGTTTCAAAACAGGCAACCTGGATGAATTTCCACATCTAAAGGCCAAACAATAGGAAGTTTGAGTAATTCTTTAGAAGCTGAATAGAAGGCTAGGTGAGATAATAGAATGATAAGATTTGGGTTTTCCTCCATCCATCTGGCAGTGAGAGAGACTTTGCAAAAACAGCCCTTTTGCTTTTATTTATCAGCCAGTAGTCAAGTCACTTGACTTCAGAGGAATTTCTCACCCTGGTGCAGTGCTTGCTTGTCAGGACAGGCAGGCCTTATGTGGCTGAGGCAATCCAGTTTTAAGCTGAAAGTTGCTCAGAATATTTTGATATTATGATTATACAAAAAAGGGAGGTCACAACATAAGTTAGCAGTGGAAAGTCTGATTTTTCAGAGCGTTTCCCAATCTACCCGGAATCTGTCAGACGATAGATGTTACAGAGCTTGTGTCAATATTCCAGGTCTATGCTTCAAAATTATTGCTTTTTACTTTCTTTCAGATTTGATGTCATTAAAATTAAGATAAGATTTGACTATATGTGAT
Organism: Condylura cristata; assembly: GCF_000260355.1. Taxonomy (NCBI): domain Eukaryota; kingdom Metazoa; phylum Chordata; class Mammalia; order Eulipotyphla; family Talpidae; genus Condylura; species Condylura cristata. The sequence goes on from NW_004567114.1 coordinate 16,863,539, forward strand.
TTTATTTTTGTATTTATGAATTCTAGAATATTTTTTCTATTACTGTAAAAATTATACTGGGGGAGGATAATGTCAACAAAGATGGTGAAATAGGATCTCAGTTTGATACAGCAAATGGGCTCTTAGATAAGCATTTGCAGGTTTGCCTTCTTTGACAAATTTATGACAGAATTGGTTTTCCCAGAGCTCTTTTTGATTGTGAGTTTGTTTTCCTTGCAGTTCCTCTTCCTTGACAGGTTTAGGTTCAAGGAAAGGAATCCCAAACAAAAGCAAATGGTGGGAAAGCTTGCTGAGCCTGCTGACTTCTCTTCCTCCCTATGCTGTCCCCTGCCCCCTCCCCATTACTCTTGCTGATTCCCCATTTTTGTTTGTCTTTGTGTAAATAAAGGCTTGTGTCCACTGGTCTCCATCCCAGCACTAACTTTTACTCCCTCCCCTTTGCGAACACTTGCCCACCTCTCCTTTTCTTTGTTGAACATTGTATAAATAGCCCTGCAACAGGCCAAAGAGCAGGACGGTGGTCTTTTGGACATGAGTCTATTGTTTTATTTATTTGTCGACAAATAAAACCACTTTCCTTTTCTCAAACTCTGTTTCCTTTTATTGGCTGAGGGAAACTAAGACTGGCGTTCGGTAACAAGTTCATAAACGCTCACATAAACAAAAATCATGAATAAAAGTGCCTTGGGATCCAGATGGCTGGTTGTGAAATCCCCCAAATTTCCATGATTTAGGGAGGTTGCTTTCAGAGAAGCAGGCTTACACTCTTGTTACAGACTTGCTGAACATGTTCTCAACTAGAGAACTCAAGCACTTGCCTTCCCCTATGTCGTCAGCCAAACCCAACTTAGTCATATTCCTACAACCAGCTCCATCTGCCAACAGACCTGGGGAGAGTCATTTATCAGAAGACATGAGGCATATGTAAGAGTGCTTAACATCACTAACCATCAGCATAGTTCAAATCAAAACCATATCGAGTATCATCTTGCATATGTTAAAATATTTATTAGAAAGAAGAATGTATAGAAATTGAAACCCTAACACACTATTGATGGGAATGCACACTGGTATAGCTATTAAGGAACCAGCATGATGGGATCTTTAAAAAAATAAAATAGAACTACCATAAGATCTAGCAATTCCACTTCTGGATATGTATCCGAAGGAAACTGGTAACTCTAAGTGATATCTACACTTCGAGTTCATAGAGTGGGTCTGCTAATCCTAGGTGGTTTATCCAGCCTTCATTCTAAGAGCCCAGTCCTATGTGGCACCTTTCACCTCAATTAAGAGCATAAAGCGAGATCACCCTGGGAAGGGTCTGTAGCATGAGGTATGACCGGAAATGCCTGGGGGCCAGTGACTGACTTAGAATGAAGGACCCCAGAAGCTGATCAGTGGCATGCCTTATTGATAACATTGAAACCCTTACTGGGGATTCAGGGCTGTTCTACATACCAAACTATCAGCAGATGCACAGTTCTACCTTTTGCCCAGCTTCTTCTAATTTTCCCTTTTTTACTTCCTCACATGATTAATGCTATATGATTAGTCAACCTATAAAAAGGCCAGGATCTTGCTCTTTGGCAGCATCCTGCATTATGTAGCCTGCTCCATGACTCCCATTTGTCAGTGTGGTGTTGCCCAATGCAACATCACAGTACTAGTCACAATAACTAAGATGTGGGAACAACTTAAATGCCCCTCACTGAATGAATGGATAAAAAAAAGTGGAGTATGATGGGGTAGTAACACAACAGCTGCCTGTGTGACCAGATACAGGCGATAACACATGATTGGAACTGGGCATTGTATCCAGGTGCACAGTGACATGTCAGCTTTCTAGAATCTGAACCTAAAGCCTATATAGGAGACAATTCCCCCTACAGCACTCACAGTAGCTGCTGACCCCACCCTAGGGAGCTCCATCTCAGCTACTGCCCTGGAGCAATAAAAGCTACTTGTTCAGCCTTTCTGCCTCCTGTCTTTCTTCCTTGTGACCGGTCACAGAAATCGGGACAAAACAAAAATTATAAACAGATACTGGGATATTAGTCTCCTTTAAAAAAGAATGTAACTATGCAACATGCAACAACATTCTTGAAAACTTTAAGAAAAATAAACCAGTCATAAAAAGACAAATGGTGTATTATTAAATTTATATATTATCAAAAGACAAGAGATAGGGCTAGAGGAAGAGGGAGATAGGAATTTACTAATCAATGAGCATACAAGTTCAGCTGATCAAGATGGGTTAATTTTGGAGCTGTCAAATGTTGTATGTATGGTTACCAACAAAGTTCTGTACAGCTAAAATGTTGTTGAATAGAGCAGTATGCTAAGCATTCTTACTGATGGAGGAAGGAATGCAGGGGAGGCATCACAAGACTGAGTCACACAAAGGGGAAAGAAAGGTAGAAGGGGCCAGTGCAGCAATAGAAACTGCCATAAGATCAAGATCCCCAGGCACCAAGGCCTGGATGCCTGGTGCCCAGGTAAAGATAAAGACGTGAAGATGAAGCTCACTAGGGAATCTCCAGCCCTCTCTGATTCTATTCAAAGTCAACAAGCCTCTGCTCACAAGGAGTGAGCCCCTCCCAAAGAGAAGCGGTCTATATCAGGGCAGTCTCTCTACCAGCACAGGGCAGCCTTATCTCTGTCCACCTGTGCCATGCAGGTGCTTCTTCCCACCCACTCTCTCCCTCTGCAGGGCAGCAGCCTCCTGCCTGCCCATGACTTGTACCATGCCAGGACTTCTCTGCGTTGACCTCCCTCAGTGGAGGCCGCTCTCTCCTAAGACCGCCTACCTGCAACTATGCAGGCCTCTCTCTCTGCAAACTTGTCTCTTTCAACTATGCAGGCCTCTCTCTCGGCAAACTTGTCTCTTTCAGAGCAGCTCGTCCTGCCCACTTGCACCTATGCAAGTGTCTTTTCCTCTCTGCCTGTTTCTAATAAACTTCCTCTTTAAATATAACTGAGTCTGTCTCATGAAAAATCCTGCTGTGTGCTGCTGAAAGGGAGCTCTGGTGAAACCTTTCCCAGAGTGAACACAAGGGACCTGAACTCAAAAAACAACATCATTACTGTTGGGAGTGACCAAAGATTTACTGACAAGGACTGAATTAGGGCGGTAAAGAATTGAGCCTTGCATCAAGGCTTGATAAGGTGGTAATAAACTGACCTTGCATCCGGGGACTGGACTAGCTGAAGGTGATAACGAACTGGGCCTCACATACAAGTTTGATAATTAACTGGGCCTAGCATCCAGGAGACACAGGGGGGGAAGAACTGGGCCTAGCATCAGGGGCCACAGTGATGAGTCACCCCCTTTGGAAAGTGAATCTAGAATCTGTATAAGAGACCCTTCCCCCTTATTGAGTTGGCAGTTAGCTGTGTACCCTACTATAGGGGCTCTGTCTCAGCTGCTGCCTGGGAGCAATAAACTCTGCTTGCTCAGCCTTTCTACCTCCTGTCTTTTTTTCTTGCAGCCAGTCACAGAATCCAGGACAAAACAACTACTACTACAAAATTAAAGAACAGCAAAAATAGAAAACTCCCAACATATATTTTAATATGTTAATAGACTTACATTAATAAAGTGTGGGAAGAATTCATTTTACTAATGGACATCATAGAGAAATGGAAGGTTATTGGAATCATACAGATATCATACAAATTCAGAGTAAATTTTGAATGTCATATATGATTGAAAAATTCATAAGAATAACTTTCTTTTTTTTTTTTTTTAAAGATTTATTTATTTATGCATACAGAACTGGGGTACAGGCCAGAGGCTCAGGGGCAGTGAGAGGCCTCACCAGAGACAGAGTGGGGTACAGAACAGGCAGATATTCGAAGTACACTGCTGAGAGGAGCAGCGGGCGGGCCAGGAGAGGTCTGCCACGCCATGTGGTCACCTCCGGGGCAGGCGGGAATCGAACCCATGCAGAAGCCGCTTTAGATTCTCAGTGCTGTGCTTTAACCCGCTGCGCCACCAGGGAGGGCCAGAATAACTTTCTTATGAGAAAGTTGAAGGGGAAATGATTGCAGAAAGCAAAAATAATATAAATCGGAGAAAAAACTGATGGAGGAAGGAATGCAGGGGAGGCATCACAAGGTCACAAAAAGGGGAGATATAAGGGGCTCCTGAAGCAATTGACTCAGCCATAAAACCAAAGTCCTCTGTCCATGATGTCCGGATGTCTCCCAGCAGATAACAGACTGTTGGGGCTGTGCCTGAAGCTCAGACCCAAAAGGTGAAAGATAAGGACAGGAGACAAAGCTCAACAGAAAATCACCTCCCTCAGGGGAGGCTGCTCTCCTAAGACCTCCTGCAACCTTGCAGGTATCACTCTGCAAACCTGTCCCTTTGGGGGCAGCTCTTCCTGCCAGCTTGTGCCTATGCAAGTGTCTTTTCCTCTCCTGTCTCTTTCTGGTAAACTCTTTAAATACAACTGAGTCTCTGTTTCATGGAGAATCTCTCCGTGTGCTGCTGAAAGGAGCTCCTGTGAAACCTTTCTCAGAGTAAACCCAAAGACCTCGAACTCCAAAAGACATCAAAAACTAAGACAAACTTTATAAGACAAATAATTGTTTTAGTAAAATGTATGAAAACATCTTGATATTTAAGAAGCATTGTATGTGATTTGTGTTGCATGTGTAGGTCTCCTTTCCTCTCTTATTATAAACTCTAAATGCCAAGTCTGCTAGCTGGGATGGATTCAACTCAGTGACGCCATCCACCTTTGCTAACTGTCTCCTATGTCTGGAGCTCTAGGCATAAGAGCACCATAGTGATCAGAAGATAGTGTCCTGGGCATCTGGATTTATTGTCAGGAGTGGTATATGTGTGAATAATCCATTCAAGGAACTCTGATGGATTTTCATTATCTCTGTTCAAGCTTAAGAATTTTATTGAAGTTCTTTTGTTCGGGAATCCTTTGTTACAACCCTACCAGTAAACACTTTTTATAGAGCTCCAACATGTCCACTTCCCCTTCACTGGGGTCCCAGTTGGGATCTACCACCTGGACAGCCACCTCTGACTGGTTCTGGGGATTCTACATCCTGTTGGAGGAGACCATTAACTTCCTTCCTGACTTTCCCGGTGAGAGAGGAAGATAGAGGCAAACAAGCTTGTGATCCTCTTAGGATACTGCCTGTTAGAGCAGAGGTCCTCCAATTTAGGAGGTCTAAGATACTGAAAGGATGATGTGACTCAAAAGTATCCAGCAGATAGTCCGTGTTCATTTAAACCACCCATGGGCATTTGTTGAAGAGGGAACATTCTCCAGAGGGCAGAGGCAGCTGTAAAGCCTTAGAAGCCTCCACAGGAGGGGAATTATCATGCAGAGAAGGATTTAGACCTAAAGGGTTTCAGGTGTTAAGCAAATATTATCTGCCTCTTCTAACTCCGCCCTCCTGCAGCCCTCAGGGAAAGGTTTATCCTGTTTCTGTGCCATTAGTCTGAGCCTGGGCTTTATCTAATTTATGGAGGGCATCTTGTAACTGGGTTTACATACATTTAAAAGTGGAATCAGTAAAAATAAACTTATTAAAAAAAAGTGGAATAAAAAGTAGTACAATATTCGCCTCTTATAGTTTTTTACCTAGTTTTGTATACTGTTAAAAGCCAAATCAAAACCAGTAAGATTTTTGTTTGTTGTAACCCATATTTGGTCCTGCATAATTTGAAAAACTGAGTCAAAAGCAGCACGTTTCTCATATTCTTAATAGCTAAATTAAGAGCCCGAATTTACTGTTGCATGTTCTCAGTAGGCAAAGTAGAACATCGCCTCTTATAGAACCAAGAATGTAGCAAATGACACTGAAATGACAAAAGACACCCAGGAGCACATATTATAAAGTCGGGATTGCTTGTAAACCACCCATGGATGTGTACAGAAGCAAAAGCATTTGCCATATATCAGGTTTTACCAAATTATGTTTATAAAACTGGTGGTAATATTTAAAGGGCAAAGTGACACAAGCTATGCAACCTCTATCGACAGACACGGTACAGGTGGAGGGGAAATGCTCTAAAAAATCAGACTTTCCTCACTAACTTATGTTATGACCTCCCTTTTTTGTATAATCGTCATATCAAAATATTCTGAGCAACCTTCAGTTTACAATTGGATTGCCTCAGCCTCAGGAGGCGCTACCAGCCCTGACAAGCAAGTACTGCACCACGGTGAGAAATTCCTCTTGAAGTCAAAAGTCATTAAACAACTGGCTGATTAATAAAAACAAATGGCTGTTACTGCAAAGTCTCTCATTGCCAGAGGGAGGAAAACCCAAATCTTATCACTCTACTATCTCACCTAGCCTTCTATTCAGTTTCTAAATAACCACTCAAGCTTTCTACTATCTAGTCTTTGGATATGGATTTTCACCCAAGTCGCCTATGCAGAGCTAATCCTTCAAGAAAACTCAAACTTTCTAACAAGTTTTTCAAAGAACCTTACCTTAATTTGATTTACAAGAAATTTCCTCTTCTTCCCCTCACTTTACTTTACCCCCTGGGATGTCTCTATGAGAATGAAAGCCTTTAAGTAATAGATAATGTTTAAGGGACTTTATTTTGGTTAATCTTCACTGTGGTAAATATAGTAATATTAGTCTTAAACTTTGTGAATCTATGTACCTGTTTTAACCTTGATAGATTGATTTTAAAAATGTTATAATCTCAACTAAAGGTAAACCGACCCCAGACTATTCTTAACAAAAAGGTGATTGTGATCTCAGCCCATTTTATATGCTAATGTCATCCCTCCGCCTGCCAGAAGTGTATAAAATAAACTTCTGCTAAAGGCAGAACAGGAAGACTTGCATCCATCTCCCATTCCTGTGTCTTCCTCGCACCGGCTCCCCTTTTTTCCCTTTTTCCCCTTTTTCTAGGAATCTCCACCCCCCCCCCGACGCCATTCCCACCTTGAGACTCTGGCTGTTCTGCCCCCCAATAATCCGTGATCGGGGACAAAGTCTCCGACAGCCAAGGGTATTTCAACGTATGGCCAAAAGAAACTGAAAGAATTCATATTACGGATAAAACTGCTTAACTTCATGTTTGAGGACATGCTTGGGCTAAAAACACACCCACAAGAGCGAGCTGAACGCAGGGAACAAACAAATTTATCAAGACCTGAGTCAAAGATGCCATGTATCCTGCAGACCTAATATGCTTACAGTGACCGACACAGGAATGTTACTTTGTGCTGGTCACCGTGGGTGGAACTTGGCCAACCAAGTTGGGCACCAGACTATTACAGTGCAACCCAATGTGAATTGGATTGCCTGACTGTGGCTCCTCACCCATGCACTTAAAGAGACTTACAATATTCAACTGCAGGCACACACAAAAAGATTAATGATGGGCTTATTTACAAGAGAAAGGGGAATGAATAACTCAGGGAAAGGGCGAGATAAGTTAGTTAATATGTCCTACCAGTTCTGCTGACCTGGATCCCATTGGCACACTGAGCACTGATGAACATCAAGAATCGAGCCCCGTGCCAAGAGGCTGAGAGACCCCCAAGTCTGCTTTTATATCAAACATGGCTGCTTAACTCCACCCAGCATGCTTCCCTTCAGTGGTGCTGGGATTTGGAGTTCTGTTGTCTGAGGTGGGGCTGGTATATCTTTAAGACACTCTTTCCCTCTTGCAGGTTGTACTAACTCTGAATTGGTGCTTTGAATTAACTGAAATTTACTTCTGCTACCAGGTGGAAAGAGTTACGGTAATGTGAAATGATTTGGATAGTGCTTTTAAATGTTAATTCTGATCAGAATCACCTGGAGAACATAGCCCACCAAATTGCTAGCCCTACTTCCAGAGTTTCTGATATAGTAGGTAAGCCTCGAGCGACTCAAGCAATTACAGTACTCATAAGTTGCCAGGTGGCACTAAAGTCATCATTCTCGGGAACACATTTGAAATCACTGGTGTACTAGAGCAACCAAAATCTCAAAAGGTTTAGCATAATAGAAGCATATTCTTTATAATATACACTTGATGTGGTCATGTAAGTTGTGGGGGTATGGGAAGGAGGGATGGTCTTTCCAACCTCACCTGGGGCATCGATATCCAATTGAATTGCCAGTGGAGGAGCTCAAGTACAGGACTGCACTGGAGATTTTATCAGCCAGATATGGAAGTGTCTTTTATCTTCTTTTATTTTGTTGGTCAGAACTCAGACCCACGGCCACAAGTAATTGCAAGGAAGACTGGAAAACATTTTCTAGACATATGTCTAGGAGAGATGGGAAAAATAATTGGTAAACAGCTAGGTGATTTTTAAAATATTTATTTATGCATACAGAACTGGGGTACAGTCCAAATGTGCAGGGATGGTGAGAGGATTCACCAGGGACAGACTGGGGAGCAGAACAGGCCGACTGACAAAGTACACTGCTGAGGGAAGCAGTAGGTGAGACTAAAGAGGTCTGCTGTACCATGTGAGTCATCTTCCTGGCCATTGTGGGTCACCTCCCTGGCATGGCATTGAACTCTTACTGAAGCAGCTGTGGCAAGCTTTGTGGTGCTGAAGTTTTAACCCATTGTTCCACTTGGGAGGATCCGTGGCTAGTTAATTTTTACTGTAATTTTCAAAATAAATTTCTGTTGAATTAAAATAAAATAGATCATTAACATCTGAGTTTTATAACCTGAGGTTTTGTACTACAGCATATGTACAATTTACAAGAATATCCATGACCTGATTCTTGTCTACCATCTATAATCTCAACACTCATTTGCCAAACCCAACTTGCTAAGGACCCATTTTTGTCTACCCAGACTCCTTTGCCTACTTTCTACCTGCTGTGACATTAGACTGATAAACCTCCATTCACCCTTCAGCTCTCTCCTTGCAAGTCACTTCCTCAGGGAAACCTTCCTTGACTGTGATCCAGACATCTTTTCCTTATTTGTCTAGTTTTGTGTGGTAATTGTATGGCTTTCCTAGAGGGCTATAAGTTCCTGGTCAAGGTTTGAGTCTGTCTTACCTAATACTTTATTAGCATTTCTCACAGTATTTGGAATAATCTAAGAAGTTCTTGTGGAAGGAAGGAGAAAAGAAAGTAAGGATTAAAGAAGAAATGAAGAGAGGAAGGAAATAATGTTTGCAAGATTTCAGAATGCATCAACAATGAGATTATTATATTTATTCCATACCGATTGCGCAGAGTGACTCAGCTGTTTATCCGAGTAGCGTATCTATACCCCATCCTCCCTCACTCTTCTGTGTGTGCTATATACACCTGTTGCTACTAACAACTGCTGCCTGGCTGAAGTGAATGCATCTGAGAGAGGAAAAACTACCTTTGGGTCAACTGGCCATTAGCATGATTTCATTCATTCATCATTATAAATGTATTTACACCATGTAGCATGTTGATGAAAGTTAGTGCCAAATGCATGCACAAATACAGATTTTGACAGACTGCAGAGGGAGGGAGAGGAAGAAGTGAAGGGGGGGGCTTCAAAGAAAGAGAGAGAGAAGAGAGAGAGAGGACGGGATGGAGATGGAGAATAATGGAGCCTGTTCAGAGACCTCTAGATTCATGTTGAATGGAGACTATAAAGATTGGAACTGGCAGACATTTATCTAGATTTTGCAAACTGAAATCTTGAAGATAAACATGAAGATTAATTAAGAAATTCAGTGATTCTATGTTACAAAACTGTTCTATAATGAATCATTGCTCAGCCCAGGTTATGACTAATAAGGGAACAGACAGGCTGGTAGAAAATAAAAGGGAGACAGATAAAGTAAGAGTAATGTTATTTTCCCTAGCCTGAGCATAACAATCTGGCGTGTGGTTATTACTGAGGTTAATAAATGGGGTTGGGGTGGAGGCAGAAAATAAGGTTAAAAGAACATCTAAAATACAGCATCTATGCAGGATTACCAAGGAAGAATTATTCCTGTTCTATTTGGGACCTTGTACAGAGACTTTGTCTCTGTACACACGTACTCCCATAGTGAATGAGGGTGTTAGGAACTGTCTAAATGTCTGGGAATAGGGTGCCCCAAGCCCCAAAGCCCATTGATTAATCTGAGTAAGAAACACTCTGTGGAAATCCAGGTGTCCTAAGTCTAATTATCAGTCTGATTGAAAAATAATAATGGGGGCCTCCTTGGTGGTGCAACAGGTTAAAGCACAGCACTGCAAGCAAGCAGCAGCCCTGAGGTGAGCCACAAGGTACGGCAGACCTCTCCTGACCTGCCCGCTGCTCCCCTCAGCTGTGTATTTAGTTGATCTGCCTGTTCTGTTCCCCACTCTGTCTCTGATGAATCTCTCCACCCCTGGACCTCTGGCCTGTACTCCAGTTATAGAACTGCATAAATAAATCTTAAAAAAAAATAGAGAAATAGTCATGGGACCAGAAGATTTCCCCCAACCCAGAATACCAATACAATAACACAGTGCTAAAGCAACAGGCCAAACCTGGTTCAGGAAGGCAGGCCAGCTAACTTGGGAAAACTCGGTAATTTATGAGACACCCCAGGGCCCGAACCAATCAGTGAGAAATACAACCTGAGACACCCAGGAGCTGAACCCCCCACTCTACCCATATAAGCTCCTGCTTTTCAGAGGCCCGCCACTTGGGACCCCTCTTTACTCAATTTTCCTGTCCTTCCTTTTACCTATCAAGAACTCTTGCTTTTCAGAAACTTTGGTCTCAAACTGAGTTCTCCCCTCACTTAATACAGAGAGCCCCCGGGGGTCTGCCTGGACTCTAGGCTGCTCACTGTTTGAAACAGAATGATACAAATCCTGCTTTGAGCTTCTCTCCAGGACGAGATTATCACCAGTAGTCCTGTATAGTCAGTCTGTGAGAACTTGATGCTCTGTCCTCTCCTCTCCTTCCGGATTCAGGGCTTTTTCATGGTTTTGCAGTCTTCCCCAGAGATTGGACTGCATGATCAAAGAAGAGAAGACATAAACCAGACAGTTTTGTAACTCTTTGTAGCTCTTATACAACCATTTCTCCAAGGGAGGAGACTTTATTGGGATTATCTGTCATTTTTAATTATTCCAACTACCCGGATAATTTTTTTCCGTAAGAATTAAGACTTGCCTAGGTAGTTTGGATAATTGAAATCAGGTTCCAGATGCACCGAGTAATTAAAAGCACAATTGATCCTTGAATCTCCAGCTGCATGTATTCTGATCTTAACCTAATGTATGGTGTCAATTTTTAAGCAGGAATCATGTTCTATTTACTTTTACCATCAATGAAAATCTCTAAGTATTGGTTTCCTTGGGTCAAAATTTACATGCCTTCATCAAAATGGAGACAGCTTTTAAAAACACACATCGAATGCCTATGTTTTGACTTGCTTTTACTTCCCACTGATTTTGACTTTTTTTTTAAGAGACTTTATTTTAAGTGGCAATTATCTTTGCATTTACATACCTACCACTTTGTGAGGGAGTCTGCAGTGATAGGTTATTCTTTCTTTGTTATCATGAAATAACATCACCAAGTCATAAAGTTGCAAAATGAATTGCTCTAAATTGGGATTAGTATGTAGTGAACAAGTAAAAGAATTGATAAAGGCTTCCCGAAGGCATTGAGGCCCCCACGGTACAAAGCTCTCCTTTCTTCGTACTGCTGCAGTGCAGGGAGAAAGGGAAACCCTTGGGCCCCCAAACTTGCCTGCTCTAAACAGTTTCTGCCATTTGACGCATTAAGACATGAGTGCTTTAATGGAAAGGAACTTTAATGCAATTAGCGTGCAATGCAGAGAAGACAAAGAATACAGTTTCTAAATTCTAAATCAAAGACCCAAAGTTACCCATCCCCTTGTGGGCAAAAGTCAACCCAAAAGGGGTTGGTCCAAAACAACGACTGAAAGCCTGTCACAAGACTAAAGCACCTTCTGGCCGGGACCCATAGAAAAGGGTCAGAAATGGCCAGACAAGTCTGGGAGGAAAAGAGCAAAATCAAAATCAAGATAAATGCCGCCATAGTGAACCTCTCCATGGGTCTCTCACCCACATCTGTTTCAACCGGTGCAGGACCAGGAAGGAAGCAGCAGTTTCTTCACATGTCTCCCTGTTTCAAGTGCCTCCTTCGGGTCACCTTCTGGCTCCATCCTGCTTCCTTCTCCCTCAGACTCCTCTCCAGATTCCTCTCTTCTCAGCTCAGCTCCACCCTCCTTCTGGGTGGGGCAGGGAACCTGTAACTTTTCCGTTTCCTGGGAACCACTCTTACAGTACAGGTCTTTATTTTGCAAGGAAGTTGGGTAGTAGCGGGCAAATATGAGGTAGAAAGAAAAGCTGTCCAAAACAAAACCTGAGAGCTCACTCAGGCTGCTTCAGAGGAAGAAGGCTGAAAACAATAAGGATCAAAGAAACAAATGAATGCTTAACGCTCTGGAACACTCAGGGGTCTGGAACCATCAACCTTAAATGCAAAAATTATGTTGAGCTGAAGTAAAAGCACTGCAACCCCAGGGCACATTCTACATGGCAGGGCCTAGTGGAAATTACCCTGTGGTCTCTAGGTTCTTCCAGGCTGGCAAAAGATCATGAAGGAGGAAGCCTGTAAGTCGAGAAAGTAGACAGGGAGAGCCACAAGGAGCCTCAGTCTTGCAATAAGATCCTAATTTTAGAAAACAAGAAAATCTAAGAGCTGGTCTGTTCCAGGATACGGAGAAAGGCACCTCAGACCTCTAAGACCTGCTCTAAGTAGGTTCTGATATCTGCTGCATCAAGACAAAACAGGGCACCCCTATGTGAACTGGGTTGCCTATCTGTGGGTCCTCACCTGTGCACTTAAGATTCAATTATACTGTGGACACACACAAAAAGGGCCAATAATAAGTGTATTTACAAAGGGAAAGGGAAAGGAACAACCCAGGGAAAGAGAGAGGGAGATATAACTAGAGTGTCCTATCAGTTCTACTGACTTGGAACCCCAGTAGCACACGGCAAGTTGATCAAAGAGCCAGACCTGTCGTCAACCACGAGGGTAAGCGAGAGAGACCAGTCGAGAATCTTCAGGCCAACAGACCCACCCAGGGCCCACATATCTGGTTTTACCCCATCCTGGCTGCTCAGCTCCACACTTAGGTTCCAGCGTGCTTCTTCTTGGTATTGATGGGATTTGTAGTTCCAGTATCTGGGGAAGGGTTGGAGTCCATGAAACCTGTACCTGTTACAATCTGACAACAGGGACCCCAGCCCCATAGATGACTCATGGAGGAAACCAAACAGAGAAAAACCTATTTGGGGGTCTCAGCAAATCTGAAAAAGACACAATGCTGAGTCGCCAGCTCTTCTTCCCTCTCCCACCCTCATTTCTTGAATAAAGCATACAAACCTTTACTTGTAGCTCTCTCATGGTGACCAGCTTGGGAGGCCTCTCTGTTCTGAGAGCATTTCCCATGCCCCTAATCTGACGATAAACTTCTTGCTTTCTTACCTAACTCTCCTCTTGATGTTGAATTCTTTCTTTGCTAACACAAGAATGTAGGCCATTGGGACTCAGCTCCCAGACCCCGGCTAGATTCAATCAGACAAGCATCACACAGACGGCTAAGAGTAAAAGCAAAAAAAAAGAAAATTTCATAGTCTCACATATGCCACCTGCATAGAGGCCAGAGACCCATCAACCCCCTAAGTGGCTTTGATGGAGGGAAGAATGCAGGGGAGGCATCACAAGATTGAGTCATACAAGGGAAGTGGGTAGAAGGGGCTAGTGCAGCAACTGACACAGCCATGAAATCAAGGTCCTCAGGCGCCAAAGCAAGATGCTAGAATGCTGGGATGTCAATGCCTGGATGTTGGGACCTCTGGATGACTCCAAGAGATCCCAGCCAATAACAGACTGTAGGGGCCTGTGCCTGAAGCTCAGACCCCAAAGGTAAAAGATAATAAGGACAGGGAGATGAAGCTCACTAGGGAATCTCTGGACCTTTTAGATTCTATTCAAAGTCAACAGACCCAGGCTCACAGGGAGAGAACCCCTCCCAGAGAGAAGCTGGCTATAATCAGGGCAGTCTCTCCACCAGCACAGGGCAGCCACCCTTCTGCCCACCTGTGCTATGCAGGTGCTTCTTTCTGTTGGGGACAGAGGCCAGCATCTGGAGTCTGTCAGCAGTCATAAAAAGGTGAAATGGAGTCCGGATAGAGAAAAACATCCAGGTTGTAAAAGGCATGTGGGAAGAACTCCCTGCCCCCACCTTTTCTTTCTCCTCTTTCTTTTCTCACCCACCTATTATCAAAACACTGCTCCATTCTCGCCCATTTTTGTCCCTCGTGAGAACCATGTTATCAAACACTGCTACATGTCTAGTGTCTATTGGCCTTCTCCCTTCCTGGCATCCCTCTCCTCCTGTATAAAGCTGAGATAAAACCCAATAAAGAGCTCTCTCTTTCTTTGTTCTGCTACACGCGTGTGACTGCTTTCTTTGTTCGCCGGCCCTGGGGCTCCGACTCTCCGGCCTTGCTGGTCAAGGTCCTCCACACTTTCTACCCACTCTCTCCCTCTGTGGGCAGCAGCCTCCTGCCTGTCCTTGACCTGAACCAGGCTGGGACTTTTCTGCACTGACCTCTCTCAGGGGAGGCCGCTCTCCTAAGACCGCCTGTCTGCAACCATGCAGGTCTCTGCAAACCTGGCCTGTCGGGGCAGCTCTTCCTGCCTGCTTATGCCTATGCAAGTGTCTTTTCCCTCCTGTCTCTTTCTAGTAAACTTACTGTTTAACATAACTGAGTCTCTGCCTTGTGGAGAATCTCACCTTGTGCTGCTGAAAGGCGAGCTCTGCTAAAACCTTTCCCAGAGTGAACCCAAGGACCAGAAATCCAAAAGACTCATCAGCTTGACACCAGGTCAAGTAGTTTAGGGAAGACAAGTTTGGGGGAGAAAAAGGAAGTTGTCAGAGATTTCACCAAAGAAAACACAGCAAACAAAAGGAAGGTGGAGTGTAAACTCTCCTTTTCCATTAAAATAAGCTAAGGAGATTAGGTCTTCCCAGATGGTCTTTCCTTACAAAGATAAATTTACTGGTAAGTGCCTTCCCAGAAACAACTGGTAGTCAGGCTTCAGAGCACCTCCTGTGAAATATTACTGATGTCATTTTTTGAGTTTACTCTGGGTTTACTCTTGGGTTTACTCTGAGAAATGTTTCACCAGAGCTCCCCTTTATAACTGAGACAGAGACTCAGTTATATTTAAAGAGTAGGTTTATTAGAAAGAGACAGGAGAGGACAAGACACTTGCATAAGTTCAAGTGGGCAGGAAGAGCTGCCCAGAAAGGGACAGGTTTGCAGAGGGAGAGGCCGGCATAGTTGCAGGCAGACGGCCTAAGTAAGGAGAGAGAGGCCTCCGGAGGGGGGTGGTTAATGCAGAGAAGTCCCAGCATGGTCAGGGGCAGGCAGGAGGCTGCTGCCCTGCAGAGGGAGAGAGTGGGTGGGAAGAAGTGCTGGCATAGTCATGGTGTTACAGGACAGAGAGAGCACAACTGAATCCCAAACCTGCCTGCTCTAAGTAGGTTCTGCCATCCACCACATCAAGACAAAACATAAAACTTTAATGAAAAGGGACTTTAATACAGTGAGTATACAATACAGAAGACAAAGAATGTAATGTCTAAATCAAATAACTGAAGTTACTCATCCCCTCGTGGGCAAAAGTCAACCCAAAAGGGATTAACCCAAAGCAAGGCCTGGAAGCCCAACACAAACCTTAAGCACCTTCTGGCCAGGATCCATCAAAAAGGGTCAGAAATGGCCAGACAAGTCTGGGAGGTAAAGAGCAAAATCAAAATCATTACAAACACTCCCTTAGTCACTTCTCTTTGGGTATCTCACCCACATCTGCCTTAACCAGTCCAGGGTCAGGAAACAAGCACGGTTTCTTCATCACATGCTTGCTGCCCCATGTGGCTTCCTCAGGTCTCCTTCTGGCTCTTTATCCTGCTTCCTTTTTTCTTCTAGATTCCTTCTCTCACTCCTTTTTCTCTCCTCAGCTCCACCCTACTTCTGGGTGGGGCAGGGAACCTGGAACTTCCCCTTTTCTTAAGGGACCACCCAGTTACAATGGGTGGGCAGTGGAACAGCTGCCCTGTGCTGGTGGAGAGACTGCCCTGACAGAGGCAGCTTCTCCTTGGGAGGGGCTCACTCCCTGTGAGCCTAGGCAGACCTAGAGGACTGGTGATTTTCCGATGAGCTTCGACTTCATGTCCTGATTTTTACCTTTTGGGTCTGAGCTTCAGAAACAGCCCCCTACAGTCTGTTATCTGCGGGGACCTCTTGGAGACATCCAGGCCTCCAGGACATCCTGGACATAGGGCTTTGGTGCCTGAGGACCTTGATTTTATGGCTGTGTCAGTTGCTTCACTGGCCCCTTCTATCTGTCCTCTTTGTGCAACTTGATCTGTGATGCCTCCCCTGCATTCCTTCCTCCATCATTACCAAATGGCCTGGTCTTCTTTGGGGGTTGTGACAGTTTTGTGTGCTACCTTAAAAATAAATGATTTTGGGGCTTCTCCCTGGTGGTGCAATGGGTTAAAAGCACCACATCATGAAACTCTCTGAAGCCTCTAAAGCACGAGTTTGATCTCTGGCCAGGGAGCTGACCCTCATGGCCTGGTAGACATCTTCTGACCTGCCTGCTGCTCCCTTCAGCTGTGTACTTTGTCAATTTGCGTGTTTTGCTCCCCACTCTGTCTCTGGTGAATCCTCTCACCGACCACACCTTTGGCCTGTACCCCAGTTCTGTAAGCATAAATAAATAAACTTTAAAAATGAACAAATAAGTAAGTAGTTTTCTCAGTCAAGGATAATGGGTGTGATTCTGTGCTTGGAATCTGCTTCCTCAAAGGAAGCACCTTCTAATCACCTTGAAAGGCAGCACTATTGACTCCAATCTCAGAAAATCCTGGACATTCATCATGTTTTATTTCATCCTCCCTTGGCTTAATGTTCATGGGGACTAGTTTTAGCTAATAGGAGAGAATTTAAATCAGGTTCAGAAATAACAAGTAAAAATTTGTGAAAAAATAATGTCCCATTTCCTGAAACTTTATTCTGAATAATGAACAGAAGAAAACATCAAATAGATTATTTATACAAATAAAAGAAAAATAAATTATGTGCTGTAATTTTCTCCAAGTAGGCCTTCTTTATATTTTTGCTTATGTTTTATTTGAGGTTACATGTTTGCAACTCTACAAGATTCAGGTTAAAGCTGCGCTCCTCCTCAGACGTGTTAGAACACCACAACCACCCACCAATGCACCTAATCTGCCACCATAACCCATTTTTTAGTGAACAAACAATGGGTACCTCAGGACCCCCAATTTTTTAAAGATTTATTTATTTATTCATACAGAACTGGGGTACAGACCAGAGATGCGGAGGGTGAGAGAATTCACCAGGGACAGAGTGAGGAGCAGAACAGGCGGATCGATGAAGTACACTGCTGAGGGGAGCAGTGGGCAGGTCAGGAGAGGTTTGCCATGCCATGTGGATCTCCTCCAGGGCAGGTGGGGATTGAACTCATGCAGAGTTGGCTTAAGCTTCTTAGTGCAGTGCTTTAACCTGCTGCGCCACCAGGGAGGGCGGGCCTGCACCCCAAATTTTTAAGGGATGCACTCTGTAAAGAGAGGTCAGCCCTCCACAAATAAAGCAGAAACTTAGGGTAAAAGATTTTTAATAGCATTTGATTCAGGGAGGAATGCAGGGGAGGCATCACAAGACTCAGTCACCAAAGGGGATGGGAAGAAGGGGTTAGTGCAGCAACTGACACAGCCATAAAATCAAGGTCCTCAGGCACAACATCCTGATGCTGGGATGTCTGCTGGAGGTTCCAACAGGTAACAGGCTGTTGGGGGCTGTGTCTGAAGCTCAGACCCAAAAGGTAAGATAAGGGCAGGGAGATGAAACTCACTAGGAAATCTCCTGACCTTGCAGATTCAATTCAAAGTCAACAAGCCCAAACTCACAGGGAGTGAGCCCCTCCCAGAGAGAAGCTGGCTATAATCAGGGCAGTCTCTCCACCAGCACAGGGCAGCCACCCCTCTGCCCACCTGTGCTATGCAGGTGCTTCTTCTCACCCACTCTCTCCCTCTGCAGGGCAGCAGCCTCCTGCCTGTCCTTGCCCTAAACCTGGCTGGGACTTCTCTGCACTGACCTCTCTCAGAGAAGGCTGCTCTCCTAAGACTGCCTGTCTGCAACCATGCAGGTCTCTCTCTGCAAACCTGTCCCTTTTGGGACAGCTCTTCCTGCCTGCTTGTGCCTGTTGCAAGTGTTTTTCCTTTCCTGTCTCTTTCTA
This sequence comes from Condylura cristata, assembly GCF_000260355.1. NCBI lineage: Eukaryota > Metazoa > Chordata > Mammalia > Eulipotyphla > Talpidae > Condylura > Condylura cristata. The sequence goes on from NW_004567114.1 coordinate 16,881,831, forward strand.
ATAAACTTACTCTTTAAACATAACTGACCTGCCTCATGGAGGAGAATCTCGCCTTGTGCCGCTGAAATTGGAGCTCTGGTGAAACCTTCCCAAGAGTGAACACAAGGACCCTGAATGCCAAAAGATGACATCAGAATTGGTGTGCAGATAGAAAGAGAAGAAAATAATAAAAATACTAACTTACCAATATAATTCCCAAATGATCCATTCTCTTGTGGTCAAACTGTTATAGGGCAGGATGAAGGATAAGCAAATGAAGTCATTTTCAGTGATTATTAGGTTCCGAGAGTGGGGTCTTTGGGTTCACCCTGGGAAAAGTTTCATCAGAGCTCCCCTTTCAGCAGCATTGGCCAATTTCTCCGTGAGACAGAGGCATTCGTTTACATGCAAAAGGGCAAGTTTATTATAAAAAGGGAAAGAAGAATAAAAGCCACTTGCACAGACACAGCTGACAGAAAGAGCTGCCCCAAAAGACAGATTTGCTAAAATTAGAGAGGCCTGCGTGTAGGCACAGGCAGGAAGCCTTGGGAGGATCTTCCTCTGCTGCTTTGCAAAGGGAGGTCAGTAAAGAGAAGCACCGACATGGTCACAGGTCACAGGGGCAGGAGGGCTGCTACCTGCGATGGGCGGAAGTTGGCAGTGAGAAGCACCTGTATAGGCACAGATGGACAGAGGTGCTGCTACTCCTGCTCTATCTACAAAAGCAAAAGGTTGTCGAAGAGAAACACCTGCCTAGGCCTGTTACAGGGCAACCCCACTATGAAATGGGTTGCCTGACTGTGGGTCCTCACCTGTGTGCTTAAAGTGACTTATAATAATACTCAGCAGCAGGCACACACAAAAAGGTTAATAAAGGGTTTATTTACAAAAGAAGGGGAAATGAAGAAATGAATATTTCAGGGAGAAAGTGAGGGAGATAATTGGAAAATGTGTCCTACCAGTTCTGGGGAACTGGAACTCCATAACACACTGAGAGCCGGCGAAAACCGACAGACCCCCAAAGTCCACATGTTTGGTTTTATACCAAACCTGGCTGCTTAACTCCACCCTCAGGTCCCAGCTAATGGAAAGGAACTTGAATACAATGAGTATGCAATACAGAGAAGACAAAGAATATAGTTTCTAAATCAAAGACCCAAAGTTACCCATCCCCTCCTGGGTAAAAGGCCACCCAAAAGGGATTGGCCCAGAGCAAGGCCTGAAAGCTGCCACAAGTCTAAAGCACCTTCTGCCCTGGACCATAGAAAAGGGTCAGAAATGTCCAGACAAGTCTGGGAGGAAAAGAACAAGATCAAAATCAAGATAAACACTGCCATAGTCAACCTCCTCAAGGGTCTCTCACCTACATCTCTTTCAACCAGTACAGGACCAAGAAGCAAACAGTTCCTTCACATGTCTCCCTTTGCTCTGTGTGGCTCCCTCAGGTCTCCTTCTGTTTCTCCATCCTGCTTCCTTCTTCTTCAGTCTCCTCTTCAGATTCCTCTCTTTTCTGTTTGGCTCCACCCTCCTTCTGGTTGGGGCAGGGAACCTGGAACCTCCCCTTTTCCTGAGTCCACCCTGTTACAGTTTCCCCTGTCTTGATGGCTTTGGTCTGGAGTGGGGGTTGAGTCCACCACACCCACGGAGTTCCTTCAAGGAGTCCTTTTGCCCCTAGCAGGCACAGGCTGGCAGAAGGGCTGCTGCCCGGTGTCATTGCAGATATTGCAGACAGACTCCTTTTCTTCCAGAGGGATTCCTTTGTGAAGCTAACTTTTGCTAAATAAATTACTTCTAGGGTGTAACTAGGTTGATTTGAAAGTGTTACAGGGTGGGGAGAGAGGGGCACCCCTGAACCCCCAAATCTGCCTGCTCCAAATAGGTCCTGCCATCCACTGCATCAAGACAAAACATATAAGACTTTAATGAAAAGGGACTTTAATATAGTGAATATACAATACGAAACACAAAGAATATAATTTCTAAATCAAAACACCTGAAGTCACCCATCCCCTTGTGGGCAAAAGTCCACCCAAAAGGGATTGGTACAAAACAAGCCCCGAGAGCCTCCCACAAGTCTAAAGCAAGCTTCTGGCCGGGACCCATGGAAAAGGGTCAGAAATGGCCGGACAAGTCTGGGAGGAAAAGAGCACAATCAAGACCAATATAAATACTGCCACAGTCAACCTCCAACGGGTCTCTCACCTACATCTGTTTCAACCAGTCCAGGGCCAAGAAACAAACATGGTTTCTTCACATGTCTCTCTGCTCCATGTGGCTTCCTCGGGTCTCCTGGCTCTCCATCCTGCTTCCTTCCTCTGATTTCTTTTCTTCTCTGCTTTTCTCTCCTTAGCTCCACCCTCCCCTTTTCCTAAGGGCCACCTTGTTACAAAAGGACCAGAGATTCCCTACAATGGTCTCCTTCTTCATATCCCACTCTGGTCTGAGCTTGGTGACACTCTCTATAGCATCTGATACTTGTTATAGCAGCAGGGCCCTGAGGTGTTTTCATTTCTGTAGCTTCTTCACACTTATGTTAATCACTTCTACCACCACCTCCAGCTTTTGACCTTGTATGAGTCAGCTTTCTGCTCTTGAGGTATCTCCTTTCCAATTTTCTTAACTCTTAACTTCTAACATTGAGACGCCTGAAACCTCCTGCTCTGTCTGCCATGTTAACACAAACAGATTTTCGGTCTAGTTCCCGAACCAGAAATGGATCCTATGCCAAGGAGCAGTACTGCTTCTGAGTTCCAGCCCAATAGACCACCCTGGGCTGGTGTCTGATGAAGTTGCACCCAGAACTTCATTGACTCTCATGCAAGCAAGTGAAAAGAGGCATAGTTTTTTGGATTTTTTTTTTTTGAGATTTTTAAATTTATTTATGTATACAGAACTGGGGTACAGGTCAGAGGTGCATGGGCGATAAGAATTCACAAATATAAGGTCAAGAAGCAGCTGCAGCTTCTTCACATGTCTCTCTGCTCCATATGCCTTCTGTAGGGCCTCGTCTTTATCCTCTCTCCTTCCTTTTGTTTTCCTTTCCATCTAACTCCACTCCTCAGCCAGGTCTCAGTCCTTCACTCAGTGTTAATTCCCTCTCCCTGCCCAGCTTCACCCTTCCTTAGGGTGGGGTAGGGAACCTGGAATCTCCCCTTTCCCTGTTACAATATTACCAGCCCAACAGACTTGGCCAAAATTAGAAATGCTAAAACCTGAAAACTTGACACAAATCTAAGGGACAGCCGTTTGATAAGGTTAAAAGCTAAGCCCCATCCATCCCTTGCTCAGAAGGAAGGTTGGGAGGCTTGAATATAGGGAATTGATAAGGTTGTCATGGGAACCAAACCCTAAAACAACACTTTGCCTTGCATGGGGATGCAGAATCAGGACACATTTCTGGGTCAAAAGTTAAAGCCAAGAACAGACATCCTAGCACTAACTGGCCCAACAAGTCATGAAAAATCCTTCGAACAGGTTTTAAAAGGGAGCCCCTAAGCCTTTCTCAAAAAAGCCTCTCCTGTTTCATTCGAAAAAGCAGCCACTGAAATATGGTGTTTCTCTGTTCTCCACCCTGTCTCTGTAAACTCTTTCAGTCCCATGCTTCTGGCCTCACCCTCAGATTTCTCCCCACTACAGTATCTTGTCAATGATCAAGAAAGGCGTTAAGCAAAATCTCAATGAGCTGGGACAGAAGCAGAGTCAAAGTACAAAATAATACCATATAATCTAACATGAAGTCAAAATAATGGCTGCCATCTCTCCTGGGGCCAGCAGCAGCCTTCCCAGGTGTCTCTCACCTGTTTCTCTTCCAGTATCTAGGTCTCTCTTCCATGTGTCTTCTTCCAGCTATCCCAGGGTGCAAGTTGGGCTGCAGAAGCAAAAGAAGTTGTTCTTCATTTTTTCTGTGTTAAATAAGTCCACCTGGCCTCTCAGCTGTTCTAGCTCCACGTTGCACTGCACCCCTCCTTCAACCACTTCTTCCCAACTCTCCTCAGGGTATGTACTTATTTCAATGCATTGTCTTCTGAAAAAGAAAGTAAAATAGGGCCGCCCTGGTGGTACAAGAGGTTCCTTCTCAGCACTATGAAGTTATTCAGAGCTACTGCAGCACCAGTCCAATCCCCAGCCAGTGAGCTGACTCACATGGCACAGCAGACCTCTCCTATCTCACCTGCTGCTCCCCTCAGCAGTTTATTTCAATACATCTGCTTGGTCTGCTCCCCACTCTGTCTCTAGTGAATCCTCTCACCGCCCCTGTACCTCTGGCCTACACCACAGTACTTGTATGCATAAGTAGAATATATATATATATATATATATATATATAAAGAAAGTAGGTAATGTGGTTATGGGGAGACAGGTTCTGCCAATTTTTGTTTGCTTTTTAGGAAGAGTTTAGAAAAGAGAACTCAAGATTAGTGGCAATGCCCTACACTGTAAGCTGGCAAACATAAGGCCTAGAATGATACACTTTTACACACAAAAAAGGGAAAATGACATGATGTAACCCCCAGTGTCGATCACTATAACAATGTACAAAACAAATTACATGCTGCATGCACTGTTTTCCACCCAAGTTAAGGAATCATGGCAATCTTTTCCTGCCTCCACATAGCAATTACTGCAGTTATTGATCGCTTTGTCTGCCAAATGGTGACAGGGGATGGCTCCAAGTTCCCTACTGTCTTCTAAACAATAAAGCTAAAACTTAGAGAAGTGGCACTCCTTGGGAATTATTTCCTTTGGGAAAAGGATTGTAAAATAGAAACAGACTAGCTTCTCCTCCTCTGTGTTGATGCCTCGTGTCTTCAAATATGACTTAGAGTCACTCATGCTCAATTCACCCAAAATGCTGGCAGATGGTAGTAACCCACGTGTAAAATGAATCAGCATATCAACAATAACTGAGTGGCTTAGCTGCTCATTGAATTCAAGGCCCATTGGTCTAAATCTTAATCAAATGACCATTTAGACAGGTAGCCTCTCTTTCTCTCTCTCTCTTTCTCCCTCTCACATGGGAATGAAGGTCAAACTATGAAGAAAGGAATTCTTTTGATAATGTATTATTCTTTATCCTGCTCTCTGACAAAACTGTGAGGTTCATAGAGTAGCTGACCCAGCAGCAGCCATCAAAGAATATCACCATGGCATCTCAACTCCCAAGAATACAAAAAAGATTCTGAAAAAACAGGTCACACATGGAGGACAGAGAACCAAAATGGCATTGGTCTACTTAAGAGCAGCACTGGAAGTTAGAAGACAAGGAGGAATAAAATACTTTTTCAGGAAAAGGATTTTCTACCAGCATTCTCTACTCAAATAAAACTATCAAGAGTGACATTTCCAGGTATGCAAAGTCTGAAAAAAATTACATGCCAAGCATCCTTTTGCAGGAAACTACTAGAAAACATACTTTACTTAAGGAAATAAAGAAAGCAGGAGAGAGAAGGAACTCAGAAATAGGAAATCCACCACAGAAGAGAGTGAGAAAAATATAAAATTGATGACAAAGGATGACAGATGAAGGTGACTGTGAAGGTGACTGAAATCAACTGGCTCAGATTGGAACAAGAAAATAAGAACCTCAAGATTTACAAAAGAAAATATTATATTATTGGACAGATTTGTCAATGTAAAACTTCATCTTGAAAAGCATTTTCCAAAGTCATTGATGAAACTAGGAGATTTAGTCATACCTCCAAGTACTGGAGAAAAATTAAAGCTTATTATCAATTCCAGAAAAAGCTAAACATTTTGCAAAAATTATATGAAACACAAAAGTAATCAGGATACACTACTTTACTCAAAAGAGAACAATATTTATAGTCATAATCATGAATCAAATTTATCTTCATGAATCATGAATATTTAATCAAAACAAGACTGAAGAAATAGAAAAAAAATCCCAATGCTTCACATTAGGAAATCAGCAAATAATGTTTTACAGCTTTACAAGTTCTGTGGAAAAGGGTCCATAAGGCATTGTTGTCCTGAGTTTCCATGGTAATTTAAAGGGGAAATTTCACAATGTCTGGAGCTTTTGGTGTCCTACATGTGAAGGAGGAAGGTGTCCTCAAATTCTGTGCAGCAGAAAACCACTTAGGTGGCATGAACCTTGACTTCCGAATGGAATGGTAAAGCTACAAAGGAAAGGCCATGGCATCTACAGCATACATTAAGAAGCTTCTGCTTCAAAGCCATTGTTGCTCTTGAAACCCAGCTACTGGCAGTGTTTGTGGTCTGGGAACACGGGCCAAGAGCTGTGCTGAAGTTTGTGCTGCCACTGGAGCCACTGTTACTGCTGGTTGCTTGACTCCCAGAGACCCTCACTAACCAGGTGCAGTAACCTTCTGGGAACCAAGATTTTGGGTGGTTACTAACCCCAAGACTGACTGCCAGCTGCTCACAGGAGTGACTTACGGCATCACACACTGTCTGCACTATGTGGATGTTGCTAGTCCTGCTGCAATCAGAACACTCACTCAGTGGGGTACATGGGGCTGGTTCTAGCCCTGGATGTTCTGTGCATGTGTAGCACCCACACCCATGAACACCCTGGGATCATGCCTGATCTCTTGTTCTGCAGGGATCCTGAAGAGATTGAAAAAGAAGAGCAGGCCACTACTGGGAGGGCTGTGGCCAGAGAGGAATTTCAGGGTGAATGGGAGTCTCTAGCTCCAGCTCCTAAGCTGATTGATGCTCCCCCCTGAGAGGCAGCTGGCCTGACAGGGTGCAGTGGCCTCTGTGGGTGGCCAGCAGTTCTCTACTGAAGCACACTGCTAGCGTGCTTGGGTCGCTGCCCACTCCATGAGTGGAGAGGAAAATCACTGAGTGTTTCTAGTGGTCTTCCAGGGATTTAAACATAAAATGGAAGCAAGATTGACAGAAAATAAACTGTTTCTAAAAGTTGAAACAAAAATTTTACATCATTGAATCTAAAGATAGCTGTGTGGTGTAGAGGTAAACAGCAGATGAATTAGTTAGGAGTTAGATTGTCTCTGATAAGCCAGAAAAGGGTGGAGGGGTGGAAAATGGGAACGGGTATTAGTTGTCCTACTAAGCTATGTGTATATGCTGCTTTGACACAAATACAAATACAAATCAAGTATAAAAGCAAACATGCTCTTGTCCAGTAATCCTATGAATCCTATATAAAAGCTTGACTATACACTCATAAAAGATGGTCCCTCATGATATGCAAGGCAATGAATTTTTATTTCATTTGACCTTATGGTGGCATTAATGTATTAATGTATTTGCATTAAATATGAAGATTGTCACAATAGAGTTTGTGAAGGCTATCGCTTGATATTAGGGTTTTGTGAAGGTATATAAACAACTTGGAGTTTAAATTCTATACTCATTAATTCAAATCTTGTTAATTGTGTAATCTTAGGGGATAGCTTAAACTTCTCTAAGTTTTCTTAGAATGAAATGAGGATAATAAGACCAATGTTATAGGACACGTTAGAGTAATATCCAACTGCTGTAACAAGTTTCCTTTGTTAATACTGCTTTTACAGCTGGCTGCTTGGAAGTTGACATGTGTATTTAAAATTCCAGCATTTTGGAAAAGACCAACTTCTGATTCCACAACACTGGAAGTGTGAACTTCGTTGTCACGTAAGTGATTTAAACCGGACTTTCTCAATTATGACATTGGGAGGGGAAAAAAATGTTGATTTTATGGAGTCAGCGAGATCATGCAAACAAAGAGATTAGCAGAAAGTTTGATGAACACTAAGTGCTCAATTCCTAGTATACTTTTTATTTAGTTTATCACTTGCATCTAGAAAGTCACTTTCCTCCTCACCAAATCAATAGAGATCCAGAAGATTTACTAGAGATTCAACACATGCTCATGTTGGAAGCCACTGGACCTGTCAGGCAAGTAAAATCATGTTTTCTTTCTTTCTATTATTTAACTAGCTTGGAACTTTAAGTTTAAAAAAGTGAATGAAGTTTTTTTTTTTTTTTTAAAGATTTATTTATTTATTCATACAGAACTGGGGTACAGGCCAGAGATGTGGAGGGTGAGAGGATTCACCAGAGACAGAGTGGGGAGCAGAACAGGCAGATCAACGAAGTACACTGCTGAGGGGAGCAGCGGGCGGGCCAGGAGAGGTCTGCCACGCCATGTGGTCACCTCCGGGGCAGGCGGGGATCGAACTCATGCGAAAGTGGCTTAAGCTTCTTAGTGCAGTGCTTTAACCCGCTGCCCCACCAGGGAGGGCCAAAAAAAAAAGTGAATGAAGTTTTTAAAAGCTCAGAGTATAATAATTTTCCAACACTTCTCACGTAAATTCAAATTTTAATCTCTTCTTTGGAGTTAAATGGTCTTCACTATTTTTAAGGTTATTTCTGAGTTGAAAAAATTGTTTGGATTTTTTCCCCTGTATAATCATTTTTTCTTCTGTATTCACTTATACAATCTTAGCTGTGACTACCAGTCTGACAGAAAACATGACTTTTTCCCCCTGCATCGATAGTGGAAAGCTCAGCAACAAATAGCAACTGTTCCACATCTATGGATAAATGCAAATATTCCTTTGTTTAAATTTAAGTAGAGGAGAGCACTCGTTTGCCCTCAAGTGTATAATGGCTCTTTTGTCACTTTATAGGTTAGAGTGACTCACAACATGTGGTCCATTCAACAGCCACAAAACATCACCTTTGGATGTTAGAAATGCACCTTCTCAGACTTCACACCAGATTTGTTAAATCAGAACATCCAGAGATGGAGCCCAGCAATCTGTAACAAAATCCCTCTAGGCAACTCTTATACATTCTGAAGCTTGACAGTGGCTGCTCTAGATCTTTCCAAATATAGTACTAGAAAATAATGGAAATGATAGTGATGTAGCTGTACATCCTGCAAGTTAAGGTCAGTTGTATTTAATTATTTTTTCCAAAGAATTTTACTGGGCAGTCTTCCATCCCAGGAACTATAATAGTCACTGAGCATTCAAGATAAATTTATCAGCTCTATCAAATGATTTCCCAGCCCACCACAATTTTTATAAAAATCACTCTACACAACATAATGGACTCAGTGATTGACTTTCTTATAAGTGTGGATGCATTATCCAGCCTTCTGGAATTGTTACCAGGCTGGAGCTATCTTATTTAAGTGGTCATATTTTCTGATGTTTCATGTCTATTTTCTTGACAACTGATATATTGTTTGTAAACTCATCTGCCTCATTGAGTGGTTTGTATGGAATTTGGCTGTAAAATAGATATCCCCTTTTATGCAAGTAAAGCATACACTTTGCAGGAAATTGTCTTTGTTCCTATATGTACAAATTGTAGATGATTATAGC
>NW_004567114.1:16891312-16980863 GCF_000260355.1 Condylura cristata
ATATATATATATTAGTGCTCTGAATTGCTAACCAAGGACCCAGTCTCCCCATGACTTTAATGAACCATAAATATGTCATTGCCACTCCCTGGCCACCTAACATCAGCTTCCAAGGACTCCAACTTAATAACGGATAAAAATTCAAGTATATTCATCCTTAAGTAGGAAAATAAAATGATAGAATATGGGCTATGGAGGAAGGAAGAAAGAAGGTAGAAAAGAGAGTAGGATAAAAAATAAGCATAATCGGCATTTTAATGGAAATGAGTAAACAGTTTGCACTATAATAAATCTCCTAGGCATTTGATCCCAATAAACCATCTTAATCCTTAGGGCTATTCTGGCAGCAAGAGATAACTGCTGAAACTAAAATGTATTTAGCATAAAACTCACATTCCACTGTTTACTGTGTATCTACTTTTAAAGAATAAATTGAGAGTCTAAATTTCTTCGTGGTGGTATAAGAGGAAAGAGCTCCTTAGGCCTCCCTTTGTGTGGTATCCTGCCCCTGCCTACCAACACCAACACTCGAATGCCCACTAGCCAGGCAGCTGGAGGCCTTGTTAACAGAGGCCCTTCAATCTGCCCTTCTACTGACCACTGTCTGATTGAATTAATCTATGGAAATTTAGCCCTGCTAGTGTATAAACAGAGGGCTTTTGGGTATATCTTTTTCAAAGTTTAACAAAGTTGACTTAACTATTCAACAGTCCCATTCCAACAGACTTGAGTGACAGAGAATGTCACATGCGAAGGGATGGCTGACATAGCAAATCTTTGAATTAAAAAAGACTGATGTCAGTGTGAACTATGGTTGAGCAGTGGTCCAGCTTCCTTTCCCTGTCCTGCCCCCTCCCCCACATCTCTTCACAGTCCACTGACTTATTTTCACCTGGTGTTCTTAATATCACACATATGCCAGCGAATGCTCCATAACATTGATCCGCTTAGTCACAAAAGCTTTACTGGAGTGTTGCCAGTAAGATGGTGGAACAGGTGACTCTTGACTTCAGTTGTCCCTCACAAAAAGAGTAACTGTCAATTACCCATAGACAAGGTAGCTTTAATCAAGATATCAGAACCTACGGGTAAGGTAAAATTTCCTTCCAAGACCACAAAACAGGACAAAACCACATTGGCAAAGTAGGAGAAGTAGTTTCCCACTGGTTCCAAGGCCCCTTTACCAGGGCCTTCTGGATCAATAGTTTCTCACCTAGACATCCAGATTCTGTAGTTTCTGGGATAACAAAACATTAGGGAGTCCAGTTAGGTGATGCCTGGCAAACATCACTGGGGAAATCAAGGAGAAGGAAACAGAGCTCTGAGCTTATAGATCTTAGCAGGTCAAGTTTCTACTGGCCATGGTGTCCAAGGAGAGATCTCAATCTTCATGTCTACTCTTTCTGCAGAGACAAACTGGTGATCTCATCCAGTGCCGGGGAGGTTGGTCACCAGATAGGTCTAGCTTGGCTCCCCAGCCAGCTGTGTTGTGTGTGTGTGTGTTAATAACCAGAGTACATAATTTAGACACCCACAGGGACAGGGAAGTAAAGCACAGACACTGCCAAGCTCTTAAGCATGTCTCCTATCCTAGCCAGACCAGGATGTCTAGCCAGATACTAGATAGGTACATGGCACACCTATAGGCTGTGCCTGGGAAGGGAAGCATTGGCCCAACCCAATGTTGGGTATAGACTCCAGGCTGACCCATCCAAGAAGACTGGCTAGAGGCACCAAGCAGCACAGCCTCTGTCCCATCAAAAGAGGGGAGCAAATGAGGAACTCCTCCTAACTGCTGAGAAAAGACTGGGAGCTCACTACCTCAAATACACAGATACACATAAAAACACAACATCATGGCACTCCCTGGTGGCGCAGCAGGTTAAAGCACAGCACTGAGAAGCTAAAGCCACTTCTGCATGAGTCCGATCCCTGCCTGCCCCGGAGGTGACCACACGGCGTGGCAGACCTCGCCTGACCCACCTGCTGCTCCCCTCAGCAGTGTACTTTGTCCATCTGCCTGTTCTGCTCCCCACTCTGTCTCTGGTGAAGCCTCTCACTGTCCCTGAGCCTCTGACCTGTACCCCAGTTCTGTATGCACAAATAAATAAATCTTAAAAAAAAAAAACACAACATCATGAAGATTCCCACAATACCACCAAAGGAAACTAATAAAACTCTAGTAACCGACCTTAAATAATGAGATTTATGAACTTTCTGACCAAAATCATTGATGATAACCTTCTTAAAGAAATCACCAGAGACAGAGTGGGGGGAAGAACAGGCAGATTGACAAAGCACACTGCTGAGGAGAGCAGCTGGTGGGTTAGGAGAGGTCTGCCATGCCTTGTGGGACACCTTCCTGGCTGGGGATCGAACTTGTGAAGTGTCACAGTGCTGTGCTTTAACCCATTAGGCCACCATGGAGGCCCAGAAACCAATTTTTAAAAATAGAAATTCTAGAGTGAAGGTTCAGTGTCTGAACAAACACGGAGAATTTCAACAGTAACCTTGACCAAGAAAAAAAAAATGTGTAAGCCTAAACGCACATCATACAAAAATAGCCAAATGGCATAAATTTTAAAAAGTGAGTGAAGACATTTGTCAATGATGGGATACCACTACAAGAAAATAAATAAATAAACAAAACCTACAAACCATTGGTTGGGATGTCAGAGAAGGAGAAAAAGGAACAGAAAACTTATCTAAAGAAATAATGATAATTTCCTCCAATTCTTTTCTTTTTTTCTTTATCATTTGTATGTCTATATATAAAGAAAGAGAATAGTGGAACTAACTATAGTAATAATGTCATAATAGTTGTAAATCAAATCATCAGGTCATTTAGCTTAATTTCTACAGGGATGTATGTCAGTTATTTCTGAATAAACCTGGAAAGAGACTAATGGCTGAGAACTCCTCACATCTGGGAAAGATTTGAGCATCCAAGTTCATGAGACTCAAAAAGAATTCTAAAAATTTCAGCTCAAAAAACATCTTTGTGGTACATTACAATAGATTTGTAAAATTGTCTACAAATTTAAAAAATGCAAAATGTAAAAAGCAATAAGAGAAACTTCTCACATACAAGAAAACCATTCTAAATTTTGTCAGTGGATTTATCAACAGAAACACTGCAAGCCAGGAGAGTGGCTGGTAAGTGCAAAGTGCTGGAAGAAAAAAGTGTCATCTAGACTATTTTACTCAGCAAAGTTGTCATTTGCAACAACCCCAGTGAAACTTGATGGCTTCCTCCTAAGTAAAGACAAATAGCACATGATCACATTCCTAGGTAGAATTTAAAAATGTCAAACTCATAGAAACAGAGATTAGATTGGTGGTTGCCAGTTTTGGCACAGTGGTAGAAAAGGGAAGATGTTAGTATAAACTTTCAGTCATATAATGCATATGAGGTCTAGCAATTGACACATGAAAAGATATTTGTCATCTTGTATTGTTAGATAAATGCAAATAAAAAAAATAAGATATCAGGTCATCCTTGTAAGAATGACTTTTATCCAAATAACAAGAAACAACAAGTGTTGGAGAGGATGTGGAGAGGTTAAATCCTGCTGGTAGGAATGTGAATTGGTGTACCCTTTATGAAAGGCAGTATGGAGATTCCTCAAAAAAAACTAAAAATTAAGGAATTCCATAAATTAATTTAGCCTACTTCTGAATACTTACCTGGAAATTCCAAAACCACAGATTTGAAGAGATAAATGCACAGTCTCTCATACTGACTCATACTGACTGCAGGACTATTTACAATAGCCAAGAACTGGAAACAATGTAAGTGTTCATTGACCGATGAATCTGTAAAGGAGTGATAGACATACACTGTTCTGCTGTTAAAATGCTGCCACCTGCAATAACATGGAGATCCAGAGTGACTTTTACTTAGTGAAATAAGCCAGACAGTAAAAGGTAAACACCAGATGTTTTCACTCATACCTGGTATATAGAAGCAACCAACAAAAGAACGAAATAAAACAAAAATGAACTTTTTGACTATACGATCAATCAGTGGTTATTAGAAGTGATTGGGGAAGAAGATAGGTAAATTGGGGGGGAAGGAGCAATACTATAATGAAGGGTAGACTGGGGTTTTTAGTGGTGGCGAATTTCATGTTTCAAATGCATTGATTCTCAAACATACACACCAAAAACTTATGTTATAATGCAATGTTACTTCAATTTGAAAAACAGACCAATACAGTATTGTATACTTCAGTGTTGCTATGAAAGTAAATCTTTAGTGTTCTCATTGCAAAATAACAATTATGTGTGGTTAAGGGACCTTACTCTTAACATTAAGGTTATGTGGTAATATATACATGTATATACAATGCCCATGTGATGCAATCCTTTATCAAATCAGAACATGGTATGTCTTATACCTACACAGTTATACATCAATGACATATCAATGAAACAGAAAAAAAAAAGAATTCATCAAAACGGAGCAAAATCAAAAAGCTATTGCCTTAGTGGCATGCCTTGCATTATAAAATCAGCGTGTCACCTGCCAAATCAAGACAAACTTCCCCCACTACTGGACACAAGACTTACATTCTTACTACATATTTTAGGGAAATGATGCTTATAACATGATTACTTGAGAACATTTACAAGAAAGAGATGTAAAGTTCAACACAAAGGACCAGCACAATATTAAAGATCTTACAATTAATTGCTACACAAATATGAGCATCTAATTTTTTTTTCTGTCTTACTAAAGAGGTACAGAGTGTATCTTATACCTAAAGCTGAAGTTAGACACAATGCACTATGTTTGGATTAGGGGCTGGTGGGGGAAATTGGGGAGTAAAGGGAACAGTTACAAACCACATAGGGGTTTAAAAGTAGCACTTCTGTGTCTACTCTCCTTCCCTAACTAAATTTTTCCTCCTCTTTGGATTATGAAAATAACTATCATAGTTTTCCTACTTGAAAGTTGATATTAAAAAAGATTTGTTTACTCATACTCATATGTGCACATAAGCACATTTTCCTGATGATATACTTAAAACAGTTCCGTAATAACAACAGTTAGTTTTTTTTTAGTTTTAATGACAAGCTTAGTTTAAGTTGCCTTCAACTCTATTCTTCACTCTGCCTATTACCTTTTCTTTCAAACTTAGGCAACCTTTCATATTTTGTTAAAGAATATTTATGCATGCTCTGCTAGGTCCCCCTACCCCATATAAAATAAGGCAAGTAGCTAAATGCAGAGTAGGAACAGGAAGATTTACTTGTTGAAACCTACTCTTCTAATTCTCATTCTACTCCATGAAATCAAAGCAAAAGCCTGTGTTTCTATTTTTCCTAAAACCTGGTTTCAATTTGTGCTAAAAAAAATATGGTATTAAATAGTCTATAAATAATTCTCTCTCCTTTTATGATGAAAATTCTAGTTCAAAAATTACAGATGAGTGAGAGCTAAGATGAGAAAATCACCAGTGTCAACAGACAGTGGAACAGTAATAAAATCATAACTTGAAAATGTGCTTAATGAAGTAGCTCTTCTGCACTCATGTAAATTCACTGTAGTTATAGTTATTGCAAATACATGACTATAACCCAAGGGAAAGAGGCTAGGAGGATTTTTGATCACTTTTCTAGAGGTAAAAATATCTTAGCTCTCATAGAGGCCAGTAAGTGGCATTTGCCCTTATTTTCTCCCTTGAAGGAGATCATACACTCTATACTAAGAACTCACATTTTGCAAAATATATAATAGCTGTTTATAATCTATAGACTTTTTAATTCATTTCAAAAAGTGATGGAGCACTGTTGAATTGAAATATGTACAAGCTGAAAAAATCCTTTCAGTGTTCTGGCAATCTTATTAAATGATGTGGAGTCTACTTAGCAGTTAATCTCCTTTTTATGTTGTCATTGAATAAAGAACTGGAATCATGCCATTAATTGTCCATCGGAAAGAATGTTAGGTTTGGTTGCTCAGAAACATTATCAAACAAGACTCAGGTCAAGAGATCTAACAATCTTCTTTTAATGGTCCTTTTTTTTTTTTTTTTTTTAACATTGTGTGGTATGAAAAGACATTCTGCAGGAGGTGGGCAGAGATAAAATAAGAACAGAAAAATATCAATAATTCTTGAAATTAGATGATAGAAACATAAAGAGCTGTATTAATTTCATTTTTTTTTTGAGAATATTTGAAAAATGTCCCAAGAATACGGCAAATTAAAATAAAACCAAAACAATGCATATCAATCAAGGATTCCTGAAGGGCTCTTAGCGTCCTGGGTTTTGATTCCTCTCTTGTCAGGGGATGTTGAGACTGAGAAACCCAAGAACAGGAGTGAAAATCTAGGATATAAGGCTTCCCTGGCCAAAACACAGGCTGGAGCCTGAAAGCAGAGAAAACTAGTGACAATGAAAGCTTTAAAGATGAGAAGACAATTGAATTTTATATTTTCATGGGAAATGTAAGAATTAAGAAAACAGAGTACTTCCCTAAAGACTATATTTTTATGCTACTTTTGTTGTTGGCTAGCTATACAAAGGACAGCTCATTTTGACTTTAGTTGAATCAGAAAACAAGGCCAAATTGTAATAATGACCGACATCATTAAGTTTTATTATATAGCCAGGCAGATGCTAATCATTTTACATGCATTCTTTTATTTAATTTTTCTGACAAATCCATAAGATAAATGTCCTAGATATGAAAGCTGAGACTTAGGTGATTGATTTAAAATTACAGCACATAAAATTAAGCAATGGTATTTTTACTCAAGGACTTATCCACCCAACTACTAGAAAAACCCATGTGGCTTGAATTTCATACAATTTATTTAGTGTATTTCCAACTCTGAGTCTCATTTTCCATTAGCTCTTTTTGTCTTCTGTGGCCTCTCTTCCACACAACCCCAATACTGTTTTCAAATCCTGGTCCTGCGTCCTGTGATCTGGTCCTGCTCTGAGGATTAGTCACTCATGCATCTAGTTGCTCTTCTACCAACATGTAGTCACTTCAATAAAGCTAGAGTGGCTTCTGGTTTCCTTGACTCTCTTGATCTCTTTGATATTTGCACCTTCCCATTTCCCAATGCCATGCTCATGGGTGATGGACTGAATTGGATACCCCTTCAAATTTATATGGCATATGTTAAAATCCTAACCTCCAATGCAATTATATTTGGAGGTAGGATCAGGTTGGGGCCCTTATCCTATGGACCTATAACCTCATACAAAAAGAAAGAGGAAGAGATAGCTCTTTGGCCATACACACAGGAGAAAGTTGTGTGAGGACAGAGCCAAGAAGAAAAGTCCTAGGCAAAGAGCAAGCTTTGATGGGATCTGTGGCTGGGGCTTCCAGCCTCCAGAACTGTGAGAAAGAAGTTTCTTGTTATCTCAGGCCTCCAGCCTACATTATTTTCTCTAGGCAGCCTGAGAAGATGAGATGATGACCAACACTTCCTGCTTCTCTCTTACTTGGCCATCATTCCAAATGCCTCAGAAAAAAAAAAAAAAAAAGGTAAAATGGCTGTTTCTCTTGAGCCAGCATTATGGGTTTGACAGTACTCTCATTTGGAACCACAGATTGGATTTCAAGTCATGAAATACAAATGTAGCAGAAATACAAAGTTTTACTATCAATGTCAGAAAAAGATAACTGCCTGCCTAGTGATACTTTCATTCACTATCTTCATTACAGGGAGTGCACAGCCACCTTCTGGGTGCTCATAGCTCCTTGCTAAGGTACATGGCTTTGCCATTGTGTTATCTAGAACTTAGAGGCTCTTTGGCTCTTTCTCATTTTCTGTTATTTTCACTGCAGTATGTCAGTTTCCATTATCTCCATTATGTCAGAGGAAACTTGATCCCTCTAACTTCTACCTTCTCTGAGAATGGATGAGTTTTTGATTTTCTCATCAAACATGCTTATGTCCTCTGCATTCAACAAGATATGAAACCTTGACCTTGAGAAGCTCTCAAGACATTCTTCCATCTCTCACTTTCCTTAATAAAATTCCCAAAGCCCTTGTAGCTCTATGTTCTACTAATGTACTATGTACAATGGTATCCACCCACATTATGATTTTGACTCTACTTCTTCCTACTTATTCCCTACTTATGTCCATTTCAATGTTTTACTTGAAGCCCTGTTCTCTGCCCCTCAATTTTTTAAGGTTTACTTCATGCCACCTCCTCTCTGAAGCCCTCCCTTAATTTCTCCTGAACCATCAAAGAACTTACTATTTACTTTTTGATGGCTTATTTGTATTCACTGTAGGATCATTATTTGCATAGATTTAGTAGGTTATAGGCTCTCAATTTAGTATTTAGTAATCATTTATTAAATGTCAAATAAATGCATAACTAAACTGATCTCAAACAGTATCATCAAATTTTCATTCAACTGAATCAAACTCAGGGTTTGAATATTTTTGAAGAAAAGTCAATTATCAACCTGAATATGGGTGGAAAGAACCTGGCCTTCCATTGGTCTAAATAAGAGATATGAATGCTTAAAAGCTCCAGAGCCATTTTCTGTTTCCATTGAAATAGCCAAGTGTAGTTTGGCTGACAGAGTTTTGAACAAATGTTTGTTGGGGTAACAAGAACAAATGCTTAATGTAGTCATCATGTTACATGCAAAACAGTGATATTTGGGTAGTTTTGGAAGCTAATATAGAATTTTGAAGGGGTATCTAAGGCAACGGCAACTCCATAATTTGGGAGGGATAGAAGACTGTCCTTGGAGTTTTAGAATAAGTTACCATTTGAAACTTTTTTTATATTCTTTATCCTAAAGGAGTTGATTAACGTAAAGATTTGCAGGGGATTATATATTCTTGGCAGGAGATTCAAAAGAGAACAAAAAAATCAATAAACCAGTATCATTTCCATTGCAGGAGAATATAACCAATAATGATTTTAGGTGACAGAAGTAAAATGATTAAATGATTGCTTTGGGGATCTCCAACATATATCCCTTCCAGACTTTTGGAAGGAACTTGGGCTTATTTTGTTTCAGGGATAATAATAGATGATTAAGAAGACAATATTAGCCATCTGAGTTTGAGGGCAATGGGACAGCCATTATGTTTATATCTAGACACTTATTCTGCATTAGCTCATTTAATTATAGAACAGCACTAAGAGAAAGAAAACGAACATTATAATTTCACAAGAGACTAGAGTCACTGCACACTCAGAAAATGTTTCACAGTGTTTAAACATAGACCCAAGATTCAGAGCCAAGAGATGAATTAAGATTTTTTTCTGATTCCCAAGCTGAAGATCAATGTTAAACATACTGGACAGGGATGGTGTGATGGCCAACACTTCCCAAAGGAGATACAATGAAACATGACTTCTGTTGATGGACTTCAGTGCACAGAAGCAAATGCCACTTAGCTCTTGATAAATCTGCCATGTTAACCATCATCTGGAAGTTTCTGCAGCAAGTTCAACATCTTCTTAAGCCTAAACTTCATTTACTTACCCAAATTTCTGGCCATTTGTAGAAAATGTTTTGTCAGAGAGACTAATGCTACCACATGTCCATGCCACATGTTTATTGCTTCGGTCGAAGTACATGACTAGGACAAGACTAGTTTTGTCAGTTACAGCAAGCAAACCCTAGTAATTTGTTGGTGAATTGCTTGACAATTATTAATCTTTTTTTTTTTTTATGTGTGTGTGTGTAGATATTCTACCTTTGGCCCAAAAAGCAGCTGTCATGTAGAGAATAGCCCAGGACTCAAAGTCAAGGAAACTCACCTAATGGAACCCTTACTCTGTATCAGTAATAATTACAGCACCTTGTTACCTCCCCCCCACCCCCTCCACACACACACACACCTCAGGTGAGGTCCTAATCTTAGAGTTACTCATCAGGTAACTAGCTGGGGTACCATCCCATCTCTGTCTGGTCTCAGTGCCTATGTCCATTTCATAGCATCCACTGGCCTTATGTCAACAGATGGATCCAATGGCCTCCATGTCAACAAAGTCTGGCTTTTAACATGGTTACAAATGTATTAACCAAATTATTAATATATTGAGTTTTCACTTCGTCATTTCTAAAAGGAAAAAAAAAATATTACCTACCATTCAGGAATTGAACAGACGATATAGATCTAAAACACAAAACGTATTGCCTGTCATATCACGGGCACTGGCAAATGAATGCTTTAATTAAGTTATCTAACTCAGATAGCAAGAGGAACTTTGCAAAGTTTGACATCACTGAGCCTCACTTTTCTCCATTTGTATGAGAGTGAATAGTATAACTATTACATTAATGAAATCTGAAGGAAGAGTGGTATATACTTGCTTTTAATTCTAACTCTATGCAAGCTGGTAACCAACATGCATAGATTACAGCTATTCAGTTAAACCAACATTTCTGGAGGACGATAAGAAGTATGAGGTATTACGATGCATAATTCAATGGTGATGTTAACAACTTATTAAGGAAAAAGCAAATCAAGGACATCTGAGTTATGAGAACTATTTCAATTATAATGGATGTTTACAAAATTTTATAATCTGAAGATATAGAATAAATCTTTTAAAATTAATACTCACTCCAATTTTGCTTTTGGATTTAATGCATTAAAAACATCAATATGGGGGTGGCTTGGGTAAAATGCCTAAAACATTTTAGTGTTTAAGGTATTACATGAACATAGTTCTAGAACTATAGAACATTTATTAACAGAGAATGCTTATAAGTTATGACTTGCAAAAATAGTCTATCATCTTATCCAGAGTACAATGCTTCTGTCATCTTACCTGCTCAGAAAGTGTTTACCCTGCTGGTCACTATCATAGAGATCTAAAAAAGTGTCTTGGTTGACACACTACAAATATGTCACTTTTGATAAGTTCATACAAATAATCAATCACTGGTTAAAATGTTTTTACCACTGGTTAGTGGTCCAATGTACTTGTCTTTTAATAAAATATGTCATGTCTGGCCTCAGTGCAACAATTTTTCCCGAATGGCTAGAAAATAAAAATGCATCATCATACGAGCGTTTGGGAAGAACATTTTATTGCTAAGCATATCCTTGAACGAAAATGCAAATATGAAAAAAAGAGAAAAGGAAAAAGAAAAAGCAGTAACATCACAACATCATAAAATAAATTCCTTAAAAGTCTGCTCATAAAACAACAGGGATATGATCGAAGCTCACATACAGAATGCACATGTTCCCATAAAATTGTCCAAATAGAAACTTACACTAAAAGGAATATGACAAATGTATTTTTACTCAAATAAAAAATGTAAAGAAAGCAGGAAGTCAATTCACAAGACCTCAAGACTCCAAGAACAGCAATCTTTTACAGACATCGAGATATAATCAACTTCATATAGGTTGGGCCATTTAGATTATCTAAAATCGTGCTTTGACATCTCTTTATAATTCTGTCTTTTTAAATGACAACAAAAAATCCAAAACTCTTTAACACACTGAAATATCAGATAACGAGGAACATTTCCTTCCACACATCAGTCAAGGCTACCATTGTCTAGATTGCACTTTTGCCCCATGTCGTTAAGGTATTTTTCAAAGTCGAGTAGTCATGCAACTTAGAAAGATCAGCAAGAGTAGATTTCTAAATCTAAACAGCTGATTCGTTTTCATCTGTACAAAAGAAATTGTATATATCTGACCTTCCAGAGCACACACTTCATTTTTATGTGAATATTCATCTCCCTTTGTCTCTTGCTCTCTGGGTAGCTATGGCCATACAACCAGCTTATTATTTCTCTGTACATTGTTTCCTCTTTTCAAAAAGAAAGCAAGACAACAAACTGAAATTGACAGATAGAAAGGAAAGAACAGTTCTGAAAGCAGTATGTACATAGGTGGCTAAGGAAGTATACCAGCAAAAATGTAGTAAAATATGTAAACAAAATCTGAGAAGATTTTTTATTCTCTTTGACACAGTTAACTGTGACAAAACTAAAACTCACTCTTTCTTCACATTTTTAAGGTTTACTTTTTTGTTGTTTTGTTATTTTCTTTTAAAACAACATTCTCATTCCACTTCAAGACTTGAACAGATTTCCTGTTTCAGTCATCCCATCAAACATACCATGATAAATATATCTGTATATATATTTATTTATATATATTATACTATTAAATTCCTTTTTTGTGTGTCACAGCAGCTTTATTAATTTATTATTTATTTATTTTTAAAAAAGATGGGTGAAGGGAGGCATGAGCGAATGGAAGGATAGAGTTCTCCACGAGTGTTAGGCTACAAAATCAAAACACTATGAAAACATTGTCATGTTGGGGGCAGGGGAAGAACTGTGTGTTTTATACTCTCATGCCCCGTTTGGCTTGTGTGACCGTTGATGGTTCCATCACAAGTTGGACTCCCACATTGTCTGTTTTGATTCTTTGACAGACTTTTAGTATTGTCTTTTATATTGGCATGCATTTCAAATCAGTCACGATTCAGCCCACGCACCCCCTTCCCCATCTCTCAGATAGGCTCTGTTGTAATTTGTGGGGCTTTCTTCTTTACCACAATTTGGCTGGACTAATGAATAGGAACAAAATTATTAGGTAAAGCCAATAGCTCTGATAGAACCAGCCCAATCCCAATTGTTCAGGGTTTGGGTGGCAAATTCTGGAATTAGATCCTGGGGGGCCAGTTTTGCAAATCAACAGTATCATCCATTACATGTTTTTGCTATGTGTTCAGCAAAGCATCATATAGGAAACAAACAACAGATTCTAGAAACACCACAACCTGATATGTAGGGTGAATACCATGGTAGCTTTTGAGTTCATATGGCAATAGTCTCTTTACTTTTGTTTTCTGAGTTTTTTTTTTCTTTTTCTTATATCCAGTCATTCTCAAAAAATAAACAAAAACCCAAAAGCCATTTTCCCCTCAGATCTTGAAAAGATACACAACACTGGCCAGAGCCAGATAAGGGTTGGTATTTTTTTGTTTGTTTGTTTTTGACTTTTTTTTTTTTTTTTGGTTTTTGTTTTTTACATAATTGAACAAAAAAACATTGTTACAGTCAAGCTTCACAAACATCATTACAGACTCACTTGGAGTTATGGAACAAGTAAGCCATGAAGTCTTCTACCTTGGGTGAAAAGGTCCTCAAGAGAAGGAAGCTTCCAGTCTGCGAAAGTGGGGCGCCACCTGCTTACTCCAGAGCGCAAAATGTGTGCTTTATGATACAGCAGGGCAGAAAGAACTTTCTGTCTCCGAGCGATGACTGAATCCAAGCAGCCATGGCTGAACAGTAAGGTAGGTACATCTTTGTAGGTGTTCTTAAAAATGGTTTTCCCCACCATAGTTGTGGTGTACCCCATCTCATAGTTAGAACAGTTCTGACATCTGTGAAATCTCAATTGCCAAGTATTTAGATATTTATATATAAATAATTCTGTTTTAAATTCATGGATTAGTAGCGTGGTCATTTTTACACGTAATACTCTTTGTCCTTGTTTTTCTGTTTCTTGTTTGCGCTCTTCGAACTCTGCTGCTTCTCCTTGATGAGCGTGCCGTTGCTCTGCGCCGAGTTGCTGATGTAGTTCCGCGTCTCGTCCACTTGATAGGACCCCTCGTCCCTGTTCCTGTACTTGTACATGGCGTACAGGAGGATCAAGATGCAGAGGGCGGCAGCAGCCACAATGCCGACGACCATCCCTGTTGTACTGCTCGACTCCCGGATCACCTCTGAGGCCCCCGGAACCCGTCTGACTCCCGGCTCCGTGGGGTTTGCTGTGGGCACATTACGGAACATGGGGGAAGTAATTAGTGGGCTCTTCAGTTTGGTGCTGTCTAGCTCATAGGCAGTGGGCAACGGAAGCAAGACTATATCAGGCTGGGGTTTGAGATCACGGTTATTCATTTTGCCAGCTGGCAATTTGGGCACCATCCCAGACGAGGAGGAAGCTGTGAAGCGGATCAGCTCAGGGGACAAAGATGTGGTAGTAGTCCTACTAGTTTCGGAGACTTTGTTAGGTCTAAAGTCCTTGGATTCCCACTTGGGCGCATGTGCTTTGTAGCCACCTTCGAAGATTGAAGTGGAAAGACTCTTATCTGTTACCAAGGAGAAGGTGGTGTAAAAATCTTCATCATCAGTAGGGGGCAGGTTAGAGTCAAAGGTTTCCCCTGAGCCATACCCAGATATCACCAAGCCATCATCATCACAACCATCGCTGCCTTGGTCCGACAAGCAAGGTAACCCCGCCTCAGAGGTCATGGACAGGGAATCTTTGGTGGTCTCAATAATGGTGAGGAGGGGGCGAAAGGTAGGGGGGAGTGTAATGGAAGGTGCACGAGTAGCAATAGGAGGGGTGTCTAAAGGGTCTTCTACAAGAAGAGGGATAACTAATTCACCTCCTGGGATTGAAAAGAAAAAGAGAAACATAGTTAGTGTATTTGCACAGAAACACAACTCATAGCCACTCTCAGTGTACGTGGTTCAAAGGTTATGCCTCACAAATGATATGAAATGATCCGGACCCACATACGGATCCTTCCTGGCTGTAGCCTGACCATTCTAGGCAGGTTTAGAGCCCATTGTATGCCTCTTGCCACCAAAACCTGTCATCTGTAGACTGAGGGCTTATCCTTGAAAGATACTCTCAAGTAATTATAGAGATAGAATTCAAATAGGCTATTTTCAGGATCTGTAAGGGAAGATGATAATTCAGTTATATTTTTGCTGATACTGAGTTAAAATCATGTGTATGTGTGTGTATGTATACAGGCACACAGCATGTTTCCCATGAACCGTATCGTTCTTTATTGTCTTCTGGGTTTCTATTTACTTGGTTCCATTAGACAGGAATGACATATTCTCGATGTCACAGACACCAAGATCAAGGAATATAAAAGTGTGTCTTTGCTATTTTAAGTTACTACTTTTCATTCATATTTATGGAGTGTGGTCTTTATTTATGTATGCTAAGAGAAGTCACACAAGGCTCAACATGTTCATTTAAAGAACCCATTTTGACTATGCATTTCTGGAAGTTCCCCTTTCTATTAAGTAATGACTTGCCTGGTATTGGTCTACTGTATTTGTTCATAAATTGCTTTTATACTATATGTAATATAGGATCAACAGGAAGCTAGACTTAAAAGTACCCAGCCTAGATATTCATGTCATAATGGAAACTTACTTTCAGATTCAGAAATGTATAAAGTGTAGAGATAGTAAAGTAAGTTTTTAAAATTAGTGATTTTTTCATTAATATGAAGAAATACATCATTTACCCACAGGGTCTAGTAATTGTACTGATAAATATGTGGACTAACTCAGGAAAGAAAGTTCAGAATAGTTCACTAAATTACAGTGCCATACAAATTTTAAGGTCAAACTTAATATTCATCTGTGTAAGCAGGACAATCAAAGTCTCTTCGGTGTCTTTTAACAGTTAATTTTCAAACACTGGAAAAATCTCAGTAAGTCTCTTCATTGAATTTACTTCAGAGAAACTGGTTCCAACTATTATTTCTTAAAAGTCTCATCAGGAATGGGTGGCATTTGTCTGGCAGTTGAGATGTTCATATGATCATATTGTTTTTCTCAGCAAGGTCACTAAGCATTGAACCAGATATAAAGTTCTTGCATGTTCTGCTCTCTGTAGTAACCTTGAGGCAGTTGCTCTTTGAACATCTTTTATCATATATGACTTCTGCTGAAGTAGATGGTCTCCTGAGTGATGACCAAGTCAGATGTAGTTCAATACTGCAAAAATTTAGGGATATTCAAGGTGAACAACACTTTGAGCTTATCCAGCTTTCTCAGGGTCTTATAAAGACTGACTAACAAGCTCTCATGCTCACCTGTCCATTTCTTATATGTTTAAATATTTCCTGTTCATCAGTCAGAACTGCTGTATTGGATTGCTCAGGTTTTAGGTATGCTAGGCATAGGGTTCCTTAGAAGAATTCTGTTGGATACCATCAAAATAGCTGAGAAGAACTGCTTGCATCCCTGTCTGAAGCCTTTACTCCCCACACCCTACCCTCACCCCTATTTAGTCAATATTCCTGTTTTTTTTTATTTATTATTATTTCAGAGAAAATCTGAGTTGAGGGGGCTGGCATAATCTACATGGAGTGTATCAGCTGGAATGGAAGAGGCAGTCGCATATTCTACAATCATCTTTGGCATCCCTGATACCTTCCCTTATGTGGGAAATAAAACAAGAGGCTTTCTGAAAATCTGAAGATATTTTGTGTTCTCAACCCAACTTTCTGTTCTGTCCTACTGTTTGGAGTTTGAAACTCTTGAGCAAAATGATCTTTGCAGATTGTCAAAGTTCAACCTTGTTTGACTGGTCCAACATGCCTATATTTTTATATTGTGAACATATATAATTCATATACCTTGCAACTTATTTAATGCATAATTTACACACTTTTGCTAGCTTTTATAAATGGGATTTGGAGTACAGTTCCCTACGGTAACACGTTCTAAAACTAACCCTGAGATAACTTTTCTTCTTCTCCTTCTTCTTCTAGTAGGGGAACTTGGGAATTGTTTATAAAGTGCTACATGGAAAAGGACAGTGTTTGAGAAGAGGAGAGTGGTGAGGAGGGAGAGGGGAGAGTGAAGATCCACACGATGTGTTCAAAGGTTCCCTAGAAATTGCTCAGGGATTATTTTACTTTCCTTCAGAGAACAAGACAATGTTTTTTAATCTAGTTTACCTAGAACAATGGTTTAGCATATGTGTTCTTTTCTGGTACAAATACAGAGTCATTTGTTCTTTAGGGCCATGAAAACAGTACCTCATGCAGAGTAAGCAGAGGAGAAGTCGTGCTGAAGGACAAGGAATAGCTGATTTGTTGGGAGGCAAAGGGCTGCTACAAATAAAAAGGTGAATTGTCAAGTAGGATGCCAGAAGTCCCTTTAAGTGAGATTAAGATCGCTGTCTTCATGATTACAGAATGGCATTCATTTGCAATTTTAGTGCACCATCTGTGACACCCAACTGGAGTCTTAAATTTGCCTGTTTTCCCCCCTCTGTTTTCAGTCCTCACTAAAGACTCCACAGTGTCTTTGTTGTTAAAAATCTATAAACTGCACAGTCTGCAGTGAGTCACTCCTACTTTCCTTTGCTATTCTCTTCAGTCTCAACACCCTAATAAGAGTCTCTCTCTTGGGTTACAAAAAAAAGTAAAATTCATCCTTTTCATAATGGGATGAAAAGAGGGCCTGTAACTTGCCATTTTATATAGAGTTTCTCAAAGTTTAGTGAGTCTGTAAGGGAAACGGTAAGAGCTTATTTCAAAAGGAAAATGATGGGTATCTTATTGCAAAGTTTAAAAAACAAACTGTCAAAACTACTAATTTATAGTTTTCTTTGCCAATTGCTATTAATCTCACTAACAATGATAAAAATGATAAATGATGCCACCTGAAAATATGAGTCTGAATTCTGGTGATT
The DNA here is from genome assembly GCF_000260355.1 of Condylura cristata. Classification (NCBI taxonomy): domain Eukaryota; kingdom Metazoa; phylum Chordata; class Mammalia; order Eulipotyphla; family Talpidae; genus Condylura; species Condylura cristata. Next base: position 16,908,748 of record NW_004567114.1, read on the forward strand.
TTTAATCAATGAAATGGTCAGAACTTTCCTAAACCCCTTCTCCTAGCAATTCCAGGAAATGGACAAATGCCTTCAATGTCCTTGGACATAGATGGAATGGGAGGGTCTCCACATGCACTTGTAGCCTACCGGGAACCAATGTTGTGGCTGGACTTGGTCCTGTGGCTCTTACAGTGTCAGTTAGACCTTGAAAAACAAGAAGGCTTATTATAGGGCCACACACCTGCCTGGAGCTCCCCACTCATTGGCAGAGGGTGGGGGATTTTGTAGGTCCACACTTAGCTGGTGAATTTAAAACATAAGAAGAGATATTCAAAGTACAGGAAGAGCATAAAACAAAGGAGCCAAATGGCTAGTTATTGAAGTCAACAGGATAGAGGGGGAGAAAAATAGCCTGGCTCTCTTTTTAATGCTGAGGTAGGCAAAAAGTACCTATTGGAAGCTCAGGTCTTTGAAGTGAGTGCTTGAGTCATCAAAAGCTAAGACAGGCAATTGCATTACAAATAGAGAAGACTTAATCCAACTGTGGTTTTCATAACAGTATTTTTATAATAAATGGGAATTACAGTGAAAATCAGTGGAAAATTCTAGATAATTGTAAATATGGCGTCAGGGACAGATAAAAGATGGGGTATAGATTCAAACTTAATATCAGACTCCATCATTAGACTTACGATGCTTATAGGATCCTAGGGAAGTTATATAGTAGTAGCTGAAATGTAGCTATAGTTCAGTAGTTAAAAGGAGGTTATTGATGTCCTCCTCTTATTGTTAGTTCCTAATACAAATACTTAGAATTCAAAAAAATAAACAAACAAAACAATGTAGTTTGTGGAAGGCTACTGTGCTTCATATTTTACTCTTAAGTGACTGTTCACAGAAATATTGGAGTGGCCAATAAGAATTTTTTTTTATTGCCCAAAATATTGTGGAGCTAGTGATCTGCCAGCTGTGTAAAGCAATTGACTTAAACCCAGAATTACAGACAGTGTAATTCATCAAAACTTAAACTTCTTAGATTTTTTTTCCCTTGCTTTAGAATAAGAACTATCTGTATTCCATAAAATTAGCAGTCTAAATCAGGAATATGTTATATATCTGTATCTATATAAAAATAAATAAACTGGATTGCATTTTTCTTTAACTAGAGACATCACTAGGGATATAAAAGGTCTATTTTAGCCCTGAAGGCTGTCCTGCTTTTTGGCCTTATGAGTGTATTTATAGATATATAATTCATAATCTGGGGCTGATACCCAGCAAGAGGGGCTCAATGTTGTAGAAAAAGACAGTGCATTAAAAATTTAATAGAACTCTCCTGCACATGAGAATGTTGTAGGTGGTGGTGAATGCAGTGGGTCATCTGAAAAAAACAAGGAAAAAGTTTTAGTATGGCTGCAACCTTGGCTTCACTGGAGATATCTGAGATTAGGAAGTCACAAGACAACCCAGGGCATGGAAGTAGGTGTCAGACTTTGGGAGAGGACACCATAGGCTAGTTCTTTGAGTTTCTTTTCCTCATCTCCTATTTGCATTTTTCTTATTCTCTGTTGGGATATTCATATATAATGAGGAGAAATCTTCCTTTGCCCAATCTAATCAAGTGTGGAAACAATATTAATTTGAATGCTTGGTACCACAGAGTTCTGTAGCATGTAAATATCTGGGAGCTTATAATCATGAAATTGTTCTACAACTACCTAGCCATGGACAAACCAGGCAAGGTTATGGGGGAGGGAGGATACACCAGAAAAACTCAGTGGCTCAAAGGGTTTTACTTACATTTTATGAGATGAGAATTTTCAGGTAGAACAATCCCCCCATTCACCCAAAGGTGTATGGAATGGGTTTGATTTTGAAAGGCAGCAGACTTTAATTTTTCAACATATAGCTAGGTAAGGTCATCCAGAAGTCCTTGATAACATCATATGTTATAAAATAAGCAATGTCAAGTAGAATTTTTATTGATTGATTAATTAAGAGCTTTGCTTCTGAAGTTACTTAGATTCAACTAGCATCAGAGTTTTGTGGTAGATGAGCCATAAGTCTGGTCATATTTCTTAGACTCATTGTAAAATGGGTATAACAACACATCCTACCTCAAAATACCAATGTGAATAGTAATTACATATGTCATGCTAAGAAGTTAACACATAGCTAGTACTGGTGTTATTAGATATATTTTTGGTCTATAAACTCTGAAATCATTGGTCACTTTCTTTATCATTTGTTATGTAGTAGCCTCCTGTTAATCTAGGTGTTTAAAAATATAGGAAGTAGATCATTGAGTCTATTTTAATGTAGTTTGAAGAATGATTTATAATAATTCAAAGCACTTTTATTTTTAAAAATTGATCAGTCTTTTAGTAAATGCTTTCAAAAACAATTAGATAAATTGTTAGGAAATTCTTAGTTTCAAATTTAAGATATCATCCCACATGTCAAACAATATTAAATCCTCTGGCAGTAAAAGTCCATTCAGTAAAGCTACTGGCTGAGAAACATATCTACTATATACCATCCAGTCAGATCTTTCTATAACAATTTCAGATAACATCAATATTTAAAATTAAAGTGAAAAGTAATTTCTTTATTTAAATGTAAAACATTTCTTAATGATCTTATGTCTTTTAAAGTGAAAGAGACAGCATGATTCAAATACCTTTAAAGTTAAAGAATATTCTTACCCTATAGTCACCCACAATGACGATACCTACCTGGAAAATTTCCTAAGTAAAACCTTAGATGTGAACATCATCATGTTACTTCTTGGTAGAATCTTAGGATCCCTTTAAAGCTTACCTGATTAAATCCTTGAGCAAAATGACAACTATTAATAGAAAGGGAGAAGAGGGGGGAGGAGAGGTAGGATGGGGGTACCTTTATGTCTGTGTGTGTGTGTTCAACAGTAGTTAGTTCTACACATTGAGTCATTCATATCCTAGGACGATATTAAATGCCCTGGACTATTGATGTCTTTATTTCTTAGTAAAGTGGCTTTTATAGCCTGCAGTGCTGGTGATGACACAATCCTGGATAACCAAATTCTACCACAGTCACTTGAGAGTACCTTACTTCCCTTTGCTGATGAATAACAAAATAAGGGACCAGTAACCCTGAATATTTTCTCAGGAATTAAATTAGGATATAATTACCCCTAATACACTTAGTAATAATACAACTCATTTTCTTTTGTGGTACAGGGTTCCTGTAGGCTGTAATCAATTTAAAATCCCCCTGTAGAGCCTAATGTTACTTTAAAATTGGTTCAGGCAAAGAGGCCAGGCTTGTTTTGGGTGGTAAGGAAAATTTACCCACTCCCTTCCACCAAGTGTAGAATTCACATTGATTATCAGAAGCAGTCAGCATGAAACGTAACAGTGAAAATTAAGCAAAAAGACACAAAAGAAAGAAAATATTAATACTGTCTTCAAAATCATAGCATAGAAAATAAAAGCAACTTCAAGGCTAAAGTAAGCTACAGGGAAGGAGAACAAATGACATCCACAAGGCATCCACAATATAAGAACAGAAAGAAAAATACGAGCAAATAAAAAAAGAGTCTGCGGTGAGAAAACAGAGAAAGAAATCACTTCCATATAAACACATAATTTAAATAAGATAAGCATACCGTATTAATTTATAGTCAACTTACATCAACAAATTGCCCGCATGTTTTTTGGCATGAAAGAAAAATTTACAAAAGAAAGTTGTGTAAGAATGCTCTTGGACAAATAGAATTGCCACATTCTTGTAACTTGCTTTTTTTGTTGTCATTTCTTAAAAAACTTTGAGCAAAATGTCTAATTTTTCAATATAATAATTTACAACAGAGGGTGATACAGGGAGGCAACAACACATACATTCACACCACATAACATGAAAATAAAAAAAAATCTGCACTTTAACAAATTTTTACTTAGAGGGGATTGGGAGGGCATCGATTTTGAATTGGAAATAATTCAGATTGCAATGATTTAAAAAATAATAAAAAAAACCTGTTTCTTTTTATAATTTGCCTTAAAAAAATCTGTGAATCTAAAGAGTTTTGAATGAATTTCTGCATTGTTCTAGGTTCTCAGATACATATTTCATTTTGAATTTTTTTGTCTTTTTGACAACTTTTAGATTTTCTTTAATTTTAGGGAATGGATGACAGCACATAAATTTGAACAATGCTAAAGAAAGGAGGGGTATGGGAAGGAAAGATGCAGACAGGGGAGGGTGGGATCTATGAGTGTACTACACAAGAGATGAAGATGATGGGAGTAAATGTGTAAGTGAGTCGCCATGTCCATGTAAGGGCGGCACGGAGTGATCTAGCTGCATTAGAGCTTCTGGCTGTAAGGAAGGGATGGGCAATATACAAAAACAAATGAGCGTACACATGCCCATCTACAGAAATAAAGAACAGAACTCTTAACACTGACAATCTCACACACCCTAAGCTGCAACTTCTTCAACATGCAATTACTCCAAAAATCATTACAGTTTCATTAAAATTTTTTAAATAATAAAATCAGTTAAACTTTTTTCCGATTAAAATAGCCAAAATACATAAAATAATATCACTAATAATAATGATCAGAAGGTTAAAAGCAAAAACAAGGAGACTAGATTTATGCATTCAAGTTGAACAACTTCATCGGCAGGCAGCCACACAGCCCCATCTAGAGGGAGTGGAGGAGTGGGAATTTGCAGGAGTGATGGAAGGATGAAGGTGCATAGGGAGCCCACTTGCTGGCTTGCTAATTACTTCCCTACAGGGAAATGGTACTGTCCAAATGACAGTCATCCATCTTTCCCAAGCCACCCAATGGTGCAGGTGGTTTTCAATGAGACTGGGCCAATTTGAAAGATGTGGATGTGGGGATTCTGCAGCTGAAGTTGTTCCACATTTAAAGAGGGAGTGGGGGAAAATTGCAGAAAACAATTCATAACTTTTTTCTTATAATTTCGAATAAAACCAAATCTAAAGATCTAGCAATTAAAAAAAAACACATTGAGATTTATATATATATATAGATAGATATATATAATACAAAAAGCTCTTAGTTCCCAAACAAGAAGGGAGAAAAGAACAACAACAAAAAAAAGAATCTAAAGAAAAAAGTATTTCACACACTGTCAGAGATGAACAACCAGATGCACACGCTGAGGAGGCACAGACAGAGCAGTCAGGGGACACTTTTTTTGCTTTGCATTTTTTTTGCCTGTTAATTCCCCTTTTGATGATAGCCAGGATTAGAAACAAATTTTGCATTATCTGGAAAAATTATTTTTGTTGTTTTGGTTTTGCTTCTTTAATAAATCAAAATAAAAAGGGCGTGCAGTCTGGATGTACGTCATAAGTAGACATTTAAAAGAGAAGAAAGTGGTTAAGACTGACAAATGGGTTACTGCCTGTTACCCTTTAACTGTAGGCTGTTAATCAGGCTAATACATGCTTAAAGTAAGTTGCATTTAGGGAAAATAGAAAAACAGAACAGCAGGCTAGGGTTGGGGAGAGGTCAGCAAGACAAAACCGATTTGGGAGTGGGAAGAAGGTACCAGATTTTGTTTCATGTCTTTCCAGTAGGGGCAAGGAGCATCCCCAATGCATCTTGCCATGACAAGAAGGGAAGCATGTTGATGTGTATGTACAAGTGTGTTGAGGGTTACAGACAGTCTGTGATAGTGGCAACTGAGGTAAAAATATGCACTGATTCGTGGGCTCTTATTTCATATTCATTTATACACTTAGAGGGCATACTTGCAAGGTCTAGAGAGGTTATAATAAATATTGCTTCCTATGAACGATTCTTGGGCTTTGCCAAACTGACAAGGCATCGTGGGTGACAATGGGTGTCAATAAAATGTGTCCGAATTGGAATAGTGCCTACGAAAGTCCTCTCCACTGCGAACAGCACCGTGGCTCAGTATCAGGATTGGTTAGCTATAGGGTAGTCAGGAAATGAGTACAGTTTATTTAAAGTATGTGGGAAAAACTATCAGTATACTTGAGGTCATAGGAACAAAATGTTTCATTCAATGAGAGAGAGAAAGAGAGAGGGAGAAAGAGAGAGAGAGAGAAAATGTGTTTATTGGGGGAGAAATTTTTAGAAGTGTCCTCAGTCTCTACTGGAATAGATCATGAGAGTTTGATTTAATATTATATCTGTATGAGGATATTATTGTTCAACCAAGGACTGGGAAATCCAGGTAGGAGATCCACAAAGGCAAGACACTGGAGAGCACCTGGTTCTGGCAGCCAATTCCAACCACTCATAGGAACTTTTTTGGTGACTTTGACAAATAGGATACATTCTAAGGATGAGTCAGACTTTTGCCCCCTATGGGACGCCCCTTTTATTGTTTTATTTTAAAGTAATTATAGTAACGTGTCCCCATGGGTCAGTCCGTACCAAGATTTTTAGTCTCTGGTTTAATAATGTTAATCATTATTCTGGGAACTTCACAAAGGGCAGCTGGGAGATTTTAGAAAGAGGAAAAAATTCCAATAATATAGGAAAAGAAAACCCTCGTTGCCATTCAATTAAAATTTTTGGATAATTATACTTTGACATTGAATTTTATTATGTGAGAAGATCACATAAATGCTCATATGGTCTCACAAGGCATTGGATACCTTGTGAGACCATAAAACAGAGACCATAGAACAGAGTCAGCTTTGGCAATATTCATATGGACTGTTCATCAACAATATTTAAAGTGGAAAAAAGAGGTCTGAGTGTGCAACTTAAAGAATAAGGTACCTCCAAGCATTACCTGCTCTGGATAAGGAGAGGTGTTTTGCAATCTGTCAGCACTTTAGTTTCTACTGTATAATTTACCTATTTCAAGTTGGTTGTTTTAAAAAACTTACAACTAGGTCATTACTAATATCCTGAAAATCACTGGTTTAGACAATTGAACATGCTGAAATTTAGGGTTATCACTTTGAAAATAAAATAAGCATTTTTTAAACCCATGGAAGCCATCGTTTCAAATGAAACCAACACAGCCTAAATATAAGCCATATATATTTATAACTATCAGCTAAAATACCCAAGCTTATATGGTTTCAAATATGAAATACAAAATAATGTTGCTAGCAGCTCATAATCATGTTATAGCTTCATTTTCATCTTTTATTACCTCTCTACTCCCATTTTTTATTACAATAACTGCCTGTTTCTATATCTATGCTTCTCTTGATATTAAGAATGCTTTGGGGTTATATTTACCATTGAGAACAAAGAACACAAAAACTTGACTTATATTTCAATGGAGTCACATCTATCCCACCATGTCACACAGACCCCTGACTAAATATAAAATCAAACTTTTAAAAACATTGAAAATAATATACTAGAATTACATACACTGGTCAGAATACATCTTGGAACATCTATTCATTTAGTTGTAAGTTATGCAGGGTGTACTTGAGAAACTCAAAGTCATATTTAAGTAACTAAACTGGACAACCTGCCTCTCTGGGCAACAAAGCTAAAGGTGTTATGTGTACAGCTGAGGTACAAGCAATATTTGCATAAAATTACATATTTTAAATGTCTTAGAGAAAATAGTCAAGAGAGGAAGGAAGGTGTTAGAATCAGGAGACTATATCCCAACTTTTGCTGATCCGCTTATCTATTCCCTTATCAGGACATGTCATATCCCCAAATCAGTGAATTTCCCTAAATTTGTTTCCTCCTGCTTACAATAGAGGTTAAAACATCTGGTCAATTAACCTACCTCCAAGGGTAGGTTTATGTGAATAGAAAAATTTTGAATGAGAAAGTGCTGTTACATTCTAAAGAGCTTGTCATCTGCTTGTGACTATTGTTCTCAAAGTGACAAGATAGTATGAGCTGTAATTGGAAGGCAAAATATTCAGCAGGGGAGGCTGAGTCTCAGACCATTGAGATCAGTGCTACTCCACATGTGAGTCTAGAAACATCTGCTTCCACAGCAAACAGGTCAGAACAGCTTCATTCCCAAATCCTATCTCTCGTGGCCTTTATTATTACTTCTTTGGAGCCTTAGTCCCCACCCCTGCCATGATGCTAAGTTCCTAAAGACTGATTATTTCACTTTTTAATGGTGAATCAAAAAAAAAAAATTCAGTATGTAAGTTTATAATTGCCCACATGTGGATGTAGCCCTTGCCTTTTGTCCATTCACTTGAGCCAGATCACTGCCTTTTACCCTGACTCTGGGAGTGTTAGTTTCCTCAAAAAAGCATGAAGACTTACATCCTCTCTAATTCACAAATTGGTGTCACAAGAAAAATTACTTTGGAAACTATATAAAATATCCAATTTAAGGCACAAAGATGTTATTAACTATATTATCTGGGGCCAGCACTACTGAAGAGGATATGACAAGAGACGAAATATCATTAGAGTCCTTAGAAACTCATATTCCAACAGATACTAGAATTGTGGCATGAGATGAGAAGAAGAAGGAATGAAGTTCAAGGTAGTAGTTTAACTCTTTTCTCCAAAAAGTGCTAATACTGGTTCAGAGATAAAAAGGGAAAACTTAATGAAGGCATTTTTGGGAACTATTATTTTTTTGTTTTCATGAGGTATTCTTATACGTTAGCCTTTCTTCAGTCAGGACATTCTATACACTCTGATAAACAGAAGCTTTATGTTTATTTTGTGTTTTAAATCCTTCTCTCATAGAACACTCTATACGATATATATATGTATGTTCAATACATATATGTTGACTCAAATTACATAAACAGAACTGTTGGCAACCTGTGGGTCTATGCTTTGTGAAGCAGTTGGGATTCAAAAACAACATCCGGTGGCACTCATGTATTCATTCAAGAGGAACTATCTTCAGGAAGTAAAACTAGAAAAAGAACAGTATAAACAGGCTCGAAGAACTTAGCACCATTAAGTATTCTGTTCTTCATCTTATGTGGATTTTTACAGCTAATATATGCATATAGTACATTATTTGCAAACAAACTCTTTGTGATATTATTAGAATCTAAAACACATGGTAATACAAAATATTTATTTTATCAACATAATAAGCCACCTGTCTACCAGTCAGAAATGAAGGCCCTCTCCTTTTGTCCTTTAACTAGCCCAAAATTCTCTGCCCTGGTCCTTACCTCTTCACCTACTAGCTTGCCCCACAGATGGCACTAGACTGCCTTAATTTTCTGGGTGATCCATACAGACAGTTGGCTATAAAGAATATGACTTCCCATTCAATCCCCCCCTCCCTCAGAATTTCAAGTTTCTATATTCAACTATTGATAATTCTCAACAGTTCTATAGCAACATCTAATAGACACTTCATATTCAAAAGGACCAAGACAATACTTTGGATTTTACTCTCTACTTAAACTAATACTTTCCCTAGGATTTATCATCTTGGGTCTGACCAAGGTAAACAATCTCTTACATAGTCATCATCCATATGCCTCTATCCCAATGCACCTCCATGTAGTCAATATAACAGGAAGTTCTGTGGATTCAAATTTGGCAACAATTACCTCACCTGTTGACATTCCTCCAATATTCTAGAGTAACCCAATGTGGTTCCTTGCTTCAACTTTGTGGTAGATTCCCCACTGATCTCCTAACTTCCTCTTGTAGCTCCCTAACATCCATTCTGCCTAATGAAGTCAGCGATATTTATTTTTAAAGATTTATTTATTTATATATACAAGAACTGGGGTACAAGCCAGAGGTGTGTGTGTGGGGGGGGGGTGAGGATTCACCAGAGACAGAATAGGGAGCAGAACAGGCAGACTGACCAAAATACACTGCTGAGGGGTACAGCAGGTGGGTCAGGAGAGTTTTGCCATGCCATGTGGGTCACCTCCCTGGTTGGGGATCAACTTGTGCTGCAGTGGCTGTGGATAGCTTCCTAGTGCTGTGGTTTAACCCGCTGTGCCACCAGGGAGGGCCTCAAAATGATATTTAAAAATAGCACAATATAGTTCATCTTCCTTGCATAAAAATCATCCTTGCAAAAAAAAAGGTTTCCCTAAACCAAAATTCTGTATCCTAATTCATTGTGAAAATCCTCTATCATCTGTCCACTGTTTACTTCTCCAGTCTCACCTCCTACAGCAACCACTGACCTAGGGTGTCTCAGATGCCTGCTATGTTTTCTCGCTTCCCTTACAGAACCAATTCTTCCCTTGCTCTTTGCCTGGCTACTTCCTCCCAGCGATTCTGGTCTCTTTTCTCATTTGAATTCTCTGAAAGGCTTTTCATGACATCCTTAGAAAAGCAGCAACTGGCTTACTAACCAGTCACCCCTACATGATCTCTTCGTACCATTTGCTACTTGTCTCTTGCAGGCTTACTTATGGAATACAAGCTCCATGAGAACACACTTTGTCTTGTTCTACACTGTACTTAAAGCAGTAGGGGCCTCAGGGAATGACTGTGAGTGAAGGGACAAAGCCTAAAACAGCATGCAATCCTTGCAAAGAGGGGTGACTTCACTGTTCCCTGCAGTTTCCCATCACTCCAAGCATGCTGCTTTTCTCACATGTGGCGCTGAGTAGATGTTTTGTAAACCAACTACTGAAGCATTGCATTCTCTATTGTTTTATTTTCTTTTATTCTTCTCTAAACCAGATGGGATTTCCCTAAGTTCTACTTAGCAGTTCCAATGCAAATTGGACTTTCTCATCCTCAGCTGGCTTATAAAGCCTTCCGAAAAATACATCACCATCTAATTCATTCTCCCTTTCAAAAAATGGAGCTGGGATATTTACAAAAAAATACAGGCTTTCCTTTGCAATTGTGAAAGCTAGAGATAAAATAAACAAAATACTCGGATTTAGAGCTGCCAGATTTTGATGCTTCTCTTCAGGCAAGAGGAAGGAATGAACCAAACAAATTATCAGTGGGAGGAATGATGACCGGGGTAGTGAAAATGTTCTTGGTTATCTTTGCCTGCTGTGGCCCTGCAGCCACTGACAGCAGAGCTTGGCCTCTGTGGGACCTTCCTTCTCAACTGGTACCGTGGCGTTTTATGATTACGGTTTGAGAGTAATAAATTATTCAAGAAAGTTTATTTTGCTCTCGTTTTCAACTGAAACTCATCTACTCTGCTGCTCAGGCTAGAATTCTGACCATTTCCTTTGTGCTGGAGTTTCTTGAGTAAAAGCAGACAACTTGAGTAGAAGCAGCTAAGTTGCCTCTTCTCTGCAGTGATCTTAATTCTCTAAGTCATGGCGGTAGCTTCAGTTGCCTAGAAAGTATTTATCAAAGGTCTCAATTATTTGCTAGTTTGTTCTTCCTGAATTGTTCAATCACAAGTGCTTTTGGAATATTCTTGTCCATTTAACTTTCTTTTATGTTATATCCTCATCTATCTTCAGCTATATATTTTTTTATATATTTGTTCTGTTTTTAAATAATTTCTCTTGAAGTAACATATGATTTTTCAGTTGTGCATCATTATAAATCAATATTTATAAATAATATACTAAAAGTCCCATAAACCAACTGGAGAAGAGAAGTATAGTTTTCTTTACCTATACTAAATTACTTTATTCTACACTCTATCCCCAAACTGCTAAGCTTCTGAAATTGTTCCATAGCCTTAAGAAAAATGGCTCCTTTATCCTTATTCAAGAAGCCAGATGCTACCAGCAAAGTCTCAAGCAGGACATAAAGCTCAAGAATTAGCTTCCTACTGTTCCCTTTCAGAGCCAGAGTTTACCATGTCTATTAAGGCAGCGGGGGTAGGACCAGGATAAGACACTTGCATGGATACAGATCTGTGTTGTGAAGTGAGGAAGGGCAAGAGGCAGTTTAGAAAACAGAAGTGCCAGTGGCCATCTGGCCACTTTTAATATCTCCTCAGCCAGCCAAAGTCATCTTTGTGATCACTGATACTATTTCTCTATGGTAATTGGAAACAGATCTTAATGTATTTTGTTTGTGCTGCTTTAGATGAATATGAAACTTGATTTTTCGGATTCATACTATATCTGTGACCATAGGAAGTATATATTAAAAAACACTTGAGAAACATTACACATTTTATTTTTGAAGTTGTGCTGCATTTAGTTAAGAAAGTTAGCAATGATGAAACCCTAAAACCTACTTACAAGCTCTATCTTTATGCAGAAGTTTAACATATAAACAAGTAGTGAGTGCATTAGAATGTCTGCTCATTAATTATATTTCTGTTTCCTAGTATTACTCTATAGCAATGTTTTCCCCAGTGTTATTAGCCAAAATGTCATATTTGTATTTTCAAATGAAAGCGGTCATGATCGTCAACCACCAAACCCATGTGCTCTGTACGGGATGTGGTTGAGCTGTGTTTACATAGCTCCTTCTATGCAGAGTGACTCCCAAACCACTTTGCTTATAAAGAAAAATATATGAACCCAGTGTGATGGCCATATTCCATTTTGAATAATGACATTGGTTGCCACACATTTCCATTCAATTACTGAATTTTGTCATCTGGGATAGAGCTATTCCACTCACATAACACACCATGTTCCCTCTACCTAGACACAAAGGTTATATCAAAAAGAGACTCCTCATGAGCAAGGGTGGGAATTCTAGAATGTACAAAGTGAAATCACAATTAAAATCTTGAGATGTTGCATACTTTCTGTCAAAAACAATGGAATATGGGGGGTGGGGAGGGAAGTGCACAGGATTATGGTGATGGTACACAGGTAACCTGGTGATGGGAAACCCGTGGGGATTACAATTGAGATGGGAAAAAATAAATGTACAAAATTATGCAAAAAATAAACTGTTATTAAAAAAAACCCACAATGGAATAATTTAATATTTATTTTTTATATATCATTAAAAGGTAAAATGCTATGGCGAGGAAGAAAATAGATGTCTATATTTGGAAGATTTTTTTAAAATGCATACAAGAACTGGGGTGTAGGCAAGAGGTGTGTGTTGGGAGAGGACTCACGAGAGACAGAGTGGGGAGCTGAATAGGCAGAGCTACTGAAATATACTGCTGAGGGTTACAGCAGGGAGGCAGGTGAGGTCTGCTGTACCATGTGGGTCAGCTCCCTGGCTGGGGATCAAACTCAGGCCACAGTGACTTCATAGTACTGTGATTTAACGGCCCTGGGCCACCAGGGAGTCCCTAGGAAGAAAATATTTTAAAATGGAACAGTTTGGGCAGATTAAGAAGAGTGGTCTGATTTCCTATCTTTTTACCATGGGCATGAAAAAGTACCCTACAATATATTCCCAGGACTTCAGTAGAGCTACTATGAATTTGCTTATCCTCTGAATAAGGTGGAGTGGTATGAGAGAAGACATTGCTGAAGAAAGACAGAGGACTTACTGGCTGTTTTAAGTGCTGGCAAAGTATAGCTGGGAAGGAATGCAATTCCTGGTTTCGATTTTGACATTGCTATTTTCAAGGTCCTACTATTAATTTAAAATACTATTCAAAATACTAATAGGGCAAACTATGTATATATTAAAATGGGAAAATATCTAACTAGTTTATTTCATGTCATTTGAGTGCTATGTCTTTAGCGGAATATAAGCAAGTACATACATGTGGTTGTATTTTAAGCAATATTGTTTTCAACAGTGACATTTTCATATAAGATGCTGTGTTTTTAGTTGTGAAGCCATATAGTGTAATGGTTGTTTCAAAAGCTGGAAAGGTAACTATTTTTGTGCATCATTTACCAATCATGCCAATGTATTTTTAGTACATTTAATTTTTTCATAAATTACTAATGCTTAAACTTTGTATTCTAATAAATAAATAATCACATGGAAAGGTTAAGAGAAGTGAGGCCTCCAGGAGAGTCAAATGAGAACTCTTCTCTTACGTACTCTGTGCTGATTTAGCAGTTCATTCTAAGAGCAATGCTTGGAAGTCCCTTATGGGATGAGATAAAGGTGGTAGAGGTAGAAGTGAAAGAGGAGAAATGAAAACAAGGAGAAAGAGCTCTGGATGTAACATCAGCATTTGTAAAGGAGCTTTCTCTTCGTGTAGTACTTTGAATATCAGTAGAAGTAAGAAATGTTGGATTTCATTTTCTTTACTATGTTTCTTATGGAAATGAGAACATTCATCAATATGTTGGTAAGTATAGGACCATCCTGTTTAAGCACCAACACTTTGGAGCACTAGTCTTCTAAAGGATTTTCCCGATAGGGTGGTCCCCCATGATAATTTGTATGTATTACAATGTACATGCTCTTCCATATATACTTTTCTAGGAGTGCAGTCATAACTATTTACATTCAAGATGTGGCCACTTGGCATATATGTTGGATGTTGTTCCAGATGGCAAGTAAATATGCACTCTTTGGTTATTTTCATTCCCAAGGGGCAATTAAAATTTTGTGTGTGTTTGCATAATTATTTAATATAGGCTAAATGGCTGAGCTATCAATCTGAACCTTTAAATTAAAAGTAAATCTTAATATGTGTCAATTAAGAATTTTTAAATTGTTGGTTAGTTGGTATCTCTAGAACGGATCTGTTAATATACTGATACAGTAAATACAGATCATTCAAAAATGACTTTGGAGAAAGTGAACATTGAAGAGAAAAACTTTTATTTTAAGGATGATCACTCAACTTTTTTGGATAGAAAATTCTATTATTAAGAATCTGGTAAAAACTGCATATTCCTGCCCTCCCTGGTGGGGCAGTGGGTTAAAGCACAGCACTAAGAGACTAAGGCCACTTCCGCATGAGTTAGATCCCCGCCTGCCCCGGAGGTGACCACATGGCTGGCAGACCTCTCCTGACCCGCCCACTGCTCTCCTCAGCAGTGTGCTTCATCAATCTGCCTGTTCTGCTCTCTGCTCTGTCTCTGGTGAATCCTCTCACCCTCCACATCTCTGGCCTGTACCCCAGTTCTGTATGAATAAATAAATAAATCTTAAAAAAAAAAACAACTGCATATTCCTTCCTAATAAAAATGGTCCTGCAGATAAAATGTGGTGAAATTCAGGAGGTCTTGCCCATGGAGAAGTATATTACAAAAGTAAGGTAAAAAGTAATACGTGTAAAAGTGACTTGTAAACTCTAGAGTTCTATACAATATGAACCAACTGTATAATAAAAGCAACAGAAAGGATTAATTCTCATTACTATTATTATGGGTGTTATAGTTTGGCTTCCTGGAATTTGATTCATTTTTTTTTTTACTATCTCCAGTTATCTGAGTTAATATAAAAGACCATTATTAACAGTCTAGTCTAAAATTTGCCTTCAATGTAAAACATATTTTATTGTAATATAATGTGGTTAGATATTGTTAAGTTTGATATTCATCAGCACAGGCAAAATGAACCCAACCTCAGGTGCAAATCTAATAGAGCTGAATGTTAATTAATGTGATCCAAACAACTTATCATTTCAGGCTTGCTTCTATTAGGAAAGATGTGTTATGGCTGTACACTAATAGAAAAGTCTATTAGTTGCACGGATTCCAATTTCCTTTATCTATATTAGTCACTGAATGGTGAGTTTCTTCTAAGATTAATATTTTTCCATTGTTTCTCCTTATGTTTTGAGAGTTGGTTTAAAACCATGAAACTATGGAGCAAGATTCGGTGAATGCATTTAATATATTTTAATCTGCTAGTTCGTTTATAACTTTTGATCTAGGAGAATGAATCCATTTTCCTCTCAAAATCCAATTTTGGTGTCCATCTGGGCAATGTCAATTACTATTAACATCAAACATGGAAAGTCACTTTATGTTCTCATGTATATACTTGAGCCCCCCCAACTTCCATGATAAGTGGGGGAGATGTTATGATTTACATTTTAAAGTGATATTTCTCAATATCTCAATAACATTTTGGTTGAATAATTTTCTGCTGTGGGAGCTGTGCTATGCACGGAAGGATGTTTAGCAGCATCCCTGGCCTGTGTCTACTAGATGACAATAACTTCCCTCAGTGTGACAATCAAGTCTTCTCAGAATTGCCAGATATATCCTAGGGGCAATATCATGTTTAGTTTAAAAGTGTAAAGGTAAATAACTACACTACGGAGAATTTGCGCCTAAGGCCATGAAGACACAGTGATACAGTGATGATCATAGCCCATTCTCTGAGATCTAGTTCTTTCCTCCCGCTACAGTCCCCCATATAACATCCGAGACATCAACACTGATTCCCTTAGTGCTGCAGCTGAACCGTGTCATCACAAACCTGGATACTACTGTGATACCATAACTATATGCAAGGGGCAAGAGGTGAAATATATTAATGCATTTGTTCAATTGTAAAGTATTATGACATTTGCACATAAGTATATATAGTATGTATGTGTTTAGAAAGAGAGAGAAAGGGAGAGAGAGAGAGAGAGAGAGAGAGAGAGAGAGAGAGAGAGAGGCAAAGAGAATGAGAGATTCTACTTTGGACAAACATTTAGGGGAAATCACAGAAAACCCAGAGCAAAGGAAGATGGAAACTGAAAGGTGTCTCTGCTGATTTCAAGTCCTAACTGCAGAACTGACCTTAAATAGTAGTTTAAGTGCTTAATGCAATCTGGCTGCTGTTGGCATCTCTTCAAAACACTCTATTAGCTATTGCAGTGGAATTTTGCCAGGAGTCAAATTATCAGTTTTTAGTCCCAAGTGAGTAGCAGGTACAAACAAGGAAAATATGTCCTCACTGTTTCTAAGAATGGCTGAGCTGTGCCCAACTAAAATAACTTCATCCTCCAGATGTATTTATTAGGTACAGCTGAAAAAATCCCACATTTCATAAGATAAAAGCAAAGCCAGGCCAGTATCTTCGCCCACAAAAACCTGGTATTAAGGAATGTATGACTGAACCTTGAGCTTCATGATTCCGTGAGCTTCTCTAAAGTATAGGTGGAACACATAGGACAATTCCCAGACTCTCATTGACACAAGAGTTTCGTATCTTGCACACAAGAAAAACATCATCCAAGCAGCTCTGCCCTAACATCCTGCTTATGACCAGTTCTTAGGGGAAAGCTCTGAGTAGCTCTTGAATAACAACATAATTATGTAAAAGAGAAATAAAGTTGTGTTGAATTCCAACATACTTCAGAGAAAACATTTCTTGTCCCTTTGAACAAGCTGCTACAGCTAGTGAGAATGGAAGCAGTTTTCTTAAAATGTTCTTAATACTCCCAATTTCCTATTGTATCTAGACATTTCCCTCATTTTCCTTTTCCTCACAATTCCCCGGTGGTCTGTTTCTCTCTAATAGGACTGCTGAGCCTTAAAGGCCTCATATCAACACTTTCTTGAAATGGACTGGAACCTCCAAGGAATTTATCTGTCAATTTAATATTTGTGTCAGCTAAAAAAAGTGAGCTTATTCAGCCTCCTTCCCATTTCATCAATCAGTGTGAAGGGGGCACCAAAAATAGGAAGCTTACAACTATTGACAATACTTTATACTGAATAACAATGAAAGCTCACAAAGTTGCCTGAGCAGTTACTAAATAAATCTCTTATGGAGTGAGTGAGGAGGTAGGCAATGGAACAGGCAATTGTTTAGTCCAGTAAGACCAAATGGTAAGGTTACTTTGAGTTTGTCTATACTTAACTAATCTTTAGTAAATACAGAGCTTTTATATAAAGTGGACCAAGAACCCACTTCTTCATCACATGATTCCAGGTGTTACTATGTCACTGGTAAACCAAGACTTTCTTTCCCTTGTTCTCCAGGCAGTGACTTCAGGGAAGGGTGTGGGAGAGGGCTCAGACCTTATGGTTGTTCCCAATTTCTAAGCTTTGGAAGAGGAAACACCCCCCCCTTTAAAGAATCACCAAACTCCCTGTCTAGTTGCAGAAGAAAAACAAGTCACATATCATGTTATTCTTTCTTGCTGTTTTATATTACATAATATAGGAGAGCCACATAATCTGGGGTTTTCTAGTACAATTCCAAAAGGAAAGGTGGCTTCATTGTAAAATTGAAAAAAGAAGCATTTTGTTGATTATATTCATCGTCTAGAATCAAGGGAACAAAAGTCCCAAGCTCACTTAAGCTTAAATCCAAACTCCATGGCCAGATAGAAGTTTCCCTTACAATCCAAATGTAGAACACTACTATTTAGTATGATTTAGTACATATATTATTATGTGTTAGAATGGTGAAAAACTTTTCCATATAAATATACTGCTACAGCGTTCCTAGACCCAAAAAATAACCTACCAAATCATATCAAGTAGGAACATACTTTGGGATAGCCTATAAGAGTTTCCCCTACATCTGTTAAAAAGTATCCTTTTCTTCCCAGATAGAGAATTAACTATTCTGTGTTTCAAATGTACTCTTGACCAACTTATTAAAGAATCTCATAAAGTCATGACTAAGTGTTTCCTAGAACTTCATTCACTTTAATATGATGCAACTTCCCTGTAAAAGGCATACCAGGGCTAATCAACAGTCATTTGTATGGTGACAATGGCCATCTCCATCCTTCCAAGCCAGTCCATTGTGAAGGAAGTTGCTGTGATGTTCAGAATATTTTTACAGCATGAATGAACCCCATCGTTCGTCTTTCAAATGCTCCCAGTGTGTTCCAGAAAGATAAACAAGGCCTAGTTTGAAAGAAGTGCCTGAATTTGAAGCCATTGAGCATGTCATGTCCATTCAGAGTCTGTTGAGTGAAGCAATGCATTATAATGAAATACAGTCAGCACTGCTGTGGCTATGCAGCACCTTCCTGTTAAAAAAGAAGTCATTGGACTCTGTGGCCATGGTAGTCCGGGTGTGTAGATGATGATGTCACAACAACTCAGCACTATTCCAGCTAAAAAGATGCTTACTAGCAATCTTTCTCAATGACGAAAGCTGCAAGGTCTTCTATCACATAAAATTAAAGCATATATTTCTTTTCAGTGCTAGAACTGAGCTTTTGTGGCAGCACATGTATTGATCATTGTGTGAGCCATAAAACAATTCATTTATAATTAACTCAAGCTACTGTTTATTGACCTTAATGGCTACTGACTCCTGACTCCATAAAATTTGCTATGTCATTTAACCAATCTAAATGGCAATCAGCAGTAATCTGATAAAGTGTAATGGGCAGCAGTAGTGATGGTTTTTTATAGGCATAAGGTGAATCATATATGGGCAGTGACAGACAGAAAGAAAAACTGCCGTTTTCCCAATTGATAAAACTTTGAGGTTCTAATCCAGTATTGGGGTGCTGTTAGCAAACCAAAATGTTACTCAGTGGTGACTAATGTGACTTTTGTGATGGGAACAAACATTCTATAACAGATTTCTTATTTCAGGTTTGAGGTGTGTTTTTATTGTTGTTATCATGATTATCATTATTGTTACCCATTCATTCATTCATTCTTAATATAAAGCCTTTTTATCTTATTCTATCTGTAGAAGTGTAAATTACTATTGCGGGGCAGGAATTATACATCAGAACAGGACACTTCACTTACGTTAAATACACTTATCACACTGGGAAATGTTCAACAATTTTAGGATCCATTCTCAGTAACTAAACTGATAATGCTGTAATACCAAAAATGGTAGAAGAAGAAGAAATATGTTTTCTCCAAAGTGTAAATTATAAGAGGATTGAGTTTTGATCTCCACTTCCTCACTGATATCACCAGTAGGTAACACACTTCTCCAGCCCCACGTCTTTAAGACAATGCCTGTTTCTTGACAAGCTTGTTCTGTGATTAATTTACTAAGAGGAAATTATATATGTAAGGATACTTAGAATTTGTATGCCTTCTAAGTCTCTCATTTCCAACTTGTATGGGATATAAGATAACAGTATAACCATTCACCAAACTGTAAAATATCATTTAGGACTTTAGGAATCTGGAAATGTTTGGTGACTGTTCCAGACTAAGCCACATATTGCTGTCACCTTCTCCTTTATTGTTAGGAATTGAGAAACAAAAAATTACATTCTTCTCTTAAAGTCAACATTCATTCAGAAAGTATATAATGTTACTCCATCACTGTTTTTCACAAAGCCCATCCACTCTCTACCAAAGATCAATGCTAGATTCACTTTCATTTCTATTCACTGAAGGATATGAGAAGATGGCAAATCATTTAGGCATTTTTTTTTTTTTTTTGGTCTTCATACATTGGATAAAATCTAGGTGAGATAGTTGCTGGTCCCAAATGACTCCCTCAGAGATGGTTGACATTCTTTTCTAATGTCAAAGACTACCAGCAAGCTCAAGACCTTTTCCTTCCTCTTTGCCCCATATATTTACGTTCAAATATTTCACTATTCCTACTCTACATACTCACCCACTTTATGTAGTCATATGTCTGTCATGACATGCGCCTTTGCTTTATTACAACACATTAACATGTGTCACCATCCACTTATTTGAAGATCACTTGACTAGTTCATGAGAACCACCCTTCTCTCCCACTAGAACTGGGGCCATCTCTGCTTCTGTTCACTCTTTATGCCTGGTGCTTGTCCTGTGACTTATCATAACCTTAACTTTTCAGTGAGCAGTTGTTAAGTGAAAGCATCAGTAGAAGTCATTCATTGGTTAGAAATAGCGTTTGTTTACCAGTTCTCTCAAAGGAATAAACACACAAGATGCCTTGAATTCTTTCTAGCTAAAATTCTAGTTAATTCTAAGGAAATAAATCTGTACTGAAGCTCAGACTGCATCCTCCTGCTTCCTCACCAGCCCAGCCAGCAGGGCTATAAGAATTATGCTCTTCTGTTCTGTTCTGTGGCTAGTACAGAAATATGTATCAGAAAATTGCTTCAAAAATAGATGTCAATAATGTTTTGCACATACAATCTCAACTGGCTCAATATATGTGTGTAAATCTATATATGCAGAGATTAATATTTTACAAGCACAGTCAGACCCTGAGAGAGAATGACAAGCAAATATTAATGAGTGATGGTCTGATTAAAGGGCACACAAGAGTTCCATATACTATTCTTTTGACTCTTCCCTAACCTCGATAGTCAAAAATGAAAAAAAAAAAAGTGAGGAATTAAGTATAAATTTGTCCGTGTAATTGTGTATATTATAGCTATTACAAAATGTGTTAGTTCACATGCATTTATTGACTTTGTGGCCAGATTTCCAGTGTGGCAAATGCTAGTCTCTATATCTAATGAAAAGTTACTTGTATATCAAAAACAACCACCTGTGAAAATAAGATTGATGTTTTAGTGAACATGTAAGAAGATAAGAACACAAACACATACATACATTATTTTCCAGAATCAGCATGATAGTAAAAAAGATCTTTCCCAGACTCTGCTATATAATATCAAAACTATCCATTAAATGGATCCATTTGGGTAAAGTAAAAAAGAGATACACTGTGGATATATTGAGTCTTAGAAAGAAGAATTTCTTCTTCTTATGTAATGAAGAAATTGCAAATGGAAGCAGTTTTCAAGTTTTACCTCTTAGCCACGGAGCAAAATTTGTGCACCATGGGGTGAGGTGGGAGGGTAAAGAGATGGAGATAATAAGATTATTCTTTGGGCATCCTGCTAAAATGGACCCTTCCCCACTGGGTGATATTTCACTATAAACAACACAGTGGCTAGCTCATTCGCCTTGAGGCACTACTCCTCTTGAAGGAAAATAGAACCATAGTGAAGGAAATGGAGGAAAAAATCAACATGTGTGATGATTGATAAGGTGAACATCCATGTATCAAATTTGATGATAACAGGTCAGCATTTGTGTAATGCCTGATGCAGTGATTGTCCGTAAGTAATTTGAAAATGGGAACGAATGCAACAAATATAAAACAGAAATATTTCACCAATTGGTGTGATAAAGGAAGCTGTGTAATGGAATTTGGCAGTGGCTCCAGAACAAAACAATTTAGTAAACAAATGAAGTCATGGCTAGGGGAGGTCATAAAGCTGCCTCCAAATGTTGCAAGTAAAGAGTGAAATCAGATTTTTTAATGATAATAAATAACAATGTTTATCCATTAGTAAAACTGCCTGTCTTTTCAAAACATGGGTTATAAGATCAGTGATCACTTAAGCACATTATCAATTTCCCATTTTGATCTACTGGATGCCACACAGATACTACCAAAAAATGAATATTCTTGGAAGCATTAGGCAAATTTTTAAAAATCATTATATGGAAGTTAAAAATAATTGTCTGTGTGATGATGTTTACAATTTGATGGGCAGCTGCTGATAAATTCACACATTAACAAAACCAAGAGTGAAAAAGTCCCAAAAACTAAAATAGAAATCAAAAAGTCTTAGCAAGCTCTCTCATCTCTTAAACATTAAGTGTGGAAATCACCACTAATGCTGATACTTAAAAGTGGCTGCTTTTATCTTTAAACAATCCTGTTGTTTGAATAGATTTGCTCCAGGCATCACATGTGGATCATTTGTTTTACCAGCTGTTTCTAAAAATATGTTCAGGATGGAGACTTTTTCAGTCTATCTCCAAAATTGCTTTGGTTGAGGGATCCTCCCCACCCCTTCCACAAGGGAAAGAGCAGAGAGATGGAAAACAACATCTGTTGAAAGATCTTACAGCTTCAGGGACTCCAGGACTCTAGTCACAAGCTTCATGTGGAAAAAAAACAAAAACCACCGAGGAACCCTGATAAGCTAAATGACTGAAGAGACCGCTGCATTTTGGGGGATTAAAAGTAATCAAATGTTTTAATTCAATAATACGATCTTTGTCACAGCAGAGACAGATGTTCCCTACATGGAAGAGAGTCTCAATTAATCTACAGCTGGCTTAATTTCCTGGACATCCTATCAAGGGAGAGAGAAGAAGATGAGGGATGTAGAGAGACAGGAATGCAAAGTTTTTAATTACTTGCTTGTAACTACCTCCTTTCATCTATTTATTATATCTAACAAGCAGATGTAGAGATCAAGGTTGGTCAGGCAGTGAGGCTGTACACAGCACTCAAAGGCTGACTTACAGAATCAATCATATTCCCAAGAGTCTTTTGAAGGCCACTTCCTATCCTATCTGCAGTCCTGGTTTCTAAACACAGATTTTATACTGTCTGGGAATGGGTTATTTACAGGCCATCTCTTGCCTCTGTTGTTATGTGACCACCTGGTATGTATATAGCCCATTTGTCAGCTGATGAGCCAGGGACCTGGTTTGTGCTCAGCTATACAAAGTCCTGCATATCATCATCAACACTGTTATCATTGTCACCACCATCATCAACCACCACCACCACCATCATCATCATCATTAGTTTTTTAATTTCTTGGAAACTTCTCATAGGGCCTTGTACAGTGTATTTAAGTCAAACTCATGCAAAAGGCAGGAGTCACTATTTTTTCAAATCACTGTTCTAGCAGAGTTTACTTTTTGGATATTTTTCAATCTGTTTTGTGCGTTCAGTGTATCCCTTTGTATTGAGATTTAAACACTATCTTAATACTTCTACCTAAGTGATACATATTTACAGTAAGAACTTCCTGGGGTCTTAATAACATAAATGACTTGGTCTTATGATCAGGTAATTCAAATATTATACAATTTTAGACTTATAATTGTCTTCAGTCTTAAAAAGACACTAAATCTAGTATGATAATACTTAAAATTCTTGCTTCTTTTTATAATTTCAGGATTTTGCTTTGTTTTCACAGACCAGTAAAAAGAGAAATCTGTTTGGAGGGACAAACATAGTTGCCCATTTTTGTTTTGCCAAATAAACTGTTACAGGGCCCTCCGTGGTGGTACAATGGGTTAAAGCACAACACTGTGAAGCTATCTGCAGCCACTGTCGCCTGAGTTCACTCCCCAGCCAGGAAGGTGATCCACAAGACATGGCAGACTTCTCTGGTCTCGCCTGCTGCTTCCCTCAGTAGTGTGAGTCAATCTGCCTGTTCTGCTCCCTACTCTGTCTCTTGTGAACCCTCTCTCCCCACACCTCTGGCTTGTCCCCAGTTCTTGTGTGCATAAACAAATAAATCTTTAAAAAAAACTAAAGTTGCTACAAACAGTATCAAGACTATTTTTGTAAAAGACTGGATTGAACCAACAAACACTAGCTGGAAGCTCTAATCTCGAAATAGGGCACACTACCTTTGTGGAAATGTACTACATTGGCTATCCTTTTCTCCTTACCCCCTGAAGCAGTGGAAGTTCTGGCAAAACTGGATATTGGTTTTGCGGCTGAGCATGGGAATCACTGTTCTGTTTTGCCTAATAACTGTCTTCAGTGTAGGCAGATGAGTACTGCTGACCATATTCTTGCTGAGTCTGTACCTGAAGCCATTTCCAGTTCCTACTAATGGCATCACTTTGTCCTTGACCTCTAAGTTAGTCCTCCTAGTGACAAAAAGAACAGAGAATTGTAGATCTGACCCTAAATGGGTCAATGATACACTCTCTTGTGTGGCAACAATGACCAGTGGAAAGAAGATAAACAATTTTTCATACTTCTGAAATTTCTGCTGGAAACTATTTCAATTTACAATAAAAATATCTGGTTTTCATTTTTTTTTAACTTGGTACTCAGTAACATCAAAATCACATGGATTATGGATTTAGCACATTTGAGGTTTAATTCTGACTCTAACAAAACTAGTTCAGTGACCTTGAGCAAATCAATTAACCTATATAGGCAGTAGTTTCATCACCTAAAACAAAATCATTACAATGAACTCTAAAGATCTCCAAGCTTACTCTCTTAGAATGATATAAACTTAAAGATATAATCAATCCAAAAGAGATGTAAAATCATCTCTAGCTTAATGGTAGTTTTTCAAAGGAATTGCTATTAACTTCATAATCAATGTCACCAAGTTTTAGCTAAACTTTATGAGGTGGTTAGAGCTAAAGGAAATTTTTAAAATAGATCAGCTGGCCCTTGGGGACTTCGTTTTCCCCACTGTTTCATGGGAAAAGTTACTAAGACAAAGAGTAAATAAATAAGGAAATAAAAAGCAAGCAAACAATCAACCAACCAACCACATGATAAATTACTAAACTATTGTAAACAGAGTAGGGTGGAAATAAGTAAAATAGTAAAATTCATTTTGTTACCTCTATCTCATCATCAATAGTGCTTAATTGAGACTCATTTCACTCTTGCTTTCTATCACCCCTTTGATCTCAGAGACTTATTAAAACACTAATTCTAAATTCTGTTATTTTTAAAAGCAATCCACACTCCTTCTGCTCCTACAGTTTCTCCTCATGGCTCCATCTTTCTTGCTCCCTTGCTCATCACTTCATTTTGCTTTTTGCTTTCTTTTTAAGACATCATTCAGAACCTTAAGACTCTGGGCACAATATCACAGCAGGGGGCTTTGCTAATGGAGAAGATTATGATGTTATTACTAAACATCCTAGCTCCAAAAAGTTAACTTTATGTTCCCTCTGGGGTTGGGGTACATTAGACTTCACAGTTTACATTCCATGATCCTATATGGGGCTTTCATAATTCTGTTCTACAGAGTTCTAATGTTAATGAAGTTAAAGATACTAAGCATTAAATTATGAAGTAAAGCCTTTAGCAAATGCCACTTTCTCAGGACTACTAAATATGGCTTTGAACCTGTATTCAGAGCCTGCTCCTATTTAATCTGCTGCCAGGTGGCAGAACACATTATTCACCTCAGGACATAGGATGCTCTTTCCTGCTTCCCACTGTATAATCTCCTACCTCCCACTTTCAGAGGGCTAAGCTATAAATAAACACTTTTGCCTGTGATGTAGGAAGAAGTCCTATATATTGCGCCCCTTCAATTTGTCCTCCCCACTCACTGCCTGTGTCACCACGAATGTTTTTTCTCACTCTGCACAAAAAACTTATAAAGCTACAAATCAAAAAGTATGAGGACAGAAAAGGAGCTCACCAGGTTACAAATATCATATCTCAGTCATTTAGACATTTGTCAGCTCAATACGCCACAACCAAGGATTGGGGAAGAATTACTGGGATGTGACACAGTATGTGGGCTGGAGTTCAAGGAAGTTACTGCCAAAGAGATCTGAAAGCAGGGGAGAAGGCAGCCAGTGCCCAGCCGCCACAGGGAGTCCAAAAGATGCTTTGCAAAAGGTAGGGCAAGACAGTATGCTCTTCCAACAAAAGCAGATACAAGCTGATGGAGAGGACCCTGAATTTGTATGTGTGTTTGGTTTTTGTCATGTTTCACATCTGAGATAATGGCATACTTAAAACAATGGTAAGAAATGAGCTTTTAATGTTCTCTCATTTCCTATGTGCTTAGTGCTGAGCTCAACATGTGTTTAAGATCAACTCAGAAATGCTCAAGAAGGACTCATCTATTTAAAAAAAAAAGAGAGAGATAATAACCACCTCCCTTATCAGATTTCTCTAGATGAGGGTTCATCATAAAAATAGCCCACAGGTCAAATTCAGCTTGATGCTTGATTTTCAAAATAAATTCTTACTGAAACTCAGTTACATTGATTCACTTATGTGCAGCAGCCTTTGGGTTAGAACAATAGGATTGAGTACATTGATGAGAAGTGCAAGATACTCAGCATTTAAACTATTTATTCTCTGGCCCTTTGCAGAAGAAAGTTGGCTGACCTTTGCTTTGGGTGATTATTTGACAAATCCGAACACCTGCAATACGAAGTTACCAACTCCCAGCAACTTTTAGTAAAAGGGGGAGGAGTGTGTCTCAGAATTAGGACAGAAGCAAAAGCAGACCACAGAAGACACTCATGCACTTTTAACGGAGCACACTTCCTGGGACTCACAGACCTAACAGGGTCTGTAATCAATCAGCCCTTGGGTACTTGGGCAAGGTGTACTTCCCTTGCGAGAAAATTCCAATAAAAGCAAATGCATTTTTTAAAAGACACTTTCTTCTTCATTCTGAATATTAGTCCTTAATAATCCCCTTTAAGGTCTATTTCTTGCATAGGCAATTCAAGGGTCAAAATAACGGTCCATTTGATTTTTTTTTTGTTTTGTTTTTATAGTTTGAGATACTCAATGCAGTTGATGAGAAAAATGAAAGAGAAGATAAACAATGAGTATGAAAAGAAATTTATCTTCTAGGTCCTTGTTCTCTCACCTTTTTTTCCTGCTTTCTATTAGCTGAGATGTGGACCTGCTAATCCTAAGCAGCCTGTTGAGCCATCGTTTTGTTACCTGCAGTTCTTCATTCTTATACAAGGTCAGAAATGCCCTTCAGTAACCGGTCAATCAGTCATTGGAGCCAAACCTTACAAGGTGCCTTTCAAATCAATCAAGAGCAGAAAGCTTGATGACCCTGGGTAGGTTGTGCATCAAGAGGTATGATGGGAATGGTTGGGGGGATGAGGACCGATGCATAACCATACCCCTGACTCACATATCACCAGGTATGACTGGGAACTCCTGGGGGGCCAGGACCACTGTATGACAAGAGACCCCAGAAGCTGATCAGTGCAAAGTCAGTCAGATTGAAAGCCTGATTGGGGAACTATGGCCTGATCTCAATTACAATACTGAACCATCAAGTCGAGAAGCACCTGACATACAGACTCAAAACCCCATACTATAGAAGACAGCACATTTCCTAGTTCATTCTTTCTTTTTCCTTTTTTCCTTACAACATATGCTGTATGATTATTCTATCAATAAAAAAGGCCAGGATCTTGCTGTCTGGCAGCATCCTGCATTATGTAGCCTGCCCCAGAACTCCTGTTTCCTTATCAGTATGGTGTTACTCAGTGCAACATTGAGACATGTAAAATATTCTTCCAGGGAATCATTATTTCTAAAATAAAGACAACGCAACATCTTACCAGAACTCTTACTGAGAATCTCTATTCTTAGAACCCCAACGTCAGTTTGAGATAATTGTCTGAACCTATATTCTAAACAGGACTGTTAATGACTCACAGGACCCCAGGACACAAGTTGTTACATAGGTAGGGAGAAGGGAGAATAACTTAATGTGAGTGATGGGATTTCTTCTGTATACTAGAACCATCCTATCTCACAGGACACCAAGGTGCATTATTTCAACCACAGTTTGGATCAATCATGAATGATTTTATACCTCTCTTAGCCAAGGTTTTTAAAACCTTTGAGCTATGTAGTAAATAACCTGTTTTTCAAGTATTTCTTTGCCACTTAATATACTCAATATATAAACTGTCTTTCATTATCATCAAAGAGGCAGAAGCTATTTCTGTACCTGGGTTCATGGAGACAGCAGACCAGTGACCAGCATGCAGGCTTGGGGCCCAGCTGGCATGAGTTCAAGTCCTGTTTATTCTGCTACATGTCCATGAGAAATTTCATATTCTCCTTTGTGCCTCAGTTTATTTATCTTTGGAATGGAGATAATAATAATACTAATAGTCCCTTATAAAATTGCTATGAGGATTAAATAAGTTGAAACTGTAAAGTAGCTAGAATCTACTTGTCTGTGGGTAAGTGCTCAATGAATATTTGCTAAGGAAAGAACAAAGACATAGGTAGCAATGACAAAACTAGGGGTGAATTCTAGAAGTCACTTCAGGGCACCTTACTTGATATTAGTATGCTGCCACTGAACGCTGACCACAGTTCAATGTAAAACACTGCATTCTGAAATGCAATTGTTCATATGCTATTTTCAGTGTCAATCTGCTCATTTATGGGGAAAATGTGGAAGAGCATTGATATATTTCACAGTGCAGTTGGTTAACAAATATGCATCAAATACCATCACTAAGTAAAATTCTTTATATTTTAAAAGTTACCAAAGTATAACAACTTGATTCATGGGAAAATGCTAAAGATTCTAATTGTGTGCTAAAAAGTGCCTTTACTATACTTTTTTCCAGAGTTCTAGAAACAAAATTTGGAAACCTCAGAAATATCCTGTTCATTTCAGTGTTACTAAGGGAAGAATATTTGGCAAATCTATTTTGAGGAAACAAAATTAGTTAAAGTTCCACCAATGAACATGTGATTGTTTGAAATTTAGTGCTTTAATAAGTGTTGAGTTTGATTCTTTGTGCACACTGTAATAGAAATAAAATGTATCTATTTTCAAACGGTTTTGGGTTGAATCTTATCTCTGTCTGGGTGCACAGTTACATGACCTTGAAAATCAAGCCTGGAGTCCCAATTTTTTCTCAATTGTAACTTGACCACAATAGTTTCCACCTCCCAGTAGGTAAAATAAGATTCAAATAAAATATCCTGTTTGCCTGTACCCAGGATGGACCTGGGTTAATGGTGGGCTGGAATCAGCTCGTGGCAGTTAATTGTTACATTTCCAGGAAATGTGTAAGTCATAGTTGTACATGAAAATATATAAAATTAAAACACATATTAAAAACCAAAGGTGATAAAACCCATCACTTCCTAGTTATTTCACTACATTTTGTTATCATCTTTGCCTTGAGGTTATTGAGATCTATAGTATGTCCAGGAGAAAAATACTGTCAACCTGTGTTAATGAGTATTACTTCATGTCAGTTTACTATTGATTTATTGTGACTTGAATTAGCTTTAGTAGGAATGTTTTATTCTACATAAATTGGCAAATTCTACAGATTAGGAGTGCGTGTTTGTGTGTTTGTATGTGAACATATTCACATGTATACACTAGTTCTTAACATTTGTCAGCAAACTGGCTCACTATGAGCCAGTTTGGATCCTCCTTCCCTCCATGCCTCCTAGAAACTTCTTAGTCAATAAAGTCCAGTAATCTCCTGTTCTCTTCCCTTCTAGCTTACCATTAAGAGAAACAAAGAGCTGCCCTGATGACCGAAATATCACATCATAAAACATCTGCTTTGAAATACTCTTTGCCAGATTAAAAATAAGAAATTTGAATCTTAAAGCCTACTTCAAAAATCTTTGATCTATCAAATCCATTTTATGCCTATTTTATATTCCCTTGCTCAAGCTTTGAGAATAAGGAGGCAAAGTTGTTATATAGATTCATTTTCATACTATTAGTATCAAACAAAATAATTCCAAGGTATGCATCAAATTTCCTGGAAAATCACAGGTGCAATCCAACATCTGAATAATTAACAGCCTACACTTTTCCAATCGCCTCAAGAAATTCAGACTCTATTCTCAGAACAAGAGCTACTGTGTATGTCATATTCTGCGGAAAGAGAAAAGAAAGAATTCAGGCCCAAGTTGAAATGTTGACTCTCTAATGCTTCCATGAATTAAAAAATGAGATAAAATATATATCATTTGACTCAGAAAGATCAAAAGATAATCTTACCTTGTAATATGCATGAGGTAGAGCCAGTGACTTAAAAAGCTGTTTTACCCCTTTAGATGCCTTGCCAAACACATTTATATTTTAGATAAAATACATAACATAAATGAGTTTTATAGTAAAACACATTCATATTTCTATATGAAATTCCTCATCAATTCAGGCACAGGCACTGCTCTTGAGGGCAAAATGAAATGTTCCCTCATTGACTTTCCTGTTGATCTGTTCTTGAAGAAAATATTTAGCTAGAAAATTGATAATCTATTGGAAAACTTTTTGGAAATTACCTCTTACATGGAGTCCCTCTAAAGCAAACTCATTTAATCAAGCCAAAGAAATCATTAAGAGTGTCTTATTGTTGATTGTGACTAGTTATTATCATTAATAATTTCCTACTGTAGGTTTTGCCTCCTTAGCCAGGTAAAAAGGACAACTTATGACTTCTAGATGCAAGCCACAGTTATAGCTTTACAATTAGACTCAAATTGTTTTTGCTTCTTTGTGAAGTTCCCTAAAGGTAAGGTTAAAAGTAGAAACAATAGGGCAGTGAGAAATAAAGGGAGGAAATTTCAAACACATATTACAAACAGAGAACAGAATCACAGAACACCATAACAGTGGACTCTAAGACAAGATGGCAGACAGATGGCCAGACAAGAGACACATGCTTGACTGCTAAGCCAAAGAAAGCAAACACAAGAACAAAATCACACAGAGATGCTGAAGGGGCAGCTCTTTGGGCTGCTGTGATCCAATGGAAATAATCACAAAAAAAGAGAACCCGTGAAATCAGAAGTACAACAGAAAGTTACCCCCACAACTCATACATTGGACTTGCTGAGTTAGCCTGGATGTGTCACTGGGATGAAACACAAGATGGCGTCATGACAGCCCATGCATTGCTGATGGAGGCCATGGTTAGTTGGATGGCTACAAAACTGTCACTGCATGCCACACAATGATCCTGCACTTCAGAAATACAACGCACAACAAATATGCTGTATCTGCAATAAAATACTTTTTATGCCATCTGGAATTTGTGGAGAGGGTTGTGTTCCTCTGCTTGTGTTTCTACGTGTTTTTCCTTTTTCTGACTCATCTGCCTCCTTTCAGTTAATTCCATTGTCATAAAAGGGAGAGTAAAGGCATTTGGACTGTGCAGATAAGGGAGGAAATAAAAAGGGAAAATCAAGGAAATTAAAAGGAAACATATAAATAGGAGGAAGAGGAAGGAAACATACTATTTCATTCTTTTGTACACAACTTTCTTAATTTTTTTTATTAGGGTTTGTTTTGTTTTGAGTATAGATATTTAAGGGATATATGCTTAAGGGGAGAAATTTTGAGATTAGGATGGCAAGAAAAGATTTTGTTGCCTTGTTTGATTTGTATATCTATATGTCTCTCAGTATTAAAAAATAATGGTTATATTACTCCACAAAAGTATAGCGATGAGTTAAAAAGAGCCATAATGACCAAAATACTACATATGAATCAACACAAAAGAAAGTAAATTGAACCACCAAAAATTCATGCGGCACAAGATGAGGTGAAACGACAGAAAATGCTCTTCAAAAATATACAAAATATATATCTATTTATATATATACACGGGGATGTGCATATATGGATAGATATATCTGTATGATTTTTTCTCTTCACCCCTCCCAAAGGTAACAGAATTATGGAATCATCATCATAATTATGAAAGAGAAGAAAATGAAACCTAAAGAAAAATCAACATGCTCTATTTGCCAAGTTAAAACAGCATCATGCATGTCCCATGTTGGCTGATGTAAGAATGATGATGTGAATTTCTGTGTAAACACATGACTGATGGTGGGGGCTGTTGTTAATCTCTGTTTACATTAGTCTTGTATCATTTATACTGTGTCTACATATATAGGGAGTGATAGGCATTATATATGTAGTATACACATATATTCCATATAAATATATATATATACACACAGTACATATACTGGGAGTTATGGGAGAAAAAAATACAAAAACAAAAGAATTAAAAAAAACATAAAAACTTCTCTTTAAAAACCCAATCCCTCTTTGTTTACTTATTTTGGGGGAGGGGGATTTGCTTAATGATTTCATTAAGCTCACTCCTTGTCAATTACTTGCATTGGCGTTTGAAATCAGGAAGTTCTCAGGAACTTGGCTTGAAATTCTCCCTTAAACATGCCCACCTTTAACTTACTAAGAAGTCCTGGTTCTTGACAATAGCATTAATGTGGTATTTCAAGAAAGGATTTTTATTACCTAGTGCCAATGTTTGAATCATATTGAATCAGAAAGTCTGTGCCCCCAACCTAAGTAATATAAGAATGTTCTTTGGAGTAACATTTTACAGTATCAGAAAAAAAAAAATCCATGATTTGGTAAGCTTTTAATGACTTAGTGCCAGATTTTCATATAATACTTATTTGAAGTTTCTTAAATTGATAAGGATTAAGAGTCCACAGATAAGGATGTGAATTTGGTGTTCCACCAAATTTAAATTTCACCTATATTGGGTCAGGAATTATAGTATGACTAATAAAAAGGAAAAAGGTAGCAAGTATACCCAGCACACTTTTTAGGATAGTAGGTTGGAGGAATAAAAATACATCTGAAAACCACTCTGGGAACAGTAATTATTTTGTGATCTCAGATCACTGCCACTAGTTTAAGCATCCCCCACCTGCTCGCAACCCCTGACCTAATCCAACTCTTATGAGAGTTGTTTAGCACAGTTCTATTGATGGATAGATGTGTTTCATCTTGTCTTTCTCTTACACTCTGTCTTCTGGTGGAAGTGTTGTCCCTTGAGAGTTAATCAAGGGGCATTTAACACAAGTGAAGGCAAAAGCCCTGGCTAATTGACAGCCAGAAAAATGTATCCCTGGATAAATGACTGGATGAATCAATATAGTTGTTAATTATTGCTATGCCCATTTCTCAAGGATACAAGGCATTTTTCAGATTTTTTCCTCTTCTTTGTGATCCTTGTTGCCAAGATTTTTAGACTCTTGAGACAATATATAAAATATAGTAAGCTAATCATTTCTATCTGTTCACATGTTAATCAGGGAATATATATTTGCTTTGCTGTTATGTCTGTCTATAATGATAGAGATACTGGGAGCGGAAGGGAGATAAAGGAGAGGGATAAAGGAGAGGAAGGGAGGAAACTGAAAGTGAATGCCATCTATTTGTCTGTCTTACAGCAAATACATTCCCACATTTTAAATCACAGAGATGAATTTGCTAAAAATCCCAATTGCAATTTGCCTTTCATGATCTCATGAGTGAATCTCATGCCCCAGGGGTTATTTGACTCTTCTGCAGTTTATCTTTTTTTGTTGTTGTTCCATCAAAAAAAGTAAAGGGCAATGAGATATTAGTTTACAATTTAATATTAATAGAAGTGTAGTTGAGAAGAAAAGGATTTATATACAAAGGCATATACACATATACATTTGAAATATTAAATCAACACTGATTCCTTTTGTGGGGAACATAGTCAATGTTTATCAATTAGTCAAGTGAAAAAGCTGAGCCTCAAGTTGAGATACTTAAATAATTATTCACAAATCCTTCTGAGTATTTTTACTTGATGAAAATGGTGTCATTAGGATTTTATAGTTGCAAGTTTCACTGATTTCTTAAAGTCAGTGTTCAGAAAATGTAATTTTACCTATGACTCATCATAAAATAATCTAGTTTCCAAGAAAAGAAAGGGTAGTGAAAAGTAGGGAATTCTTTTTTGTTAAAGAAACATGGGTTTTGTGAGGGCAATGCTGATTTATGAAATCATGTTTTAAATATTTCAACAGGTTTTATTTAGCTACTTAAGAAGAGATGATATTAGGGGTCTAGAAATTTCTAATTCTAATTATAGATGAGAAGGTATTTTGAGAGTCATTAATTTTAGTCAACAAATGTTAATGCAGTTTTTACTCTGGGTCTTGTTTCATGGCTTAATACTTAATTTTTTTTTTCCTCATCAACCTAGTTCTAGAAAAATTACAGAGAAAGTGGAAACCCCTTGGATTTTCAAGGTTTTTAGGCAATCATCAAACAAGCTCCATAAAACGGATTCATGTTTAGACCCACTGCCCCAAATCTAGAAGGCCTTTTAGTGCCAACATGGGTTCCGGGTGTAACAAGCAGCTGATTACCTCAGATTCAAAAGCAGCAGTGCTGAAACCCATTTTGATTTAAAGAAAATTAAATGAGAAAAATAATTTTGTTTGAAATTGGATGCCCACATAAAAGTTTTGAATATAGACTATACTATAGTCCCGATTTATAAAAATAAGCTTCTAGTGAAACTAAATTTATCAAGAAAGAACCTGTAGGTGTTAAATGGCTTCTGAGAAAGCTGGAAGATAAAAAGATTACTGGCAAAATGATAGAAGAAAAGGTAATTATTAAGGAACAACAAGGCCTGGGTTGGTCACATTAAGTACTTCTATCAAACATTGGATCTAGAAGACAGTATTTTAGAAACTGAGGCAGTAATTTAGGGTCTTCAAAATCAGCTAGTCTCAATATTCATATAACGATCTCAGGATTAAATCTTGTCAAATTTATATAAATATCAGCATTATCTGTCCTTGCCCCAGAAACTGGCCTAAATATTTAAATAATTTTTTAACCTATTTGTTTTTGGAAGATGTGGATATTATGGGGATATAGCCATGTGATGCTAACAAGGGTTTGGCTGCTCTATGGACTTAAACTTCATCTGTATTAATCAGGCTTCTCAGATGAAGTGTCTGCTTCAATAGGAATATCTTTCTACTCCCTTTATTAAGCGTGACTCTGACATATATTTTTGTGTATCCAAGTCACTCACCAGGAACACACTATTGAGTGAATCAATTTAGAGAGAAAAAATATGTATTCTTCAAATGTAATGTGTAGAGGAATTGGGGATCCCCATCTCTCTTTCAGAGCTACAAGTAGTTCCTTCAGGGTGGGGATCTTGCTCCCTATTTTAGACACCCTTACACTACAGGTTAGTTTAAAAACTGTGCTTCATTTCCTGTCCATCCATGTGATTACAATACTCTAGAAATTCTGACATTGTCTGACCTTGTTTGTGAATCAGATGGAATAGCTATGCTATGTAATCACTAAAAAAATACACTTAGTTTGGGGGACTTAAGTTCCAGTCTACTCATGTTTAGTACCAAATGGCACCTACAACCTGGGGAGCTGTAGAATTTGTGAACCTGAGATCTAGAAAAACCTACTGTTTAAGTAGTTATGGAGATGGCTATGTGGGAGACGGAAGATAGCAAGAAAAGATGGTAGGAAAATTGAAATGCTCTAGCCTCCAATTTTATAGGAGGTTTAAAACCTAAAAATTAGATAAGTATTGTTGCACATATAGGTACCACTGCTCTGAAAGCAAGAAAAATGAAAAAGAAAAGAGTTCAAATTAAAATCTAATAGGTCAAAAAATCAGCAAATTTAAGGTATGTCTTAGGAATCATATTATATTCATGTCTGAATCCTTGACATGTGCAACACATGCAGCTGACTCTCAAAATATAATTGTGGAGCTTAATTATATTGGAGACTTACATCAGGTAGTTAAGTTCCTTATTCTATTTTGCAACAGTTCATTTATGAAAATTACTGGAATAGAAAGGACTCAAATCTAGAGATATATTGTATCCTGTGCTCTGAAAAAAGTGACATAAGAAATGGATTAAGGAATTAAAAATAAGCTTTGGTATAGATTGAAGTGTCTGTCCTTAAGAGTTAAAATCTCAGTACTGATTATTACCCAGTAATCTGAAATGTAAAAGAGCTGACTAATCAGTTCACATTATTTTTCTACCACAGTGCTGAGCTCCCAAAAGACTGGGTAACTCTCCAGAATGGAAAGGCCTCCATATTCCTGACCTGTCCCCATAATTAAAGCACAGTAACCCATAGAACTTCCTGGATCCAAAGCCACTTGCAAGACACCAAGCAGTCAGGCTTCCACAAAATTTGTAAAGTTGTAAATCATTTTGAGATAAGAAATGAAATTTTTTTACTATGGTTATTTTTTTTTCATGAAGCTTAAATTTCACTAGAACTAGCAAAGTAAAGAATAATTAATAGTTCTTTTTTTAAAAAAAGAAAAAAATAGAAAAACAACCCAAAGAACCATCTAGAAAATTCTATTTATTAATCTTTGCCTTGGTAGAAATAAGATCCTAACCCAACTCCAGCTTTTAATTCTATTAAACATACACAGAAATTCGATGATATCTGTTCTCTATTATATATAAATATATATAAATATTGAACTTATAGCAAGTCTCAAAACAAATGACTTGGGCAAGTTGATAGGAAATAATCAGGGACTGCAGTTGCCTGCTGGACATTCTATCATATAAAGCTCACTATAAAGAAAGACCATAAGCCATCAAAATGTATCTGGGTCCAAATGGGGACTCCACTGAAGCTTCTAATTGCCAAAATCCGCTCAACTCCAGCACGGGAGATACATTTTGAAGCATCGCAGCCGTTGACATGGCATGGTTCAGTACTAATTTTGTGTTTACTAGGCTCTATTGCTGCACAAGTTCTCTAAACACACATTGAACAAAATTAGTATAAATATAAATATAATACCATGTTAATTGCTGTTGAAATCCCATGGAAAATGTTTTTTTTTTTTTTTTTTTTTTGCTGTGGCAGTAGTTTGGTTTTAGTTTTTGGTTTGGTTTGATTTGCCAGTCAGAAAAAAATCATGAGGTTGAAATGATCTTTATGGCTCCACTTGGATTCATTTTTTTTTTTTATGTCATTCTAATACAGATTTGTTCATGTTCCCACCCTCTGTCAATTTCATAGCTGCAACTGCGTACCAAACAATTGCTGTTCCAGTGGTTAATTTGGGAAATGGCTGCTTAAAATTAGGTCATCAACCATGGATTTTTCTTTAGCTATTAAGGGATTGACTTTAAATTTCCATGGCCTCTTTATCACTCTTTCCATGGGATTCGATGCTTTCTGTAATATACTAATATTTATATATGCATGGTATACATATATAGATATAAGAAATACACACATTAACACACTATAATATATATATAACACATGTATATTCACATATATGTATGTATTGTTTTTTGCAAATGAAAAAAAATAAAGCAAGCAAAACAAGACTGACCTAACCTACCTGTACTTGGTTCACATTCAACGAAGTCTTCATCATCGCTTGAACATTCAGCAGATGAAACAAGGTCATCTGATGTTGGCTGTGCATGTCAAAGAAAAAATAATGGGGTGGGGGAAGAGAGAGAAAAGAAAAAGAGATAAGGAAACCAATGAACAAAACATCAAGACTTATAGCTGTGTCCTGCCTCCCATCAATGTAACAGCTTCTCTTTCCTGCAGAGGGCATGATGGAAAATGAAGAATTTTTAACTCCTGGGTAGCTGTGAGTATTCTCAGTTCAGATAATCAGTGTGTTTCACGTGTAAAGTTGAGTGACCCTAAGTGGCTCCAGGAGGCTCAAGTCTGTTCTATCTCTGCAAGTCATGTTGAACTCTCTGGTCTATTCTGACTATCAGTTTAATGTGGAGCATCAGCCAAGCAGGAGAAGGGCTCTGGAGAATGTGGGCAATACAAGTTTCAGCCAGCACAAAGCACCCCGCTGCTCTGTGAGGGCTTTACTGCAGATGGTGCTCAGTCTCCAGTGCAGGAGTCATGGTTGTGAATCTATAGGCCGGCATAATTAGTGGGCACTGTGGAATGCAGTCTGTTCAGGAAAGCATAATGGTTCCTCTCAACAACAGTGATTTCTTCATGTAATTGCTGCAATTAGCTGAATTAGTAATGTGGTCTAGCAGAGAGATATAATACGATAGCCTCTGGACACACGTGAGACTGTTTCTGAAGAGAGCAAAAGGGAAAAAAAAATGATTGCAACAATAATAATTCCAATTGAGATAAAAAAAAAAAATGAGCCTTGCAGAAATGCCCCAATGTGTGGGAATCTGCTGCAAGAAATATAGCCAACAGTAGATATTGGCAATAAGATGGGCCTTTGCTATTGAGATCTAGGAAGGCCACTTTCTGCACCCAGTATACAGCACAGGCATAATTAATACTGTTGAATTAATGAATCTATAAATATTATATATAATAAATCTCTGCCCTATTTTGTGAATAAGGGCATTCAACATATAGTAGTTGTTCAGTAAATGCATTTTGCTTTCCCTTCTTGCTGGTAATCATCTTAACTGACTTGTTGATTCTATTATTCCCGAGGCACTGAAGTCTGAATCCATATGCAAGAGGAAAATCATCTGCAAGCCAGAGGCTGTGCTAGAAATGTATATACCTTTATTAGTTAAAGCAAATTAATTGGACACAATTCTCATTACACTCCTTTGAGACAGGATGATTACTATGCTTTTAAAGACAACTGAATTCAGAGAGGTTAAGTGAGTTCCTGAAGGACACACAGCTAGTGAGAAACTGAGAATTTGAAAAGATATGCTGTAGCCTATTTTTACATGTGTGTACATTTTATACTCCTTATCTGATATTATGGGCAGACTTGTGTCTCCCCTTCCAAATATTAAAGTCTAAGGTTCCTAGTACCTTAGGATGTGACTGTGTTTGGAGGTAATATCTTTAAAGTGTTTATGAAGTTAATATGAGGTTATCAGGGTAGAACTAATCTAAGGTGACTGGTGCTCTTATAAAGACATGGGATGAACAGACAGAAATGACTATATAAGGACACAAAGAGAGGATTGATCAACACTCACAAACTGAGGAGACAGACCTCAGAAGAAACCACCCCAGCTGAGACCTTAATCTCTGACTTCTAGCTTTCAGAATGGCGAGAAAATATCTCTCTGTTGTTTAAGTCATTCAGCCTATGGTACTTTGCTCTGGCCACCCTAGAACCTAACACATGGCACTCTCTCTATATACACAGCATTTCAAGGCCATATCCTTTTAGAGAAAGACATTCTAGGCATAGACTTACTGTTCACTGCAAAGAGAGTAGAAAAACCACAATAGGCCATTGATTTCATTTAATTGATACTGGCAGAGAGGTGCCTCAAACCATGTTATTGATCTTTATTCTGCATTGGACAGAGAAATACATCAAGCCCCTCTCCCCATTAAAGTTAATAACATTTTTTTTTTTCCCATTAGACACTACTGAAATGTGCATTTCACTTTTAGCAGCTGAAGTGGTTGTATCTTGGAACACTGGTATGCATATGAGAAGTGAGGTCAAACACCCTTGGGTTTTCGTGTAGTGGTAAGGTCCTAGCCCTGTCCACTCCCAGTTACTCAGGGAATGAAACTGGTAGGAAGTAAATATTACTTTTACAGATATGGAATACAGGTGTAAGAGGCAAGCACTATTTTTGAAAGGGTTACTATCATTGTTTGGTTGTTCTAAAACATCCATTATTTGGGTGGAACAACAAGTCCCAAAGAGGGAAAAAAAAATGCTTGGGGAAGAAGGAGGGATCTCTTAGATATTACCATGGTTTGTGACCTCTCAAAAGCCCATAGTACTTAAAGGAATATACAGAGTGTATGTGGTGTAAAATCGAAGGGAGGAGGGCAATTGGGGGAAAAGAATTAAAAAAATTCCTTTGAGTGTGATAGTGAAAAAGAGACTAAAAATAGATATCTAAAATGTAATCAATTGAAAATTATTTGTTGGTCCCTTGATTACAGAATAGCCTGCATATAGCTTAACTAGCTTTGGTTCTCTAGTAGTTAGTGAAAACTGGTGTTAGAATGAACATTCAGCTCTTGCCTCAAGAACCAAGGTCAGGAAATGTTAAAAGTTCATTAGTAAATGTATGACAGCAATGCACATGCCCACGTGAAAATGCATTTACATAACATTAGTGGCATCTCAATTCTAAGACAGTTCTCTTAATTGGTATTGACCCAAAAAATGAGTTTTTTTTTTCTCTCCAAGCCTTGGAGTTGGAAGTATGTATTTATCTTCCTCTCACTTTCCCCTGCTTCTTTCAGCTCTATCAAAGTTCCTTTTGAATCAGTGTTTTTGTGTCCATTGGGTAGATACCTAGGAGTGGGATTGCTGGGTCATATGGAAGCTCGATAGCCTTTGTAATAATTATTTAGATTATGTAATGATTTCAGGTACAGTATTTGATAATTAAAAATTGTTTTAAAAGATAAATTGTAATAGCTTGAACTATTATATTTTTGCAAACAGAAACATTTTAGGAAATCTGTAGCTCATTTGTTTGATAAAAAAAAAAAAAAAAAAGTTCCTCTTCAGGTTTAGATGATCTGTCCCCACCAGTATCCTTCCTCATCACCACCACAACTTCTGTCCCTAACTCCCATTGCAGACCTAGACCCATGCTTTTTTATCTTCTGACTCTTCTGCTTCCCAGCTACTGACCCCCATGCACCATTCTCAGAGATCTGTTCTCTGCTGATCTCCTATATGTATATGGATGAATTCAATGTTTCTTCTAGATAACAGACACACATATTGCCAGTAGCATCTATAAATGTTGGCAAAGATACAAGGCGGTTAACTGAAAGGCAGCCCAGCATAGTGTGGTATGAGTAGGCCAGACTCCATACAATTGCAAATCCCAGCTCTTCCACATAGACTAGTGACCTGAAAAGCAACTTACTTCCCTGTTCCAAGCCTCAATGTCTTTATTTGTACATTGGGATAAACAGTGTCTTGTCATCATCTGGGTAGGTGATTTAAATGCTATGTTGTTACAGGGCAATCCCAAAAGGATATGGGATGGCTTGTGTGTGAGCCCTCACCTTCATGTTTTAAAAAAAACAAAAAAAACAAAATACCTAACAAACAAGACCCAACGTCAGGTATACAGAGAAACAAAAGGTTAACAAAAGGTTTATTTATTATGATTCTCATTCCTACCTATGACTCTATGGGTATCTCTCTCTTTCTCCTTTCCCTAATACACCTGTCTTTTTAAAATATAATATAAACACAAAATAAAGGGTTTATTTACAAGAGAAATAAAAAGAGGGGGGCCCAGAGAGTGAGTGAAAGAGAGATATATTAATTGGCAATATGGCCTACTGGTAATACCTGACTGGAATCCCAGGTACATGCTGAAGGCAGGCAAAACCAAGTTCTCTTCAGCCCACATACCCTTCCTTTTCTGTCAAGCATGGTTCCCTATTAACTCTTTACTTAGTTTCCAGCAATCCCCCTTTCAAGATGTCAAGGATTATAGCAGACCCATGGCATGATGGAAGTTGTAGTCCTATGTGCCTGGGATTTCTTTGGCATGGAGGTGAGAGTGCAGTGCATAAAGCATTAGTGGGTAGAGTTCATTCAAGACATACTGTTCCCCCAACAACTGCTTCCTCTCAAAATGTTAAAAGTGAAGCTCTATTTTCTGGCATATGGTGTATGCTCAATAAATATTAGTTAATAGTAACTTATTTGACAATCACAATAATGTCAACCTGGTGGTCACTTCTAATTTAAATACATTTTCTATCTGTTCATACAATCTATATTTTTAATAATCCATCCCACCATTAGAACTATTCTTTATTGCTGATAGTTCATTACCTTCATCCTCTTGTAAAAACTCCATTTCAAGGTTGCATCTGTCATGAGGAATCTAAAGAAAATATATTCATGAAGATGCTAATGGAGCTTTAAAAAATCACAGGAGGTGATCTGTACCAGTGGCTCAGATTCCATACATTCTTTGTGGGTCTTATGTGAATATAGCCCTTTCCTTTTTGCTGCACTAACATCATCATCACCCTTTGCTGCCACAGCCAATGGAGCTCCCAAATTGATGACAATATTCCAACTACCTTGTTGCTGATGTGGTAACCCATGTTTACCTAGAGCAGCTGGGTTAGACACTGCCCAGCTTGCCACAGAACATGGTGTCGTTTCAGAAGATCTACTCTGCCAGGGCAGAATGCTTTGATTTGCAAAGGACTGGGGGTTAAGAATGCTATATTTAGGGATATTGTTAAATACTCCTTTCCCTGCTTTCTGGAAGAAAACAAACTATAAGTCAAAGCTTTTGGCTGACATGAGCTTTATCCTAAAGTAATGATAATTTGATTCAAAATTATTAATAGAAATCTCAATTTTCTTTTTAATAGTTTTATTTTTTTTCCCTGCTTGTGTGTTTTCCCTAAAGTAAGCAAATTAAGGACCTCGCTCTGAACTTTGGAAGAAAAGGCACACATTTCCACGATTGCTTTTGTGATGGTGGAGAGCTTCACCGGTATGTCACTGACTCAGAAGAAGTTGTGGATTCTGTCTTTGAATCAAATGCAGTGGACCTAGACTCTTTGGGTGTGTTATCCTACAGACACAACCACTTTTCAAGGTTAAATATAATTCCTTAGAATGAAGAACAATTAGTACTCTTGCAAAGAGATATTTGAACTATCTAAGAATCATGCCTATTAAAATTGGCTACTTCTTAAACATTTATTCTTAGGCTCGGTGCTAAATAGTTAACACACAGTAAGTCTTAGTTCTCATAATAACCAGCTGTGTAAACTTTTTTAGTGACACCACTGTTTTTAACTGTTCACCAAGTGACAGCATTGCCTAGGAAAACTATTCACATGGTAATGTCCAATGTGGTCATCAAGGTGCTTTCAGGTCATTATTCTATCATTTTTCTTCACAACAGTCACCTAAAAGTTTTTTTTTTTTTTTAAGATTTATTTATTTGTGCATACAGAACTGGGGTACAGGCCAGAGGCTCAGAGGCGGCGAGAGGCTTCACCAGAGACAGAGTGGGGAACAGAACAGGCAGATCCACGAAGTACACTGCTGAGGGGAGCAGCGGGTGGGTCAGGAGAGGTCTGCCGCGCCATGTGGTCACCTCCGGGGCAGGCGGAAATTGAACTCATGCGGAAGCGGCTTTAGATTCTCAGTGCAGTGCTTTAACCCGCTGCGCCACCAGGGAGGGCCAGCCTAAAAGTTTTTAGTTCCCAAATTTAAATTTCTCCTACTCACTGCAGCAAATATTAACACTTATCTACCTATAAGTCAGTCAAAGAAGAAGAACCAAAACTAAATCACTGGATAGTACCTGGGCTTCTAGACCGAGCATCCATGGTGAATGGCTATATCATCAAGGTGCTTTATTCATTCATTCCTTTATTATTTTCGTAGATATTTATTAGACCTCCCTGGTGGCGCAGTGGGTTGGGATGCAGCACTGCAAGCTAGTCTCAGCCACTTCAGTGCCAGTTTGATACGTGGTCCTGGGAGGTGACCACATGGTGTGGCAGACCTCTCCTGTCTTGCCCGCTGCTCAACTCAGCAGTGTCCTTTGTTGATCTGCCTGTTCTGCTCCCCACTCTGTCTCTAGTGAAGCCTCTCAATGCCCCTGCACCTCTGGTCTGTACCCCAGTTCCGTAAGCATAGATAAATAAATCTTTAAAAATATATATTTATTGAAGACCTATGTGGCTAGCATGTAACAATTAAAGAAGATAAAGTGAGAAGTAAAACATACTTCTTCTATTTTGGAAATCCAGTCTCTGAAGAGACAGCCAAGTGAATAGGCAAAGTAGACATAATAAAACTGCATGGTGTGACAAGAGCACGCTGAAGGCATTAAAAGAGCACCAGGCAGGGGAACAGAGGTAGCTCTAACGCAGAGCGTAAGTGGGAGATGAGCCTTCAGGGACAGACAGCAGGTTGTCAATCAGGGGACAGCTGAGAGCTGTGGACGCG
Source organism: Condylura cristata (assembly GCF_000260355.1). Taxonomy (NCBI): domain Eukaryota; kingdom Metazoa; phylum Chordata; class Mammalia; order Eulipotyphla; family Talpidae; genus Condylura; species Condylura cristata. The sequence continues at coordinate 16,952,615 of NW_004567114.1, forward strand.
AGAACGAGAAGGGCATTCTAGGTAAAATTGATTTTGCCAAGGCTCAGACTATGCAAAAGCAGTTTATTTGTATACCTGGGAGTGGCAGAGTAGCTGGAGTGAAGAGATACACTAGAATGACAGCTCCTTAAGTTTCATTATTGTTCATGAAAACTTGGCTAATGAGCACCAACTTAATATCCTGCTCTATCAGACTTCTCTCCTTCTTCCCCTCCAGCCCCCCATCAGCAACATCCACTGCATTTCCTTTGGGAACTGGATGCATGGTTCAGGCTCACGTGCAAGGCCAGGCTGGGTTTTCCTCCAAAGCGTACATTCAAAACTGTGCCTTGCTTCTTTAAGAGAAGGGAACAATTCCTCTGCCCCTATACATTAGGCGAGGCCTATATTAAAAATAATAATTCATACTATCCTATTTTAAAATATGTATTTCATATTTTTAATCCACATGTTGAAATTACTTGCTTCTGTATTAGGACTCATAAAACTAAAGATAGGTATTATAATAACTTTCAATAAAATATCTCTCTGGCGGGAACCCTTTTGGTTCCTTTCCTGAAAGGTTTATTTTTTTTTAATGCAATTAAAATCCCCCCCCCCCCCCATGAATGTTTATTGAAATTACCTTAGAATAAACTGGGACAGAAGAAAGCTCAAAACTCTGTCCACCCAAGTAAATTTATAGGTATATTTACCTTCCAATTCCCTAAGTTCCACAAAGCCCAGCTTCTCATTTTCCTCCAGTGACTTATTGTGTCTATAACCACTTGTTTCTAATTATTTACTCTGCCCTATCTTAGCACAGGGGTGTTTCTACATCGTTCTTTATTGTTGTCTATTATTTGACACAGAGAAAAATGTCTGCAGCTGAGGTCAGAACAGCTCAAGATAGTCTCACTGTGTCCCCTCCAGATTGCCAAGATGCCTATGTGTGGCTTCAAATCCCACCCTTTAGTTCTTTATCTTATACTGAGAATAGGTTAATCATTTGGGGGCATAATCATTTTCCTTCACCCAGTTCCTTGGAAGCATGGTGATTTGACCGAGATTAAGCACAAGATAAAATAAGTCCTGCCACAGAACAGCTTTATGAAATTATAAATAACATACTCAAGAATGATGATCGCCTTTCTTCCAGTGAAAAAGGAAAAGAGAAAGGCCCATAAATATTCTGCAGTCCCACAGAAAACAGCCATACATCTCTGCAGCTGCTTCATGCTAAAAAGAATTAAATTCCTCCAAATGCTGGGATTTCAGTTCTTTCTCATCTCTACTTCCATTTTGAGGTGGATGTGGAGTTTTGTGTATCACCTACAGGGGAGGGTCTCAACCAGCTTCATGATCACTGATTCTATTTAAATAAAGGATGTTGGAAATAATTTTAATTAAATAAGAACTCTCTAACTCCAGGTAAATCTACAGCCTATAGTGAGATTTGAAAAATTCGATCACCTCAATTTAAAAGCATCTATTAAGATTTTTAAAATCAAATTCTTGCAATTATATGACTCCATTTTTGACTAAAGCTAGTAAATAACCCTCCTTCATTCTGTCACATGCAATTGGGTGCTTTTTATAGACTGAACCAAAGCTAGAGAAACAGTGAAGCTTGGGCCACTTTTCTTTGGTTGTTGTTAGAAATATTAATCTCATCTTTCTCTCTCTAACAAGCCCAAACTCAAGCCAGATACAAATGCAACCTCAAAACACAGCAAGGTTGTATGAGTGTGGTTGTTTATACCCCTATTTTATTCTGAACATCCCCTTAGAATCATCTTCCAAAGAAGCAACTGACATTAATATTTGAAAGTGAAACATATGCGATTTTAGCTTGTCATACTCAAGTGTCAGATTTAGGGGTTTATCACGAGATAGATTACAAAGGATGGAGACTAGGAGATTCTGGCCTGGTGAAGATGCTTTCTGTGTAGTGCTGTGCCTCACTACCCTGTGCTGAGTATCTTTACTAGAACTATACCCTATGAAACTTAAGTCCATTTCAGGAGTTCATGCCACTACGGTTTTTTGCGAAATTACCTTACTCTCTTCTCTCTACCCAGTCCTGGAGGTACTCATTCGCTAAATAAGCTATGAATGCAAACATGTTTTATTTGGCTTTCCCTGGAAGGAGAAGATTTTAAAGAGAATTAGAAAGCCGTGGGTAAATACAATTGCATCAGTATGAACAAAGTTAGTTAACTGAAACAAGACTCCAGACGAGAACAATATAAAAGACAAAACCAAAAACATTTTTCTCAATATGATTTTACTTATGGATGCATTTGTGGGGTTCCCAGCCTTCTTTCTTCTTAGAACTATTGTCTCTGTGCTCAGAGTTAGCTGGTCAGCTAATTGTGCAGTCAGGCAGGAGGCCTCTCATAAGGGCAAAAGTCTGAGCAACATACTGGGAAATCAGTATCTGCTGAAAAAAGGTCTAGATAGTATGGCCAGTTTAGCAAGATCATCTAAAATACCTTAGTTGTAAAGATTAACAGGAAGTGAGGTCAGAGTAGAGAGCAGAGATAATATGCTTTGACTAACAGGAAGAATGCCCCCCATGCTCCATCACCAGGCAATAGCCCCTGGTCACTCCACGCTAGTGTGCACCAGAGGCGAAGGCCTCCCTGATAACACCCCAAGATCATGCATTCACTGCCTGCTTGTCCACCTTTGAATTTGCCTCTAAGTGCCTTTCAATAGGGCTATATGTTCCTTTCCTGGGACAGCACCTCAAGGCTTCTCATTGCTCCAACTCATGTGGACTTTGAGTACTTTGAGTACTCTGGCTTTCATCCTGTGTTGCTCTCCAGGCTGCCCTCAAATAGGGACTCATTCAGCCTTCCTTCAGAAATGTTTGTGTCTGTGATGTGCCATGCACGGAGCTGAGGGCGAGGCAGACCCAATCCTCATCTTCATGTAAATCATACTGTGGGCATTTGATCGAGGATAATCAGAAAACACTAGATTGCTGTTAAGGCAGTGGCTGCACAAATTTAAAATTAATAAATAGTACTACTACAAAAAATTGGTTATATATCCACTGACACTAAAGAGATTCCATAGAAATCCAAGAAAAATAGTATTACCCATTTTCTTTAAATTCTGTCCACACTTAATAGCCTATACATTCTTCTTACTCTCCTCCACAATGTATATACATGAGCAAGATAAAGAATGGTGCGATTTACAATAACTTTTGCTAATGAATTAATCTTTAAGGAAATCCCTTTGCCAACTCAAAATTTAATTAACAGTAGAAAACCAAACTAAGCTTAACCAAATTTTGTACCAAGGATCAGGGTCCTTTATAACTACCTTTTAAGAGTTTCAGGATAATATAAATAAACATGGTGCATCTTCTTTCCCCTTTACAGTTTTAAGATTTTTCCTCCCACCTGCTAAAAAATAAGGAAGGGTGGGATGGATCAAGAGAAAGGGGCGGGAGAAGAGAGTGGGAAGAGGGGGGATTAATCTATTTGTTGTTCAAGGCAGCCTGACAGAGGGAAGAGGAGTATTGAACCACAGAAGATTAAGCAAACTTCAATGTACCTTCCCAAAAGCAGGAGGAATGTAATGCTACGTGGTGTTCCACTGATAAGCAAATCCCTCTAAATCCTTTCAATTTATTTCTTGGCCCTGAGAAATTACATATTATTTAGAAGGCGAGGAAAAAAAAAAAAACACCTAACCACATACCATCTCTAGGAATAGATTAGGTGCCTATTGATTATATAAAGGTCTGGCTTTAAGGGCTGTTTTTCTTATTGGTACAGTCCTCTTTAGGGCTGCTAATCACAAAGGCTTGGCTTTCCACTGTAAACTTTGGGCTTTCCCCATACCCTTCGTTCAGTTTTAGGGTCTTACATCCCTCTTTTTAAAGTCAGGATTCCTTTTCTAAATGGGCCTTTTATTCCATTGTTATTACTAAAATCAATCTGTTTCTAAAGGGCCAGTGACTAAACAAATATCACTATGCTCCCCCAGTACTGATAGAGATAGCTGTTGTAAATGCTAAATGTTAAATTTAAATGCTCAAATGCTAAATGAGAGTCACCATCATGGAGCATCAATCAACCTTTATTTTTTGGAGCCAAAATGGTGGTATGATTCATTTATCCATGTTGTTGTTTTTGTGCTACAATTCAGGGGGAAGAAATGGTTTTCAAAAAAACAAAATAGGGAAAATATAATATTTCTTTATGAGAACTTAACCTTTGTGTAAACTAACTTTATGACCCAATACAGAAGAAATAACCCTTTCTGGAAGGTGGAGATCACAACTTAGGAGACATAATAAAACCCAATTACGAGAGGAGGATAAGGACTGGCAGGAAAAAGCCAGTCCTAGACACTGGCCAATGAAGCTAATAACAGGTGTAAGGCAGCCATTACACCAGAGCAAATAGTGGTTCTCAATCTTTGTGTCATAATGAATCAAGGTATATTGGATGAGTAGGAAAAGAAGGAGAGGAAGGGCAGAAGGTATTGGAAATCAAATATACCAGCTAGTAATTATTTTATCTATGGCAGTTTACTTTTACAGAAAAGATTGTATGAAGCATGTAAACACTGGCAGGTATGTCAATGTAAAAAATAATTGAGAATAACCACCTTGAAAAACTAGGCATCCCTGCCATTCATGCCTAGTAAATAAGATACTAAGACAGAAATATAAGTTCTAGACAATATAAAGACTAGAAAGAAGGGCACATCAGTACAAGCCAAGAGTTAGTATGGGGCATGGCAAACTTGCCCAGAACAATGAAAATCAATGAAGTGAATGTAAGATACAACTGATAAGACAGGATTGTGTTTCCCCTTATTACATGGACAAGAATATCTCCGCCTTGGCCATGCAATGTAATATCAGAAAAATCAGGTTAGAGCATAGCACCAGTTAAAGCAAGGTTTGTACCCTTGACACTTGATTTAACAAAACCCTAAGGAGTTACAGGTAATCTGCAGTGAGTAAGTCTGACCTAAACTATAGGGAAGAATGAGTGTCAGCTGAAGGACATGATATCAAATTGCAAGAGAGGAAAATGCAAAGAATTTCAGCTTTACATTGAGAATATAACCCAATTACTCATATGTAGAAGACAATTCCAAATACACACAAGAAAGATTGAAGGTGGATTAAAACAAAGCTCTTGGACTTTATGATGAACCTGAAGTTGGAGAAACATTTCAGGTACTTTTGCTTCAGAAATCCAGGAATCCAAACAGACTCACACTCAGAAGCCACTTCCTCCACCTTAGATATTGATTCAAAACTACTTTAAACAGCAAAGCCAACCAAACTTACCCGGATGAAGAGGCAAGATCTTTCACTTATTTCTGATGGATAGTGAGGCTAACAATTTTCCCTGTTCTTGTTTATAAGCAACATTCAGTCACTGTCAAAGTGGGTACAGTGGGTACTGGACCTAAATGTGGGTGACACAGGGCTCCGTGACCACAAGGGTCTTGTGCTAGATTTAACGTTCTGTATCGCCATCTTGAAATTCTTTACCATCTTATTTTTGAATGTGAATTTTGTGTCCGTGAGATAATGGAGCTTATGCATAAGTATATGGAGTGAATGCACCTCATCTACATACAGAGTTCCTAATGATCCAAGAGTTTAGGATTGTGGAGACCACTGTATAGTCTGTAAATATTTAGCAAAATATCTTTTTATTTTTAAAATTTTTTACTGGAGGGTTGCTATTATTATTATTATTTAAGATTTACTTATTTGTGCATACAGAACTGGGGTACAGGCCAGAGGTGCAGGGGTGATGAGAGAATTCACCAGAGACAGAGTGGGGAGCAGAGCTGGCAGATCGACGAAGTACACAGCTGAGGGGAGCAGCGGGCGGGCCAAGAGAGGTCTGCTGTGCCATGTGGTCACCTCTGGGGTGGGCGGGGTTCGAACTCATGCTGAAGTGACTTTAGCTTCTTAGGGCTGTGCTTTAACCTGCTGCGCCACCAGGGAGGGCTTGGAGGGTTGTTATTATTTTCTAGGCACGAGTGACTAGGGATAAAGTCTTAGTCCAAAGCTGACCTCATTTGCATTTCCCTCTCTTAAGATTTCAGACCATGTCCTGTGATATAAAAACACAGGTACGTGTGTTAAATCTATTGAATAAGTGGGAGCATTGACACCCTAATAGGTTATACTTTCCTTTTCATCCAGAAGTTGCATAGAAGGCAGAGAGGAGGGAACAGTGTTCTGAGGTTTGAGGAACCAGGAAAGCCTTTCTTATTTCCCCAAATGAGTCAACCACTTTCATTAAAATTGATGACATGAAAAGAAAGGAAAAGAGGGCAACCCGGAGATCTATGTCCTCTCATTCTACCTTATTCATCTATAAGCTGAAGTTAGAATGTATTGGTAGAAGAGGCAAGCATCAAGAAGTGAAATGACATAGGTGATTTAGTTTTGTTCAGTAGCTCCACTCCTTCCAAGAACAAACTACATAGCATTTATTTTGGTGGATTCTGAATGAGTTAAATGTTCTTATATCGGCATTTAAAACTGGCATTGCAGAGCATAAATGGTAACATTCATGTTAATAATTATAAAGTGTAGCTGTTCTTTACTGGTCATGGTGTCAAGCAAATAAAAGACACCATGACAAGTAAAGAGACTGTAGAAAAGAGCTCCAACTTTCAGCACCTCTTTTTTTCCTGCTCTTCGCTTCACTCTATAAAGGGCTCCTTAGTTTCCTTCTGCTCTGGTTCCACAAATTATGCAGTTGCCCCTGAGAACAATGCTGCAAAATGTTTTTGAATAGACCAAAGGGAACTGACATGGTTTTCAGAAACTCAAATTATGACAAATAGTTTATGTTCCTGAAACTAGGTCCCCTGTGTTTCACTCCTGGCCTCACCACTGAGGGTGGAAACAAAGCTTATTCTCGCAGGGCTCTTTGGGAGAAATTGCATCACATCTCTACCACACTGGCATAGCTCTGAAGTGCCTGTATCCCCACCCCACTTCCTCTGCATCTGCTGAGACCACTGTTGAGTACGGTACTAGGAAACATCCCATAAAATGTTCCTGAATGTTGAATATTCCACTTCTTTCTAATTCAGAGAAGGGTTTCAGTGCAGCCTCTTTATACAAGAATTATGATTTCAGGGTTCACTGAAAAGTGTACAGTGTATACTTAAAATACACAGAGGTAGTACGGTAGGTGGATCGCAAAATCAGAATTAAGGATTGACCATACAGAACCTGGAGCCCATGTTCATTAGCTGGGATGCAAACATCTGTTGGCAAAAGTGGGCTGTTCTCAAAAAGGCCTTGCTGGAAGTTAGTCAATAAGAACCAGATCTGCTGAGTCAGTGGCATCTTTAAAAACTGTGTCAGAAGAATATTTTTAATTTACACTCTGCCTCTTAGAAAGAAACCAATATGTCATTTTCTGGGACTTTTTTTTTCCATCTAAACATCTTTATTTAGCTTTTTCTATCCCCCCTTACCCTCTGGTCTTTAAAGGAGCAAAAGAGAAAGAGTCTTGTTTGTATTAGTATTGATTCAATCACTTTGAGCAAAAAATAAACAACTAATACAGCAGAGTGGCTTTAATGACAATCTTTTATGGGATCAAGATCTCTAAGCTACACAGTGTCTCATTCTAGGTGATTGGAAATAAACAGAAATCCATAAAACAGGATTACTGGGCAATAAACAAGAGAAGCTCCATTCATAATTTAAGAAGCTCCTTCTCATGCATTCATTACTGAAGAATGCACTCGAGCCTCATTCTATTTTTACAGCAGCATAGATTTCCTCCCAGCACACAGTCTCTCACTTTTTTTTGAGAGGTACTAAAAAAGGGTTTAACATATATTAAAAAGTTCTTATGTTCCTAAGGTTACAGAAGGAACCAAGAAAAAAAAAAAGAAAAAAAAAAAGATCTAATAAGCATACTAGACAAGGGTTGGTTCTTCAATCACATCCCATGGCAGACCTGATTACGACCAGCCAAGGACCCACATTCCTGATGGAAGATGGTCCCTGTCTTCCAACAGTTTACAGGTAGCACAGAAGGCAGATGGTAGAGAAATTGCCAATGTCCACTGTTCTCTTCCTCTTCGCAAGGACTGGGCTTGTGAGCATCCTAACCTACATTCCTTTGCAGATGTGTAGCAACCAGCTACATAATAGGATGAGTAAAGGAGTCTGCTGGAGTAAAGGAGTCTGTTGGAGGTCAGGAAATGCTTATTCAACTCCTTGTACAATAGAAAGATTTAGCTGATACAACAGCTCTCCTTTCTTCCTAGGGTTTGTGTGGAACATTTGGAGTGTAAGCAGCCACTTTGTGACCATGAGATGACAACTGTTAAGGCAAAGGCATGATAAGCCTGAGAAATACATGCCATGAGCACAAGCCAGCAGTTTTCCACTTTCTAGCATCCAGAATCTTGTTATGGAGAATAATTATCCTTTCTGCAGTCAGTACAGGTCAAGTTTTCTGTTATAAAAAATTAAACTCAATCATGATGAAGAGAGAACAACTCACAGAGAACAGAGACAGAGGGCAGGTGCCTCTGCCTTTGTGTGTATCTGTTCACTAGGTGGCATTTTAATAACAGCCAGAAGTGGACTCTCCAGTGACTATAGTGCTCTCATATGCCAATTATCTGGCCCAGATGAGTAGTCCAAAAGGAATCCAAAGGAGGAGAGATCCTTTTGGGGAGGTATACGCAGTAAGTAGAGAGAAAAATTTTCACCTCAGTATGGAAAAAATTTCTATCCAATTATCTTGGATGGAATTACTGAACTGACTACTGCTGCCTCCTGCTGCCTTTCATGCCTCTGCCTGTGAAGGTATTACTCTCCAGAAACAAGCCCAAACCCTTCACTTAATCTTCAAATCCTTCCTCTCCCATCTGACAAGGCCCAGGAAGAACCTCTCTAAAATATTCTGATTTTCATTTCATTTGCCCTGGTTGTTTACTTGGATGAATAAGACTCGCAACAGTGTAGTCCCAAAAGGGAAGGTTCTATGGTCCCTGCTCCACCTAATGAAGGGTAGAAGTGAGCAGCGAGGAAAAGCTCAAATGGTTGAGAGAGAAGACTTAGAGAGATGTCTTGGAGGAGACATATGGAGGAGAAAGACATGTTTGTAGGCCCTGGAATTGCACCAGGACTTGGGGGACATTGAATGAGACACATGGGGTTGAGACATATAGAGGGGGGCACCCTGCGGAAGTGACAATGGTAGCTTTTATCTTGACTTGGACTCTGATTGTGCTCATTTTTTTTCCAGAGTTGCATGGGCCTTTTTTTTCTCATTCCTATGGGAGGAAATACCTTAGGCAAACTATTGGGTCTTAATGGCTCCCACTTTGGGTCAACACTGTTTGCCTGGACATTTAGCCATAAGGAGATGGGTAACATTGGGAGCTTCATTTGGAATCTACATTTCTTCTCTACTCTCTATTGTGCACTAATCCTATTAGAGTTCTTTTCTATGCAAGATCTTAAACACTCAGAGTGGGTTTTGTCTTGATATGGCAGGTACTTGAACCTACTTAGAATGTGCCAGGTTTGGGGGTCCTGGAGGGCTCCACATTCCCACCATTTCATAAATACCTCCCATGCTCTAGACAAGCCCGGTGAGTTCCTGACAAAGTCCTGGCTTGGACAGCGGCTTACCCAGCTCTGTTAGCATTTTATCTGTATACCTGGTAAGGTTTTAAATATCCTCTGAGGGTACAATAAAAATACATTTTTATGCTGCTTTTTCTTGATTCTTAAGGCTGAAAAATGAAATACTGTAGTCTGAAACCTTACCACTTTGACTCTTATGTAACATACCTACATCCAGTATTACATGCATGTGATTACATGTACACATTTTGCTATCACATATATCTGACTTATCTATCTTCCCCTTCTACTTGATATTCACTTGCAGGAGGGAAGGGATGTTGGCTAGTGGTCTAGAGCAGGGCAGAGCTCATTGGCCCAGATGAGACCCAAAGCAATTTACCTTGCAATTCTGTAATGAAATACCAGGGATTCAAGTACTTATTTGTAGAACTATAGCTTTAAAGTCAAGTCCAATATCATTCAGTGATATGAAAATTGGTATAATTTAATATCTTAATAGACCAGTCTTTGATAAAATATCCAATTAAGTGCCAAAAGAAGAGATTTGGGTTTTGCTTCACATTATCAGATCTATCCTTATCTGAGAAGACTAACTTTTAGTTCTTTGGGTGCACTAGTCCTCTCTCAAGTAGAATTCTTTAAGTAGAATTCTTTATATGAAGGAAAGTGAGAGTAAGTGTAATCGCACTGGATAAATATCCTGTAAAATGACTTCAGCAATTATGTTGTTTGTAAGTACCTCTGAGTCCATTAAGATAAACATCTATCTTTGAATATTCACATTAATGCACTAGACTGTTCTTTCCTAGATAAATTTTACTTGAACATTGTGCAGTTAACACAATTTATCATCCATTGCTGCTTTTCCCTTTGATGCACACATCAATGCATGTAGGGGACCATGTTTAAATGGTGCTAGTCACAGAGTACACATTAGCACACAAAGCATTCTCTAAACATCTTTAACTGCAGAATAAATATACTTTAGTTTTAAATACACTCCTAGGCCATATACCCAGGAACAAAATGGACCAGACTTTCAATTGTCCATATAAGTAATATCTTCTAGGAAAAGATAGCAAATATTTGCTTTTAAAATGGTTTTAACAAGCTTCCAATTATTCAGCCCAGAGAGATCCTAGTAGAATCTAATTCCCCAGTTACCTCTCTTTGAAAAAAGTCTCTTTTTAAAATCATAGGCTTTATCTAAAGTTTTATCTGTATTTTAAGCTTGAATCCTAGTTTCATTATTTTTTTGCAGTGAAATTGCTCAGAGAAAGTGCTCAAGAATTGCCAGTTATTATTCAGAGCAGGAGAGAAGGCAGATATAATCCTATACAGGGAGTGGTCTTATTTTGTCATTGGTGGCTAGAACTAGTTACTTACATGACCAGTGTAAATTTGACAGTCAGTATTTCAGCATAGCAGGAAAACAGATTAATGGAATAGACTATGGACCTACTGTTGAAGTGGAGTGCTGGAACCTTCTGCGATCCCAGATCTCAATTGATCTTATCGTATGGACAAATGATGTGGAGGCCAAGATGATATATTCATTTGCCTAGAAACAAATTCTTTGTATTGAGAATAATTCTGTTTAGTGGGCTTCTCGCATACCCCCAGCTGTGACCAGGTTGGTGTCTCACCAGTTTGTAATGCTTCAATTCTTCCTGAGAAGGTATTTTGGTGGAAATAAAAATGGTGTCTGAAGTGGTCTCAGTTCTCAAAATGTTTACAACTCAGTAGGCAAATGTTTGGGATAAAAAATGCCCTTAAATAACAGTTAAAATTCAAAAAGTTTCTCACAGGTGATGGAGGAAGGACCATAGGGGAGACATCACAAGATTGAGTCGCATAAAGGGGACAGGCAGAAGATGCTAGTGCAGCAACTGACAAAGCCTGATATCCAGGATGCCCGGGAAGCCTGGATGTCTCCAAGAAGTCCCAGCAGATAACAGACTGTAGGGGGCTGTGCCTGAAGCTCAGACCCAAAAGGTAAAAAGATAAGGACATGGAGACAAAGCTCATCAGGAAATCTCCGGTCCTCTCAAGTTCTACCTAGGCTCACAAGGAGTGAGCCCCTCCCAAGGAGAAGCTGCCTCTATCAGGACAGTCTCTCCACCAGCACAGGGCAGCTGTTCCACTGCCCACCTGTGACTATGCAGGTGCTTCTTTCCACCCACTCTCTCCCTCTGCAGGACAGCAGCCTCCTTACCTGCCTGTGACCATGCTGGTCTCTGCATTGACCTCCCCCAGAGGAGGCTGCTCTCGCCTTAGGCCATCTGCCTGCAACTATGCAGGCCTCTCCCTCTGCAAGCCTGTCCCTTTTGGGGCAGCTCTTCCTGTCCGCTTGTGCCTATGCAAGTGTCTTTCCCTTTTCTGTCTCTTTCTAATAAACTTACTATTTAAATTTAACTGAATGTCTCATGAAGAATCTCTCCATGTGCTGCTGAAAGAGGAGCTCCGGTGAAACCTTTCCCAGGGTGAACCCAAGAAACCCAAACTCAAAAAAACGACATCACAGGGAAGAACAGTAACTCTGACTGGAATGGCACAGAACTCATGAAGATGATGGCCTTCAGTTTGGCTTCCAAAGGATAATAGAATGTTAACAGGCAGCACTGGGGACAAATGAGTAGCACAAATTAATGCACAGACACAGAAAGTAAAAAGCAGCGAATGGGAATAAGGAACTGATTGGATTGACTGGTGTAGAAAGTTAAGTATGGGGAAGTTGTGTACACACAGACACACAAACACACACACAGACATATACATGGGAGTGGGGGGAACAGGACAGAGACAGAGACAGAGAAAGAGAGATCAAGAGAGATGGTGAAAGAGAGAGAGCAGCAGAGAAGTCATTTCTGTTCCAGGGAATCATACCTCTGTTACTTGAAAAGCAAACCAAATCAAATGGACACTAATAATGCACCAGCAACGCGATATTTTTATACAGATGCTAGTACATGTTGGTTGTTTAAAATCAGAAGCAATGCACTTTCCAGGTATTTAAAGAAACAGGTCAATCTAATTTTCACTGCTGGGGACACAGTAGAACAAGGACATTATTGCATACTCTTTAGTGATGAATGAAATGCGTTTCTACCTCCTCTAAGTAAGGTTGCCAGGAAGCCCTCCCAAAAGTATGTGCATAAGAATTCCACCCTCAGGTTTGCAATTCATCCTGTGGAGTTTCTCTGCCTTCCAGCTGAATAAAGTTTAGCCTGAAAGATGGCTAATAGGCCTCACAGAGCCGCTTGGAGTCCTGTTGACGTGATAAATGCCACATGTTAGAATGGTTGCAGCCGCACCTGAGACTGTATGTGTGTGTCTGCATATATGTGTGCATGTGTGTGACTATAACAGAAACAGAAAAGGGGCAAAGTTAGATTTAACAGCCCAATAGATTCCCAGTTGGAACACACTTTACTGAAGAGAAAGTTACATAAAAGGAACTTGGGCAGCTTTCAACACCATCTGGGCCATGCTGTGCTCATTTGAGCTTTACCTGCTTAAAAAAATGGCAACACAACAAAAAGTGCCTCCAAATACAACTAGACAAGGGATTTTCAGATTCTTTGGAGATCAGATGCTCTTGTCTTCAAACATGTGCAGCATATCTTCGGTTCTATATCATACGAGACAGCGTTTCTTTTTTAAAGTAGCCAAAAGAGCCTTCCAAAGTTCAAGTTCTAATCTTTGGAAGAAAAGAAAGATGTGCAAAAAATAACCCCCATAGCTTTTAAATAGAATTGAAAGAGATTTCCAAACTACTTAATAGTTTTCTATCACCTTTAACGGTAAAATATAACCCCCTGATTCTGAAACCCCTTAAGCTAAAGCAGGTGTTTCTAAACCTAAAGCATTATCTGACCAAAGAAAGACAAGAGAAGAGTGCTCCAGGCATAGGTCTAAACTCAGGCCTGAGTAACAAGGGAAACAAAAGAGAACCATCCATCAGAGCCAAGGTTGGGAGAGTAAATATCCGACAACCAGTTTATAACTAGAGAGGCTTTCAGCCCTTGCTTTGTCTTTTGAACTAAACCAGTATCCACTTCCATCTTTTTCCTAAGACATTCATGTGTTGGCAGTAGAGGGTTTGAAGGAGGAGTTGTTTCCTTTTATCAAAATGGGGGGTAATATTTTCTTAGAAGACAACTTGCCTGTGAAGCTTTAATTGCCAAGACTCAGTACCCCATCAGCCCATGTTTATCTTTTTCATGTCCTAGAAGGGTGATGAGATTACTGAGGAGTCAAAATAGCAGTGGTCATAGAATGAATCAAGAGGTACTACAGGGTTTCCTTTCCTCACAAAGCTATGGCAAAGGCTTGATCAGCAAAATTCAATAAAATACAAACAGCTGATGGTAAAGGAAAGTCTAAGTACACACATGATACTGTTAGAATTTTACACCACAAATGCATGCAATGACATTGCTTTTGATCACATTTTTACTGTTGAAAACAAGAAACTTGTACAACAGACAAAACAGACAAAATAGTTTCTTTGAAAATTTTAGGAGTCATATTCTCAGAGTCACGTTGCAGAATGCTTTTCTATATCTGTTTTTTTTTTTTAGTGGATGTCAACAGTAGATGACATTCCATAGAGAAGAGAGCAAGGGGAATTGGAAAAACAGCCCTTCCCCCATAAGCAACCGCATTTGGTCTTCAAGGACCCCCAGAAGACCAGGCCTGTAAGCAGGCAGTGACTTCATTGTAATGCAAGCTCTCTTTTATCTTTTTAAATCCCTCCTCTGATTCATAAAAAAAACAAATTGGAACAATTTCAATTCCCCTCCCAACTAAAAAAAAAAAAGAACCTCCGGGGCAAAAAATTTTTTCCTAGTTAACGATCAGTTAGCTGAAAGGCTGGGCAACAAAGACCTGCAGTCTAGTCACTAACTGCCAGTTAATGCCCACTCTATCAGTCAGTGCTGTTTAAATAGAACAAGACATATGCCAGGCTCTCCACAGAGGCTGGGTACCAAAATCATATCATTCAAAACACACTTCCCTGAGGCAAAGCTCTCAGGACATTCATGCCATCACAGCAGTCATTTTTCTGAAAGATACACAAGGAGCAAAGTATCCCCTTGTTCTAATTCTCATCAGAGGGACTTTGACTGGAGAAGACAAATCCCTTAATCTCCTAGGTCTGGGAGAGAATCAGTGTTGAACACCACACAGAGACCAAAGGGGACATTTCAAGGAGAAGTTGCTGAATCCATCATTACCTACTCCATATGCCTAAGTTTTTATCACTTTGGGTCAGGGTAGCCACCTGTTGGTGTCATACGGTATGAAAGAATAAATCATTGAAAAATCTAAACTCAGATATTAACGGAAACAGGGTTCTTCTCTCCAGGCTTAACTAGATTCACTTTCTTTCTTCTCTGTATGTTGTAATCTCATGTAAGTTGTATCTTAGCTCCCACATTCCTAGGCTTGAAGACCATACCCTGGAGACTTTAATACTCTTGGCTAAAAGTTTTGAGGTGGAATTTGCTAAGATTTTAGAATTCTAAAGCAAGAGAGGATGAATCGCTGTCATATACCAAATCCGTGTCATTCATTTAAAATACTTCCAAGGATTTTAATGCATGTCTGAATGAGCAAAATGAATATTGTCTCTCATGAAATACTATATACTGGACCCATCACATTGGTGAACTTGTTCCAAAAATGTTTAAGGGATGAAGATAATCATATTTTTCATTTGAGCAGGAATTTTACTCTTAAAATACTATTGATATATGATACAATCTTGTAACTCCCAGAGGTCATTGTCCAGGTTATGACAGAGATAGGACTAAACTTAGGTGTCTTGGCTTCCACTTTTATTTTTGCTCTATGAAACAAAGGGGGAAAGAACAGACTTATGGCTAATGGAATGAATGTGGCTTGACTACCACAGACAAGAGAGAGAGATAACTTATACCTTCTAAAATGTAGTCAACTTGTTATTACAGCTTCCCCTCTTAATTGCAGTTCTCTTAATTGGCAACTTGATTAAGATACATGCTTTCAGGAAGTAAGAACACATTTAATATATATAGCACAATGTGTCATGCTTCCAAGGAATAGAAGAATTTTTAAGCTGTGGAAGGAATCCTACATGTATTAGCTTTAGTGGTTAAGAATAAGGTGGTTCATTCTTATGCATTTAACACATTCTGTAAGATTATTCATTCACCTGAAATGAGGCAAGGAAATTAGAAATCACATTACTTCAAAGTAGGTGAGGCAGAGTAGAATAAAGCTGTAGAACACTTGAAGGAGTCTCTTTTCCACTACGTCCTTGTCCATGCAATAATAGAGAAATAAATACATTCTGAAGAATAGCCCAAGTAAACAGGAATGATTTTGAATTTTTTCTGTAAGCAGTATAAACACCTGATTATTGGTTTTGGTGGTGGAGGTAGGGGGAACTCTGTGGGAAAGCTGCTTCCATAAAAGTGGGTTCAATGAGTACCCTGAGTCACCAAAACACAGGCTGCCAGTTCTTGCTGAATTTCACCATGTCTCTGCTCCAGATTGAAAAAAATGAAGCGAGCCAAGAGAGATGAAGCTCTTGCCTTTATGCTTAGAATACTATCATAGATTACAGAAGTAGAATACTGGGGCTGAGGGAAATAAGAACATGACATACATTCTCCTTACTTATATATTTTCATGGAGCATGAAGAGAGGAGTAAATGCTGACATTGGTTATTGCTGGGCAGTAGCAACAATAAACATCCCTGCTTATTTTAGTGCACCCTTTGGTATATCTCAGAAACTACAGATTTTTTCTCATAATGTACCCATAACTAACCTCCCTACCTCACACCCATTCTTTAAAAGACAGTTTTTCTTTTCTTAATTACAAACTGGTCATTTGACTAAGATCAACCAATCCATTATATATGATTTGGCTAGTGATCAAGAAAGAAAGAAATGGATAGATAAAGAAAGTAGTATCAGCAACCAGTAGAAATATCTCTAGCTTTAGTAAGACAAAACCATATTAACCCCTAAAGTAATCAGGTTGCAAAGCTAGACTTATAGCTAGTTTTAAGGGCTGTATCAATTATTATTTTTTTAAAATTGCTTTTTGAACTAGAAATTGCAATGTGCTTTAGTCAAAAGTGATACGTACATTTTATGTACACAAAAATCAAGGTAACATCAGAGATTTTCTAGAACACTACTCTCCAAAGGTTTGTTTGAGGTGGTAGTAGGTAAAGACATACTCTTGATGACCTATGTGTTCACATTTTGGGACACTGATGTGACCCTTTAGTTTCATAGATACAAAGATAAGCTAAAATCTCTCTCTCTCTCTCTCTCTCTCTCTCTCTCTCTCTCTCTCTCTCTCTATATATATATATATATATATATATATAATATAGAAAGGTTCTAGGGTGGATTTTTTTTTTATAGTCACCACAGTAACAAGTAAAAATAAAATTATGTACTATATACAATTGTGTGCCAGGCACTGTGCTAATACTTAATGTGTTCCAGTCCATTTAATACTGCCAACAGTGTATGAAGAACTTTTATCATTGATATTTTTTACAGAAGAAACTGAGGTTTGTAGAACAGGTACTCAGTGAAAAAGGTGCAGTTATGACCCAGATTTCTCTGACACCCAAGTCTTCTTATCTACTCAACTGTGGTTAGAAGCAGGGTAGAAAGGAGGGATCCATAAAAGGGGATTTAAGCCTGAGCAAATCTAACACAGTGACATGGGCTATCTGAGGCTCAAGCAGGAATCACTATATACCACACAAAAATGCATGAGTAATTTGATTTGTATTTTGAACTAGACAACCCAAGACTACATTTAGATGCTACAATGAATGAGAGTCTATATGTCTATATTTTGAGCTACTTCCTACACATTTTTGGAGTCTACAAGTGGCAAAGCAAAAGTCTTCTTCATTACTTCATGTGGTAATATAAACTGCATTTGAAATACTTTCTAGGTATTTCAAGTTTATTCCCTGATACTTTTCCTGCAGGATAGGAGAGCTTAAATGCTCCACACTGCCTGTTTGCATCAATTCATGCCACCTCATTTGATATGTGTACTAAATACTGGGTGCTCACCCTCAAAGGGTAGATAAGCCATATTGCAGTGGGCCAGATGGCAGATTGAAGATCTGTGGAAAAGTTAGCAAACAGAAAGGTCAGGATCTGTGGTAGGATAGATTTTGAAGGAAGTTCTTATATTTTTAAAAACCTAGAGGTAGTCAGAGTGAATTGTTAAGCCACGAGTTCCCTGGGAGAGAAAATGTGATTCTGAATACCATTAGCCCTCACTGAAAACTTTAAAGTTTTGCCTATATTGTTAAGAGAAATATTTCAAATGAACCAGATACCCCAATATTTCCTGGACTAACTGAATAGACTCTATTTCCTGAATTCTGATTTTGTGAACTCTAGGTGAGAGAAAGTCATTCTGCTAGTTCAAAAACTGTTGAATTTTCTAGTGTATACAAATCAGTAAATGCCATACAAAATAGAAATAGATCAAGAAATTTCATGGCCATTCATCAGTCTCTACATCACGTTCATTTTTGCCTTCCTGTATTTTCAAGAAGGAGACACAGTAGTCTGAATCTTTCATCTGGTTAGATTTCAAGTTAACAAAAAATAGATAAAGATAAAAGACTAGCCAATAAACATGCTATGTCTTACAGCCTGTGCTCTAGGAGACCACATACCATTTCCTCAAATAATGTTCTTGTCTTGTGCCTGTGTTCCATTCCTGACAAGACAACCTTGCAAGTGGAGGGGGTGAGGGGGTGGAAAAAGAAGAAACCAGAGATGGAGACAACAAAAATGCAATTGCTAACCTATCAGCTCCACTATCGTAATTACTTTTAAACTCTCACATGAGTTGAATCAGATGAACAATCAAATCAATTTCTGCAGTTGGCGATCATAGTGAATTGTTAAGGCACAAGTTCCCTGTATTCTTAGCTTATAAATTAAAATGTCACCAATGGAGTACAAAGTGATGCCATTTCTGGGCTTCCAGGATATGGAGAAGAGAGGGATCCCTTCTTCAGACCATTCATGCTTTCTTTCCTCTTACTCTCTTAGCCTCAGAGCACATTATTTGTTTGCTCAGTTGCCTAACAGTATGGTCCTAGAAACAGTATTGTCCTGTGTCCCTTCAGGCTATATAATTCTACATGTAGGGTTCATTTCTTTTCATCCAAGAAGTGTGAGAACTATGGAGCACACACTGACAGTCTACTCCAATATGTGACTTCTAGGAAAGGAAGAGGTAACCGTGCTCAGAGAGAAACTGAAGGGTTGGAAGAAAAAACCCTGATCTTGGAAAACTTACTGCTCTGGTTTTGTACTGTGACTGACATATGATCATAAAATATTTTTTTTTACATTTAGTGTAGGTGCATAACTCACAAACTAAACAGGTACCTTAGAAACTTTAAGAACTCATTTAGTAAATATTTATTGAGTACTTAATCAGTACCTAATACTATGTACAACACTGTAGATACAAATTAACAATCCCCATTGGTAAGAATTTCACAGTGTAAGGAGAGAAATTAATGAAATGCAATTATAACTGATAAATGCTAGAAAAGCAGAAAAAAATGCTCAAAAAGCAGAAAAAATAGATTGCTGTAGGAACAGAGGAAAGATGCAATTTGCTCAGAGAAAGCTATTGTGAAAATGTGTGTGGCATTTTGAGCTGTTTCTTGCCATACCTCCCAGAGCCCCACCTCATGGTCCAATATTTTGCATGTTTATTCATCCACTCATTTATTTCATTGTTTATTTCTCACCATTTATGAAGCATCAGGTTGGTGTTAGGTTCTGAACTAGGCACTGGGGAGTGGCTCAGCACAATCAGTTCTAGAGAAGGTGGTAGGAATGTGTGATTAACAAACAGAATTTGTTACAGGTAGTGTCCAAATAGACTAACAAATTAGAATTTGGAAATAATTTAATATGTGGATACCATATCTACAAAATCAATGTGCCCAGAATCAAACAGAAGCTCCACACTAAGCCTTTCTGCTGAGTTTATTACCAGGAGATACCATGACTCAATCAAAACGTCTGCTTGACCTGGGGGTGCACAAGTGCCCCTCATTCCCTCCTCACTACCCTAAATTTTTCTCTAATTTGACCTGGAGTAGTAGGGTAGACATTTGAAATTCTATCTCTGAAGGCCAATAGACATGTGAATTTGGTAAATTTAATCTTACACATATGTTGAATAGCTTTGCCTATGAATAATCCAATCTTTATGTGACACTAATTCACATTCACATCCTGCCTTGAATTTGGATGACTGCAGATATTATTCTTACCTGGATTTATTCTGGGTTTGATATATCTGTGGAGCTTGCCTTGGATTCTTACAGTTGTCCTTAAAGTTAGAATCTCCCCATTTCTATCAGTTAAGATAGCTAACACTTGCAGGAGCACTAACATAAACATAATATAAGTATATATGTGTATATACACAAATATTTTCATTGGCTTATGAATAACATAACAAATATTTGATAATTAACAAAATGCAATATAATGTATAACCACAAACAAAAGCCAGCTAGACACAAACTTTTTTTTTTTTTTAAGATTTATGACTACAATACCAGGGTATAGCCCAGAGGTGCAGGTGCAGTGAGAGGATTCACCAGAGACAGAGCAGGGAGCAGAACAGGCAGAAGATGGATGAAGTACACTGTTGAGGGGAGCAGCGGGTGGGACAGGAGAGGTCTGCCACATAACGTGGATCACCTCCAGGGCAGGGATCGAACTCACACTATGGCTAGCTTACAGTGCTGTGCTTTAACCCACTGTGCCACCAGGGAGGGCCCAAACTTGTTTTAGTTGTGACATAAATACATCATACAATTATGTATTTACCAATCCAGAACAACTGCTGTGCTCTTTACTAATAAATCCAGGAGTAGAGATATCAGGTATCTAATTCCTCATTTCATTCAATCATTTCAATGGTGAGATAAATATTATATATGTTAATACAGATGTATGTATATTTATATTGCATTATATATAATGTTAATACACACATGTGTATATAATGTTAATACACATGTATGTATATTTAACATTATATATAATGTTAATACAAATGTATATACACACGCACATATGTATATATTGTCTCCCCAGTGCCTAGTTCATAGCTAATTTATTTCCTGTCCCTAATATCATATATCACAAATCATTCTTTAAACATCATCAAATGCTTCCCTCACAAGCAAAGAGTGCACTGTAACAAGGGTAGTCTTTTCAATAAATGGAGCTGGGAAAATTGGACACTACCTGTAAAAGAATGAGACTAGACTATTACCTCACACTATACACAAAACCAACTCAAAATGGTTAAAAAACTTGAATGTTAGACCTGAAACCATAATATGTATAGAATAAAATAGTCAAAACATTGCATGATGTACATCTCAGAAACATCTTTGAGGACTTATTCCCAGAAGCCAAGAAAATGAAGGAAAAGATAAACAGCTGGACTACATCAAACTGAAAAGCCTCTGTGTGGCAAAAGGGACACCCTAATGATTGGGGGAAAATATTTACACTTCCTGCAACCAATAAGGGGTTGCTATCAAATATCTATAAAGAGCTTACACAACCCAACATAAACAAAGTAAGCAATTTAATCAAACAAAATGGGCATAAGAGCTAAAAAGACACTTCTCCAAGGAGGAATGCAAATGGCCAGCAGGCATATGGAAAGTTTCTCAACATCACTTATAAACAGGGGAATGCAAACCAAAACCACAATGAGAACACACTTCACATGGGTGAGAGTGGCCCATGTTAAAAAAAAGAAAGAAAACCAGCAACAACAAATTCTGGGAAGGATGTAGAGAAAATGAACTCTCGTACAATGCTGGTGGGAATGCAAACTATGGAAAGCTGTACAGAGGACCCTCAATCTACTAAAAAGTAGATCTACCATATGGCCCAGCAATTCCTGGGAATCTACCAATCAATCCACACAAACATTAATCATTAATTTGAAAAGAAATCTTTACTCCTCTGTTTAATGCAGCACTAGGTACAATAGCTAAGATCTGGAAACAAACTAAATACCCAAAGACTGATGAATGGATCAAGAAGATGTGGTATATCTACATGAAGGAATACTCAGCAATCAAAACAGATAAACTCATATCATTCACAGCAACCTAATGGAGCTGGGATTGTGCTCAGTGAAATAAATTGGAAGGAAAAAAATTAAGATTATATCACTAATAGGAGAAATACAGGAAACTGAACAAAGTGTCAAAAAGAAAGATAAAACTTGCAGATGAACAATAGACCTGAGGCATACAGGAAGAAGGATCAGAACGGAGGAAGGATGAGCACAAGGGACTATAATGATGGTACATGTGTGAAATGGTGGTGGGAGATTTTGTAGGGATTAAAGCTGAGAGGACAAATCAAATTCTGTGCATAAATGAACAATGATGTAAGAAAATAAAAAAAGTTTAATTAATACAATGCTTCCCTTACATAATTATAGAAGCCACATGTGCACCATTCTTTACATAGAAAAAAAAATCAGTTAGGGCAGATTTTTTCACCTTGTCTCAGCAAAGGGTTTATGGAGACAAGCTGATGACCTACCAGGGTGTGAGAACACAAAGGGAGTTCAATGGTCTCTGGGTCTCAGATAATCCAATGTCTGATGCCCTAAAACTCATTTCAACCACTATTCTCTCTCTTTTTATCTATTGGTCATACAAACTCATCGAGGAAATCTCAGTGGATGAAAACATTGAGTATTTATTGTCCAGAAATGAGAAAGAGGGAAGTAATTTTCTTTTAGGTAAGAAGATAACACAGGCTGGTAATACTGGATGATACCACCATTGAATTGCTCTATTTCCAAGTTTTCAAGGGATGTTTCATGTATAGGATAATCCTTAGCAAACACAGCTAATCACTCAAGATTATAAATGTCAGGCTATGGGATTAGAGACACTGATCAAACTCAAAAGTTAATATTAAGAAAGGTCACAATGATGGCCATACAAACCACAGAACTAATCTCTTTGATTAACATCTTGTAAGATTCCATCATAAATCAAGTACTCCAGGGTTTCTGTGTTCTAAATCTTCATTCTCCTAAAATTAATTATTCCTGCCACTGGCAGTCTTCCATGGTTCTGTTGTATGTACATATTCAATTGTTCCAGTAAGACATGTGCACATGTAGTGTTCATTAATCTATTTACCCATTCATATTTTCAATAAATATATATTAAGCAATTACTATGCATGAGGACTGGAACTGAGAGGTCTGCAAGATTAGGGTTAAGAACATAGATCTGTCTGTCTAGGCTTAAATTCTAACTTCCAAAATCACCTACTAGTTTTACTGCATTGAATCAATGACTTAACTTTCTTCTCTTAATTGCTATAGGAATTAAATGAGTTGATACTTAGAACAGTGTGAGGCAAATGGTAGCATCTCAGCTAATGCTAGCAGATTTAATGATGGTGGTATTGATGGTGATGCTACTTATTGGGAGAAAAGCAGCACTAATCAAATCATTACAGCAGTGTATCACTGACAATTACTAACAATTCTTTCTATAGTCATGTGAAAAGGAAGTGTTATGGGAACATTTAAGTGGGAAATTAAATCCACACAGGGAATTCCAATAAGCATTTCTTGAGGGAAAATAATAGTTGAACTGAGATCTGAGGGAGAAGATGAAATTTATAGGAAAAAAG
This sequence comes from Condylura cristata, assembly GCF_000260355.1. NCBI lineage: Eukaryota > Metazoa > Chordata > Mammalia > Eulipotyphla > Talpidae > Condylura > Condylura cristata. Next base: position 16,975,995 of record NW_004567114.1, read on the forward strand.
ACTAAAGGAAGTAAGGGAGGAAGGGTGGATAAGAAAAAAAGAGGATTCCTTGCAGAGTAAGGAGAAGATGCAAGACTCTTTGTTCAGACTCAATCATGTCTCTTTAGCAAAAGTGGAGGCAAATCAGTTGACTTGTGTGCAGAGAGTAGGTTCAAGGTCGGGTTGGAAGGACTAAGGCAGGACTGATGAGGAATGAGGCTAAAGGGGTACAGATAGATTATGCCAGTCCTTGTAGAATATATTAAGGACTTAGTCTTCCCTAAGGGTTACAGGAAGTCACTGCAGTGATGGACGAGAACATGAATTCACACTGAGGTTACAGTCCAAGCTCATAAAGATAAGCCCAGTGAACAAAGTTTGAGATAAGTGTGATGGGGATAGAAGAGTCTCTGCCATCTGCCACTTCCTGGGTGCTAACAGCATCCATTCACCTCCCCCAAAGCCAGACTGCTATCTCCAAATATGCCACCCAAGGTCACCAGCTCATGGCTGCCTCTGACAGGCATGCCCCTCTCTTTGCTTATCCAATAATTTCTATTGGTCTTGTGCAACATAGCTTCAGCGTCAGACAACCAGAATGGTACTGGCTACAGAAGGTACTCAAGAAAGGCTTGTCAGCACAGATGAGACTGTGCCCATTCTAATAGGGGACCCCTAGCCAGGACTGGCTTGCCTGAGGCTAAGAAGATCTTTGTGAAACCACACATTTGATGAGGCCAGTGAGAAGGCCAGCAACCCACTCTATTTGTGTCCCTAATTTCAAAAATCCTTGTAAATTTAGTTTACTGAAAAGAGTTGTTCCATTCTAGTGCTGGTGTTGAAGACCCTCGTTGTGACTGCAAGTTCTCTGTTGTATCTGGAAAACTAAAAACAAAAAGACAAACAAAAAAACTTTTGGATCTAATCCTGCAGATCTCAGAATTGACAAAGCCCTTTTGTTCAGTGGCCATATGTTTCGGATCAGATGTGACTATGTTCTGTAAGAGAAAGTGAAGTCAGGTCTCTGCAGTTCTATGGCAGTCTTTGTCTGATCACTGGAATTCAGCTCAGGAATAGGCTTTTTGAAAAGATCAGGGAGTGTCTCCTGGGAGTGTCAGATAACTCGTTGATAAATAAGATGCAAGACAACCTTTGGCATGCTTCATTAATTATGTCACATGAAGTCACATTACTCTAGTCACTAGATAAGTGGCAGCCAGTCCTCCCAGAGGAAAAGCCCATTTCTGGAGGCAGACAGCAAATCACATCCAATAACTGCATCAGAGTGGACACCATATGGACCATATTATGCTGACAAAATCATTACACCAGTGCATAGAGGCCTGTACTAGGATACTCAGTGCAGCCTTCCCCTCCCTAGTAAAACTCCTCATTCTAGTAACAATAAGAAAAGCCTTAGAAATAACCCAACTGTCAACAATAGGCAACTGATCACCAGAATGCATGAAGGGTAAAGATGTGCACAGGCATACAGATATTCATCCTCTGTTCAAAAATTAGCTTATTCTCTAGATACTCTTATAACACTTGCTTTATTTTCCATTTGACATCACTTGGGAACATCTTTCCAGGCCACTGTTTGTGTGTTATTATTGAAATCAAGTGATAAATTATATAAACATGTTTGTTTCTAAATACTCGAGGTTAATAAAAACGTTTGGAAATAAAGCTGGAGAATGTCAAAATAGAAGCTCGGACTATGCTTCCTAACTGGTCATGTTGAACATGTGGTCTCACGTTGCCAAAGAGAGTGAGTCCGTGGCTAGGATGATCCTACCCGTTTTATAATTATAAGCAGGGTTTTAATCATATGGGCAACACTGAATCACCTAACACTGTATATTTGGTAAGGATATAATAATGCCTGCGATATATCATCTGAACAGGGAAGCGACAATAAATGTGTTTGGCTCATGTCCATTATATCCCTTACAACCCAAGGCATCCTAAATGGGGATCCTGTCACAGCACAAGTGTAACTGTATGTGTACAGGAACCAGATGAATGCAAAGTGCTCACCAGCACTAGGGATACAGTGAATGCCTGATGCAGGAAAGAGAAAAGGAAACAAGCTGTTCTGTTGAAAGAGAATTGGGAATAAGTCTAACGGTATTGAGAATCAATTTCGGTATGAAGGTCTGCAGGATTTGGTTGGTGACAAATGAAATGTTTAAGGTCATTTTTGCTTTCTATTTGTTATACTGACTCTGGTTCTTTTCTCTTGCCTCCAACTGTACACATCAAAACTATTATCTGATAGATAGAAATGGCTTCTTATTTAGCTATAAATATCTGGTATTTTATGCAAGTTTGCTCAGGTAGAGCAAGTCAGCAAGTAGAGCATGGACACTCCATTCAACTTGACAAAATAGAAATACTGACATGAGCTGGAAAAAAACATTGGTCTGTGGGAAACAACTTTCCAGATGTTAAGGCAATCAGTAGATGAACTAAGAGAATGCTGCTTGAGGAGCTAGTTCATATAAATGCATAGCATCAATGCTTTGATTCCATACTTTATGGGCTAGAGGAATTCACATGACTAATTGTCCTCTTCCAGAGCAGACTCTCCATCCACCAGACATTCAGAGCTTTCTATAATATAGAATGTGTAAGGAAATGGGTTGTGATAGTCAGTTCCTGCAGAAAGCTCAGCAGGAGATAAAGGAAAAGAGTGGAAAGAAAGAGAAAAACAGCATTACAAAGGATTCTGGAGTGGGATCCCAGACTCCAGTGAACAGAATGAAGTCACCCAGCAAGATAAACAATAAGGGGCTCCCTCAAGCTCTTTTAGTCCTTCCATTTCTTATAGGCTGTGTTAATATAGAGTGCAATTATTACTCTCAGTGATTAAACAGTTTCCCCCTTTTATATTGCTCATTTTCCTCTTGAAGTCTGAGTCACCCTCTAGGGAAAATCTTTTTGCCTGTGGATTCCACTTCCCTTCCCTCCATTTTACTAGGATAAAAACAAATTTTACACAGGACAGGATAGCGGTTGGTGCTGAAGAAATAAGATTGAAAGTGAGGCAGATCTGCCTGTGTAAGTGTTTTGAGGATGAAGGATGAGATCATAAAACTGGCTGTCAAAAAAGAGATAACCCAGTAACTTCTTTCCAGAATTGAAAAAAACAAAACAAAAACCTAAGTTCATTGTCAAGGGAAATATTTAATAACACTGCATTTACAGAGGAGTTAAAATTTGAATTAGAAATAAATTCTTGAGACATCTCTCCATGACTCCATGTAGCTAAATACTAGTTTTCATTTTCAAAATAGAAAAAGCAGAGCCCTCCCTGGTGGCACAACAGGTTAAGGTGCAGCACTGTGAAGTTTGCCACAGCCGCTTCAGTGCAAGTTCGATCCTCAGCTAGGAAAGTGACCCACATGGTGCGGCAGACCTCTCCTGACCTGCCTGTTGCCCCACAGCAGTGTACTTGGTCTGTCTGCCTGTTCTCCTCCCCATTCTGCCTCCCCATTCTGCCTGTTCTCCTCCCCATTCTGCCTCTGCTGAATCCTTTCAATGTTCCTATACCTATGGCCTGAGTTCCAGTTGTGTATGCATAAATAAATAAATCTTTTAAAAAAAAAAAGAAAAGAAAAAGCAGGATAAAGGTCCAACATGTTGCTAACAGTAAGGATTCAAATTCACCTGATCCTAACTGCCATTTTCCTTTCAAACTCACTGTCATTGTGTCTTAATCAGTCATTTTTTATGTATCCTGTGGTTTAACCCAAATTTTAAGAAAAATGGCAGAAGTAAGAAACACAGCACATGTGCATTTAATTTCTCCATGAACACACTGGAAAATGTCATCACTATGTAGCTACATTAAATGATGATGGAAATATGAGAGCTGGCCAGTATTTACTGGGCTTTTTTTTTTTTTTGTATCAGTTGATGAACTAAATAAATCACATGAATATAAGCCTCACAAAAATTCTGTAAAAACAATTGCACTGTCAGATCTTCCTTTTGCAATCAGAAGTGATGGCGATCTAAAGTCAGTCTATAGGACATCAAATCATGAACATTTAGCACACTGGAAATTTGGAGAGTAAGGCAACAAGCATAAAATTCTGAAAGCTCTGGGTCATTTCCGGGGGAAGTCATTTACAGCATCTTGACATTTCAAGTAGTCTTCTTCCTCAGGACAACATCTAGTCTGGCATGCTTGCATTCTTTTAATCTCTTGCAAATGCAAGGTGGCATTTCACAAATAGATCATTTGCAACTCTAATAAAGTCATTAAGAGCAAAGAATTAATGCATTCATTTTATGATAAGGAGTAAACTGTCAGAACCTGGTTGATTTGGCTAAAATTTCATGAAGTCACAAGGCTGATTCCTCCAGAGTGTGTAGAAGGGAGAGTTACAATGCACTGAGTTACAGAAGTCCATAAAGGCAGTTTGAAGGCTTCTACCTAAGCTTATTTTCAATATGAAATCAGTAGTCCTCCAAATACTGTATACAAATTAATTCAGTATGCAAACTATTGACATAATGAATTTATACAGTCACACAAGAGTGACCTCTGTGAATATGGCTCATGTCAAAAGAAGGACCAAGGGCAATAATAAGTTTCTGACAAGTTTATGGCTTCACAGAACCTCTGAGGACAACACAAACACCTCATAAGGGTCTTCGGCCTTTTATTACTGGCCTTTATCCCTCATAAAAAGTTAAAGATTTTCTTTTGGTTATGAGTTGATTCTGTCACTAAAATAATACAGATAATCAAAGTTTAAATTATCTGATGGGGCCCTCCCTGGTGGCGCAGCGGGTTAAAGCACAGCACTAAGAAGCTAAAGCCTCTTCCGCATGAGTTCGATCCCTCCTGCCCTGAAGGTGACCACGTGGTGTGGCAGA
>NW_004567114.1:16980978-16998204 GCF_000260355.1 Condylura cristata
GTGGCAGACCCCTCCTGACCCGCCCGCTGCTCCCCTCAGCAGTGTACTTCATCGATCTGCCTGTTCTGCTCCCCACTCTGTCTCTGGTGAATCTCTCACCCTCCGCATCTCTGGCTTGTACCCCAGTTCTGTATGAATAAGTAAATCTTTAAAAAATATTTAAATTATCTGATGGAAGGTCAGATATTATTGGTCAATTTCAAAGAATTCTATTGAGATGCATTTATGTAGTGATTTTAGGAAAAACCCACCCCATTGTTGCTCAAACCCATGGTCAAAGGAGAAAAGATTTTCTGAGCACAATAGAACAGAAGTATCCATTGGCCAAGTCATCTGTGATACATCTGAGAAGAGAAAACTCTTCGCACCCAGCTATGATGAAGGATCATTGTGTTGAATTGAGCATTAAGTCCATTGACTCTTAATTCAGGTAATTTGATATGGAAAAGCAGTGAAGGAAGGCCCATGGATGGTAAAATATTTCCCAGTTAGTTAGTCGTGAATCAAAAGCTGGAGCCAGCAAAATAAAAATAGCTAACATAAAACTATATTTATATAGATTAAACATATAACTTACATTTACATAAATTAAATATATTTCCTCTCTTTTGGTATCATTACTCACTATTCTATTACATCACCAGAGAGTTCTCACCCTCTCTTGCTTAGTAATGTCAACTCCTCATCCCTCATTCGTCCACTCACAAGGCAATAATTTTTGTGTCTATTGGACACAGCTCATTTGCTATTTATATATTTATGGCCAGTGCTTATAAAGCGTGTCTGTCATGGGACCACTTCAATGACTATTGGGAGGGACACATGAGTCAGAGGGTAATGAGGTAGAGCTGGTGGCTGCCTGCCAGTCAAGACTGCTGGCACACCCACACTTATGCCTGGGCTGTTCTCCTTTGTGATCGGGACCCCGCATAGTGAGATGAAGTCAGGATTATCCAAATGAACCTGTGCCAAGAGTCTATGGTGGTGGCTCACCAGTGTCTTGGTGGTGGTAATTTTATGGGGATTACACCTGGAGGAGACTGAACAATGATGTAAAGAGCAAATAAGTAAAAAGAATAACATGTATATTATATATATATATACACACACACACATATATATATATATATATATATATACATATATATATATAAAAGTCAAACAAGCAAAAGATCTGTGCCAGTGGCCCTTTTTGAGCTCTCTTGCTGGCAGCAATTGATGAAAGTCAGCAGAAGTGGGAGTCAGAAAACTGGTCCAGCAAAGGGGAAAAACTTGGAGAGAGACCTTTGGGTAATGTTCTTTTTAATGTACTTTCAAAAATCTTAAAGCAAACTTACTTTTGTTTTAGGTTCCCCTTTGCTCTTCTGAAACAATTTTCTTAGTCATATCCTCTGCTTGGATATTTTTTCCTCCTTGCTATTTTCTCTCTCTATTTTTTTGTCTTTATAGCTACTTCCCTTGCCTCTGAAGAAAATGCCTTCTGTCAAAAAGCTCTGTTACTTCTCAGAAAGGATTTTAAGAAATGGTTAAGTTATTCAAGCTGCTTTGTAGGACTTGGATATAAAAATAATTATTTTTTTCAAATCTCTGGGAATAGAACTGATGTTTGCAATCCTTCTTTGACTCAGTTACTAATCCCATTTATAAATGTTCTTTGGCCTGCTTCAGAATAACTATGACTATGTCATAGCTCATCTCATTTCTGAAAAGCAGTATTGGTTTGTTTTCTGGTCCACAGTTGGGTAAGATTCCATTTGATTTTTGTCCTATTAAAACTGCTTTTCTGGATCACGCTTAGTGAAATAAGCCAGAAAGAAAAAGAAAAATACTGGATGGTTTCACTCATAGCAGGAGCATAAGGGATCAGCGGGGTGGGGGAGTAAAAAGAGAAACAAATGTAATAGAGGAAAAATGAAAACAATGAGCAACTATAGATCAGAGACATGTTATAGGGGTAGAAAGGGAAATGAGGTCAGAACTGGAAGACTGCACTGGACTACGGTTATGACACACTAGTGAATTGGTGGTGGGAAGCCCATGGGGATTACAGTGAGATAAAAACATGCACAAAATGAAGAATGATGTAAAAATAAATTAAAAAAAAAAACAAATAAAACTGCCTTTTTACCCAGGTCAAACATGCCAATGGTTCCGTTTTAGGAAATTAAAAAAAAAAAAGTGTATGTGTATCCCTGCATGCGTAGCAGCTGCATGTGAGAGATTATTTCTTCATAGACCAACCTCAGAAATCATCCTGTCTGATTTCCAGCCGGCATTGTAGTCATGTAATGCATAGTATTCCTCTTTCCAACTCTCATGTCAAGGCTGAAAATATTCAGAAAGACAGATTCTATCTTTCCACATTATCCTATTCAATATTCAAATGGCATACAAATATATTTTGGTCTGTCTTCTTAATTCTAAACAAACAGGAGGAATTTCTTGCCTCTATAAAATGAATCTTTCATTTGTGTTTCTTTCTAATCAAGACCCTGTATTCTATACTGAGATGGAATAATCGTTACCAATATAGCGACTTGATTACCAAATTCGGATTAAAACTTTAAGAATTCACCACAAATTCTAACTTTGAAGTAATAGGCTAAGTTATCTATCAAATTAAACATTTTCCTTAAACATGATTGCATATCTTTTCTTGATTGCCATAAATAAGCAATAGTGGAAATATATATCTTCTGGGAGAAAGCTGCTTTCTGTGAGAAGACTAAAAGAAGGTGCATCCTTTTAATCATTCTGAGTAAGAAACTTGACAAAAATATATGTGGGCTACTTGTCTTCTCCACAGATAGTTCCTATAGTAATGATTTAGGAAAATAAGGTAAACATTTTACTGGACCTTATGTTGTAAAAAGACTATCAGTAAAACTATCAACAGTGAAAGATTTCGAGTGTGCAAAGGCAAAAATGAGGTTGTCTGGCTATTCATGGGGCCTGATACTTGCTTGGCCCTCCTTAAACCTTGGCAAACTCTCATTAAGCAAGATGTTTATCATCCAGCTGTAAAAGGAAGTTCTGAGTTAAAAGAATAAAATGGCCTCCTTAACTTTTTACTCTCAGGGAGTAACTTAATTACTGGATCATTATGGCAAAACTTAAAGCATTTAATTTTACTACTACTTTAAAAATCTCATTACCACCTTCTTTGTTTTCCTTCAATGTCTTTTTCTCTAGGAGCTGATTTCTGAAATGCTGAAAATGTCTAGTAGAATGAAAGAATGTTAAGCAAAAGAAGATTTAAAGAAAATTGGGTCCAATTTCTTTCTCCAGAAGATGAGAAATTTGAGTCTCTAGGAGTTGAAACAGCTTTCCTGGATAGTTAAAATTGAGAAACTTGTAACAGAAAGACAAATCTCAGGCCATGCAAAGTGTTTTAAACACATTTTTGCGGTTGGAAAACACCTTTAGGGAATCTTCCAACACTCATTGTGTAGCCTTCACTTCACCTTCTACTTGACTGCACTCTGGTTTCCTGTGAATATTTGACAGTGGTGGTCATTAAGAATAACTTGGCATTTGTTTGAGAGATCCATGTGTACTTCACATTTTTTTGTCATTTAAGAAGCAAGGGAGAGAACCAAGAACAAGAATAACCTGGAAATCACCCAAAGGACCTAAATTTAAGAGAATGTGCTAAATTTGCTCCATGAGCTTAATCCTATTTTGTTGCATAAAAGAGTCACTTCCAGCCCTCCCTGGTGGCGCAGCAGGTTAAAGCACAGCACTAAGAAGCTAAAGCCACTTCAGCATGAGTTTGATCCCTACCCTGGAGGTGACCCACAAGGCACAGCAGACCTCTCCTGACCCACCCGCTGCTCCCTGCAGCAGTGTACTTCATAAATCAGCCTGTTCTGCTCCCCGCTCAGTTGCTGGTGAATCCTCTCACTGCCCCTGCACCTTTGGCCTGTGTCCCAGTTCTGTATGCATAATTAAATAATTTTTTTTTAAGAGTCAATTCCTGGAAAAAGATGACATACATAGAAATTTTAATGTAAGCTTATACCATATTCTGCTTTAAAGGACAATGCATATTGAATGGAAAGAAAAAAGTATACTTCTTAGTGCCCAAACACTTGACGTACCTTTGAAAATTGGCAACAGGTAAATTAAAATGAGTGAAATGTGTACAAGATCATAATGTAGGTTAGTGGCAGACAGAAGGAATTCAGGAGTCCAGACTTCTAGTCCATTGTCCTATCAACTTCATCCTGCTACAACACTATAACTAGATGGATGATATTAAATGCTTTGAAGACTTTTAAAATTAATGATACAAAATGCCCATATGCTTGAGATTAAAATGGGAGGAGAAAAAACGCAGAGCTAATTAAAACGGTAGGGAGAATTTAACATAAATCAGTTTGACAATATCATCATTAATTTGACCTTTCCTTTTTAATAGCTTCTGGAAATCCATCAGTGATCAGACATGGCATTGCTTCCTTTGGGTCTTACAAGAAGATGAGACCACCAGCAGAGCAGTGATGGAGACACTAAGGTGGTATTATTCCACTCCCATTGCTCTGACATCAGTGTATAAACAAAAGCAAACATGTTGCGACTTATTGGTGTTCTAATGTTATAACTGCCTTTGTTATTTACTTCCATCTGAATATGCTGCTAATTTGAAAGCAATAAATAGCTTCTGAAGAAAACTAATGTGCACACAGCTGTAGTTCATCAGCCTACTTAGAAAGGTACACACTCTCCTGAAATGGGAGACTTGAGCACCAGCCGACTGGTGAGAACCAAGCTGGTTCTGAAGGTGAAGCTGGAACTTTGAGTCCCAGAAATCACATTGGATCTGGCCACCCTAATGGACTACAGCCTTCATGAGTCCACTACATGTGTGCCTGAAACCAATGCAGAAAATAAGGTCGGGAGACATTTGCTGACCACTAACTAAAGCAAGATCTCTGGAACTCATTGTATTCCTTTTGTTGTTGTTGTTGTTCTTCCCCCACGAGCTAAACTTTCATGTTCTTGGGAACAAAGTTGTTTTCTACATCTGGCTTCATCTTCAGACTTCCTGTCTGAGGAGACTCAAGGACAGACTTGGAAGGAGAAAGAAGGGGTTGCGATCCAGATTCACTGGCAAATGCTCAATCACTCGGGCGACCCTGATCATGGATGATTTTTGAAAGGACCAAGTCCATTGGGTTTAACAAAGTGGGAATAGAATCTCCTGGTTCTCGTTTGCACGTTTTGCCTTTTCCTGGTCTGAAAACAGCATATTGTCTTGGGCAGAATATTAAGATTTTAGTTCTCTGATTTGAATCAGCACTAATGTAACAAAGAGAGGGAATCTATAAAGAAGAACACATTATTCAAATATGTACTTAATGGTAAAAATGCAAGTTAAATTTTATCTTCACGTTCAATTCTGACTGATATTTATTTCATTTAGATGCCTCATCTAGCCCCAGAGGGAGAGAACTTCTATAAAAACAAAATAATCATGCTTTTCAGAGTAGAAAAGAAAAACTTTCTTCATGAATGACTCAAAGGCAAGATGACCTGTTTCTCATTTATGTGATGGCAGAAGCACAGATCAGGAGAGGGAGAAGAAAAACATATCTGAGTATGCTTGAGAATTAAATGCCCAAATCTGATCCTGCTATATTTTGTGAGGAAATTATGATTTACTTTAAGTTTCCACAAAGTCATCTACAGTTCACTTAACTTGGCTCTGGGTATTTCACTCCCTAATATGTGCTCTGCCTGTTTTGTTTTCAGACTAAAATAGAGATACAATCATTTTGCAAGGACTATTATAGTTCCCACAAAAGAATTACTAAAATAAAGATAGAGATAAGAGATTTTCAGGCATCGAAGTCAGAGAGTAAATGAAAATTACCTAATTTTCAATTATAAGACTGGGGAATGACCATTTTGTAAAGATAACTATAAAATAGGCACTGCTTTAAGTAAAGCTTAAATGTGGAAATCAGGATTTGCATAGAAGGCAAGACAAAGAGTGATTATTTCCTTTGGAAAAGGTTTCTAATAGGGCTCATTTAAATAGCAAGCTCCTCCATACCCTTTAAGAATGCCATGATTTCCAATTCCTGCCTAACTCTCTAGGAACCTGCCTGGCATAGAAAAGTTAAGTTGCCATAGAGTCATACAGGTAAAATGCAAAAGATGTAGCTTAGGGTAGTTGTAGTTTTTCTCCAATATTATAAAGAAATTATAGGAAATCAATAGAAAAGTTTTTTTTTTTTTAAAGGAAAAATGAGTAGCAGAGAAAGGTAGTCAGCTATTTTTGCCTCCCCTCCCCAACCCACCCTAAATCCACAGGATCTTTTTCCATAGAGAATGCTAACAAAATATTTCCAGATCATGGCAAATAAATCTGTCACTAAAGAAGACCAAACAGAAAGCCAGGAGCTTGCACTGTTCAAAAATCAAGCCCCTTTAGTATACAAGAATGACAGACTGAGATAGCTGGTAAGGAATTGTAAGATAAGAGGTACAAGTTCTCTCTTCAGAGGGGATAACATCAGTTTCATAACACTCACACCTGTCTCCAGGAGGGAGAGACATGGTGTCCTTCCTGGTCACCCTGACATCTAACTTTTATTAAAAACTGGAAAACAACAATCCCCAAATAGAATCATGCAGGCCAGACCTCCACCCAGATTTAACACCTAATCTCATGCTGTGTCAATAACTTAAATGTGTAATCTTCAGCTAATTAATTTACATTCTCCCAATCAGCAGGTGAGGTGATCTGAAGGATAATCTCCACCCCCATGTACTTTCCTTTCTGAGAGTGTGGTCTCCCCTGAAACAATCTTTTCTTTTGCTAATAACCTGTCCTACCTTCTTTTAGTGTATAAAACTCTCCATTTTCTATGACCCCTCTTAACACCTTTCTGCTACTTCCCCATTCATAGATTGTTTAATAAAACCAGTCAGATGACTACATTTGGGAATTTGTTTTTTAGCCCATAAAAGATATTACCAGAGCTACTAAATAATGCCAATGACAAAGTCAAAGATGCTAATGAAGAGGAGTCCTTGGCTCTGAGTCTTCATGGATCCTGACTTTGCAGAATGAGAGATGGATGACTCAATCAATAAGACAAAATGGCATGAAATACTATAACATGCTCAGCTATGGGTGGGGTTGTGGGAGGGCGCTGTTTCTCCTGGAGTAGGAAAATCAGGGCCACTAGGCCTCTCTCCAAGTGACCTTTTTAAAACAGATTCGGTTACAGGTGAATCTGCAAGGTATGCTAGAAGTAGAATAGATACTCATAAAGACAATTAGCTGAAAGTCTAAATTCAGAGCAAGGGCAAAATGAAATTAAGATCCAAAGGCAGTAGCAGAGAGGGCAACAGCCATAGCATTATCTATTGGTGAGAGTGAAAATATATGAATACAGTCCATTTAATCAATTATTTCAAAAATGCTAGCCAGTTAGATTTTGATATATAAGATGAAAAAAAAAATTGAATTAATTTGCCTAGTCACACCTTGTTGGTTCATCACCCAGATCTACCTTGAATGTGCCAGGTGTATGCTGTCTCAAATGGGGCTGAATCCCCACTGCTCCCAATCCTGATACTCATCAGAAAGAGAAGGGGTGGAGCTGGTGTTAATTTTGCCCCCTTTTGCTGCCAGCCCACTAGCAGTGCTGGTGTTAGGCAGGTGTTAAGCTTTTGGAAGTATGTTGAGTCCAGAAATCTCAGCCAACAAGACATGCTATCCTCATCCTCATCACTGAGCATTCTACATCTGATTACAAGATTTGGCACATCATTAACTGGACTTCCAGTGTGGGGGAGGTTTGGGGAAGGACAGGAGCCTGAGAAGGAAGGAGCCATGCATGTCCTCTATAGAATGGGAAGAAGGACTAAAAGACTTTCTCGGCAGGCTTCCCCTGATTTTTGTTCTTTGTGCCTTTCACACTTTGGATTCAGCTCTCTTCAGAGACTATGGCAGCTAGTATCTTGAGCCTCTAGTAGATTTAGTTTGTGTGGTACATTTTGATTCTTTTCTGTCCCAACTTGCTGGGAACTGCCTAACCCCTTGCTTGTGTTTCTGATGGGAAGTGCCTTGGATTTGACTGCATTGCTTTGGGGCCTTTGCCAGTCACTTCTGAGCCTTGCCTGTTTGGCTAAGGATTTGCCCAGAAGGGTGATTTTAGAGTTTGGTTGGCAGTAGGTATTTTGAAACTCTTTGCTCTCCTACTCCCCACCTTTCTCTATATTCTTTGACATAGTAGGTACCATCTGTATGTTTGGTTCTTAAGAGTAACAGAATATGACATCCCATAATAAGCCAATTTGGCATAGGGGTGATTTTGAGCTAAACCCCACTGAGAAGCATCAGGCATAGGAAAAATTCTGAAAGAGCGTGTTTTCATTTTATAAAGTAAATTTACATTTATAAAGGAGATTAACATTTGAAATCATCTCACTGGCAGTGGAAGACACTTATCAATGGAGAAGGCACTGGCTTAAGTCTGCATAACAAATCTTACTAAAACAACCTTCCTTTACCATACATTTTCTGGTATAACTTGACTCTGGCGTGAGAGGTCAAAATTCCCTTTGTCTTATTTAGCCCATGACAGGCTATGCCAGAGTTCTAGCTTCCTCTTTGATTTACTTATCCACTCCTACATTCAGGAGGCACAAGCATACTTCTCCTCTTAGCCTGTCTCTTGCCATTCTAATTAACATGGCCCAGTCTAACTCAAGACAGGGAGAAGAGAGATATTCTGTCCTCCCCTACAGTGCTCACGCATAGTCAAACAGCCGGATGCCCCCAAACAAACACAGACACATGTGCTTCCTGTTCCATCCAGTATCATTCAGAAGGAACAGCCAACAGAGCCCTGACAGTCTCTCCTAACAATGCCAGCGATGATTAACTTCTCCTGGCTTATAGCAGGCAGGATGCTGACATGGGCTGGATGAGAACTTTCAAGCACACTTCAAACAGCTCAATTAGATCAAGAGAAAAGCCTCGCTGAAGCAGCTCAATAGATTTACAATACAACATTTTCCTTCTCTTCACATATTAAAAAAATACACTGGCTTCCTCTCGACCTGGAGATGAAGGGTCGTGCCAGTCCTTTGCTGAGCCTCCCTTTCAATTTAGCCTGTTTTCCCTTTGAATCTGCTGCAGTAACAATGTCTACAAACTGTTCAGTGTATGGCATATTTATGGGGGAGAAGAGGCTCCTTGCTCAGCCCCAGAAACCACTCCAATTCACTATATATTTATACATTTGACAATAGCTCTAAGGCAAGAAAGGGGGTGAAAGGGCAAGAGCACCAGTTTCTGGAGTGGAGATCGCAGTAGAAAGAACAACAAGGATATAAAAAGATGAGTAAACCTGCCAGTGTGCTCTTTTTTATTGAACTCTGGTGTGGCTATTAGGTACCTGTGGGCAAGACAGAGTGAATATATGGCTTCTAATACAGTGTCCATAATTCAGTGCTGAGAAGGGAAGTGAACAACTCTTCATGGGGTTGGTGTCAGAGGTGGGTAATAAATACATTGTTTTGATTGGGGGGAGGAAGACCAACAGGATGGGGTGAACATTTGGGTGCCTTGGCAAAGGAACTGTATGGGGCACTGCTAACTTTATTCTTCTATATTCAGCTTTTATAATCCACATGTATACTTTTTCCAGTGCAAAGATTTTGCTTAACAACTTGGATAGAGTTATCACTGCTTATTAACAAAATAGCAGACACAGAACTCACTTATGAATGATTACTAGGAACCCATTTGTCATTCATTTAGTGTTCACAACAAGCCATTTTCCCATTTCCTAGATGGGAAAGTGGAGACAGAATCCCAGTAACCCATCCAAAGCAAGGATGTAGCCAAGTTGTCTAAGTTCTATTTCAGATCTAAGGACTTATCCTCATGGACTAATTATAAACACCATGAACTTAATATTAAACACATGGCTACTTCTATGAACACTGTATAATGCTTTTGATCTTAAGAAACTATACTTCCAACCTGAGATCTGTAATAGTATGGTAAACATGTAGTTTTAGCTTTGGTTGGAGTTTGATGTATCAATTGGTTAATTTATATAATATCCTAAATTTACTCGGGACTTTAGTCGATAAATCCTTGTACCTTGTGACTAGACCTAAGTTTGTAGAAGCTGACAACAGAACATTCTGGATAGGAAATGGGCCATATTTTTGGAATCTATGGCTCTGTTACTGCATTATCTTCATGGATAAGTAGTGAAATATCTACCAGCCTTTACTTTTTTGGCTTCTTCCAATTCACTTTATCCCAACAACATCATAATTTTTGGAATTGAAATTTTATCATGTCACTATCTGGTTTAAGAGCTTTCAGTGGCCCCTCATTGCACTGGAAATAAAATCTCAATGGCAAGGTTCTCAGAAAAAAAAAAAAAGTCCCAGTTCATCTACACTCTAGTTCCTGTAAACTACCTGCTCTCTGAAGAGTTATGTATGCAGTTTTTTCTGACTCAAGTTCAACCTGTAGAAAGCTTTGAAGTCTCATATTTTCCTTGGCAGACCTTGGTGTAAACGACTGAGAGTCCAATGATCTATCTGGTGTCTGAAAGAAGATAGAAGAGAAACAAGTGACAGGGATGTTTTTTGTTTCTCAGCCCTTTTAAAGGAGAGGAAATCAGTTTCAAGAATTTTTTTTCTTATCTGAAGGATCATAGTACTTTTAGAGGTACTTAGACAAATAAAACAGAACAAACAAATCACCCAAAAGTGAGGAATTGGGCCCTCCCTGGTGGCGCAGTGGGTTAAAGCACAGCACTGAGAATCTAAAGCCGCTTCCACATGAGTTCGATTCCCGCCTGCCCCGGAGGTGACCACATGGTGTGGCAGACCTCTCCTGACCCGCCCGCTGCTCCCCTCAGCAGTGTACTTCATCCATCTGCCTGTTCTGTTCCCCACTCTGTCTCTGGTGAAGCCTCTCACCGCCCCTGAGCCTCTGGCCTGTACCCCAGTTCTGTATGCACAAATAAATAAATCTTTAAAAAAAAAAAAGTGAGGAATTAAGGAGTGGAAAGGAAAATGCTTTTCAACATATGTAAAACCAAACTGAACAACTGCCAGGCATCTTGTGTTCCTTGCAAAAAGGATAAGAACAATGACAAAAAATACAAAAACAGGTATAAGTCTGGAAATAATGGGTGAGCTATAGTGAATTGGGTAAGTCAAGATTCCCTAATTTACTATTAACCTAATAGAAAGCATACCTATTTTGAGACTAGTACTTAAGTTCAATTTATCTCTTCTCTGACTCAACCTCAGATTTTCTACATATATAGTGAGGAGAAGAGCAGCTTCCCAGGTTTGACATGACAGTTCAGTGAGATGACAGATGCACAATACTTTTCATTGCAGGAATAATGTGGCAGAAGCTCAGTATGCTAGAAGTGCTACTCAATGTTTTCCAAATTGTTTGATTATGAAATAAAACTGCGATACCTTAGAGATTCTGATTCTGACGCCCCAGAAATGTTCACTAAAGACTTCTAGTGGTTATTAATCTCTAACTTAATGTAGGAAGTAGGGCCCTAGATCATTGGGCTAGATCCATGTGTCTGACCCTAGACTGGATCAATCTGGAAAGGTCCAGAAATCCACTATTATGGGTTGAATGATGTTCACCCTCTAAATGTTATCTTGAATTCCTACCCCTCAGGATCTAAGTTGATGAAGTTATCTGGAGGTTGAGGATAAAATTATTTAAATTCAGTGCAGTCACACTAGAGTCAGTCACCCCAAGACTGACTGATGTTTTGATAAAAAAGATACCCAGTGAAGTCAGGAACCCACAGGCAGGTGCCACGGGGAGGAGCTCAGAGAATGGAGTTATGACATTGCATGTGTGATGGACTGAATGTGTGTCCTGGAACATTCATGTGATATTCCCAACTCCCAGTATAATAAGATTTAGAGGTGTGGCCTCTGGGAGTTCACTAGGTCATTAGGTCAAGAGTGTGATACTCTTAATGGAATTAGTACCTTTGTCCGAAAAACTCTAGCGAAATCCCTGACTCATTTGTCAATCGAGGACATAGGAAAAATGCAAATTTCCATGAAACAGAAAGTGACTTCTCACTAGACACCTAATCTGTGAGTGCCCTGACATTCGATTTTCCAGCTTCCAGGACAGCAAGAAATAAATTTCTGTTGGTTATGCACTACCCACTCTATTGTGACCCAAATAGACTAAGACAGCAGGTAAGCACAAAGATTGCCAGACTGCCAGAAGCTAGGAAGAGGCAAATTCTCTGTTATTTCAAGTCACTCAGGTTTTGGTGCCTTGTAAAAGCAGCCCAATGGAATAATTACACCTGCTAAAGGTCTCTTCCCATATGAAATGTAGGATCACATTACTGCTGGTGAATTGCTGCTCTCTGGATTAGGCCTGAGGTATGAACTCTCCCCATCTTCTCCTGAGAGAGTGGATAGGTACTTGGATTCCAAAATCTATTCCATTCCAGTATAATCCAGTTACACTGGATTATCCAGTATATTACCCCTTGTTGGCTTAAGAATGAGCATGTGACCAACAAGATGTCATGGGAAGTAGGGCTAGTGGTGCTGAAAGATTTCCTTGCACCTAAGATGACACAGAAAGGGCAGCTTCATTCTTTCCTTGTCTATATGCCCTTTGCAGTAACAACATACAACTACACATGTCTTACATCCAAGACAGCCAGTCTAAGAGCCAAACTGATATACTAGGGGTTGCATAAAGAGGCTGCTTTATAGTAGCCTTATTGAACCACCAAATCAACCAGCCACAGAGCCCATTTTTACATTGGGGCTTCTTGCTCCTTAATTTCTCCCTAGTTGTTTGTCACTCAATTCCTTATTCTTTCCTTGAATTCACATTTCTTAGTGCTGCATTTTTTCTTTCTTTAGAGGAAACTAAAAATAACTTTGCTTCCACAAGTTTGCTTTTCACCCTTCTGAATTAAATCCATACTGACTAGTCCATTGCTCTAGTGAGCAATCCTGGTGTGGAGACCCTACCCCAGAAGGGTTTTCTCCTGGATCTTAATAGGGCTGACTGTGTCCCACCTGCAGATGTCTGGATATTCCAGATACTCCAGGGCAATAGGAACAGCATCTCTTTGGCAACTCACCCCCATCTGTACCAAGCCTCACCCCCATCTGTACCAAGCCCCGACTTCCTCCAACATCCGCTACTCTTACTGTAACGAGCTGTGTTACTATGTAGAACCAAGGAGTTGTTCAACTTACCCACAGTGGAGTGCAGAAACAATGTCCACAAGGCTATCACAAGGGTGCATTTCTGGGGAAACCACTTTAAAGTAAATAGCATGCTCAGCAATGCCATCGCTTTCACTTTAGCATCTCTCTTCCTGAAATAAGCTTTGACATTGGCACCAGGTGGAAAAACTATTGAATTAGAAATTTCACCTGCTAAAATATTTAGGTTTGGAGATATTCACCTGTGCCTGTCTGCGTGCAGCTCCTATTACCTTACAGGTCACTTCTAGCTGTGTAAGAGTCATGGAACAGGCTATCAAAATTCTTTTCAGGGAGATTTATACCACATTGCTCACAGGAGCAGAGGTAGTTACAGTTTTTTGACAAAAAGTCAGTTATAATTTCATTTAAGTTGTTCTCAGTAGTAATTTTTTTAAAAAATAAATAAAATATTAAACACACTTATAGGCCATTACAGCAATTTTTGAGCTCAGAACAGCTTTGAGAATTGAATCGAGGCACCAAGGGCAAAGGCAGCTTGGTGAAAATCTCATTATCCCTGACAAATGTTATGCCCCACAGATGAATTAGTTTTTCTAAAGAAGCTCATTTTCAGCCCTCATTATAAGAACACATCAACACATATCCATATATCTCCATATTCTTTCTCTTATCAATACCATAGGGGCTGAATATCACAGGTATAGTATTTCATGAAGTCACTTCATCTAGGGTACTCAGTCTTGCTTTCCAGCTTTCCTTTACAGTGGTGTTCCCCAAAATGTTGCTCGGTGCCATTAAACTCTTATAATTTCTAGGTTTGGCAGCAGTGACGATAACATAAGTTTGTGGTTAAAAGTAATAGGGTTATTAGGTTTTTACCATATATTTATGATTTCTTATTGGATGCAGAAATTTATTACAATATATATTTTCTGACATTCTATTTAACCTTGTTCACTTCACCAAGAAGCTCAGTGATCAATAATAGCGGTCACTTAATTCCTTGTTTATGTAGCATGCAGGCACTTGGTTAAACCAGGTGGAAAAAAGGAAGAATCTCATTAATCTCAATTTATTAAACTAATAGGACAGCAAAAAGAAAAAAAAGTCCATATAGTGTGCTAGGAAACAATACTGGAGCTGTTTAGTAAAATAATTAATCTCTTTTAAATATCTAGTGTAAAATTGATAGGCCAGATTTAATTTGGATTTTTTCCCCCAGTAAGAATTCTAGCTTCTAAATGTATTTACTTGGTTATTGAAAATTTCGCATAGTAATGGCCCTTCATATGAATATCAGTTAAACTAGAGTCTACTTTTACTTTGTTTTATGGCTCAAATCAAGATATCCAGCATCATTTTCTTGACCACTATATATTTAAAACTAAATCACCAGTTCAAGGAATGGTACCAAAAAGAAATCAGAAAAACGATGTTTGTGTAATAGCATGGGGATCTTCCAACTAGAAGGGACTATGGGGAAGATCTTGAAAAGTACTTCCCAAAGTGAGGAGGCAGAGGCTGATAGGCTCCTGTGAGAGTCGCTTGAGGAGCTTTTAAAATATGAGTATTCTCAGAGCTTATCCTGAACCCACTTAAGTGTCACAGAGTGGAAGCCAGGCCAGGCTGTTATCTGCAAATTTATGTGCATGGAAGGGGTGGTTTTAATACAGCTATTTGAGACTTGAGAAGTTGTTTTGAAATACAAATTTCACCTCCACCTCCTGAATCCAAACAAAAGTTTGAGTTGTTAGTAACATTTTAAAAAGATTTCCAGGCAATTACATCTTTTGGGGACTCACTCATCTCATTCAGTGCCTTTATTTTATGGGCAGAAAATATTAAGTCTAGGAAGTAGTGATCTATTATTGAAAGGCATGTAGCCAACGTTACCAGCAGAAACCGAACTCTAACTTGGTTCCACTGACATGTGTCATAAAACAGACATCTTGTTATAAGTTACCCCAGTGTGAACTGGGCTGCCTGTCTGTGGGGCCTCACCCATGCACTTAAAATTCAGTTAGACTGCAGGCACACACAAAAGGGTCAAAAGGGGCTTATTTACAAAAGGGAAAAAGAAAAAGAAACAACAACTGGAATATCTTACCAGCTCAGCTGACTTGTAGCTCTGGAAACAAACTAACAGAAAGCCCCGGGTCACCCGGTATGAAGAGCCGTTTCCCAAGCCAGAGAGCGAGAGACCCAAAGGCGCCCTATTTATCCTCCAAAGTCCCAGAATTCCTGCTTAGCTCCACCCTTGGGTCCTCGCAGTTTTCTCCCTGGTACTGCTGGGAGTTGTAGTTTCCAATCACTGGAGTAGGGGGTAGAGTCCAGAAAGCTGGAGTAAGGGGTGGAGTCCACAAGACTCTGCAGAGTTCCTTTAGGATATCCTTCCCCTTAACACTGAGTCTTTCAGAGCAACTCCAGAAACACACCATTTCATCTGCAAATATTTACCTAATTGTATTATTGTAAGGAAGGATATATTACTTAGCATTTTCATGATTTGTTTTTCTTATCTAACAATATTGGAGTGATCAGATATTAAATATATGAAAGCACTTATATATTTGTGAGTTACAATATTAGAATTAATATTGATTAATAGAATTAATTAATAGAATTAAGAAGATTTTACAAAGCACACATTAGTTTGACCAACTGAGCAACAATACCTGCTAAGTTTCAGTATGGAAGAAATTTTGGTAATGACAGGATTGGAAATGTTGGTGCACTATGGGCAATTTAGGAACAAGAGGAGTTAGAAATAAAATATGTAATAGGCCAGGTTATGGTCCTTCTTACACAAACCAAAGCATATTTAGATCAAAGCAATAAGTCAAATAGCAGCCAATCACATTGAAACTGGAAAAAAAAATGAGGCTTTATGTAGAGACACTTTGATTGACACAGTAATAGAAGAGGAAAGGCTGCATAAACAAGTCCTGTCAGAAGGGATGCAAAATGCTTACTTACTGTGATGTGTGCAAGTGGGAGGAGGGACCTAGGGCAGGGGAGGGAGTGGAAAGAGGCAGAGAGAGGGAGACCAACTCATGAATCTCCTACCCTGTTCAGTACATGGATTTAATTATCATTGTGGTAAATTATAAAGCCAATGAATGGAGGTAATCATAGGGCAATCATCTCTCAATTCAATTAACAAAAGATAGCATATCTTGCAAAATTCCGAAAGGTTCAGAATGCTTTCTCTTATTGCTACCTAATAGCTGAAACCCCCAGAAAATTTTGACTAAAGTAGTGCTATTATAATCTTTCATCTTTTTTTTTAATGTTACAATGCTTTTATTTTTTTACATTATTCTTCATTTTGTCAAATCTCAGTTGGTTGTAATCCCTGTAGACTTCCCACTACCACTTCACCCATGTATCATCACCATAGTCCCATGTGCTCTTCCCACCCCTGTTTTTGTCTTGTTTCCCTCTTCTCTCTCCTAGAATGTCTCTGGTTTATAGTTATTAGTTGATGTTCTTTTTTACATACACACACACACATACACACACACACACATATATATATTATACATATATTTACATATATATGTTTTTTATATATATATATATCCACACACATACATATATTCCCCACCCCCGACTCCTTATACTCCTGCTATGAATGAAATCATTTGGTATTTTTATTTTCCTTTCTGGCTTATTTCACTAAGCATGATCTGTTACAGTTCCATCCATGTTGCATGGCAACAAATGGCATGAGTTTATCTCTTTTGATTTCTGAGTAATATTCCATCGTGTATATATACACACCATATCTTTTTGATCCAATCATCTATTTTGGACATTTGGGTTGATTCCACAGCTTCCCTATTGTAAATAGGGCAGCAATAAACAAAGGGGCACAGGTGTTTTTGTGTTTTTTGAGTAGATACCTAGTAGTGGAATTGCTGGATCATATGGAAACTCTATTTTTAGCAGTTTGAGAAACCTCCATCTTGTATTCCTTCTAGC
>NW_004567114.1:16998873-17131929 GCF_000260355.1 Condylura cristata
TATATATATATATACATATATATATAGCTTTTAGCAGGCATGCAGTTGATTCTGGATTTGTTTTTTGTTGCTGCTTTTAGATTTAGTATGAAACAAAATTCCATGACTTAAAGGAACATATCAGTGAATTTCTGTTTTAAGGAATGAATGTGTCATCTATATCACAATATAGTAAACAAAATTTCCCTGAAGGATAAATAATTTGTCTCAACTCATAAAGATAATTATTTGAAGACCCTGGTATTTTAATTTTGCTAAGATGTACCAATCAAATCACCTGACAAATATTCCTTGTTTAGTACATAAGTTCAATAAATTACATGCTCTCTAACCTTGAAAGGGTTATAATCTAATTTAGGAGATAAGACACTGGGATAAGAACTAATTTTAAAATGGTTTGAAATTATGAATATACTTTTACATATTTTGCAGTTGAGATACAGGAAAAACATTAGTCAGTAAGGGTGAAGTGACAGCTAAGCTTGATCTTAAGGGGTGAAGACAAGTATTTTATCCCCAAGATATCTACAATCTCCTGTTGGAGAGAGGGGAAGACAGATATGGAAATAATGATCTATGTTGAAAAGCAGATGTTAGTTTTTTTATTATTCAACAAAGTCCAATACAAATACCAGAGTGTCACTAGGAGAGGACAGGAATCCAAGGAGGTTTTGTGGACAAATTCTACACTGGGTCTTGAAAAACATGTTGATAGGTCAAGGAAGGCTGGTGCAGATGGAGACACTCCAACAACACTATGAATAAATGCAAGATGGAAAAAGTGGCAGGCATGTTGGTGGAGACAAAAGGCAAGTGTTGCTATGTGTCAGAGAGCTGACGAGAAAGAGACTGAAGTGGCTTGCATAGACCTATGAATACAGGGTCAGAAATTGAGACTACATGGAGTTACTGGGAGCTACCAAGTGGACTGATAAGTTGCAATACTGGGAAGATCACTCAGACGTCAGAGGGATTGAACCATCAAGCAGCTAGGAGCAGGGAAAGAAGTTGGGAGAGTACTGCTTATTTTAGAAGAGATATTAAAATAAGACAGTGGCAAAAGAGGAGAAACTTTGGTTCTATCAATGGTGTGACCACAAAGGTTGAGAGCAGAGGCAAAGTTGCTTCTAAAATTTCAGAAGAGGAATTGAAACATAGTGGAGAGGAGAGTGGTTGACCCACCCAGGCAACCCACCCAGGCAAGAAAGAGGAAGAAAGAGTTTTAGTAGAGGAAACAGGAAGATTGCTTTATCCAGTGAGCATGAGATATTTGCTAGCATTCCCCGGACAGATTCAGAAGTCAGTTGGGGAAATCAAGATCAAAGTCAGGTTGTATTTAAAAAATGGTGTCCAGGTATTCACTCCAATTATATGACAAAATGAAAAGAATACAGAACTAAGAGTATGTGTGTGTGGCACACTGAAGATGTGATTCTTTGAAACAGGCTTCATTTGGGAACTAGTTGCAAACAACATCAAACCCATAACAATGGGTTGCTCTTCCAGAATGTCCTTTCTGATGACTGGTGCTTCACTCACAGCATATGTGGGCCACACAAGCCAGAGGTCTGGAGACAACTATATGGGTCTCCAACACTCAAACTTTGGATCTCATCGAATCATTCTCTTAGCTTTTTTAGGCCTCAGGCTTTACTCCTTCATTCTTGCCCTTTGTATTTTATGCAGTCACATTATTAGTTCCAGGCTGACTTTGAATTCTTCCATTTTATCTCTCTCTTAGCATATAACTCTGACATACTAATACGCCTTCACTTCAACCCAACTTAACCCAATTTACTCCATACTAGTGAGCTAGTCTATTCTCTCAAGCCTCTCCTGGTAACATTCCAAAATTGTTCCTCTTGTGGAATCCAAATTCCAAGATGATAACTTACACATGAATTCTGATTTAAGAAGGAGCTAGCCTTTGATATCAATGTCTAAATCTGTTTATCCCAGTCTTTGAAACACTGTGACTGCATGGTGGATCCATATTAAGATGGCCAATTTTGGACATAATCTCAACTTTGGATTTAAGTGTTAGATTATATTAATAAGAGAATGTTGTACAAACATGTAATGGGTGGATTTAATTAATATTATCCAAAGCCTAAGAGCATTCATTCCCTCTGGTGACATTGCCTAAAATTAGTTTTGTAGGCCACATACTATATTATATGATAAAACATGACTACAGGTGGGAAATTGCTGAAACAAAATAAACTCTATGTGGAGACATAACATATGCAGAAATATATATAGTGATCTAATAATTGTTAATAACCATATATACTCAGTTTAATATATAAGGGGTCAGCAGCATAGAAGGTCTAACAGTAGATAATTCAATATTTAATAAATAACATTTCCTAATCTTATTTAGTAAATTCACTAATTTAATTCATTAGGTAGGTCAACTTTTTACTATTTAGTTGAAGTAACTTTAGAATAATATCAAAATTAGGTTACATTTGTTCTAAGTTATTGCTGGGTAACTGCTGAATCACTAAGGAAGCCCTGAGAGGGTCAATATTTCTCAACAACCAAACCAAACCACAAAGCAGAGTCCATTAGTGATAAGTGGGCTTTCCACAGATCTGAAATTACTTTGAAAAACTTCTAAGGTGTGAACTGAAAAGCGACTTGGTATTTTGTTTATGAGAACAAAAGTAATGCATGTCCATATAAAAATTCTGAATAAAAACAAAAAGAAACCTTGCAGCTTGCATGTTTTGGACATCTGGATGATTGATGTATATCAAAGAGCTGAGAGGTTTAGAAGAAACTTTACTTTTTTATCTGCTAGTTTTCTGTCACGTTGACATAACTGATGATTCATTTTAGAGTGTGACATTAGTCATTTCAAATCAATGAAGAAACTACATCTTTTCCTCATCTGCAGAGTTGGGGCCAGTTATCTGATAACTTCCACTGAAGCACACCTATACCTACATCTCACCCACATCACCATGGAACTAACATTTACCAGAGGATTGTGCTTTCATTTTGCTGACTGTTTAATGATGTTGAACACTGTAGAGCTCCCTGTATATTTCTGCAAGTCTAGTACATGTTTTTTTTTACAAGATAACTGACCAAGTCAGCAAACTTAAAAATAATATTTAAAACAGGGAAATTGTATTGGTGGTATCTTTACTCCAAAGATATAACAAAATATCTTTTAATGTATTTTATTTCATCATTAAAAATAATTTCATATGTTTCTTTTTAATGATGAAGCATGGCTACTAAGAAAATGAGATAGTGCTGAGTTAGACCGTCAACAGATGAAAGGGATACTGAGGAAGGTCTCAGAGCAATGGAATGACCAATGACCTCAGGAACAGAAGCCTATCTGCTAAGAAAAGCAGAGGTGTTGGTGAAAGAAAGTATAATTGAAATACTGGGTCCCAGAAGTCTAGGAGGAATCGTAGCAAGATTGAGCCTGATTGAACAAGACTGAGCTCCTTCCTGTTCCAGAACAGAAGGGCCAAGCCAGGGGTAGAGCTTTATGCCCTGGAGGCAGTTATCAGAGCCTCCTGGAAGAGTCCAGGGTAAAAGAACAGAGCACGGAACAGAACAGCCAAAGAGAAACCAACTAGACTTGAGAGTAATAGGTAGATTTCCCACCAAACACTTAATGTAGCAGAAAACAAATGCTACTGATCACCAGAGAAATTCTTAGGGATGCTCATCTGAGAAAAGTTCAGAGACAGCTTTGTTCTTTTCTAGTCAGTTTTTCTACTTTACACCCATGAAGTCTCCAAGGGGCAAGAGTCATACATGAATTTTCAAATCTGAATGTTTAGTTGCTTTTGGGTTATACAAATACAAAATATTTCTGGGCACTATGGAAAATCCATTTTTCCTCTGGTCCTATAACTCACAAGACAACTGAATATATTTTCCTATTTTTTTTTCTCCATCAACAATGAATTTAAGCCCATACTATGACAAGGGAATTAGAAGTTTCAAACCTGGTTTTTCAAAAGATGCTTTTTCTCACCTGAATTTCCCTCCGAAATGTTTCAAAATAGTTAGCTCTCCTTTTGTTATGGAAAAAATAAATTATAATGTATAATGATTGATATTGCCCTAGAAGCACTGTAAAATAATGTATATAATGAACAGTTATACTTCTTTCCCAAATATTTTTACAAAACTGTAAATGAGGTAATAGATTTGATGTTAGTCTTTAAGTGAAAACATATTGGGCTGGAAAAATAAACATGTAAAAAAACCTCTATGTAACAAAGTACAAGGGAGCTCCTATAAACCTTTATTCTACAGTGACAAGATGCTCTAGGGATATGGGGTCAATAGTGGAGCTCAAGGATACTGGGCAGTGAATCCACCATTTCCTCCCAAGTACTCTTCCATTAAATAAAAACAATCAACCCCACCAATTTGAAATTTATAAAACATTAGGCTATTGCTTTGGTACAATGTAAATTTCTTCAGAATTCTTCAACCAAGGATTTAAAGTTCTATATACAGCTATCTTAAGAAGCGAGATAGCTTTGTTCCAAATGTTTACTGGGAAGAGGAGTAGGTTTCTTTATAGTTATGATAGAACTCAAGAACGTGGTCTTGTAATTGAGGAGGTATTGGTCAACGTATGCAAACTTCCAATTCTAATATAAATATGTTGAGGGCCTTAATGTATAGCATAGTGATGATAGCTAATACTACTATATTATATACTTTCAAGTTTCTAAGATATATCGTATGTTTTCATCACAAAAGACACATTAAATTATACATGTAATATGTAAGTATATCAATTCATTGCATTATATACCATGAACTCATACAATATTTCAGTGCTGGAAACATTTTTTTTTATATTAGTTTATTTTTACATATTTTTGTGCATTTTTCCATCTCAGTTGCAATGCCCTTGGGTTTCCCATCACCAAATCACCAATGTGCCATCACCATAGTCCAGTGCATTTCCCTCCCCCCACTGTTGCTGGAAACAATTTTAAAAAGGAATTATGTTTCTGCAAATGGTACTGACATATGAATCAGGAGACTATATCTTCCAGTCTTAATTTTGCCACTAATTAGAAGTATCAAAGTCACTTAGAAATCATTTAACTCCCCTATACCTTAGTTACCTCATTTGTGGAATATAGGGGTTTAAATTTTGAAGAAAAAAAAAGAAAACAATAACCATTCTATTTAATGACAAAGATAAACCAAAAACAAGGATTATAAGTAATTTTCTGTTTTCTTATTAATTGCTTCCAATAAACACATAAGAATATACTAATAATTCTTATTTAAGAAAGTTATGAGACCTAATATTTTTTATTGTATAGAAGAGGAGATTTCTTAGTCCCTTTTCAAATGTACAAAACATTATAGTCTTGAGTCTCAAACAGACCAAAATAAAAAGCTGTCACATGAGACTGCTTGGATGTCTGCCATCTGATTATAACCAAGCTGTCCTGTCTCCCAGCTTGCCATGACATCTGGATTGTTAATGTCATGACATTTCAGTCATTGACACACCCTACATCCTGCCTTGCTCCCTAAATTGAAAGCAGTGATTCAAACAGAATTCCAGAGCTATACAGAACTGGATCTCCTTAAACCATGAACAGTATGAAAAGCCACTTTATAAACAATTGTTGGCTGGGTAGGTAAAGACAAGAAGAAGAGAGATACATCTCAAAAATGCATGAAGTTGGGGGGAAGGCAAAGGGCATGAATTGATCAAAATATATTTTTACCATCCTTAATGAAAGATATTTGATAAAAGAGTTGACACCTTCCCTGACTGCAAGTCAATGAACATTACATAAATGGTCCAGAAAATTTGGTATGGTAAAAAGCTGGCTAGACTAATTTTTAAAGTTTTACTTAATTGTATTCATGTTAGAACATTCTCAGATGAGAAAGGCAATGGAATGTCCTTGTAAGTGGCAGGGAAATGTCTGTGCTGACAGATGCACAGGAAAGTTGGGTATTAGTACCAAGATCTATGGAACTACCTTTTCCCCCACCCTTAGCTACTGTAATAAAGATTAATACATGATGCAATTATATGCACTTTTATAGGTTTTTTTCTCTCTCCATTTAGTCACTGCTTAAACAATAATCACAATCATATAAAACAAACCAACAGGCTAAGTTTGTTCTTCATATAATATATAGCCAATTCATTTTGTTGAGATAGAAATCTGTGAATTCAGCAATTTCCTATAATTTGAGGAACTGCCTGCTTCCACACCTCTGTTCATGCTGAGTGATAAGAATTGTTGCAATTCTGCATAGAAATGGACCAACTTCATTATCACATACAGCAAAGGTTTTAGCTTCACATTTTCTCATCTTTGCCTGAAGGAAAAATGATACCCCTGATAACCGAAGAACATTATTAAAACCAGCTGCTGAAAGAGTTTAATGATAACTAAGTTATTTCTCCTTAAGAAAACCAAATTGTGAATCCAGTTATGCATATTACATTTAACACAGTTAGGTTTTTGTATTGCTGGCTGTTAAATGGCATGCAGATTTTATTTTTTATTGTGTGATTCTCAGAATTAGCGGAAGGCTAGCATTTCAGACACGTTTTTACTTTAAAATTAATGATCATGGTTTTTCTGAATTCTGAGTCTGTCACTTCTCTTTTCCCTTCACTCCCACCTCCAGGTTTTGCTGCTGTTGCTGAAGGAGACATCTGGATTTAATTATTCATCCATTGCATATTTTGCAGTTTGGTCACAGTAGTAGATTCGTGAGGAAGATTTAATTTTATCCAAAAGCATATCCCTATATAGAATACTTATTTAACAGCTGACCCTGCTGTTATTAATAATAATATCAAAATATGAGTTTGAGAGGTTTCTTTTTTTTTTTTTAAAGATTCATTTATTTATGCATACAAACACTGGGGTGTGGGGCAGAGTTGTGGAAGGGTGAGAAGATTCCCCAGAGACAGAGTGGGTAGCAGAACAGCAAATCTACTGAAATACACTTCTGAGGGAAGCAGCAGACCAGACAGGCGAGGTCTGCTGTGCCATGTGGGTCAGTTCCCTGACCGGGGATTGAACTCTTGCTGCAGTGACTGTTGATAGCTTGATAGCACTGTCTTTAACTCCTGTGCCACTAGGGAAGCCCTGAGCAGTTTCTTTTAAACCCTTAATAGTCATTGCTCTATTTTTCCCCATCAAACTGCATTAGTACAGTACAAATAGTGATCAAGAGTTCATGGGTTCAAATCCATCTCCAAATTTATATGCTGTAAGAATTGAAACTTCTAAAAGTATCTTTTATTCCTCAATTATCTCATAAAAAATGGAGAGAAGAAAACCTTATTCATAGGGTGGAGGGGGAATTATATGAATTAATAAATGTAAAAGTATATTAAACAGTCCCTGGTTCATAAGTGCTTAACATATGTAGCTATTATTATGGTGTCATTATGAATGAAACTCACAAAAGACCTAGTTTTAAATCTAGGCAAGTTCTGTGTTCTATTACCTTAGATAATTGCAATTCCCACATAGTACCTTAATTTATCCTTTAATAAAATAGGCTGCAAATTAAATTTTCTCCTGCTTAACAGACAAGACTGGCCTTATATATAAGCAGATGCAACATAAGCTTGAATGGTACAATTTAAGTTCTCCAGATGTGATCTCACAAGTGAAATAATCCTTTTTGCTTTCCTGAACTTCACACTTCTTGACATACACAAGTATTGATCAATTAAAATAATTGAATAATTTGATTGAGTTTAAGATAACACAAAGGCCTTACCAATGATAAGTTTGGTCCATTTATCAAACACGCAGTGGGATCCTGACAATTTTGTATATAGGATAGATCATTATATTATAGTAAAACTTTGTAGAAAACTCTGTGCTAGCAGCAGAAGTAGACAAAATGGAAGAACAGGCACAAAATGTGACCAAGTCTCTTTAACTGTATTTGTATCCCTGTAGTTAGAGCTTGTTAGGAGATGAGAGGGAAGGGAGAGTAAATGGATCATAACAAATAATGTCAAAAACTTCAAATATGATAGGAAATTCACAGAAGCAAATACTTTAGAATTGTGCTGCCAAAATAAAATAATGAACAGCATAATCTAGGTAATTGCAGTTTAAAAAAATCTGAGATAACAGAAAGAAAATTCTAATTATACAAAAAGAGAGAGAAATGGGTTATATGGCGAGCAAAGGAGCTCGCAGGATAGGAACATTGAATGAACTCAGGGTCATCGTCAGAGTTAAGAGTGTTAAGTGTAAATGATACTTTTCAATTTATAATACTTTAAAAGAATGTGTAAGAGCACATCATGTGATAGGAATGGATGTTAAATTGAAAAAAACATAATAACTAATTCTAGATGGCATGTGTGGTTCAAAGTTGCCTTAGTATTTACTCTTGCATGATGCTTCTATGAAATCTTTTAAAAGTGAAAATTCTCAAGGAACGACTCAACAGGTAAAATCATTACAGACGATAAAGACTATTCTTTAAACTTGAGCTCTGCGTGTTTCACCATTTATGTGGAACCTCTGTTATAGCTAATAGGCACTTTGGCTTGTGATTTGGGAAGTTTCTGGAGAAGAAACCAGACAGGAGCAGAACAAGTGATTGTGGCTTGCTTTGTTCATTCGATCTACCCTTCACAAGTGAGTCAATCACTCAGAAGTCACCGTTGGTTTTTCTCCACTCCAACCACAGAAACCACATTGTAGCAACCCAAACTCTGTCTCCCTGTAGTGGGAGACTTTCATTCAGTACATTTCTCAGTAGTAGGCTTTTCCAAAGAGAACATCGAATCAGAACGTAGATAGGAGCTCAGATCTTTGCTAATGCCCTATCCATACTAGAACTATTTTACACTGGAGGAAACTGATACTCTTTTACAAACAGTTAATTTCTGACTGTGTCAAAGCTAACATTTAAGTTATTAGAGGATGGTAATTCATTTTACTCAAGAATTTGCAGAACATTTTCTTTAAATATTTTCCTAATCTGGTGCAAAATCTCCACATTTATTAAATTCTAACTAACAACTCATTCAGGAGTACATTTTGGAAATAAATAGTTAATACCAATACATACTTATTTTTTTTTAGGTCATAAAATACCAGCAGTATAACAGGACATAGGAAATAAAAACGTACTCGCTGCATAAATTTTCCTTAATTATTATAATGAACCACTTTCCACAATTCACATTACAGAGGAAATCGAAATGCCAGAGCTGATTCACCAAGGAGTCTTGATAAGACAACTTCCTTAAATCACCATAGTGACCAACTGAACTAGTTCCCAAGTGTCTAGTGTGAACCTATTCTAATTGGTAGCCGCTACCTAATGCATTTCAATAGATTCTAAATCACAACATGCTGAACACTGAGGGAGTAGGAAAACTCCAGGGCTGAAGGGGACTTGTTAAGGCCCACACAGCCCTTGGTAGGGTCCATCAGGCTACAAAGTGGAAGGCTGTGACCTTGCTTTCCTAGGCTTTATATGAACACAATCTTTTCTACATATTTCATATATGTGTGAAAATATTTCACACACATATATATGATATATATATATATATAAGATGCATATATATATTATACAGATATTTAAGATATATCTATATCTATCTATCTATATCTATCTATCTATCTATATATCTACCTATATCTTAAGACATCAAAAACAGAATGTGGGGAGGAAAGCAAACATGTAAGGTTTTAGAATGGGCTCAGATTTAAGTAACTATCAGCCTCAAATTGAATGTCATAAATATAGAAAGTTAGAGCTAAAATTCATGGTATCCACCATGTAAAAAATGTTTCATGTTAAGAAACAAAGCAAACAAGCAAAAACAAGCCCTTAGATTCAATGACCAATGATAATAATTATAGGGGGTAGACAATGGGGGTGGCAGGTGAAACAAGTGCAGAGAAAGGTAACTAGACTTTGGTGGGACATAATGAAGTACATGCAGATATGGCAATATAAAACTGTAGGTCTGAAACTTACAATAAAAAGAAAAGAAAGGCAAATCAAGCAAACAGATGAAAATAAAACAAAAAAATTTAGATTATGAGAACACTGGAAAAAAGCGATTCAGGGTGGGTGGAGTGAATAAAGGTGTGGTGGATGGAAACTAGACTATTGCTGTGGCACGTAACAGCAAATACAGTTGTTGAATTACACTATTGTATACCTGAAACACAGAATGCTATAATACCAATGTTAGCTCATAACTAAAAGCAAAGCAACATTATGCCTTCAGTAGGAAAAACAGGAGAAATGGTTGACCATCAATCCCACAGTATTCCATCCTGGCTGCTTGTGTGGGTGCGTTACAAACATACATCTGCTTCACTTGGTCTGATGCTTTACACCCTGGACCAGTGTCCTTTTTCTTTTGAGGACACATGTTTGTTGATTTTTATAGAACAGAACAGACTATTTCCCTAGCTCCCCACCTCTATCCAAGTCTGATACCTTACTTCTGGTTTACCTATCTTATTGGTCTCAGTCAGTCCATTTATAGCTGCAAAGAAAGAGGATTACAGGCTTGACTCGTCCCTCTTAGCATTTACTGAAACCATAACTGCTCTCATTTGAATTTAGTGTAGGGTTAGTATCTGATCAAATAAAAGAAAAAGGTTCAAAACAAGTTCCCAGCATGGTCTGTCACTAAGAAGGGCAGTCTTAAGTTAGCATTTTAATTCTGAAACATTGTGAACTCACCCCCTTTTAATTCTCTTATTAAATATTTGGTTGCTAGAAATTTACAGAAGTAAAAGGAATGCACCCTATATAACTGTGGCAGAGATAATTTCCCCCAATATCTAGTGCCTCTTGTTCTTTTAGAATGAGTAGACCTCAAGAAGTTCTATACAAACTATATGACTTTCCAGCTAGTGATTGAGTAGCTGACCCTTAAACAATGAGGACATGGTCATGTCCTGGTCAAAAACATGGTCAATCCATTTTGGACTCCTTAAAATTGACCAGAAATTTTACCTGTCACATAAACGATCAACATATGTTGTATCTTATACATATGAAGTGCTGTATTCTTTCAATAAGTAAGCCATAAAAAAAAGAAATATTGTTAAGAAAATCATAAAGAAAAGATATCAATTTTATTTTGCTGTGTTTATCGTTATTCTAGTTTCTACCATGGTCATCTATTTTCAGAAAACTCTGCACATAAGTGGATCCCAGCATCTCAAACCCTGTTGCCCAAGGGTCAGCTGTATGTTCTTGCTTTGCAGAAAGTTATAGTCTGGTGGATATAAGCAACGTGGTGAGTGCTACCACAGGGTCTCCCCCTTGAACATGTTAAGGCATGTTTCCCCCTTTTCTCTTTCACAGACTAGAAAATAGACAAAACTGAGCCCATAGATAGGAACCACAGGGTAGAACATCTCAGTCCCAAACCACTTACCAAGCTATCTCATTATAAGTTTTTGCATTGGTGGTAGGGGAGAGAATTCTTATAGAAGTTCAGTCATTACAGTAAAGAATGCAGATACTCAGTGAAATTCAGCTTTCTTTGTATGCATCATCATAGCAGCTTAGGGCATTGTGCAACGGTAACAAGCATTTAGAAATAATAGATGGTACTCGAGTGATGAGGAGCCAGTCTAGTGTAGAAATGATCTGTATCCCAACACTTAACATGGAGTAGGTACTAAATCAAAACTCCAAATAGCTGTATCCATGCTAAAATTTGGTACCCACAGTTAAAAAAACAAAAAACCAAAAAGCCACCCCCTACTCCTTTCTCATTGCATCATCTACTTTCCCTGTCAATGCAGTGCTAATTTCTCAGGAGACAAATGAGGAACTTACTTCCCCAGTGCGAGATTAATTATTCCATGCCACTGCTAGCTCCCGACCATATCAGTCTTTGACAGTGCGCAAAGATAAATGGTGAGGCAGCCATTTGAAAGGAAATCATTATGGCACCTCTCTGCTCTGTGTTATCACATTCATATCAGCATGGGAGATAACTTTGAAACTGCTTGTACTGCACTGAGAACCAATGTTCTGGCTGGGGCCCACGAAGATGAAAAAGTCCCCTCTTGTCTTCAAAGTCTCCCTGTTGCTGTTTGCCTTTCAAAGTCACCCGCTGCTTGTAGAAAGGGCTGCCCTGGAAGCAGTGGGCACCAGCGACCTTCTCATAAGAGAAAGCAGTTCGGAAGGAAAGGGAGCTGATCCCCTGCAGGGGAGAGATCTGGGCAGATGTCAGTGGGACTGGCCTGCTCCACTGGTAGTTTCAGACTGGTCCCAGCTGAAAATGTTGGGCTCACCCACCCCATGCTCCCAGCAGGATCTCCCCAGCATGGAAGAGGAAACAGGGAGACTACACACCACCTACAGATCATCTGCTTTTCCATGTAGTCATTTTTGCTTTTAATTTTCTAAGAAACACCTACTCGGTTAATAGACTGCAGGACTATTCTGTTCTAGCCTAAAGCAGAGGTTGAGTTGTATAAAGCTTCAAAAGGAAGCATCAGGGAGTAGATGCCTCTGAGTTGGGGGCAGTAATTTGAGAGGCAATGGTCCATTTTCTCTGCAAAGGAGAGCCTGGAAGAATTTCGTGTCTGATAGGCACACGTGAAATGATCAGCTTCTCTACCCAGGCTGTGTGTGTGCGGGAGGACAGGGGGCTGAGGTATGACAGAAGCTCCTAGCTTCAGATCAGGGGTTCTGGGGCTAATATGAGTGTGCTTATTACTTGGCATTTCCTTTTAGATCTGTTGTTAAAAAAAAAATAATTCCAAGATTGCTCTCCAACAACTTCCCTCCAGGCCAAAAGAAGAGTATAATATTTGCACAGTGGGAGATTTTTTTTTTTTTGAATGCCATAAAATAGCAACATAAAAACAGGGGTCATTCATAGCAGATGAAGTAAAAGCAAAAGAAAAGAGAAATGAGACATGGACCAATGTGGTTTCCTAGCCTCAAAGGTTAGGCTGACCCATCCATGCTTTTCCCACGTCTAATCACCTGTGGTATACATGGGGCTGTGACCTGAAACAAGTGATCTCTGGGGCTGTGCACCTGTACATTTATGTCACTCTGGACCTGGCTTGCAAGCTCACCTGCTCTCCTGTGGCTGCAGTCATTATTTCTTGTTCTTTGCTGAAAAGTTGAAGTGACCCTCAGTACTCAGTAGCAACATATCACTGGCTAGGTCTCCAGAGAAGCATGTATCCAACAGCGCCTGTGTCCTTAGCTTGATTAGTTAGCAAAATTGCCCACACAGCCAGTGCTCGTGGTTCTACTAAAACTAACTGTCAACACACCACTGGTCTGGAAAAACTGCAATTTACCAGAAGTCAACTAACTGAAGGTTTAAATAGGTAGACTGTATTTACTGTGCCTTCTTGCAGCCTTTAGTAACCTTTAGTAGCTTATAGTAGTCTTAGGATGTATTTCAACACAAATACCCAATTTCCCAGACACCAAATGGGTGTCCTACAATAATTCAGTTACAATAGTTCACTTCCACCATGAGCTACCTGGAATTAGTATCAAATTCTACAGGTAGAAGAGCCCTGTTCTACAAGTTGACTCTCTTCTATCAATGCTAATCCTAAGTGTTGAGTTCTCAGGTTACACAAAGGTCTGGTCAAGTTAAGATAAAGTACCCACACTCCTCCTAACGGTTAAGCATTATATACTACAATGGCTCACAGAGCTCAGAAAAACATGTTCACTTATATTTACCAGTTTACTTACTACCATGGATAAAAATGGACAGATGAACAGATGTATGGGGCAAGGTGTGAACATGCCCTGTGGACCCAGTATATATCATCCTCCCAGGAGGTGGGTTGGTTCTGCAAGTTAAAAACTCTAATCTCGGCCCTCCCTGGTGGTGCAGTGAGTTAAAGCCACTTGCGCATGAGTTCGATTCCAGCCTGCCAGAGGTGACCATATGGCGTGGCAGACCTCTCCTGACGCGTCCGCTGCTCCCCTCAGCAGTGTACTTCATCGATCTGCCTGTTCTGCTCCCCACTCTGTCTCTGGTGAATCCTCTCACCCTCTACATCTCTGGCCTGTACCCCAGTTCTGTATGAATAAATAAATAAAATTTTAAAAAAAACTCAATTCTCATTGTCCAGGTGTTTTAATAAAGTTCAATCTCCAGCCCCCATCCCTCCTTGCAACTCAGATGGTTCAGCTGGAAGATCCCTGTCTCTAATCTTTTGGACTCTGATAACCAGTGCCATCCTGAGTCTGTACAGGAACCCCAGTCTAAGTCACTTAATTAGCAGAAACTCAGGTGTGAGTAAAGGGTGATCACTATGAATAATAAGAAACCACCCTTATCACTCAGGAAATTGCAGGTTTTAGGACCTCTGTGCCAAGGGCAAAGAACAAACATTATGATTTTTTAAAATTATACTACAAGTAGAAAGAAGTAAATGATAAGAAAAATCAATGAGAATATATATATTAAGATTCATTTATTTATGCATACAGAACTGGGCACAGGCCAGAGGTGCAGGGGTGGTGAGAGGTCAGAGACAGAGTGGGGAGCAGAACAGGCCGACTGACGAAGAACACTGCTGAGGAGAGCAGTGGGCAGATCAGCAGAGGTCTGCCACACCATGTGGTCACCTCGAGGACAGGCAGGGATCGAACTCATGCTGAAGTGGCTTTAGCTTTTTAGTGCTGTGCTTTAATCTGCTGCACCACCAGGGAGGGCCCGAGAATGTATTTTAAGAAACAAATATTTAGGAATAAGGTAATATTGTAGATTTTGCTTAATATATTTCTGTGTTGTATGTTTGAACGGTTCAATAATAATATCAGCAAAAATAATACCAGCAACATTTGCTGAATATCTAGTTTGCCAGACATTAGACTAGACAATTTAGCTAATCATTTTTCATTTTCCAAATGATACTGCAAACAGGGAAACAAGGTAAAAATGCCAGTCGTGGTTTCTCCTCATGTTAGAAGTGGGTGGAGAGCCTCCCTGGTGGTGTAGGGGTTAAAGCCACTGGACTAACAGGCTATTACCAGCCACTGCAAACAGGTTTAATCCCTGGAAGGCCAGGGAGATGACCCATATGGTGCTGCAAACCTCTCCTGGCCTGCCGGCTGCTTCCCTTAGCATTCTATTTCAGTGGATCTGCATGTTCTGCTCCCTACTCTGTCTCTGGTGAATCCTCACAATCCCGCACCTCTGGCCTATACCTAGTTCTTGTACGCATAAATAAACAAATCTTAAAAAAAAGGAAGTGAGTGAAGACCTGCTTGAGGGCAGTCTCTTTGCCCTAGTTATAGACCACACATTTAATTATTTCAAAACAAAAGTGATGAAACTGCTCACTGCAAAAACCCGAATCTACTAAAAACAGCACAGATAATAATTTTTGGTACATCAAAGTCTAAGAAGGTTTTCCAATGTGGGTTTAACAAAATCATTTACCACCCTGGGTTTTTTTAAAAATAAATTCCTTCACTTACACTTTGTTTTCCTCATCTATAAAGGGTGTCTGTAACACTACCACACATGTGAAACTCAGTTTCACAAATGACACCTTTATACTCTATCCAGAGAAATGATAGTAAAGCATAGTAGATAATTCTGCTTAAATAATCTTAAACATTTTCACTAACACTGAACAACTACCTTTTACAAGTTAATTGAGCCATCCACTCAATGCCCTTCTGATTCAATAGGTTAGTCTTTCCTTGAGCCAACATGTTGCAGTAAGTAGGCAGGAGGAAGAAATGGAACATTGTAAACCTCTTTCTAATAATTGAAAGATCATAATGTGAAAGAATATGTGGAAGAAGCTGAAGTAATATTCTTATCCAGACTGAGCATTCTACGTTATAATGGAGAAAATAACACATAGGTTTCCAACATCATTAATTTAAAACAAATACTAAGGTCCGGCACTTAAGTGTCTATCCCATGTGATTTATATTTCATTAACAGTTGCTTTATTAAATGAACAAATAGACAAAAGGAGAAAACAAATTATTATATCTATGCTGTTCTTATAAGATTCAGGTTTGTGAAGTGACGAGTTTCGTCACATAGGTTCTGAAATAATTAATAATAATTATTAATTTATGAATAAGCAACACCAATTTTTGGTTATGGGATGTCACTGCAGCATAAAGTCACAACTCTACAGTGGTTTTTGACAGAAATTCTGAAGGGGAAAGTACAGTTGTTTCCTAACATCTGGAAGCTTCATTACTTTGGATATAAAGTGATGTAGTAGTTACATCACTTTGGTTCTGAAAATAATTAATAATTCTGTGCTGCAAATGCAAAGTAGAGACTGGAAAAAGATATTGCAGGAGACTTTCCCTTGAAAAGAGAGTAGATATTTTCCCCCAAATGTGTATAACTTCAGTAATCTCCCTGGGACTCAAATTTGTCACAGTGAGAACCATATGACAGTTTCTTTAAGTGCCTCTAGGTAAAGATATGAATCAGATTAGCTTTTTGCCTAGGAAGAATTCTCCTTGGGGCCCTACCTGTGTGCAAAAGAGCTTCCAGATGTTAGGAAACAACTGTACTGTCATTTTTTACCCTTCCAGAGTCTCTGTCAAAAAACCCCCGTAGAGTTGTGACTTTATAAATAGGCTGCAATGAGATCCAGTAACCAAAAACTGGTGTTGTTTATTCATAGGCTATACTAGTCCATTAGTGAGAACATCAGGCCGCTGACATTGCTTATTTCAATATTTTACTGAAAGAGCATGAAACGTGCTTTAGATGAGTCACATTTTCTCTAACCTTTTGAATGAGGGTTATGCCAGTCAGTGGGGGCATTAGTGCATAGAATTTGAGCTGCTGAACATGACTGAGGCCGGCCTTATCTCTATACTGGAAATTTTCCTGATGTCACCCGACTACTTAGTGGTGAGTACAAAATAGAATTGGGCTCTCCACTTCCAATCCTACTGTCTTTTTGTAAAGACACACTCCCATCTGAGAGCCAAAGGGAATTGGAGCTAACGTAGAATAGGACACTGGGACTCGCTGGACTGAGAGAAGAAACAAGTCCCACATGGATTATAGGATTCCTTAGTAATCACATAATGGGTGTGTATATGGAAAATCCTCTGCTCATTTAAAACAAAGGGAACATCCACGACTGACAGTGTTCCAAGAACACTTGTCATTTTTGCTTTGTTTTATCATGTCACATGGAAATTTTTAGCCATGTGCCAATCTAAAAGTCCCTCAGGAATTCTAAATCTTTTAGCCTATAGTTTGTGCTTAACCATTTTTTCAAAACCAGAAATAGCTATTTTAAGAAATAATGCTGAAAAGACTTGAGACTTGGATGGATGTGTCCTTGTTAGTCTCCCAAATAGCTCTGTGATGGTCCCTTGCCATACTTGCAGTTTTGAGGACAAACACAGGCAACTGGGCTTCAAATCCTCGTCACAGGAATCCATCCACTTCACTCGTCCATGCCCACAGCACAAACAAGCTGCTTCTTTCAGTCATTAAGATGCTCTGGTCAGCTTCCTCTTTCTTCATGAAATCTAACAGTTTTCTAAGCCTTCATGTCTCATCAATCTAGTGCTGAATTAAAGTGTTTTTGTTATCTGTCAGAGCCTAGATTTTAAGTTTCTTCCATAGACTGTTAATCCCTCAGGGCACACTCAGCCATTGTTCTGATGTTACCCTACAGCTTTGCAAGCAGTCAGAGCTCAGAAACTAATGTTGATTGTTTTTCTCCATAGTACTAGAGATTTTTTTTTTTTAAGATTTATTTATTTGTGCATACAGAACTGGGGTACAGGCCAGAGGCTCAGGGGCGGTGAGAGCCTTCACCAGAGACAGAGTGGGGAACAAAACAGGCAGATCGACGAAGTACACTGCTGAGGGGAGTAGCGGGCAGGTCAGGAGAGGTCTGCCACACCATGTGGTCACCTCTGGGCCAGGCGGGAATGGAACTCATGCGGAAGAGGCCTTAGATTCTCAGTGCTGTGCTTTAACCCACTGTGCCACCAGGGAGGGCCGAGAATTTTTTTAAACTCTCTCCCATAGTATTTTAGGCAGGATATTAACATCTACTTGACTTATATATTCCAGAGTTAATGTACATTATAGAATGTGTGAAATAGCATCTGCAATCTCTACTCACTGGAAACCAACAGTATCGTTCCTTTTCCCCATACCCAGCCAAAAATGTTACCAGATATTGCTAAAAGTCCGCTTGGACATTGGAGTGGGGTAGAAATCATCCCTGATTCAGAACCACTGAAGATATTACATTTATAGTCATATCCTGCTGTGACCTTCTTGGATCCTGTGATTCAGAGAAAAAAGTTTGCAAAACTAGTGGAGTCAAACAGGGCTCAAGTTTACTTGTACCTGTGTCTTTCAGAGTCACCTTTTTAGCAAACTTCTCTAGAGAATTTATCTCTGGAGAAGGATGGACTAAGGATTGGATCACAGTGTACGCCATTATCTACCATGTAGCCATATTTGTAAAGATGTGCATGAGGAATTCATTGCTCACTTAATATCAGTTCTTGAACATAGTTCTTGAATAAGCTCTTGAATATTTTCACTTCCCTGATCCTGGGAGGTCAAGTTTAGATAAAATTTCAGAGAAATTTGAATGCAGAGGCCAAAAAAAGAGAAATGTGCTTGTCTTTTCAAGGCAGCTGTGGGGACATAGCCAGGAGCAGATATTCTGAGTCTGTGGGCTAGCCACCAACACCAAGCACCTCTCTTGGTCCCTGCTGCTTCATTCATTGACACACTTGCCTTCTAGCAAGCTCCTGAGAAGGGAAAGGAAAGTTTTGTTTTCTGTCTCAGAGGCTCATTGAGAGCCAGTGAAGAAAAAAATACTCTGAGGTTCACTGGTGAGACAAAAATTAGTAAACACTTTTTGAAAAGATAACAATTAATTTTAAACATCGCAATTTATCACATGGCTGCAGAGGGACATAGAAGACCCTGAGGTGTGCTTTTAGGTGACTGCTCAGTGCATCTGAAATTGCATTCTTCTCCTTCACAAACACCTACACAAAAGAGTAACAATGGAGATTTGGCAAAGGAGAAACAAAGAAGGAGGAATGAGAACCCTTCTCAGATTATTAATGACTTGGGCTCTAATTTCATGAATCGTAACATTCTGCTCTTGGCATGAGCAATTGATCATAAAAGATGCTACAATGAACTCAGATTAGGGTGCACTCTAGACACAGTGGGGGAGGGCTACCCTTGTTTCTTAAGGTTAAGTAGCTGGGTTTTGTGCAGAACAGGAGAGATGAAATTTGTAAAAGCAAAAGTTATTTTTTTGTTTCTTTCCTCCACTATACCTGTACACTCATTTCAGTCCCCTTTGCCTCATTTGTATTTCTCTTAAATCAGGCCCCCAGAATTCATGAAATAGCCATTTGCAAAAATGAAGATCAGCATTTATCTATAAAGGTAGGATATTTTCAAGAATTACCTCAAGGCATTAAATCTGATGAAATAATAATAATTTATTATTTTTTATTTAGCATTATGAAACTGACATAAATCTCCGATAGGTGCTCACATATACTCCATGTCTCCTGTGCTCCTGCTATTTCTCCTAGTTTGCAGTATATTCCTAACACAATAGAGTAAAGATATGAATATACTACAAATAATTCTAAATAACACTCACTGAAGGCCATAGTTATTAAAGACTACCAACTTTGACACTTTAGTGGAAGAGAGCTGACACTTATTATTACTTACAATTCATCTATTGTATTAAACTCCACCCATTCTCCATCCACCCAACCATCTATCTACCACATCCATCACTTCTTTCCCAAAAAACATTCTAAATGCCTAGTAAGTGGCAAACACTAATTTAATGTCTGTCTAAATGAAGCTCAAAGTCTATTAAGAGCAGCATATATAAAAAAGATAATTACATTATATTAGAATTAAAAGTAGGTTAATGACAAGCTCCATTACTATGAGAGAAGTAACTGAAGCCCAGATACATTTTCAGAGTGGTAAAACATCAGGTGGGATCATTTTTTTTTTGGAAAGAGTGCAAGCTAGCCAGAAAAGAATGCGTGGTGGATTCAAGTGGAGAGTAGAGAGGGATAGACATATTTATGGCATAAGGGAGAATTCATGCTGAGAATAAGTCATGTAGCTAGAGTATTACATGGAAGAGGCAGTGTGATTAGAAAGTAAGTGGAGGCTAGCACAAAGTATGTCACTTTAAGGTCAATGGGCTTCTTTGGAGGTTTTACATGAAGAGATGGCTTAATCAGATGTGCACTGCAAAGGTTATCCATATATAACTCTTGGAAACAATTAAAATTGGGTAAGACTATATATATAATCCAGGAAACCATTTATAAGACATTAAACTAAAA
Organism: Condylura cristata; assembly: GCF_000260355.1. Lineage (NCBI taxonomy): Eukaryota > Metazoa > Chordata > Mammalia > Eulipotyphla > Talpidae > Condylura > Condylura cristata. The sequence goes on from NW_004567114.1 coordinate 17,019,232, forward strand.
AAGTAAGACAATGGCAGTGATGATGGAGTGGAAAACAGACTTAGAAGATATCAAGTAAGTTAAAAAATATCAAAATGGAAGTTAAGCTGTCTCATGTAGATCTCATATTAACCCGATAGCATCAATATTAATACCCATTTTAGGATGAGTCTTGGCAAGATTAAGTAACTTGTTCAAGGTCATACAATGATAAATCAACAAAAGGTGTCATAAAATCTTTGATGTTTGACATTAAAGGGCATTTTCTGAACTAAGCATGATTAATCTCTCTATGGAGTTCTTAGAATGTGTTAAATTCTAGGGATAAAAAATGAATGATATTTGCTTCCTGGGAACAAATTACTCAGATTAGGTAAAGTATCGTGACTCATGCTACCATACCCTGTCTCTTGCCTTAATACAAGGAGTCGATTCTGGAATGGATCTCTTCTGATCTAATAAGTCTCACAGTCAGGAAAATAACCCGGATATTTATATAATAATTTCCCTTCCTTGATTTCATCCCTGTTCCTAAATATCCCTTTGCTCTGCTTGTAGCTGGTCACGTCCAAACATCCATATCCATAATGCCTTTTCCTCAGTCTCTTAGTCAAACTATACACACATAGCTCCTTTAATCTTTCTTAATAAGAAAGATCCCTTCAATTCCCCTAATCAATCCTGCTGCTTCTGTCTGGCTTCCCTCCAATTTGTCTATGTCTTGAAACATCCTATGAAAGCAAAAGATACTGTGCCCTTATTAATAATTCTGCTTATGCATCCTGTATTTTTACCATTTCAAGACCTTCTTTTTATTAGTCGGGGATTTTTGCATGAAAATAACACTCTATTGCTTGAGAAGCTTCTTTACTTGAACTGCTCATTTCTCCAAGGAGAGTCACACACCACCTACCTTTCCTACCCCATAGCATAATGATGTCGAAGGAGAAGGTATGGTAAGCATGATTAACATACTACTAGGCAGTAATGATCTTTTTCTGGAATTAGCTGTATAGTAAGATTTTTTTTTGGCTGTTGTTCTTTTAAGACTGCAGGAGGATGTAGCAAGAATAAAAATAAAATTTATCTGCAAGATGTTGCTAAATGGAATGCATTTATGACATTCTTATAGGGCTTATTTGCAGCTCTTTAAAAATAATTGACTATCTAATTAAGGAGATAGATCACATCAGTATAGAATATACATACAGATAAATATTGCTTTTTATAGCCTTACTATCACAGATATGGAAACACACAGTGAAACTCACTCTGTATTTTAACTCTTAGGTTTTCTCTATATATTTTCTAAAATGGCAGCTCAAACGTGCTTGAAAAGCTCCCTATTTGTATAATTTACTTATTTTAACATAGTCTATGATTCGCCAAAGACAGAATTTTCCCATGGTAAACACACACTCACACACTCACATACAAAGTGACACTGTTCTGAAGAATTTCTCTATATTTGGTCAAAGTATTCTGCTAACACTATAAAGAGTATAATGGATTTAATGTTCTTTAGCTTTAGGCAATTTGTTTATGGTTTATCCAGATCTGTCTGAGTTTCTCAGTGGGAGGGGAGACTTGTATAGACTCGGAACTTAACTGAGAAGTTGCTGCAGACTCACAGCAGCACAGCTGGGTTCCTCAAGGGCTCTGTTGTTACACAGCAAGCCCAACTCCTGCTGGCTTTGAAGTGTGACTGAAATCCTTGAGTGCCTTACCTCAGTCTACTGAGAGATAGGAAGAGGCACCATAATAGAAGAACTGGGGTTTAGACCTGAGGTACAGGGGTTGGGGGTGGAGAGGACTCACCAGAGACAGAGACAGGACAGGCAGTTACTAAAATACACTACTGAGGGGAGCAGAGGGCAAGACAGGAAGGCTCTGTTGTCCCACATGTGGGTCACCTCCTTGGCCAGGTATAGAACTCAGGCCATAGATGTGATAGCCCTGCAACTTAACATCTAGGCTACCAGGAAGGCTCCTGAACTTGAGTTTTGAAGGATTATTACTTTGCCAGGCAATGGATAAAAACAAGAACACAATTAATAGTTAACATTTATTGAGTGCTGACTATGTACTAGGTACTAGTCTGCATTTGAAGTATGTAAACTCATTTTTCTAAATGGTGCTATGGAAAAGAATATTTTTTTAAACCATTTTTTTTAATATTTTTTTCATTTTATAGATAAAGAGGCGTGGCTAATACATGTCATATGTTTTCAGATAAAAAAACACAATGAGTCTTAAATTACAGTAGAGACTAATCAGAATGTTGGATGAGAAATATTAGGAGATGAAGAAAAGGATGGCAGGAGCAGGAATCTCTCAGGTCTTCTACATTTGATGCTACTTAAAGGGTGGGATAATGTCTGTAATTTATTTAACGCTGACTTTTTTCTCTGAAAAATATATCTACTTATTTCAAAAAGAAATACTAAGAAGAGTATAAAGCTCAGAAACCATTTATGCATAAAGGAAAGATAGGGAGTGTCCTCATGGGAAGACAACAGTTAGCTGATGGAAAGGAAGGAGCAAGTTCATAAAAAGTTATTTTTCCTTTTTTTTTTTTTTTGCTTATATTATGGGAACTTTTGAATATGTTTATGGACTATAGGTATGACATTAATGATAGCAATGGAAAATAAAGACACTGGATGATGTAGTAAAGCTTAGGAAGAGACCAGGGAGGAAGGATGAAGAGTACAAAATTTTGAACAATGGGATAAAGAGATTCTCCTAATGTGAGTACTACTGTGGGTAAATTCAGTTTGAGGAATTCCAGGAAACTCAGGACTGATGACTCTTTTCTTCTGAAAGAAAGCAGCCGCTGGAACTCAGAAGTACAAAGATAGAGAAGGGAACTGAATTAGGAGTTGCAAAGGGTGCAGATTAAAAGTTAGAGGTGAGGGGAGTACAGATCAAGAAAAGGAAAGTTTTCAATGATAAGGTTGAAGGCACTATAGCCATTAGGTTGGGAGCAGAACTCATTTAGAATGATCTAGAATGAATACACAGAATGAGAAGGGAGTTGAGGGCAATGATGATAGGCAATCTATAGATAATGGAAACTTGCTGAAGCAGGAAAGCAACTAAGTTTAGTATGAGAATTTAGAAACTAGGGTTTAAGGTGTCAGAGATTTAACACTTACATGGTGGTGGAAGATATGGGGCAAGTCTATTAATCTGGCTGTTGAGTAGAGGGGTCCATTTGCTCCACTAGTTCAAGCTATTATCATGTCTTCTTACCTGACCTGATGCAGTCATCACACAGGTATCTATGTTCCAGCTTTTTCTTTTTTACAATCTTTTCTATCTTGGAAGCCAGAATGATCCTTGAAAAGCATAAATCAAATCATTCCACTCCTCTAGTTAGGGCATTCTAATGACTTGTCATTACACTTTAGTAAAATCCAAGCTCCTTTCCACTCTGTGAGCCAGTCCGTCAGCCTCTCAGATCTCACTGCACATCAGATCTCCTGTTCCAGCTATATACATCTTTCAAACTCCCCCCAATATGCTTCGATATAAGCCTTCACACAAACCATTCTTTCTGTCATAAATTTTCTTTCCTCCAGATTTTACATGCTTGAATCTTCTTGTCATTCATGTCTTAGCTTAAATGCCTTCCCCTTACAGATATTATCTTTAACGTATCTAATCATCCACTGCTTATCCTGTGTAACATCCCCCTACTTTGTTTACTTGATAGCATTTGTCAGTGAATACTTAATTCATTTGCTAATTTATTTATTGGCAGCTTCCCACCTCCAGGATGTATGTTCCATAAAAACATGACCCTCCATTACAATGATCTGTCTTGTTTTTGTTGCAGGCTCATAGTCTAGAATTCTGTCAGGAATTACCCTTCCTTTTCCACCTATGTTTGTTGAATGAATGAGCTGAAAGTTTCAGTTTTTGAGGGGTGGTTCATTCTTTGAGATTCTGAGCCAAAGCATTCATTTTGTAGGCAAAGATTGAATGAAGAGACAGTGTTTCAAATTAAGGGGGAATAGGAAGTTATATCAAGGAGCCACGATGAGAAAACAAAACCAAGATAAGAAGGGAACTCTACTGACTTGGGCATCTTAACACTGGTAAAGAACAATCACATTCTCCCCTAATTCTATAAAGCAATATTTGTGGAAATTATATCATTGAGAGACATGTGTAGTCTGAAGTGAAAACATTTTACACACAGAATTAAGTTGTATTGACAAGCCCTCCCTGGTGGTGCAGCAGGTTGGAGTTAACTTTGCAGTACAAGTTCAGTACAAGTTCAATCCCTGCCCTGGAGGTGATCCAATATGATGCAGCAGGCCTCTCCTGTCCTGTCTGCTGCTCCCCTTAGTATATTTTTCTATTTGCCTGTTCTACTCCCCACTCTGTTTCTGGTAAATCCTCTCCCCGTCCCTGTACCTCTGGCCTGTACCACATTTCTGTATACAAGCCTTACTTGCTTTCTTTTTCTGAAATTCTCCTGGTGATTTTACCAAAATTACAGTTTCAAGCATGGAAGTCATTGCTGTGAGTTGAGCAAGGGGAGGAAGAATAAAAGAGTAACATGTTACTGGGGGCCACTTCCACTTTCAGTTGGAGGGGCCATGTATTGCTGTCTTAGTGATGATGGTGGGGAGACCACCATCAAATGCACAGAGAAGTAGGTGCCTCTTTTAGAGCCAGCATGGAAGAACTCAGATCTGGGGCCTTTCCAAGAAAGAGACTGAGTAGCTATCAGATGTCTTCTGCCAAGACAAGTATTTTTGCAGAACTGTAGTACTTTTGCCAAAAGAACACTCCAGAGATTACCACTGGTTGGTAATCCTACCTAAAGGAAATAAGCCATCTCCTACACAAAGAAAAATGTACATGCAGCACAGGACATGGAATGCCCCATGCACAGGAATCATCTAGGTAAAAATCTAAAGCAAGCTAAGTTTGAAAGCAAGTGTATGAAAACTACTGTTCACCCAGGTTTGGGTAGAGAGATCCATTCACACCACTAATAATTAGGACAAGGATAAGAAATGAATTTAATCCTAAAGCAGGAGGCATAATTGACAGCGTAGGCATGCAATTCTTGTAATCACCCCAGCTTCAGTGTACTTGGGCAGTGAGAGTGGGAAGAACTAGAAAAGAGAATTACAATTAAAAAGAAATTGACATATATGAATTAAATTGGGCATATTACCTCCAGCTTCTGGCACAGAGTTTTTATTACAAAATTAAATAGAGAGGCTAATTAGACTGTAGGAAAGACTTCCACTGAGATTCATAGTTCCCACTAGGCAAGAAGAAAGACCAAAGCAAACTATGAGAAAATAGGAAGAAGAATCAGAAATTTTCAAATTGTGGATTTCTAGTGCTTTGTGTTCTAGCGTAGAAATAAATGAGTGAAACGGAGGATGGCTGTGAAGTCTGGAAGTCTAGCCAGCTATTCATACTAAATGGCCCATTGATAGGACAGTATCTCTGGCTTGTGGGTTCCATGTCATGTGGGAAATGACATCTAGGACATGGCACTATGACATGGTCAGTTTCAAGTCTATGGTCACTCATTGGCAAACATTGGTCAATGTGTTGTACAAAACTGTGATAAATAATTTATTTTTTAATGAAGGATGTTTTATATCCCTAAAGGTATTTTAGCAGTATAGGATTTCTCCCCGCCGATCTGGTCACCCACATTGTTCCCCCCCAGTTGTCCATCCTCACAGTCCACTATACTCTCCCATCACCCCTCCTTCCTCCTTAGGTCAGGTATGAAGGGCTACCTTTCATGCCTGTCCCTTGTGGGTCTGCCATATCCAGCAAACCTCACTTCAAGATATCCACCCAAAGGACACAAAAACAGTGTATATAGTTTTTCCATCAATCATTACACAGGTGTATTTGAAGCTTTATCCTCAATTATTTGTGTTGATTTTTACTGCAGAAACCTGTGTCTTTGGCATATCACAGAGCAATAAAGTCAAAAGTTGAGATGAGGAAAATCATGCAGCTCTCTTGATGTAACTCCACTTAGCTTTGGAAATTTTCATTTAAACATCCCTGCGCCACTCTGCATAGTAAGGAGATGGGGCTTTGCCCTGTTAGAATCCTTATGAATGGCCTTCTACTAGCTGGTCAAGAGTGGGCATTAACAGGTTACTCATCATGGTCAAGTCTGGTGTCTTGCCAGACTTCAGAGCCAAACTTTAGATTGACACATGATGCAGTAGGATGTCTTGGGCCTATGTGGAGGCTGCTGCCTTTACCTCTCCCCTTTGCCTACCTACTTCTCATTCTGAATATAAAGTTCCTACGTGCATCATCAATAAAGTCTTCTCAAATCAGGGTTCCTTTCTGTTTTCTCAGTAGTTTATTTTCTTTCATAGTACTTGTCATGCTTCTAATTAAATAATTATTTGTGAAGTGGGAGTCTTTTATGCCTGTTTCCCATGCAGTAAGCTCCATGAAGGCAGTCAGCATATTCCTGTCTTACCTACTTCCCCATTTCCACTTAGATCCTCAACCCAGAAGAGAGAAGCCCCTAAATATTGACCAAATAATCCTTTAAATTTCCTACTATCATCTTGAATTCAAATTAAATTTTTGGGAAAAAAAGACTTGAAAGAATTCCATTACAAATGCTATTTCTGCCTTGCAAGCTTAATCCTCTCCTCCACAACACATATATCTGCCTTCCCACCAAATGTAGATTTGCCAGAGTCTCCATAGTTCTTTAAAGGAAAAATACTTCCACCAACTCTGTCCTCCTGGGGGCTTAAGGAAGGGCTGGGAAATCTGGCTGAGGCCTTGTCAGATATTTCCTTAGTCTCATTTACTGAGCTCTTTTGGACACATGATTTAACAACGCCAGACATGACAAAACCATCTTTGATATTTTCTAACATAATCGCCTTTCATTGTACATTGCAAAGGAAAATGTCTCTTGGATTTAAAAAGAATGCTGAAATGCGGGAAAATGTTTATGATGGAAGAAAGAGGAAACATCTCATAAAAATACCCAATATAGTGAGGAGAAAAACAGAAGAATCTAGATGACTAAAAAGAAGGGAGAGTTAACCCCCTTCTTATCAATAACATAACTGGCATTATTCTATATGGACTTATATTTCATTTTAATTATTAGTATTAGTGAATTACAACATAATAAAATAATCATTCTAGCCACTCACCCAAATCCACCAAATTAAAAAAAAAATCAAGGATTACTGGAGTCAAAAGAACATTTTATGCATGCTTTCTCTAAGTGTGTCTGTGTTTCCATATGGCTTTGGAAGTGAATTTTGCAATGTATCCTCTTTCTTCTTCAAATATTTTGATCAAATTCACAGCCTCCAGAAATCTTTGTTTTCTGGTTAGAAAAACTGACAGAAATGATTCTTTATAGAATAGCTTTGGGGACATCCTTATCATCTGCACTCAAATTTTCCCTATAACCATTTATCTGTGATTTTCTCACTGTAGCCCCTAATCAGTTCTACACCAGTGACTAACCCTTGGCTCATATTTTAGCGTAATTACTTAATCAAATTCTATTTCCAGCATATATTACTTCACCAACATTAATCCATTGATTTTTTTTTTTTTTTGATGACCCTCATCTGTATCCTAGGAATGCATTATTTCTCTTGAGGGGCAGGGAAATATAGGAGTAAGTTATTTTCTGTAGTACCAATCATCTACCAACTGGCATATGTAAAGCAACCAATGCATACATATCAGCGATAAAGCTAAAGGAAGCCAAGAGCCAAGTGAACAGACTTTATCACCAAACACTGTGTGATGCAACAGAATGACATGCAAACACATTAACTGATGTTTCATAGCATAAAACAACCCCCAAATGACAATTCTAATCCTTGCCCCTCTCAAAAATATAAGCATCTGGCATGAAACAGAAGACTGAGCTTATGCTCATTTTAGAATACAAAATAGTTAATGCACTTATAAATATTATTTAATTCACAGTCTCCCTGAGGTGGCTAGGGATGAGTATTATGGTGAAAGAAAAAGAAAAGAGGATCCTAAAGAAAACAAAATTTGGAAGTTTTGCCTTCTTACACAGGACTTTGTCATATCAAAATTCTCAGTGGAGTTTTAGATAAATTTTATACAGATAGATAGAACAACCATGTATATGATACATATATACCATATCCTATATACAACACACATGTGTATTATGCACATCCACATGTGTAGATGTATATACATACACAGAGATACATGTGTACATATATGTGTATGCACATATGACTCACCATGATATATTCCTTGATGGTCTATGCCTTTCTGGAATTTCAGTTAACTACTGTGTGTGTGTGACTGTGTGTGAGACTGTGTATATGAAGGAACTCTTTGTGAGAGAGACAGTGTATGTGTGTCAGAGAGAATGTATGTGAGAGACTGTGTGTATTTGTGGCTGAGTGAGATTGTGTATGTATGAGGTGTGAGGGAACTTGTGTGTGTGTGAGAATTGGCATGTGAGAGACTGTATGTGAGAGACTATGTGTGAGAGACTGTGTGCATGTGAGAGATATTATATACCTGAGAGAGAGACTATGTGGGCTCTGTGTGTAAGAGAGACTATATATGTGAAAGACTGAATGAGAAAGACTATGTAAGAGAGAGTGTGTGTGTGTCTTGCACAGCACATCCTTTAATAATGTCTCTTCTGTCATGCTGGTTTTTTTTTTTTTTTTTTGTAATATTGATGAGAAAAAAAGTCCTGCTATCTTTGAATGATACAATGTTATTTGAGGACCTGTTGTCTTTTGCTTGAGAACCTCTCAGTGATGCTAAATGAGACACAGTATATGTGCTTAGTAACAGCTTAACATATGTTACACCAGAATCAGGGTGCCCACATATGGCAGCTAATGGGTAAATAACAATGATACAAGAGCATGGGGCTTAGAGGGTATCAGCATGCAGTTTCAGAGACCTGAGTTGCGTTAGTTTGAGGTCTCTTGGTAAGTACTTGAGAGTTTACGAGGGAAAGCATGTACATTTTAGGAATTGAATGTCAAAATGTTATCTCAACTGCAACACAGAATGCCTGAAGACATTGGACAACTACTTTCACATTATTAGTGAGGATGATTTCCAACCTACAAGCCCCTCCTAGGCAGGCAATTAATCAGAGATGAGGGTGGATAAGACATTCTTCAGGCACTCTGTCTCTGTGGTTTTACTTTTCACTTGACCTTTCTCAGGCTAGGAGAAGAAGCATGCCTTCAGGAAAAAAAAAAAAAAAGAAAAGAAAAGAAAAGAAAAGAAAAAGTAAACTAAGAAAGATACTAGTTGGAATTTAACACAAAAATGAAGACCAAGGCTTTCCAAGGATAAGGATCAAGGACTATTCAGGATGACAGCTGTATGGTAGTCCCAGAGAGTTCCTTGATCACACTGGAGAAGGAAGAAGACTGTGTGTTTATGTTGAAAGGACTTTAATAGCTCTGTTAGCTATAACACTGATGGGTGGCTAGAAAAACAATCAAATGAGATGCTGAGGGTATTTATCAACCAAGAATTACAGGAGGAAGGAAGTAGAATCTTAACAGAATGCTATGTCAGGGACAGAAGACATTTCGTCCATTTTTTTCCCTGAAGTTTCCTTAATCTCTGGTGCTTAATGCCACATACTTTCCAAGCACTAAGTGAATATTTGTGGAATAAATGGGAGCATATTCTCAATAAATAAAAGCATACTAATATGGACACTATTCCGATTCAACTAAAATATGATAAATTTTGACTGGGAAATCAGTGTATTGTTTGTATTGGGGTAGGTGAGAAAACTCAATCTTTTTCTCCAGAAAAAAAGTCATTAGTTAGTAGGCAAAATTAAAAAAAAAGAAAAAGAATCAACAAACAGAAATAGAGGCATGTTATTAGAAATCTGAAGAGAAACATCTGAGAAAGCACGGAAAAGAGTTGCAAATGAGGACCAGGATGATAGGATGTGTGAAGTGGGGGACAGACTCTGATCTGAGAGTCTATTGTTGCTTGTTGTCTTTTCAGCCTGCAGATACTGTCTTAAATTGGGTTACTCAGGAAATAGACTGGTTTTATATGTGGGAAGTTTGGGGGAGATAGTCATCAGAGTGTGGGATAAGCGGAGTTGACTTTAATGCTTTCTTTTAAAAAAAAAAGTTATTTTTTTGCATACAAGAGCTAGGGTGCAGGCCAGAGGTGCAGGGGTATGGTAAGAGGATTCACCAGAGACAGAGTGGGGAGCATAACAGGCAGAATTCTGAAAGACATTGGGGAGGGGGGCAGTGGGCAGGACAGGAGAGGTCTGCTGTGTCATTTGGGTCACCTCTAGGACTGGGATCAACCTTGAGATGCAGATAGATAGCTTCACGGTGTAGAGACTTAACCATTTGTGCCACCACACTGGCCCATTGCTTTCAAGTTGGAACAAAGACTTCAGCTGATCCCAGCACTCCTAGCCGGCTGTTACCTTGGAGGCTCTCCCCAGTTGGAAGGTTCGGCATGTAGGGCTGGGACTCCAACCTTGTCCATCATTCACTGATATGATCTCCCACTCCTCCCTAGGAAGGGACTAGCAATTGGCCAAGGTGGGTTCTTGGTTAAGGTCAGTTTCTAGTGAAGGGCTTAGCACATCCCTAAGCTAACACTCTTAGCAGTTGAAGTAACAGTGTCTCTGACCTAAGGGGGACTGGGATACCATATGAGATTTTAAACTGTATGGATATACTATTTAGAAAAAAAATTAAATGAAGATATGAAATTTACTCCTGCTTATTTCATACATAGACTCCTGGGATACACTGATTTGCACTGAGGTGTGCCATTTAAATGATGAAAGCACTTTGGTCTATCTCAACCTGTCTGTGTGGCTCAGTAACTGACAACCTCTGAGACCATTCTCATTTAAATACTCCAGGAGACTATAATCTCAAACCAATACAAACAATTACTATAATGAGCATTTTATACTTAGTTCTCAAGAACAAAATAGGCTGCACATGCAATCACTTGACTGTAAGTGGTTTACTGTTACCGTCTGTTTATATTTAAAACTTGTCTTCTTGGGAGAAAATTAATGACCTTATTCCTAGCATGGACCCTGGTAATAGTGCCAACTGCTGCCTCTGTGACTACAATAGCAGATCATTGTGCTAAAGTTTCTTTAGAAAACTGACCTAAAAATGAGTATTTTTGGACTTAGAAAATATTTTAGGACCCTACCAGACTGGGTGTTCCTTTAAGCAAGAAATGTATTTTATTTATTGCCCTAAAGCTTGGCAGTCATGAAGTGTTGACTGCCTGTGGAAAAGAATATATGCCCCAGGAGTAAAAAGGTTTTTCTCTCTGTTTTCTGTACTTCTATAGCCCAAGTGCCTCGAATATTACCTACCACATACTCAATTTACTCAACCATTTGTTAACTGAATACAAAATCCAACTAAAACCTAAGTTGCATGTGGGCATAAAGTCTGTAGGTTCCTTGTCCTCAAAAACTCAACTCTGGAAGTATAGCTTTTATAAATTAGATTATAGTCCTTTCTGTCCAGGTAAATGAATTTGCCATTTCATCAGTATACACATGCTTTGTGATGAAGCTCTCATTACAGCCCTATCTTTCCAGCAAGAAGATGACAGAGTCAAACATTACTTAGCAATCACCCTTTCTTTGAATGAGAAATAGGAGAGAATCAGACAGTGTGATGAATCAACACACACAGAGAATTTTTTTTTTAAGTAGTTCTTTCAAAAATTTGAAATCAATCAGGATACAGAGGCAATTATATTGTGGTAGATACAAAGCAATGAAATTTTCTGTCCAGTGTTTTGCATAAGTGATCAGGAATGATATTTGCATAAGTTAGATCATATTGTTTTTTTACAGACAGAGATTCAATAAAGACAAAGAGAACACATGCAAAAATAAATGCCTAAACAAGAAAAAGAAAGACACAGATGGAGGCTTGTATTATATTTGACTTTAAAATGAAAATAGCAAAAAGAATAAAACAAACAAAACCAAAAATAAACTAATAACAGCAAAACTCCACTAAAGTTGATTCTCTTTAGCAAAAAGTGTCTGTTTCTGTCTTTGTCCTTGCTCATTTCTCCCTTATGAAATTCACTTTCAAATGGCATCCCCTCCCCCTTGCCAATAGATCAAGTGTTCACTAACAGGATAGATAGGGCAGTAAGGAACTAATAATGATAATAATAATAATGAGCAATGGCCTCAGAGATATATTTCATGTGTCTTCCTCTCTCCTTGTCTTTCTGCTGCAGAATAGCTTCCCAGCCAGTGGGACATTAATCATCAGAACAGCAGCTCTGAGATAAAGGCTGGGTGAAATTTCATTGTGCATTATAGTGTGAATTGTGGTAGCAGGAATATGTGTCTCTCTCAGTATCTGGGAGGAGGGAGTGAACAGGCAGAGGAGAAAAATCTGTCATTCTATGTATTTATACTGCTCAAGATGGTCAGGACTTGTTCTCCATTGTTACAATGGATTAAAATCATTCACATCCTTCTATTTTTATTGGAGGTCACCTCTCAGAAAGGGGCATAAATATTATGACAATTTAAATTCTATCTACCATGTTTTTATTTTTTTTCATCTTCCTCACAGATATGCAGCAGACTTAAGGAGGAGAGGAAAAGTAGAACAGAAGCAGTTCTGTCTAATACATATTATTCTTTCCTATTCCTTAATTATTACACATCAAACCTTTTAACTTACACACATTGGACTACCAAAATTTCCTATTTTGACAGTTCCTGAACTGTGTTTGGGGAGAACATTTGGAAGAAATAAGTAAATGGGTGCTACAACTATTCAGCAAGGAACTATAAGTACCTACTAGATTCTTGCTCCATAAAGGGAGGTGTCTGCACTGTAGCACTGTACCCTGGGAGCTCATTAGAAATGCATAACCCCAGGCCCCACCCTGAAACCCTATTAGAATCTGTGCTTTAGTAAGATCACTAAGTTTTAAGAAACACTAGTCTAGTTATATATGCACATATGCGTGAACATGCTAACATTCTCTCACACACATACACCCCCCAACACACACACACGTACACAATCAGATGGGATGGATGATAGAAAAGGCTGCATTTTGTACACGAGTCAGTCAAATTTCCATTAAATAATTCTCTGTGACTGCTAGTCATCACCGATGTGTTATATATTTATTTCCCTAATCATCTCACCCCTGGATGATGAGAAAACCAAGGAGTACCTTACATTCTCCATCTAGCTAACAGAACTAGCTCTCTAGACAACCCAAGACAGTCTTCAGATGGTTTCAAAAGGCAGGTCTGTGATACCAGCCTTACTTGTGTTTCTAAATTTTACAATCATTCCACATGCACATAATGAGTGACCCCTCCTACTTACCTGCCAAATACAGAATGGAAATATCTGTCTTGAGGCTGGCTAGCAAAGATGCTGCTATAAGTCATTTCCTGTCATATATAATATAGTAGAAAGAAAGGAGCTATTTCCTGGAAAAAAATCGAACTCATCTTGAACCTCAGTTTAAGCTGGAATCATTGATGATTCCTGATGATTCAAGAGAGAGTACTTTATTTTCTACACGGAGGTAGCCTTTGTGGAACTTCTTTGGAAGGCTATCAGAAAAAGGGGTGATATCATCATTTGATATTTATTTATTGCTTTAGTAAGAACAAAGATAGTTAATTATTTTCTCTCAACCTTAGCTATCCAATCCCAGAAATGGCAGATAGTGCTTATAGAAAAAAATATATAAAAGTATTTCTGCTATGGTTTCCACTTTGTTACCTTGGATCTTTTACTCTAGGAAAGCCAACTTCTATGTCACTTAAGTCGTCCTGTAGAGACACCCAACTTTCAGCAAGGACTGATGTCTTGCTATTAGTAGTTATGGGGTGAGTCACATCACATGTGGCTTCCCTTGGCCAGTCAACCCTTCACATGACTTGCCTCCCTGGTTGACATCTTGACTGCAATCTTGTGAGAGACTTGGAAGTAGAATAACCCAGATCATATCCTGGAACTTCAAAACTGCAATAATAAAATACTTATTTGAAGCTAAAAAAAAAATTATTTCTGCTTCTGCTTTCCTCCTTTCTCCTCAACTTTCCTTCCCCTCCCTTTTCTCAATTAATTCAATTGTTACCAAATGTGCAAGGCCCTATGTTATGTACTGTTAAGAAAATAAGATGATGATGTTGGAGACAACGGGAAGACTGGAGACCCCAAAAAGCTAATTACCATGTCAGAGACCAAATGGCTAACCAGAAACAGAAAATTAAAAAAAAGTAAAAGAAAGAAAACATATATGCTAGTCAGATATAGAGTGTCATTTTAAATAAAAACAACAATAATAATAATAAATAATAATAATAACCTTTTATTGCATTGCATTCATGTAAGCCCTTGCCTTTCATTATTTTAACTTATCCATGAAGTTTGTGTTATAATCTCCTTATTTCAGATGCTGAAAGTAAGTTCCCAAAGCATCATAGTCCAAATCAATCAAGGTTTGATGAAAGTTAAGCTTTTACCATTCTTTACATAAATGAGGTCCCCCAAAGCTACTTCAATATGTTCTTACTTTATACAACTTTGTGTCTTTGGAGTCGACTTAGTCTACCTCTAACATGAATTACTACTATTGCCTGCTTTTCCCTTTGCTCATACATATCCACCCCTTAATATAATTTTTCTTTCTTCAGCAAACATTTATCGAGCTCCACCTTTTTGCAGGCCCTGTTCTACCAGAGGAATGTCCACTGATGAACTCCATGGAGACTGCTTCTGTTCACAATCTGGTGTTCCCTGCCAGTATACTCTTTCAATATTTTCATAAATGATTATGAAATAAACAAGTAACTATTGAGACATGCTATAGAGACATGACCAGGAAAAAAATGGGTTTAGATAACATATTCAGCCACTGGATAAAAACAAAGGAAGTAAAAAAATAGATGATTCCCACCAACCTATCTACACATATAAAACCAGGTAAGTGGGTCTTCAGCTAATTTTCCATATACTCAATGAATAGAATCAGTGGGCCATTAAAAATCAATTTCATTTTCCAATATGTAAAGATAGATCTTTTTTTCAGAAAAAAGATTTTTGAAAAGGAATAAGAAGAAACCGGAGATGGAAAGTGGGTAACACTGTATTTCCAAAAGTGTTTTGAACTCTAATGGTTAGAGGCAGCTCTTGCCATATGGCAAATAAATCCCAAGGAAAGAACATGTAACAGTGAAAGTTATTTTATGTCTTGCTCATCAGACATAGGAAGACCTGTTGCTGGCACTTGTTCTTGAGGTAAGGATTCCAGAGGAGCAAAACCACTGCTCTGAACAGTCCCCACTCGTGATCCTCAACAGAGAGAGGGCTTCTGGGAGGAAGGTGCTTGGAAATGAGAGTTGGCCTGCAAGTATCATGCGATGTATGTGTTCCCTGAGAAAGTGCTGGTGGGTAATTCCTGACTCATATGATTCAACCAATACTGACTGAAGGTTTACTCTGTGCTTTTCTCTTACAGTACGTGAAATAAAGTCTTACTATCCTAGAATGCATATTAATACATGTTATGTAATGTCAAGCAGTGATAACCGCTATGAGACAGAATGTAGCCAGAAAGGTGATTGAGAGCTACTATATAGAGGGGCTTTTCTGCAAGGTGCCCTGTGAGCAGACACTTGGGTGACATAAACCATGCAGATAACTGGGAGGGTGGCCTAAGGCAAAGCAAACCTAAGTGCAAAGACACAGACATGCATTGCATATTTGGGGCAGTGTATTTATGTATGGGTGTAACATTTAAGCAAGACCTAGTCACCAAGATAAATGAAAGTGTAATATAATATTTGAAAATCAACATCTACACACACAAAAAGAAAAAGCATACTAAGCAAAATGCCAACATTTGCATAGAGACAGGTCCAGCTCTGCAAGTGAACAGGTCTGCCTCACTCATCTCTCCCTGTTCCTAGTTATCTGTTCAGGGAAGAGCAGGGAGCTAGAAAACATGGTCATAGAGAGATCAAGGAGGAGATCCATCTAACACACAGATAGGATTTGGGCTGTAGAGTTAGCCCATAAGTCTGGTA
Organism: Condylura cristata; assembly: GCF_000260355.1. Taxonomy (NCBI): domain Eukaryota; kingdom Metazoa; phylum Chordata; class Mammalia; order Eulipotyphla; family Talpidae; genus Condylura; species Condylura cristata. The sequence goes on from NW_004567114.1 coordinate 17,035,334, forward strand.
GGTGATTAAAAAAAATACCCAGATCTTTAGAAATATTTGGGGATATCCACAGTGAATAGCCAAGGGCTGATTAAAATGTCCCTCCCAGCTGTTTAGATAGTTCATGCTCAGATCCAGGCCTTAATCAACAGTTCTGGTAGAAATTCCACCCTATAATTATTAAAACCTAATTAGTCTTCTTCTAGTAACTCTCAGATTGCCAGCCTGTCAACAAAGAGAATCTTCTCAGAGGGCCCTTTAAGGGGCTAAACACAGATTTGGGGTGTGCTGATCCCATTCACTAAAATTAATGTATTAAAAGGAACATAAAAAAGAAACTACCCTCTTTTCTCTCTCTGTTTCTACGACTACCAGATAAAGTCTTTAAGAGGTGGGCAAGCCCATCAAGCTCTTTTTCCCTCCCCTTTAGAATTATGCAATTCCAGACAGAAACTGTCACTGGAGAATCTTACCGGGTAATCAGTGAATTAGAGCTCAATTTCCTTCCCCCCAAATTATTCTGTGAAAGGGGAAAAGAAAGCACCATTGTGAGGGCAAAGAGTAGACAAGATATTTCTTGGCTGGCAGTTAAAGTCTAATTAGACTGACAAATCTTCAGTGCTTTCCCCAGTTATGAGACTTGGCAGGAAAGGAACTGAGCCTTGGAGCTATACATTCTGTAAGGCTGTTAATCAATATTAGTTGTGCCCTGATCCTAAAAATAAACTTCCTCTGGAGGCTCTGTTGTCTACTGGTAAGTGAGGAGTTGAACGTGCAGACTCCTCCTCTAATTTCTATCAAGCTGGTGGCAGCAGACAAAACGTGGACAGGTCCAGAGAGGATAATTCCTTAGGTGAGTCTAACCATTATTGATACAGCATGCTCTATATGGTGTTAGAGCCTAGAGCCTGGGACTAGGTAGAGTTATCACCCTTTGCAACCAAGAGAATTTGATTATCCAAAGAGTCTTCAGAATATTTGGCATTCTACAAATCTCAAAATGGTAATGACAACAACATCCTCTAAATATATGTGGCCTGCGTTTTTGTTGAATCATATGGAATTCCTGATGTTTGACAATCTTCATAAATAAAAATGGCAAATTTATATGCTTTGCCCTAATAAAATGTCCTGTCTGTAATAACTGCTTAGCAAGGCCAATTTGCATTGAGAGTCTTTCAAGGAAATCTCTTCTAATTGTTGAGTTCAGGACTCTGGTTCGATCTGCAATCCTCTGAGGAAATCCTTGAGCACTGTAGGTTTGTGTGGCTATAGACAAAATTGTCTTCATGGAAGATTTAACCATACAGAAAAGCTAAGCTCTATGAGGATTTGTAAGATCTGAAGTGACTCATGGGTGGAAGAGGCTTCCTGATCTAGCATTTAGTAAAAATTTATGACATCAGCTGTACCCTGAATTATTTTCAGCTGTGGTCATCTTTATTCTTCACAACAGGTTTATGGGAAATGTATTGCTGAACCTGAGGCTTGGAGAGGCTCATCAACTTGCCCAGACAGATACAACTAAGTAACTGGAAGAACTGGTGGTCCAAGTCAGGAATTATAATACTAAATGCATGCTGTTCTTTTCACTGTACTGGGACTCTCCCTGTGACAGATCAGCTTTTCAATCTCAAGATTTTGCTTTGTTTTGTTTTGCAAAAATCAATATGAAGGTGGAAGTATGTCTTTTTCTGCTTCCAATCTAAAACTGAAAGCAAATCAGAAGATTCGCCATCCGGGTGCCAAAATTGTAGCTTTCTTCTGGTATTTCTGAAAGCAATTCACATTTGATCATCATGGTTGTGAGTTTGAAGCAACAATGAAATCTCATAGAGCTCTAAAGTCATTTTGATTAGGATAGTTCTAATCCAGGCTGAGCATTGTGTACAGGCCAATGTCAAGGTAACTTCACCAATGCCCACAGAAAAAAAGTGAGTCATGACAATAATAATAACTTATAAATGATCCCAAATGGTGATTTACACAGAACATGCTCAGCTTTTTCTTTATTGATAACTCTAGCTGAGGCTTACAGTAAGATAATGTACATTATTCTTGGGACTATTTTCCTCTCAGTGCTTTTCTCTTTCATAGGAACATTTTCATCATGCTAAATGATAGTTATCACCAAGACTCTTGTTCCTCACTTTTGCCTTTTATTTTGAATGAAGACCAAGAAATTTGAGAGTAGATAGAGTTGAACTTTTCCACTTGTGCAGCTGACCTGCTGTTATTGGGGTCAGTCATAAAATGCATGTATCTTCATAGTTGGGCTGTTCCTATCCCTACTAGTAAGACCCACTCTTAAGGGAACTTAACCCAGTTCGACCTCCCTCCCACCCTTAGTCATCTGCCATTGGGGGAATCTGAGATCAAAGTTCCCCAATTCTAGATCTCTTATCCTTCATAAATTTCCTCTATGTATGCTCGGCTTTAGTTGGATTAGTTAACTGGCTGAGGAAGTATTAACTCACCAAAAATGGATAGACATATTTTTAACAAACATGTCCTCCAAAGACCTTCCTTTAATTCCCTACCTTCTCAAGTCTCCTAGTCCCAGATCTGATCTATAGACACCATGATGAAAAGTAGTCTCAGAGAAGGATCTGAGGTAGGTACTTACTTGAGTAGGTATTGACTTATGTAACAAATGTGGAGGATAGAATTTAATAGTGAGGCTATGCATATTCAATTTTAGCTTTATGTTGTACCCTACATTTTACTCACTCAATCATTCTAATAACAATCATATGATTGATATACTCTCCCCACTCCCAATTTTATATGTGTTAGAGTTAAGGAACTGCAAATTCCTTCTACTCTTCTTATTGAGAAGTAAACTTTATATCTTCCTTCTTGAAACTTGCAAAGCTCTACTATTTTGTCCCATAGAATCTGGTGGAAGTGACACTGTGCCAGTTACCAGCCCAGACTATTCCACCTCCTGACTCTTGATAAACTCTCTGGGAGTCCTTAGCCTCCAAGAAAGAAGTCGAAGTAGCTACTCTGCCACAGGAACCATACAGAGAGTCTTGGAGATTAAGTGGAGTGGAAAATAGACTCAGTTGAATTCAGTGTTTTTAGCTAATGTGCTAAAGTACAAGGTATGTGAATGACATAGGACTCTTTAGGCACTGAGTAACCATAATCAAGTCTGTGTGGTGCAGAAGAACTGTCTTGCTGAATACTGCTCAAATGTCCGGACTACTAAATTGTGAAATGAAGTGATATGGTTGTGTGTTAAGCAACTAAGTTTAATAGGCAATCATTAACTTGCACATATGTGACTTGCCCAGCATCTTATAGGAGAAAGAACTAGGTCTTTAACCCAGACAATCTGACTCCAAATGCATGCCTTTAATTATGCTATCATCTTACCACTGAGAAAAAAATAAAATTGTCCCAAGCATACTGATAATTATGAAAACTTTCAGCAAGTCACACTTATTCTAGTTGTTAAAGGAATATAAGGCAAGCAATAATAAACCTAGCTTGTTTTTTGATTTATTCAATAAATATTTTCAAGTATCTACTAAATGCCAAAACTTTACTTGAGAATTACCACACAATACTTCTTAGTCAGTCTTAATTTGTTCTAAATTAAGAACACAGCACCTACAGGTGTCCTTGGTTTTAGGGTAAAGATGACAAGCACCATGGGTGTGAATAACATAGAATGGACCAAATAGTTCCTTAAGAGGAAGATAGTACCAGGAAAATCAAAGTATTAATTATTCCAAGAGGATTAAGCACGGGAACCATATCAAATTGAAAACTGTGTTCACATTTATACAGAGGTAAAAGCAGAACTAGAAAAAAAACAAAAACAAAAGCAAAAACAAACAAACAAACAAACAAACAAAACACATGGCAGTGTTTTCCCTTGATCTGAAATCAGCACTAACCAGGGTCTACAGAAATAAGCTGCTCAGATCATCATTTCTTAGGTTATGCTTCCAGAAGTAAACAGTTGATTTTTAAATTGGGGCAGATTTGTACACTGTGGTTTTCTATGCTTGGTTTCTCCCGGAAGAGTCTAATTTTAGGACAATCTGCTCTCACAATTACAAAACAAAGGAGGAACACAAAAGGAAAAACATTTGGAAAAGAATTAAAAGATTTTATACAGTAGTGAAAAAGTGAACAGTGAAGTCTGATGAAATGGTGAACATGAACTCAAGTCCCTCCCAGTTCTTTTTTTTTCTTTCTATAAGATCTACCAACATCTAAGGGATCAAACCTTTATGATTTTACTTCAACCATGAGAATTAGATAGATCTCATAGTTTATATTAGAAATTCTTATTAATCTTTCTTACCACACATCTTCAGATTTTAGGAACTGTCCTCAACCTGGGACAGTATCTAAGAGATATTTCCAGTTTTATCACAGACTTCAGATGATGAATCCAATGTACTTAGAGGCAAGGCAGACTACTGAGCATTACGACATATAGGACAGAGTTCTATGGTGAGTTGGCAATCAACAAAAAACTCAAGACCCTTAGCATAAATTTATTTTCTCTATTTAATTTTTATAAAGCACAGGGTACTTTTTTATGCCTTATCTCAGTATAACCCAGTTTTTCTAGTAGTCTGGCTTTCCTCCAAGGCTATGTATTTATGCACCTTTAAAATCACAGAATGTTGACAGATTTGTAATTCATTTTTATTGCCTTGGTAGAAGTTAAAGGAAGCACAAGTAGATATAATCCAATTATTAGTAGACTCGAAGGAAAAGAAACACACCAGACAGGAGGTTATTAGTGAGAGTATCCTCCAGCTGTCCACATCCTCAGTTTCTATGACAGTTATAGTGATAATCACTATGAAACTTCTATAGCTTGTACCCTACTCTTCTCTAGAATCTCTAGCTTCTTCATTTGTAGGAAGACTCATCCAATCTGCCCTCACTTATGCATTTACCACAGAAGGGAAAGCCAAAACCTAATAATTTACCATGCTTATTTACCATGCTTATTCTCAGTTACACTAAACCCTCTAGAGGTCCATGGAAATTTGATCTTCAAAAAGAATGCATTCCTATGAAGAAAAAGCCATTTGCTCCTGTGTTCCCACAAAATCAGAGGAATGTATTTTGACAGAACAGAACAACTCTGCCAACACCATAGCAAGCAGAACTATCCTTTTACCAACAATAAACAGATCTGCTCTTGAGCTATAGAGAGTCATAATAGAAATATATATTGCCCTTTATCTTCTTTTCAGTGAGTAGAAAGAACTGTTAGGAGTTATTGCTTTAATATCAGCAGAGAAAACACTATGTTTTGAGCATTTGTGTAGGTATGCATGTAATAGCATATGGTTAGACTTTAAGATAGCTATGTTAACCAGGTTCTTAGTAGTCTTTCTAAAACTCAAAATTGGTCTGACAACATTATTAGTACACACGACTTCAAATCGTTTCTGTGGAGGTCATGGAAGGATCTGTCTGGATATTTCCCCACAAAGAAAAGAAAAAAATAAAGACAACATTTTTACTTCTACCTAATCCATATAAACTAATTCTGAAGAATGAGAACACATAGTATGTTTAATTGATTATTGACCTAAGTTTATAATGCCCACTGAAATCAATGGCAGAATGATGTCAAACACTCAGTTGAGTCCTAGCTATGTATGAAAATTAAGAAAGAGAAGGAGCAAGTACAGATCTACTGAATTTTCTACAAATACTAACTAGGTTATGGATAATTTTCCCACAAGAAAATGAAATGTCTTATTTTATGCTAGAGAATTTAAGGCTAATAACTCTATTAACCTTCTACTCCCTACTAACTAGATTTATGAAATGCCATGGGAATCAGCAAAGTATGAAGCATTAGATTGGGTATAATTACTTTTAAGTGAAAAAAATAAAAATACTACCACTAAACTAAGGACTTCCTGCATAGCTACACACAGACTTTTAAGTGTTCTAATGCTATTAGGATCTTGTCACATACAGAAGAAATAAATTGTACAAAAAATAACAAGTTATTAATCAAAACTTAATATCAAACGCAAAGACTGCATTTTGTAAGGATTAGCTGAACCTCTAGCTTCAATTGCCTTTGATTTAATAATGCTATCCATTGACCTAAAAAAAAGAACCATTCATGTTTCCAGTAAAGCCACTGGGAGAATGGGAACAGAAATTAACCAGAATATAGTCTTTCCTATGATAATAATTTTCTTTTCCCGCTTTCCCTTTTGGCTATTGAAAAAAAAAAGATAATAAGATGAAAGTAAGGAATATTTCATAATGAAAGTGTTGTTCATTGATCATTTTGAATAACTACAACTTCAGTGATTAATATGATAGGTCTAAATCATGATAAATAATCACCAGTGCCACAAGTTTTTATAACATTTTTAGCAACAGTTTTGTCTTTCTCTTCTGGATCTTATAACTGAGAGTATCCATAGGCATCCATTCTACAGCCTTTCACCTGTAAGTTGTACACCTGACAATTCAGACTTTTCAGTAGCATGGCTACCCTGTGCATGATAACAACATCCTAAAGACAAAGTAGAAGCAATAAATACATGGAGAAAGTCTTACCTGAATGCTGGCTGTAGAGCGATTCTTTCGGGTTGTAGTAGTAGCCATAGTAGTGGTGGTTTCCATGACAGTGGTAGACATTTCTGGTGGCATGGAGGTCGTCTGTGTTGTTCCCAAGATTGATGGGACTTCTCCCACCAGTCGGACACTTCCATTGATTTTAATATTTGGATTGTTCTCAGCGGCCATATTCAGTACTTTCAAACCATCATAATAGAGCCCAGAGAGCTGGCCTTGAAAGAGACGTCCTTTGTCCTTTCCACCGATGGCTATTTGCGCCTGGGTGTTGAAGATGGTTAACTGCCGGCCTAGTGGGTTGGGTGGAGGAAATATCATTATTCCCATACATTTTCTCATTTGGCCATACCTGGTTTGAATGGACCAGGCATCACAACAGGCTTCCTTGAGCAATTGAAGGAGAGAAAGTTGGATTAAAAATATTCAATACCATCACTGGCAAGTAACATTTCATTAAGTTTATCTCTTCCACTGTCTAGCTAAAAATCCTAACAGCCTGACTAATCAAGTCCCTATTTCTTTTTTGTAAGAAAGGACAAATCTTGGTTAAATGAGTAACATTTTCACAGTCTTCTTGAGTATGTAGTTGTAGATGATAGAGCTATATCCAAATCAGGTGATGATTGTAAAACTCATAAATGTCTATTGCACTGATTTTTCAACGTACAAAATTAGAGATAAGTAAAATGAATTTTATATGGCAAATAAAAGCTCAGTGAAGTGATTCAGTACATCAGAATTATAAAAAGTAGGTCTGGTTATTCAATTAACTGAAATTAAATTGCAGTTATTAGATTTGGATTCATTGCATACTTATAATAATGAACATTTTAGTCACCAAGCACCTCACCTGCTAGAAATCTTCATTGTGTATAATATTCAATCTATACTTTCTATTGAATAAACATTGTGACAATTCATTTCCTATTGCTATTCTGGAGGGGGGAGGTTAATGATCATAAAATACAATCTCTTCCTGTGATATGAAAAATAAGTAGGTATTGATTGATAAAATTTCTTGGGTGAGGAAATAAAAGGGTGTCATTCCCAATCATTGAATATTAAAAGGAGGGAATGGAATTAAACAAGAAAAAAAACAGAATTCCCTAAAATAATACAGTAGTACGTCAATGGGTTGAAGAATATCAATAGCACACCTAATTTTGAATTGCCATTTGAGTAATAATTTGTTTCTGTGTATAGGATCCTATCATAAGGTTAAAGAAGGGTTTAGAATAGTGGTTCTTATCTTCTCTCAAATATTTCTATTTAAAAACTCTTTCTTAAATACTAGATCTTCCAAGAAAAATAAACAGATTTTTAAAGTTAACATATATTCATACCCTTGTTTCTCCATATTATTTCCTTCTGCTATTTCATATGGAGGAGGAAAATTATTAATGGAATTAAATGTATCCTTGTTAAACTTTTTTCCATTTTCAGTAGTGATAAAACATTGCTTCACTCATTCTTAATTTATGCCTGATGTGTCCTAGCTATAATACTAGAAAAAATATTCTGCTACAGAGAGTATTGTATATATATTTTTTTGTTATACAATCTCTAATATGAACAGAGGCATACTGTGATGTCTGGGTTATTAACTTCTACATTATTACATGGCACTTAAGGCTGTAAAGTGATTAGTTAACCTTGAATTCCTGGTATATAATATAAATACCATCTCAAGGTATAATAATGGAAGAAACAGAAGAGACAGAGAATGAAAAATGCATCTTCTCAGAGGAAACTGTTACACAAGAGTCAACTCTGCTCTTGGGCAACTCTTAAGAACTATTTAGTCAAACATGTATAAAAGCCCTCTGGAAGCTTCAAATACTATAGTAAGGAGAGTTGAATAGAGAGTTTTGCTGTATTGAAAATGATCACTCTATAAAAATATTTGGAGCATGGATATGAAAGCTACTGGCCTTAATGATAACAGAATTGCCCAGATCTCAAAGATGCAGTCAAACCAGATCTAACAGATTTCCACATTTTCCCACCAGTTCTTTCAGTGGTGTGCTCACACATTATTGCCTATTCTCTGGCCTCTCCTTTTTCACACATATTACGGCAAAAATTTCTATACAGAATAACGCTGAGTAATCTCCTGGATTACTTTTTGGCATTAACTTTTTCTGGTGGCCCTAAACATACTGCAAAATAAATGCTATGATAGACAGGGAGAATAAATATGCCCTCAACCTTACATAGGCCTTTGGAGCAGATTAACAAAATAAAAAAGAAGTTGTTTTATAGGTTACCTCTGGGAGAAAAAAATCACTATCTTTTAGAGCGCCCCAATGCTGGCTATTTCTTCCATTCACCCAATTGTTTTTGTGTTTGGGTCCATGTTCTTTGGTTGGACAACCACAATATTTATTTAACTCTTAATTTGTCTGTAGATCCGTTGTTATAAGTTTTAATGGTTACAACTGATTATAGGTTGGAGTTTATAGTTCTCCTACTCTTTAAAGTGGTTCACATCTATAATGGCCCTCATCTTTTTTTTCCTGGTGATATTGTTCTGCCAGTACTTACAAATAAAAAGATAGTCTGGGAACATTGAAATGCAAACATTTGAAATTCAGAGGCTAGAAATGATGTATCTCTATTATTCCAATTGTCACTGCTCACTTCATAAAGTGGCATTTGCTTGTTTAAAATTGACTCAAGCATCGAGAAAGGCAAGCCCTCTTTCCTGGGTAAGGGTTTTAAGTGACTTTTCTCTTCCTGGCTATTGTTGCTTTCCCATAGAGAACCCATCAATCCCTGCTGGGGAGTAAGACACTGACTAAGTGAGACAGGTGAGGAGTTGGTCTATGTCTCAATTTTTCAGCACGCTACAGGTAGTATTTTATATGTTTCTTTGCTTGTATTTGTCATGGTATATTTCTGCTTTACTTCTGTTTCAAGACCCACACCTAGTGCCCTCTACCTTGGATCAGGTGGTTAACAGTAAACTGGCAGTCAATAAAGGAAGAGTGGGACATTCAGTCTCCTGCCAAATCAAACTTTTATGATTGATTTATCTCTATCAGTTAAGAAAAAAAGAGTAGATGACAAATTGCCATCACTACGCTCTGCCTCGGATGGGTAGAAGAGACTCACTAGAGAAAATATCATTTGCCCAAGATTTCTCAAAATCAATGCCTATCTTTTTATTGCCACTCATATAATCAACTATACTTTATCATATGTCAGTCATGATTGTGTGTTTTAGAATTACTTCCCAAACTGAGCATTGTTCTGTCATCAGTAACATAAAATGTGGTTATAATTCCACTGCAGGATTTGTAGGTTACTGATTTAGGTGTCCATCTTCTTGAAAGTCATTAATTGTTGCCTCATTTGGACATCAAATTCACATACTGCTTAAATTAAATCTTTGCATGTCTCTAGTCAGTGTTGCACAATGACTAATTAATTAAACCTCAGAACACCCTTGGGGAATCGGCAGTATTATTTCTCCTCCTTCAGATTGGAAATCTGAGATATAAAGAGTTTAAGTGGATTGTCTCAGGGCAGAAAGTCAGTCAATAGTAGACAGACTGGAAAATGCTGTGACCCAGATCTCATCCCCAATGACAAAAGTAACTCCAAAGAGGCATTCCAGCACTTCCTAATACACTAATACATGTGATTGGCCAACCTTCTGTCTTCACCTTTTTAAATCTCGTTGTTTTACAGGTTTTTGGGTGGATGTTTTCTATTCCTCTAGAAGGAAAAAATTAGCTAGACAGTGGAAGGGATAAAGCAATAGAATTAACTAATGTTACTCACCCAAATAGTTATTCAAAAAGGGAATTTCAGTTAAAATAACAAAGAAGAGAGAAACTCCCAGTTATTCTTTTTACTATTATATTCATAGATAAACATACACATATTTGGCTTAGAATTTATGTCTCTTCCATCACATCTGCACCACCACACCCCACCCCAAGCCCACCACTCATCCTTCTACACAAACTGACCCATAACACTACCAGAAGGAAAACAAGAAGCCTACTAATAACTTTATAATGGTTTATACAAATGAAAATGCCTGGCATGCTATTAAAATTAGACTTAAAAGGCAATGGAATAAAACAAAATATTATTAACAGAAAATTTAAAAAAAAAACAAACAAAAAAGTTCTCTCAGGCACATGAGACTTGGACATGCAGCTAAGTTTTCTTTTCCTTTCTAAAAAGTGAGGCAATCATCATCTTTAATGTTAAAGGGACTTTATAAGCTGGTGATTACTGACCAAAATTATTTGCTTTTTAGTTTTATTCTTAAGTTATTTTTAATTAGACCACATACATTAAATCAGCGAGGATTTTCCGTGTTAAAGGTCTGAATGGTTCACTCCATTAAAACTGTACCGTCCTTTGCTTCTTTGACGTGAACACAAATAGTCCTGATTTACATCCTAGATCTACAGATTTTAGGAATCCAACTTGTTTCCATTTTCCACACAAGACACAGGTCTTGTATCTTAAGGCTTGAGACAAGAGTAGTTCATACTAGCTCCGGAAAGAACAGGATAAATGATTTCTCAAAGAAAGAAATTTTCTTCATTGAAAGGCAAGTGTTAACAGATAGAAGCCACACAGAAAATTCCAACACGGGGTATCACCGCTGCCCTCTTTTATTAACGAAGTGGTTGTTCTCTGGAGCAAATTACAAACTGCTGTTTTGCCTTTCATGAGCCTTCCTTTTCCAACTCATTGTCTGAACCTCTTACACTTTTGTTGCGTAAATACCAAATACACAGGGGTATCACACAACCAAAGTGTACAAACAGTTTCTTTTTAAGTTTAACTCAGCAACTAGACACAATTAACCTTCGAGGAAATACTTTTGCCTGTGGAAGTCTGAACCTAAAGGCAAATGCATCTTTCTCATTCTTTGTTTAAAAACAAATGTTAGAAAACATCGCTCCCCATGTAACATTTGTTTTAAGAAGTTTACATTACAAGAATTGATATGTGATTTTTTTCGTTACCCATGCTACAGATGGTAAAGCCAAAACAGCCTCAAGATGTGAGTTTTAAAAGTACTTTTGAAATTTCTTTAGAAAGCTTTGGTATAAGAGGTAATTTAAAACAAATTAACAAATAATGTCATGCAGTGGTTAAATTGCCATAATACATTTCTTTTTTAGAGGTTCCTGGAATTTCTTGTTTGTGGTTGTCATGCTGATAGCAAGTTAGATGTTAGTCCCTTTAACTGTATTTTAATGGCAATGTATTATAGCATGATTTATCAACATATGGCAGGTGGAAGCTGACACAAATTATAATGAAAATTAAAACAGTCATTTATGCAGCAGGCGATTATCATTTAAGGAACATTTATTTGCAGGCTTTAAAAATGAGGGTTTAGAATCAAATGATTTTAAAATGAAAGTTTTAATGACGGTTACCTTTTTCCTGCAGCCACTCTTCTACGGGCCGGTTATATTTGAAGGGGATTTTCTGTTTTACCATTTGGAAGCGTTCATTATCAGTGTTGCCTTTAAAGTTTAAAAAACAGCTTAAAGAACAATCTGAAAAGTCAATAAGTCATTAAATAAACATCCTAGGTTTTTGGTGTGTTTTTATGAAGTTTTTAGAGAGAGATCAATTTATCTTTAGAAGAGGTGGAGTCGAAGTCACTCTGCCCTTGAATGACAGTTTTGAGGTCAGGTTGGGCTTGGCTATGCAGTTCTCCATCACATCTGAGAAATGTGGCATAGGATGGGGATCAGTAGGCAATTTGGTATTTCATAGAAATGAAATGAGTTTGTCTTCACTATTCTCCATCTCGCCTCAACTGCCTCTTACGTGGGTCAAATGAGGCACAACACTCTCCTTGACTATGAGTAATTCACACAGCAGATCAATTTTCCAAGGTGGTAGGTGACTGTGAGGGTCTCATTCATAATGAGCATGATCCACTTTCATACTAGCCTATCAGAAGCATAGGGCCATGTTTTTTATTCTCTTCTTGAGCATTTGTACCTGTTCTACATTTGGCAGCAGGAAACCAACAAAAACAGTGTAAGCCTTGATGCCCTGACATCCTAGTAGGCTCAACAGGTAGGATATTATAGATGATTCTTTGTATCTCTATCTCTTTGCCCACATTTGTTCCAGAATTAAAAAAACGAGAAAACTCAAAATAAACATCTGTAACTATCAACTCAAATATATCACTGTAAGGATAGTGATACAACACTTGCAGTCATTCAAGTACCTACACTTTATTACTACAATAGATGCAGCCATTATATGTTTATTCTTGATCTCACTCTCTCAGAGGTCCTTCCTGAGAAAACAACCACTAAGTAAATTTGTCAGGGATTCTCTTTTCAAGCATAAAATAACTTATTTAAAATATCAAACATACTGCTTTTAACTGCTGATAGTCTCCCCTTCAGAAATGTAACTAATATTACCACCCTTGTATTAGGACAGACTTGGAGGATAGTGGTGTTTTAATATATAATGGATATGCTCAAGTCACAAAATAATAGAGCCATGATTTGGGGACTGTTTTGTCTCATCAATCAATCACAGTTCACTGTGATCAAGCAGAAACTAGTGAAATCTAGTGTACTATCAATACTTTTGACTTATAGCCCCATACTGAAACTTAGTGAATCCCGTTCCAAATCACCAATATTAAAAAAAAAAAAATGAAATCAAACTCTCATAAAGGTGGCTTGGAAGCCATTTAAAAAGAAGACCAAAAGTCAGGAAGGACATTAGGATTAAATATATAAAGTGAATAAAAGCTTGCCTGGGCTTCTCAGTCTTAGGGCTATTTCCACAGAGGAGTTATTATTGCACAGAAGACTCTGTATATGAGCGAACTCAAACCTACCTTCTGTAAGGGGCACTGATGAGAAAGGGGAGTGATGTTGGAATTGTTGGAAGAGTTTTCCAAGATTCCCCAGTCATTTATCCTTTGAACCATGTAGTCTAAGAAACTGACTCCTTACCTCACTGCTCAGGAATAAAACAAACAACGACAAAATCAACCGACTAATCATACAAAAAACCCAACAAGTTTCATGACAGAGGCAACTACAGGTCCCTACCTGGCTGGCACAAAAGATAATGTATTAGCATAGAAAAGGAGAAAGTGTAATGAGTGGAAAGAATGATTAACAATTTGGGATTGCAATATATTGTTTAGTTTTTCTAAAAGTATTGCATCTCACAGAAACAAAAGGAGAAGAGTGCAGAAATGAGACAAAATAGAAAGTAGTTTCCTAGTGTTTCAATAAGCCTATTGTGAAAGAAGTTGGTTTTATATATTTAGTTAGGTACTGATTAGAGATTTTTATCTTTCTGGTAGATATGGGTACTCATAATTCCATAAATTCAAAATAAATATGAATAAATATTCCCATGTCTTCATAGGAAAGCATATACACTTTTCTGAAAACAGAACAAAACAAAACAAAACAAAAAACAAACAAACAAAAAACCACAAAAAACCTATACCTCTTAACTCTAGCTTAGAGGAGACAGTTATTACAAGGATGTCATTCACCTTCATTAAGCTTTGACTCTTCTTATGTTTTAATCACACAGGATATTATAATGTGAAATGGCAAGTGGGTTGTGCCAAATTCACTTTGAATAATAGATTCTATTGTTTTGGGTGTTCTGTAAAGTCATTGTTGGCTGCAATATTAAAACCAGCAATGATCTCTACTCTACTTCCTGTGTAATAGATTAGTTAAGTCAGTAACAGCTATAAAGCCAAATACTCTTAGTAGTATGCAGAGCAAACATCAGACATACTCAAATTACTCAAATTTCTAGAAAGTTACAAAATTCTAAGTGAACAGAATTAAGGAACTCTGAAGTGCATTAATTTACTTCAACCAAAGATGCAGGGTTCTTGATTTTCCTAAGCATCTTCTAACTCCTTTTCACTGCTTTGGAAAAATATAGCCTCACAAAAAATCATTTTGGCACATGGTACAGGTTTAAAAAAGAGGAAACTATTCTATATGATCAGTGAAGTGATAGCCTGGAAGGACAGCATAGCCATGACAGAACCAGAGACCCTTCAGAAAGCAAGAATGAGACATTCTTCTCCACCTCAGCTTTAAAAGCATTTAGAAAAAGTTTTTAGTTTTCCACACCAGATTGACTGTATCTGGCTCTAAGGAGAGCATCTTGCATACTGTTAAAAGTTGTGAAAGATGGAAGGTCATTTGGAAAACCACACTGGTTTAAATTGCCACATTAACACTGTTCTTAGTCTCTTTTCATGTTCTTGTTGGTTTTTATTTTAATTTATCTCAAACATTAGTGAGAACTGGTTTAGAAACATGTGCATGAGAATGAGTTTGTTGGCCCCGAGCCCCATTTGAATAGCAAACAGCTTTTTCAATATACGAATTCATACATAAGGACTATTCTAGAAGCTGAGCAAACTTGGTAAATTCATATACATTCACGATAAATCCTCAATAACATCCAGTTATACATTTCATATAACACCAGGTATGAAAATTTAAACAAAGAGTGAAATCAATCTTCAACAGAAAGGGATGCTACCCTCAAGAAAGAATGCTATTAGAAATATTAATGTCATCAAAAGAGGCATATACACTTTCCTAATTAGACCCTCAAAATTATAATGACTGCAGTTCCCAAGCACACTGAAAAATCTATAAATTGCATGATGAGATCTTCAAATACATTTTAAATTACTTAAGTGAATCTGACACTCACAAGGAACTGAATTGTAGAAAAAATATCAATCATTTTATTCTTAAAGGGGTGAGTGTGTGTATGTCCATTTTTGAACATGGATTGTTATTTTTATAAAATTGACCTTCTGTGATCATTTGCATTTTTACTATTAGTTCAGTTTTCCAGTATTGCAGCTTCTGGAGACATATACAAGATGCACTGTTGAATTATAAGGTTGTGAAGAGTAAAATAGTTGAGATAAAATTATTAAGGCCCAGCTGGTTCATACACCTAGCTCCAATCATCATGGAGAAAAACCCTTATCTCCTAATGTGCATGAATGTGTTTTAGATGAGAATCAGAGAGCAGAGGCATGAATGTACGACAGAGAAGGCAGGTGGATCTTTTAGTAGTACCCCAGCACATTACTCCCTTTTTATAGTGAGGACTTGAAATTTTTGATGGTTCTAAAAGAGTAAAAATTCTTTCAACTGAAGAACTGTAAGATCCAGAGCCTCCAGCACAGCATAGAAAATAACTTTTGCAATATCATTTTTACGCTTTAATGGTTCCATTGGTCTTATTCATTAGGAGTTATACTAATTTTTTTAAAGCTATAATCAGTTCATGATAGGACTTATGGCTATGGACTTTGAGAAGAAACCTGGCTTTACCATTTACTAGCTGTGTGACCTTGTGCAAGTCACTTAGACTCAGTTTCCCCACCTGGCAATTCATCATAGGACTTGATCTACAATAATAAGTCTGAGGACATAAATAAAACCTAAGATTAAAAAAATTAGTTTTTTTAAAAAGATTTATTTATGCATACAGAACTGGGGTACAGGCCAGAGGTGCAGGGGAAGTGAGAAGATTCACCAGAGACAGAGTAGGGAGCAGAACAGGCAGACTGATGAAGTACACTGCTGAGGGGAGCAGCGAACAGGTCAGGAGAAGTCTGCCACGCCATGTGGGTTACTTCCAAGGTGGGGGGACTGAACTCGCACAGAAGCAGCTTTAGCTTCTTAGGGCTGTGCTTTAACCCGCTGCACCAGCAGAGAGGGCCCACATTAGGTTTTCTTTAAAGTCATTATAAATATTATTCAAAGGTGAAAATGAAGCACGTGTCCCACAGTGTCCTTATCAGGCTTCATTCTAAAGATCATAATTGGTCCCATATAGGTTTTCTGGCAATGATCAGCTGACCATAGAAAATAAAACATCCTAAATATTCCCCAAGTCTCCTAGCTGTTGCTTTTTATATTTTTGTATCTTCTAAAATATACTATGCTAACCCCGTTTCCCAAACAAAGTGGGTTTCTAAAACACTGAAAGCAAAAGAGCAATTCAGGCATCAACAAATGTGATTTCTTGGTCCAGCCACAGGTAATGATGATATACTGCAGCAAACTTGTGGATGAGTGGCTTAAAGATGTTGGCAATTTACACCAGGCTGGCTGCAAATGCCTTCTCGCAGGTAGAGTATTAATACCATCAAAATGTTGTCAACCACATGGACATGCTAATAGGAATATTATAACAACAATCATCTGTGAAAAATTAATGCCAGAGGTATTTTGCATTTTGTTTTGAGTCCTGGAATAAAGGAAGGAAAAGTTTTCTTTATTGCTTTACTGACACTAAAAAATGAGACTGTAGGTCTAATGAACAGTCAAAGAATGACTACTATGTATTAGAGCCAGGGGCAAAAGAAAATCAATAGGAGTAGGCTCAAATAGTAGAGAGTTTGGGAGGTTCTTAAAATGCCTCTCTCCCCAAAGATCACTTGGAGAGTTTCAAAGCAAATAACAAAAAAGAACAGGGGAAACTCCCTGGGCTTGTGTTTGGTCTCATTCCTGGTGTTGAACCAGAGGAGCTTTCTTAGGGTCAGAACAGGAGAGTTACTGTGCTATTAAAGACATCTCAAGGTTTAACCCCCATGTAAGTGATGGATGGACCTCAACAAAAAGCTAATATCTTGTATTTATAAAGTGCCTTTTGACCAAGGAGCTCAAAATGCAATTATAAGCATCATCTCATTAGTCCTCACAAAACACCTTTGAGGCTGCAGAAAAAAGAAATGTTTGTATTTTGTAAGCCTTGGTCTTTTAGTGTGCCAAAGTAAAGAAATGAATCTCTTGGAGTAGAAAACTGATCAGTCAGGGGAAGTTAATTAATAGACCTAGAGTAGAAGGGCATTATTAAGGTGCTTTTTTTTTCCAGACTCACCTAAGTGGATCCATGAGTCACCTTTATGAAACGAAATGTTTATTCCTGTAAAGCAGTTTGGACTACCAAGGCATACCCTGACTGATGAAGTTCATTGCCTCAGGTCTTCTGGATTTGTTCACAAATGGAAATTATACATGGACAAATATAATTCCTCTCCTATATTAAAAACACTGTATCAATTCATCATGTCACAGGCTATACAAGAGGAGCTATTTAACCAAATATAGCTCAAATAGGAATGAGAAGACCATTGGTTGGGAAGTCACAGACAATATATGATGCAAAGATATTTACTGGCTTATGATCTTGGGCAACTTGACGTAGAGGAGTCTTAATTTCTTTATTATTTCAAAAATAAATGAATAAAAACTGAAGACAATGATTCCTGTATTGCCAGGTTTCATACAAATTCAATGCAATATTCCAGGTATGGATTAGCTCATGAGGAGACTGAAGAGATTAAGAATTAGAAGATTCTGTTATCTATCTTAATTCTCAAGATCTTCCCCTAACACAGACTAATGTGTCCAGATGGAAGATATTCCTCAATAAATAGTGAAAGGGAATGTGTTTCTGGATGCATGTTTGAGGTGGGGAGGTATTTGGCCAGGGAGGATACCAGCCTAGAACCTTCTAGAACCCATCTAGTCTTGATATTCCCAGTGAAGGCTAGACTGTCTATATATTCTTTAATTGCTGTACGTGCACACATTCAGTCCTCATCTATAGAACCTGATAGGCCAGGGCATGGGGATAGAGTATCCTACCCATGGAATCCAGATGCTTTCTGCCCAGTTATCCAAGTGACTACATCTTTATTCCTTGACCTTTGGCATGGCTGGCTGAGATGAGTTTGTGTGCAAAGATGCTAATATTGAGCTTCTCTTTCACACCCCCAATTTAACTCCAAGTACCATTTCTGTTGAATTGTTTTACACCACAAACTATTTACCTGATGCAATAATGAGAGAAGATCTTGCCAGTTCCTCTTTTCCTGCTTTCTGAGGCCATTCTCAACTCCCTTCTTTAAGGTCATTTTTCCTGGAGTTTCTCCTTACCTATCCTCATTTATCAATGCTATTTTCAATTTCAGAAATATTAACAAAATAAAGTTAGGTTGATTGCAAAATCTTTATCTGTTTTTAGAGTTTACAGGAGTATTTTCAAGTAATTTCCTTTTTTAAGATTTATGTATGTATGAATACAGAACTGGGGTGCAGGCCAGAGGTACAAGGGTGGTGAGAGGATTCACTAAAGACAGAGTGAGGAGCAGGACAGGCAGACACACAGGGTATACTGCTAAAGGACAGGTCAGGAGAGGTCTGCCTCACCATGTGGATCACCTCTGGAGCTGGGGATTGAACTCTGCTGCAGCTCACTTGCAGTGCTGCACTTTAACCCATTGCACTGCTAGGAAGGCCCATTTTCAAATGATTTCTAGTAAAACTTTCTTTAATATTCTAGGTCTAGCTAGTGTATGAAGAGTCATTTTCAAAAATGGCATGCTATAAATTAACAAGACATAAACTGACTATAAAATATGCCTTTTTTTCCTCAAACGTTGGCACTTTTACCTTTCTATAATTTTTTTTTCTTCAAAATATGCACTGAAGCAAGACTAATCAATCTCAGGCATTAGATTTTGTGTGATATCTACCTGGCAAAAGTGTTAAGCACATATGTATCTATTATGTATGTCTATATGTTTCTGTGTGTCTTTAAAATTCATATATAAACTATAATAATAGCTGCAATACAGTGTTGTTATGAGAAGTAAATACAGAAATAATCCACTTAAAGTACTCACTACAGTATGTGGTCCATAATAACTGCTCAATATATGATTTATTATGTTATTATTGTTATAACAGTACCTAATTCCAAAGAGTTAAAACAAAAGAAGATAAACACTCACCACATCATTTTAGTGGCAATCTTTTCAAATGTCCTTTTCAACGTAAAGACAAAGTTTAGTCTTCAGACATTTGATATATGATTTCCTTAAGATCTCCCTCCACTCTTACCCCTGTGCATTTATCATTATCATTTTTTCCTTCTTGTTGAAAAAGTAACAATGCGATTCTTCTCTATGAAACATGCATTCCTGCATGGCCATCTTCTTGGCATTTCCAAATGTACATATGTAGTCTTCTCTCTGGCTCAGAGAGTAGGTGGGAAATTTGAAAGCCCAACTTCAGTGGGCAACAAATAGGAACATGTCATCCTCGTGAAGAGGAAAGTCACACCAATATCAACATCTCTGATGCCATAAAACTTAAGCTCTATTAATTCTCTGTTTAGAACCAGTGGGGATTCTGTGTCTATAAATCATAGGTCTTCTAACTCAACCTTGACTCTCAGGTCTACAAGTGAATATATTATTCCTAAGGGATCCAAAGTGATCCAAAAATACTATGTACTACCCACCCTTGACCTGGTTAATACACTAATTTACAACTCTAAATATACACATGACAGTGTAGTCACATCAGACCAGTTTCCAACTAAAGCCCAAAACAGTTTCCAATTAAATAGCTTCCCCACCAGTTTGGGATAACTCACATTCATGCAATACAGTTTTTAAATAATTTCCAAGAAGGGCTTTAATTACAACCCATTAACTTTATTCTATTTTGTTTCCTAACAGCATTTCAACCTGATAAGAAATTGCTAACTTGAGATTTTTGTTTCTTCACTTCTAAACATATGCAGATTTGATAAGCATATATTTTGCACATTCATTTCAGATCCTGAAAAATGTACAAAATAGGAGGATTATGTAGTAGATTTAAAATATCTACAAAGTCTTTGAAACTTTTTCTAAGAATTGGAGTTTTATTCTCCAGTCAATGTCAAGGAAATTTTGTGTATGTGTGTTTAAGGATGAAAAAGCAGTTTCTGGGAGAAGAGTTCATTGTAACTCACAGCTGATATTTTGAGGGAAGGAACCTACAATTTTAATGTTTAGGGGATCTCAAAGATCATCTAAGAAATTTATTCTGCCTATTTTAATGTTTCCCAAACTTCCACTCAGACCATCACTAGAAATAGGACTTCTGATGTAGCCAAGATCAGTGAGTGGACACCCTGAAGCCATCTCCCGCCACCAAGGTATTAAGTCAAACAATTGTTTATGCTTTTGTTAGGTTACACAGCATTTCTAAGGCTCTTCAAAAAAAAAAAACCAAAAATAAACCAGTTGGTAGCCACACATCATTTAGTGTAAGATTCAAAGGTCAAGTGTACACTACTGCCATGTGGTAGAGGAATTAAAATTTCCTAGTGAAAAAAATAACCTCAGGGAATGCCTAGCGGTTATCTGTCTTGAATTCATACAATGCCTCGTTAACTCTACTTGGCAAATTAATTCAAATTGATTTGTTTGTGAGAATTGCATCCTGGACTCAAATCTGGCTATAAACAAAAGATAGTGATAAACAACATTACACTGAGCTCAGAGAAAATGTCTAGAGAAAAGTATAGATCGGCATGGGGGCTATTTTATAACATAACTGCCTTTGTTAAAAATATCAAAGAAAGGGAGACTATATATATTATACAATTAAAATAACACTGATACGGCTCCGTCGCGCAATGGATAGCGCATTGGACTTCTAAAATAACACTGATACTTTAAAAATACCCAACACAAGACAGATAAGGTATTTGAAAGTATCGTGAGGGAATATAAAATAGCTTTTAAAATTAATAATAAACATTTAGTATATTAGTAAGTAATTAACTCAATATTAGTCAAAACAGTAAGATTACAAAAAAAAAATCTGTGCTATGACAGGAAGACTCAAGATTAATTTTAAAATTTCATGTCCCAAAGAAGATGACAGGGATAATTATTCAGGGGAAAAAAAAACACTGTCTTCAACTTTGGTTTGAGACTGAAATTTAGGGTTAAGAGGAAGAAAGTCTGGGCCCTCCCTGGTTGCGCAACTGGTTAAAACACAGCACTGAATGTAACTAGCCACAGCCACTTCAGTTAGATCCCGGCCAGGGAGCTGACCCACATGGCACTGCAGACCTCTCCTGCCTCACAGGTTGCTCCTCTCAGCAGTGTACTTCAAGAATCTGCTCCTCTGTTCCCCACTCTGTCTCTGGCGAATCTTCCTACCGCCCCTGCACCTCTGGCCTGTACCCCAGTTCTACATGCATAAATAAGTCTTTTAAAAAAAGAGTAGAATAATCAAAATGAATGTAAGGAATTCAACCAATGGACAGAGGAGTGAGAAGGTCTAAGCTGAGGAATTTGGGACAGGGCGGGGTCTGATACTTCCCTGATCCCAGTTCTAGACTTAAATTAGTGGGAGGGAGGATGACTAGTAGGGTCTGACTCCTTGTATAGGTGGTAAGGCGTAGAACCAATAAAGGGCTGAATAATACTGTGTGACCTCTTTCATGGCTACTCAAAGTAGGCTGATAGGAAGAGTAGACTGGACTTACTGGTAAGATTGTCTAGCTCAAAACGCCCACCCCATTAGTGGATTTCCTACTCCTTAAATGATCCCCTGGGAAACCTTCAGAGAATCGCCTTCTCTTTTTCTGAGCAAACAATGCTTTTCCCTCCCATTCTTAATCCCAACCTTCCAAACCCAAACTGTCCCTGAAGGTAGGAATAATCATTGGTCCTGAATATCTTTACTAGATTTAGAACAGACAGATGTTCCTCACTCCTACAAAATAATAATAAAAAAGAAAAACATTAAAGACCAAACTCAGTCACAAAACATCCCTACGTTGCATTCTTGGCTTAAAAAGCAGGCATTGCCTTCTCAACTCCTTTGAAAGTATATGGATTAGCAAAAGCAACTTTTATAAACTCACTGAGGAGTTTAGAAGTAATTTTTGTAGGATTTAATAGCTGGTATCAAAATAAATTAGCATGTGAATGGTAGCTTGACTCTAGAGAACAGCAGCCAAAAATGATAAAAAAAAAATTCTAGTGAGGAAAAGTTGTTAAATGTCTGTTGTGAAGTTGCTAAATGATTTGACAATTAAATAACATGTAATAATGAGGATAAATAGAATTATATCATGATTTATGCCATGATTCCAGTATTCATTCATGCTGTAAAGTATAATACCTGAATAACACATTTTTAATTAGAACTTTATTTTATACTTTGAATAAAGTGGACAGAGGTTTGTAAAATTATCCATGTATTTTAAATATTTACCTGGTAACTAGACTCCACACTCCTGCACTGACTGGCAGTTTTTACAGGCATGGTTTTGTTTTCTAATTTTTATACCATTCTAGTTTCATAATCTTGTCATCAATACACAATGAGACTGGCAGTAACATATCTATAGCACTCAAGAATCTTCATAAAGTTGATAACTATCACCACAACAGGGGCCAGAGTCCTGAATCCACAAGGTATTTAATGATTAGTGTCAAAGGTTTAGATAATTACTAAGCTTGTCATAATCTCTGAAAACCTACAAATTTGAGATGTAGGTATTAATTGTTTATCTTCCTTTAGCCATTTTATTTGTTAAATATTGACTCTGATGGATAAGGCTAAAAATCTATATGACATTGTGAATCTCAGTGTAATTATTTGTGCTTCAACAAATGCAATATTTTTTTATATGTCAGAACTGATATGTATGTATCCTGTACAGAAAGGATTTTAGAACTATCTCAAAAGAAAGAATTCACATTCTCCATAGAAGCTAGTACCTTGCAATAGGATACATCTCCTTGATATCTGCAAGAATATGAAGGAAATGACTCAGAATAATTTCAAATGACATCCCTAATAATAATGGAGTTGAATAAAAATTTTTTTATAAAGCAGAAGAGGAGAAATCAGAGAGATTTTCTTTCTGGTGAAAGAAAGGCAGACTATCATCGGTGACATGAAATTACACTAGTCAAATTAGAGTAGTCCATATTGTATAGAAATTTCTGAACCAACCAGGGAAATGGACCAGATGACCTGGTACTTTCACCATTCTAATTGCTAGGTTCCTTTGAATTTTACTCTTTCAGAAACCTGCTTTTATCTTTGCAATAATGATTCGAGAGATTAAAAGAAGGTTTTGAGTGACTCGATTTGTCTGCTTAAGTTCATGCAGCATCTATTGATGTACCAATGTCGTCTTGTCAAAAAGCACTTAGAACAGTACTAATATAAGGTATAATTAGGACAAGAGAGGAGACAGGTGAGAAGAGAGCATGCAGTTTTCTTGGTTTTATTTTTCTATGCCTGATTATCAGGGGCAGTAGCTCATTTAAATTATATTGGAGTCCTCATAAGGGTTTAGACTTCTGAACAGGGTTTGAAATGTTTCATCTAATCAAAACAAGGACTGTCCAATGATTTACCACATTTGTTCTTTCCAATATTTAAGTCTGAGTGTGATCCAGAGAGGAGAACCTAGACAGAGATTCTCTTGTAGACTTGTGAGTCACTTGTGAAGAACAATTTAGAGTCCCTCTTTATTCTTCTGGATTTAAACATAATCCCAAAACTAATGGTGCAATCCCTATTATTTAGTTCCTAGCACAGGTTTTTACAGAGATGGTTGCTTAACATACTTCTAGAGAAACTCAAAGGCTTCTGTTTACAAGAGAATGCAGATACTAGGGTTGCTTCTGACCCTAAGGTCTGGTTGTGTCAATTAGAATCTTAGCTGGTACTACACTTTGAAAAAAGTGAGATTTGGAGACACACACTGTTACTCAGACTCTCAAGCCCACTAGTCAACAGTATGTTCTCAGTAGCTTCATTGGGAGGAATGACACAAATCAAGAAATCAAAACCAGAAGAGGCACAGAGTACACTAACATTGATGGCTCTAGTTCACTAGAAAAAATAAAACAACTTATCTAACAGAATGTGCAGCTATATAACTATGCAGCCACAGAATGGGCTGGATTCTCTGGCTGAAAAGTTCACTTATGTGTCGATCCGTGAGTTGGATGATGATATCTGTAACTACTACTGCTTCTCAACCAGACCACTAGGAAGTTAAGCTGGGGACATATGCTGTAGATGACTTTGGTTCTAGAGAACTCGCTTAAAGGTCTGAGGTCAGGACACTTGAGTCAATGTGTTGGCATAGTACCTTGAACAGTTCAGTTGACTTATTTCAAGAGCAGATCTATTAAGAGCATTTCAAAATTCCCTTTATAGACCTACTTGGAACTCAAAATTCTCTGAAGTCATAGTAGGAAAAAGTCACAAAATGAAGCAAGACTATTAGATTTCACTTGGTTTATCTCCTTGAGGAGACCTCAATTGCTCCCTGAGACCAATCTATTTTTTTCCATGTATTGCCTGCTGTTTTACCTCTCCTGGAGGTCTATCCCCTGCTTTCTACACAGAAAATTCAGTGAAAGCATTAAACTATTCATTTTGAAAGTCTAAAAGCATTTTAGTTCTATTTCAATTCATATTTCACTTATATAAATTCTGATTTTTATTTGAAATGGTCAGCATCTCACAGACATTTCTTATAGGTTTAAAATGAAGTAACAAGTATTTCTAAACCTTGGCTATTTGTGATGTTAGATTTACATTTATGTTTAGCTTTTTTTTTTTTAAAAAAAAAAACAAAACTTTAGTGGATGCCTAAATGTGTTCCTTCTTCCCTCTTATCATGTTTTTCTAAATAAACTGGGCTATACAACACTTGAGACCAACAGAGACTCAGCTCACCCAAGGAAAAATATTTTTAAAAAATCAAATTTAATTGGTTCAACAAGGAACAATTTCCCAGTTAAATTTTAAGTTATTAAAAAAAATATATACTTTCCTATGGCCTTTAAAATGAACTTAAGTAGATTTAATAATCATATGGGAAGTTTTCCCCTGAGTTTATATTATTATGGATAATATAATATTATATTGTCCACATATATATAATCAAAAAGCTCTCCAAAAAGCCCAATATTGTTGTGAAGGTTAGCATTCATTGAGCACCAACTATATGTTCCTTTGAGTCACATATACATATGCAGAAATCAAAGGACTAACAAAACTGTGACTACTTGCATGGGTTTTAGTTAACAAGGTCTGGTAGTCTATGATTCCTATTTTTTTGACAGATCATTTTATAATAGCCAATAATGAGGTCAATAAAATATGAAGGTCAATAAAATATTGCCTATTTTGTATGCATAAAACTTGGTTTGCCTTAATTGAATTTTAAACCTGTACATGCTTAGGCATCTAAACACACCTGTAAATGACAGTGGTCCTTGTTCAATTAATATTATATATGAAGAGGGACAGATTTGATAATCTCTGAAATTCACCAGCAGGAGGCAGCCTGTTGCACATCTAACGAGAGTAGATGAATGACTAAAAGTGAAACAGAAGCTTAACCAGGAAGCTCTCACCATCAGGTTGGGGAAAGATAATGACAAGAATATAAGGTGAACATTTTTGGAACTTAAAAAATGAAGTAAAAGTCAAAAGGAGAAAGACAAAATATTGGATGATTCCACACGTGGAGTACAGAGAAACAAAACAAACAAAAGAACAAGCAAGACCCAACCATGCAAACCCAAGCAATCAGACTACAGGAGGCTACCGGATGAGAGGGGCAGGAGCAAAGTGTGTGTGGGTGGGGGGAGTGGAGAAATGGGCTGTGATAGAGGACAGCGGAGACCTTGGCCGTGGGTGTGATGTGGTGACATACATTTGGAGAGGGGTGGCCCTATAACCCCATATGTTGCTGTATACCAACACTGCCTTAACAACAACAAAAGAAGTATAGAAGTTAGAAATAAAATTTGGTAATAGAGTGAATAGATAGAACACAAGGTTAATGTAAAGAGCCAGTGGTTCATAAAAATCCCTAATGCAGGCCCTCCTTGGTGGCGCAGCAGGTTAAAGCACAGCACTGAGAGGCTAAAGCCACTTCCGCATGAGTTCGATTCCCGCCTGCCGCCTGCTCCGGAGGTGACCACATGGCGCGGCAGACTTCTCCTGACCCGCCCGCTGCTCCCCTCAGCAGTGTACTTCGTTGATCTGCCTGTTCTGCTCCCCACTCTGTCTCTGGTGAAGCCTCTCACCGCCCCTGAGCCTCTGGCCTGTACCCCAGTTCTGTGTGCACAAATAAATAAATCTTTAAAAACAAAAATCCCTAATGCATAAGAAAAATAAGCAACTTCCCTCAGGAAAGAGGGAGAAATGTATATGTAGCTCATCACAACTTAAAGTGACTAAGCAGTGGTAACAGTGTTAAAGACATAATGATACTTCCTGATTGCAATTTTCAAATCTTGCTTTAAACAATATATACAATATCATAAATAAAATAATTTAATTTGTCTTTAGTGTTCACTTACGAAAGTAGCATATACCCAAGGTGTCGTGTGTTTGCTTAAATACAGAAGTGTTCTTTCTTGCACATGTTTCTTGCACATGTTCTTTTATTTTGAATTAATCTGCCCTGTGGGTGTATGCTACTCTACAAAGCAGCACAGTTCTCTGTATCTCTGGGGATTTAGCTCAACCACTTAGCGATCGTTTTGTTCTAAACAGAAATATAAGACAATCCACAAAATAATGCTGATAGATCAATAACAACAGAGTAATAGGTTCAAAATATATATGATCTTAGTGGTTTCCCCGCTACAGCCTAGGGGCAAATCTGGCTCATCACCAGATTGTGTTTGTGTGATCAAGGAAAAGAGAAGATAGTCTTGTCGATAGGCTTATGTATTGCCATGGTTGTTTTTGCAATTCAACAGCAGAGTTAAACCATTACAGTGAAGACCCTGTGGCTTACAAAGCTGGCAGTATTTATTATTTGTCCTTTCAGAGATGTTTCTCTAAATAAAAGTATCAGGTATCCATGCCCACATTCTAATTCAGGTGGGTCCTGTCACCTGCTGGTTGCATGATACTGGAGAATGTATTACTTAATCTCTCTGAAATTCAGTTTTCTCACCTTTAAGATGGGAACAATAATCAACCCTTTCCAGGACACTGAAGCGGATTCAATGTGATCATCTTGTCCTGCACCAGTATTACTTATTTTTAATTAGTGTGATTCCCCTAAAATTGTTTATACAAGAAGAGACTGTAATATAGACATCCCCTTCCTTTTCTAGGATGCACAGATGTGAGACAATTGTAGGCATTTAGAATGAAGATTTCACCACTGAACTCAGAGAAAGCCACACTTCTATAATGTGATTAAAATGAAAACAAATCCAGTTTAATTAAACATTGAAGCTGGCAATTGTGAATCAGGCAGGAGCACATTTCTAGTAAATGTTTAATATTGTGATTACAGAGTGTACTGCAATTCATTGGGATGTGGGAAACAATAGTAAATTTGCATGTGAATTTACATCTGCCAACCAAATGCATTTGAGTTCTGTATATATAACACGGACTCTTGGGAAAGAAAAAGAAAGGCAGGGAAAGAGATACGGATCAGGGTGTGGGGACAATAAGCCGCTGTGGAAACCCAGTGTGGGCACTTTCTGACCTTGTGATACAGTCAATGTGTTCAATTTCTCCAGTCTTTGGTTTATGCATTTGTAGAAGTGGGAGGTGCATCCATACTTCTCTCCCCAACCACTGGGAACATTATACTAAGTTAAACAATGAGTGAACAACTCCTGCACGATAGTGCCTTCGGAGTGAAGGGCGCAGATCGTCATAACACAATTTATGCCTTGGTTTGTTCAGGTAGGGACACTGAGTTTATTCACACTGGCCTAGAGAATCAAGGCCACAGCCCAGATTATGTTTCACAGCCACTCCTCTCTGGTGCCGAGGCTCTATCTGGTACTATATATGTTACTGAGCCCAGGTCATCCCTGAATGGGAGTATGAGATCCTTGAGGGCAGGAACTGTGCTTTATTTCTCTCTACAGACCCATCGCCTAGCATGGATTCACAGGTAAAGCGGATGTTGAATAAACACGTACTGTTGAATGAAAAAATGCCTAAGATCACCCCATTAAACCCACTCCACTGAGGAGGGTGGGGGGTTGGCACCAACACTTATGGACATAAAAGGCAATGTTATTTACTAAATAGACTTTAAAACTGATTGAATGGTTTGGAAGTATGAAATTTGTTTCTGACCAAGTTTTACTCATTTCCATCACTTGCTTTGATATAACCTTAAGCATTTGGCTTGAACTTGTCGTTTTCCTCTTCGGGGCCCATTCCCTAAGGGTTCTTATGCACTCTACACACTAAGCATTGGTGTTTGCCAACCCCCTCCCTCCTAGCCAGCACAGAGAATCAGGGACTGACTGTGGCCTTGTAAAGGTAACAGGTGAGAAAGTTCCAAGTGAATAGAATTGCATCTCATGGAGCAAACTGTAAATATCACTGGAATCAAATCCAATTCACTTTAACTTTATGAACTGAAGATTGAAAGTGCTTCTTTGTCCTTGACTCATTTTCTCCTTCCTTCTCAGACCCTCCTCCCCCTTCTTCAGCCTGCTGGGGTATTGGCAGGGATTTTAGAGGAGTGGAAGATTTTTATCTCTTTGAGATGAGCTGCAATATGATTATAATCGATTGAGTGATTTACAGTTTAGAGCGCCTTTCATTACCCTCTGTGCTTTATAGAATTATAAATGACATATTGTATGGGGAAATATATTATTATTATTGGATATTTATGTGCCACCTTTCTCTAAGAAGCTAAATGTTCTCTAAATGTTCTTTTTAGTCTTTAAATAACTAGAAGTTCCCTGCAACTTTGTGTAAAACTTAAATTGGAGAGAATGAAACTTGAAAACTCTTCTCATCAATAAATCTGTGTTCATGTATGGGTTAGGGCAATGGATGTTCATGCCATTCTGGGCAGAAAGAAAATAGTACAGGGCAATTAATTTTAGAGTAGTCTAATGATTCTTGATTGTGATAATTAAAGACAAATTCTGCCAGCCATAATATCTATTTTCTACCTCACGGAGCTTCTCCATGAGGGTGGAGAGTGTAGGGGGGTGGGGAGATGGAAAAATAAAACTTATAATTCACTTAGGCTAGTTTTTTAATTATGCAATATTTGATAATTATTTTAATTTATATTTGAGTTATTACAGATGCCTTACACAGAGTGAAATGCCTTTAATGTGTCCCTATCACATTTGCTCAAATGGATATAACTTTAAAATAATAAAATGTGACTATGCTGTATTTTTAATCTTAAAAGTACTATTCCATAGATTTGGTTTAATATAAATACTCTCACAATCCATAGCAATTAGGAAATTATTTTCCTTACACTCTACATAAGTGGTGTATAGAAGTGACCTTCAAATTTCCATTACTTATTTTAATTACTCCCTAGGCTATAATATGTACAATAGTTATCATGGTTTAAAAAAAATTATGTGCTTTTCAAATGGTTAAAGTCCACTTCCTCCTTTAAGCCCCAGGATTGTCTGTTAAGATAAAAAAAAAAAAAACTAAATAAAGCAGGATCCAAGACTGAGGTACATATCTTATGAAGTCTGTACAAAAGTAACCAGCAAGATTATTCTTTTGCAGATGTGGTAGATATACACAGTAGACTATTACCCAGCAATCAAAAAGATAAACTCATGCCTTTTATAGCAATATGGATAGAGCCAGAAGGGATCATGCTTAGTAAAACAATCCAGAAAGAAAAAGAAAAACACTGGATGGTTTCACTCATAACAAGAGCATAAAAGACCAGGCGATAAAATAATAATAATGAACAACTATATACCAGAGACATTTTATGGGAGTATAGTGGGGATTGGGATCAACAATGATGGAGTTGGGGGGTGCACTGGACTATGGTGAGGATATATGGGTGATTTGGTGATGGGAAGCCCACGGGGATTATAACTGAGATGCAAAAGGCACAAAATGATGTAAAAATAAACATATTAAAAAAAAGATATTCTTTTGCTTAACAACCTTTTAGGCCCAGGGGTTCCCTGGTGGTGCAGGGATTAACATCAGCACAATGAAGCTATCAGCAGCCACTGCAGTATGAATTCCATCCCCAGCCAGGGAGCTGACTCACATCACAGGGCACAGAAGACTTCTCCTGTCTTGCCAGCTGTTTATCTCAGCAGTGTATTTCAGTAAATCGCCTGTTCTCCCCACTGTCTCTGGTGGGTCCTCTCACCTACCCTGCCTTCCCCCCCACACCTCTGGCCTACACTTCAGTTCTTGTCTGTGTAAATAAATAAATCTTTAAAAAAACAGCCACAACTCTTTAGTCCCAAAGTACTGCCCTGTTCACAAAAAAATCTGCTTAGATAATGTCTTTAGTTACTAAAATTGCGACCATATTTTCTGGTGTAAATATTTATAATGACAACAAGCTCCTTTGTGTGTTATTTTCAAAATAACCGTGAGTTGGCTTAATGTCTTAGACAATTGCTATATGTCCATGGGTTTCCCTCCCTCTCCACCGTATGTTCTTTTCTTCCATTGGATGATGACTTATATATGCATGTAAATATAATATAAACATAATAATCATCCAGTCTTGCACTTGTTTTTTTTTTTTTTTTTTTGGGAGGGGTGTCTTCTGGGAGGTGATATCTATTTTTTTTTTTAAAGATTTATTTATTTGTGCATACAGAACTGGGGTACAGGCCAGAGGCTCAGGGGTGGTAAGAAGATTCACCAGAGACAGAGGGGGGAGCAGAACAGGCAGATCGACCAAGTACAGTGCTGATGGGAGCAGTGGGCGGGTCAGGAGAGGTCTGCCATGCCATGTGGTCACCTCTGGGGCAGGCGGGAATCGAACTCAGCGGAAGTGCCTTTAGCTTCCCCCTGCGCCACCAGGGAGGGCTGTGATATCTAATTTTAACCTTACCCAGAAATCTATCTTTTGCTTTGAAATGCTTATCAGCTTCTAAGAGACATTTACAGGGAGAGAGAGGCTCGAGGTTTGATAGCAGTAATTATATTTAACTTGTAAGGTACAGGTTATTTATCTTGTGGCTGGGAATTCACAGGAGAGAAAGGAGGCTTGCCTGATAAAACAAAAATTAAAGGAAAAAAAATACTAAGTACCCTCTCCCCCTGCTGCCATTCACCCAGAAAGACCATTAAACAGTAAAGGAGACTTTCATCTAATGGAGTGCTTCCTGTCTGCTCAAATGTGCTGCTAGAAGGCAAAATGTGATCAGGGAAGGAAAAAGGCTGCCAGGTCCCAAAGGCCTGGCCACGGTTGTAGATGGAGGTAGCTTTCACCAGTGTCCAGGGACCTGCTGTCTTCTACACAGGAAGCAAAGCATTAGTGTTTGGGGGAAATTATAACTGGGTAGGATTTCGGTTAATATCAAAATTTCCTAGGCATGCAACCGCTCTAGAAACAAGAGAATCTAAGGCAGGGCAGAGGGTGACTGGACACTGGGGGGCTCCACTCAGGTGCTTGTGAGTTGCCCTATCATCTTCCACTACTCTGTAACCAGGCAAGGGCCCAATTCTCTGGATCACTCCTAGTCTTTGAAGTAGAAATAAAAGTAACATGGAGCTCCAGGGTTGCATCAAGGCTCACTAAGCTGTTGTTCTTAAAGTGGGAAGTAGGTAAAAATTGCTCCTTGAGGAGGAGCTATCGGAAGATCGACAAGTTGGAGAAGTGGTGGATCTACCATTTCCTCCATCTCTGGACAACCACTCCCTTAATTGGTGACAAAATACATGAGATGAGTTTAGTACATATATGAAGGTAAATGCCCACTGTTTTATCAGTGATATCAAGGAACGATTTTATAAATGATGTCAATGAAGATCACATTCTATGAGACAGTTAATGGGAAATAAGAGATATTGTAGTCTTTTACTGGTCAACACCAGCTACCAGCCACAGAATGTTGGCCTAAGGGGTGAATGGAAAAATACATTAAAATCTCTCAGGACAGGCCCTCCCTGGTGGCGCAGCAGGTTAAAGCACTGCACTGAGAATCTAAAGCCACTTCCACACGAGTTCGATCCCTGCCTGCCCCGGAGGTGACCACATGGCGCGGCAGACCTCTCCTGACCCGCCCGCTGCTCCCCTCAGCAGTGTACTTCGTTGATCTGCCTGTTCTGCTCCCCACTCTGTCTCTGGTGAAGTCTCTCACTGCCCCTGAGTCTCTGGCCTGTACCCCTGTTCTGTATGTACAAATAAATAAATCTTTAAAAAAAAAAATCTCTCAGGACAAAAATGCACAATAAAAATAAACCTTCAGGACTTTGGTTAACCAGTCACATTGAAAGTGTGATTGATGTGGCCACTGACTACCAACCTGGCAAGTCACTCTGGAAAAAGAAAAAGGGATATATTTTTAGTCTTCTCAGTACCAGTGATTCTCAAAACTAACTGCCCATAGAATTGCCTTGGAAGCTTTTCAAAAATACTAATGGGTGGACTAGTGCTTGTCACAAATCATCAGTGCACACAGGTCACTGTGGGGTCTTGTTAAAATGCAGATTCTGCTTCAGCAGGTCTGAGTGAGACCCAAAACTCTGCATTTTTAATATGTTCACAGGTGATGCTGGTACCACACCCAGAATGATTTAAATGAGGTCACCTGGCACATTTGAAAGTGATAAAACGCTTGCAGGAAAATCTCAGTTTCAACCAGGTTAAAAGAATACCATTTCCCAATATATATACCCTTTCAATATATATGTAATACATTTTTTAAACACTTTTCCACCAAAGACTAACCCCATCAATTGAAAGTACCTTGGAAATAGAAACTTGCCTACTTGTGATTCTTAATTCATTCCTAACAAATTGGAAAGAAGATTATTTAGCAGTGTAAGTATTCAGCAGGTACTGGTTTAATTGTGACATTTGTGCCCGATTGTTTGAAGAACTTACTTATAAGATCATTTTAAAATGTACCTAGCAATGTTCAAACACATTAAGTGAACCTCTCTCTAGTTGCTCTTATAACTCTGTAGCCTTGAAAGCATGTTCAAACACAGCTTTTGCTCTTGATTGTATTTAT
This sequence comes from Condylura cristata, assembly GCF_000260355.1. Classification (NCBI taxonomy): domain Eukaryota; kingdom Metazoa; phylum Chordata; class Mammalia; order Eulipotyphla; family Talpidae; genus Condylura; species Condylura cristata. The sequence goes on from NW_004567114.1 coordinate 17,068,752, forward strand.
ACTTCATCTTCCCTTTGCAGGACTTCACTATTTTTTCCCCCTAGTTGAACTGAAAGTAATGCTAGTTTTGAATGGATGAATGAGCAGGTAGATGGGGCTTGTGTTAATGTGTCTTCAAATCTAGCAAAGCCTCAAATGTTTGCAAGCAAAAAGAGAAAGAAGAAAACCTCCTGGCTAGGAATTAATGAAAACCTAAAACCTGAGAAATGTCAGCATCTCATCAAGCATGTAAACATTTTAACCCTTCAACGTCTCGATAATCTCAAATGAGATGTGGACAAAAAAAAAAAAAAAAAAAAAACTCTTATAGCCCTGTGTACTGGTGCCTTAACAATGGAAGGACAGAAAGTGTTTGACATCATGTCAGAGGTTTTTTTCAATGGGGTGATTACAAGGTGAGTTTGTAATCCTGGGCCACCTGGCATTTATGGAGACATGTTACTGGCATGTAGGGGATGGAAGCTTAGGGCCTTGGTACATAACATGTAATATACAGACAGCCTCACAACAAAGATTATCCTGCCCTAAATATCAGTGGAGCCAAGACTGAGAAACCCTACTAGCTGAATAGTCTGGGTAGGACTTGTATTTCAGAATCCCTTTGAAGGAAAAATAAAATCCCTAAAACTTAGAGTCAGCATTAGTAAAATCATGATTCTGAGAAACAGGAAAATGTGCTGGATATTTAAGATTTAAGATTGCAATCTGATGAGCAAGAGAGGAATGTTGACTCCACCTTTTAAGTCATGTGATCCTGGGTAAGTTTAGCCTCTCAGAGCTTCAGCAATGCAATCTACGTACAGACATAACTGTTGCAATATTAGGTCCAGGTTCCTACAGAGTGGAGAGAAGCTCACATGGAATAATGTACATGAAGGCACTTGCAGCTTCAATAACCTCTACATCCATGTTTTCACTTTCGATCCCTATAAAGACAAGGTCCTGTGGCACTGGACTCATTCAAATCTAAAGTGGGGGGGGTTCTAGTCAAGTGTACTAGAACAGGAGCCACTGCCACATGCTTTTCATGTTCTTAGCTGGGTGGTCAACCAGAACTTAGGTAGAAGGTGTTTTATACATAAAGTGAAATGCAAAAGGCATTTCATTGACTCAGAAGTGTGTTGTGGGGGGAGGATCCCAACATAACAAACACAGTCTTCAAATGAGCTAGTGGGCAATGTCAAGAAAGGAAGAAGAACATCAAGACCTGCTTGAGTCACAGAAAGATGGCACCAACACTTTCTTGCTCCTTATCAGTCTTCACTTCCCAGGAAGCCTGGTTCTGGCTTGAAAAGGCCCTGATTGCTCCACACTCAGGTTCTAACAGCCCCAATGACCCCATCAGCCACCTACTCACAATGAAGAGGGTTTCTAACAATCCTGGTCAACCTAACCTCTGAGGGGACCCAGAGCTGGGGCTAAAATTAATTCCTCACACTCAGATATCACCTTTCACCTTCTCTCCCTTGTCCCCACCATCGCATTGTGTCAAGACAGCAATCAGAGGCTTTATAAAGCACATTTGTCAGTGCCTGGGTGATAGCTCTGGGCTGATCCTTCTTTTATTTCCCTCTCCTGTTTCTTAGCTTTTCTATTTTCAGATTCAAAGAAAGAAGTTGCTTTTGAGTTCTCTCTCTCAGAATTAAGCGATATAAGATTTGATGGCTATAGAACTATTTTCATTTTGGATCCCTCCTGATTCACAAAGCACCACGGTGACACACCCTAGCCCAGCAGGTTTCTAAATATTTCACAGTGGGATGTTTAAGTGGAGCTACATAAAGTCCTGCAAGTGTGCATGAGATGATTCTAATATATAAAGACCTGGTGAGCTGGGATAGTTCCCTGAGCACATGTTCTCAGAATAAGATTATTTCAGGGCATACTCCACAACAGCTACTCTCTATTTCTTCCATGTTTAGCCACAGCCAAGTAGCTCAACTGAACTGCTCTTGATGATTTCTGTACTTTTTATTGCCTGTAAAGCAGAATGGTTAGGGAAAGGAGGCAATATTTTTGCAGAAACTGTGTCAAGACTTCCTAACCAGGTGACTTTTTTCCTTGGATGTCCAGATACAGGGATATTTGAGCTCATAGTTTAAAATAATCACTGCCAGGTTGCAGTAATGATGCTTAAAGTTTAGTTACATGATCTTTTCATGAACACAAGAGAGTGGGGAACAGTTATGTCTGTAGGTATCCAAAACTCAAAAGGAGAGCCACTCCCAGGAAGTCTTGGAAGAGAGGGATAGAAAACTGGAATGGAAGCTGGGTGATGGTGTTTAAATACTCGGGATTCTTATAAGGGCTGCATGGAAGCAGCTTCCCATTACACCAGACGGAAAACGTAAACTCATCGCAATGAGTCTTTCAGAACAGCTAACAGAACTTCTGCTTCTTTAAAAAAGAATTTTAACCTTGCAACTTACAACAACCATCTTTGTGTGGTTATGGATATTGAATTTTATAGTACACCACTTACAAATGAAGGTTTAAATCTAAGATAACACTATGAATTTTTCAAACTATTCCCCAATTTTATTTTTCTTTAAATTTATCTATTTATGCATACAAGAACTGGAGTAGAGGCCAGAGGTGAGGGGGTAAGAGGATTCACCAGAGACAGAGTGTGGAGAACAGGTGGGACTACTGAAATACACTGCGAGACAGGAGAGATCTGCTGTGCCATATTGGTCAGCTCCCTGGCTGGGAAATCAAACTGGCATTCCAGTGGTTGTGGACAGTTTCATCGTGCTGAGACTTAACCCCTTATGCCACCAGGAAAACCCTGCCCCAATTTTCTGTGGAAATATTGGGAATTGTATCCCACTGAGAACAAAAGAACCTGGTCTTGGTTATGTACCTCTTTCAGTATGTGACCTTAGAAAAGATGCAACGTCTTCCTGTATCTTTTTAAAATTTTAAATCTTTCCTACCCAATATGCATTTGATAGTCAAAATGAAATAATTTGTATATGTGAGTATGTTATAGGGCACCCCAGTGTGAACTGGGTTACCTATCTGTGGGTCTTCACCGATGTGCCTAAAATTTAGTTGTACTGCAGGCATACACAAAAGGGTCAATAATGGATTTATATACAAAAAGGGGAAAGGGAAAGGAACAACCCAGGGAAAGAGAGATATGAGGTAACTAGAATATCTTACTGGCTCGGCTGATTTGGAGCTCTAGTAACAAACTAACTGATAGCCCCCAGTCACGCGGTCCTGAGAACTGTTGCCCGAGCCAGAGCACGCTGTTGGATAATGGCTTTCTATTTACCCTACAAAGTCCCAGAATGCCTGCTTAGCTCCACCCCTGGGTCCTCGCAGTTCTCTCCCTGATGCTGCTGGGAGTTGTAGTTTCCAATCACTGGAGTAGTGGGTAGAGTCCAGAAAGCTGGTTTAAGGAGTGGAGTCCACAAAACTCTGCAGAGTTTCTTTAGGACATCCTTCCCCTTAACAAATACACAACTGGAAAAAATGCCGTACATATACTTGGGGACCCTCTTAGCTAATATTCACTTACACTAACTTAATTGACTGCATTACGTTAATCTTCACGTTAGTCCCAGGAAATAAGTATTATCATGACCCCATTTCACAGAGTAGGAAGCAGAACTGAGAGGTTAAATAACATGCCTAAAGTTCAAAACAGGATGACCAAATAGGAAGAACAAATAGTAACTCAGAACCAAGAAAGCAAAGAAAGCTGAAAAAAAAATGAGGGGGTAAGAAAGAATCTGGTATGTTTTTCAAAGTAACACAGTGACTATAAAGAAGAAAAAATTGAAATTAGTGTAGAAATTCTTACACCAATTTTATGGTTGAATGTTTTTGCATTGTGAATTGCAGGTCAGAGAGGCATTGCACATTGCAATGCTTAGGGTATTTCAAGGTCTTGATGCAGCTTGCTTAGAGACACCCAGATCCCAGCTGCAGCCTGTTGATTCTAAAGCTCATACTTTTAACTGCTATATTATCATGTCCTGTAATAATAACACATATTATTACTAAATAACAGTTACCAACAGTTACTAGTAATAACAGTTTTCACTGGGAAGAGATGCCATTAAAGAAAGGTTTGTTCTGTTTTGAAAACATAGGAAGCAACCCATAATTTGGAACTAAAGATACAAAAAGATAGGCACTCAGCAAGGGTCACTGGTCTTGTTCCATATCTGCGGCTTTAAAATGACCATTAAAAAGCCTTCTCATTGCAGGCGGCAAGCCCGTGGATTTGGCATTGGCTCAAGGCTAACATCAATTTAGAAGTCTTTGATATACCAGATAGAAACACACAAACAATACAGCAGCACTGGTGGGGTCAAGGATAACATGCAGGGGGAGAATATTATTTTTCCTATGAACAACTTTTAAGATCTCAGGCTATTTTGATCCCCCCTCCCTTCCTATCACTTAGGGTTTAAGCAAGAAACATTTAAAAATCAGGTCTGTTAGTGTCTAGTGAATTTGGATGATGATAGTAATTCATAGTAGCAATTAACACTCTGACTCTCTTCAAGGGGTGAACAATAAATGAGTGTGATCAGTTTTTATGAGTTAATGCAAGAAATGCTAAGATTATACAAGAGACACCCAGAAAAGGCTTGTACAGAGCCATGTATACAGATATGTATACATGGACCTTTTTGCTTCAATACCTTGGGGATATTCCCATAATTCTTACACCAGATTCAGGAATACTGTTACTATGAGGAGAAAGGCAGAGTGCAAGAAGTTCTGTTTAGATTTTAAAGAAAATTATTGTGAGTTGGACATAAAAACAATCAGTTTTCAAGTCATTTGAAATTCTTGAGCCACAGATAGGCAAATTTACTCTATGTATTTCCCTCTCCCTCAAGCCTGATGATTTTTCCCTAGACAGGAACTATGTTTGCAAAAATATGTTTCTGATTTCTTCATCCCTATGCTCACTTCACTACAGAGGAACTGAGAAAATAACATTGAGAAAATTATGGGGAATTTGGAGTGCAGAAGAAAGCGACATCATCTCTTACCCGCATTAGTGAGGAGTTCGATATTCTGAGCTGTCCTTTTGCATCCACCGGGTGATAACACTATTATAGAACTGAAGCCCTGTGCTGAAGTATTCCCCCTCTGAATTCCTGCTACTTTTATGGTCAGGGTTTAAGACTGTTTTCATGGGAGAAGTGGAAGGTTAAAGCTTAGGGATTATTTGAATGGTCTTTTTAAAGAAGGCAACCTTTCCTGTTTTTGCCCTTGATTCAGTCACCTGGCTCTGGGAGTCTATTGGCAAATGTTCCCTGACTATAAAATTTAAACCCATGAAAAACCCTTCTTCCTCCCATGCCAGCAAGCTTGCTTTTAAAGTGCCTACTAGGAAACATTTCTGAACATCAAGGCAGGCTTAGTATAAGTGAACAAAGAACGGATAGGCAAAGTCAACCCAATGGGTGAAATCCCACCCTTTCTTTACCCTCATTGTTACCTTAATTTGTATGTTTCAACATGCAGATGATACTTTACCAGTCTTTCTGCCATCTCTGACCATCTGTGCTTTCAGCCACTCCTTTTGAAGTGGCAGCATAAATCCCAGACCTCAAGTGCATTGGTCTGTTATTACTGAGCAGAGTGCCCAAGGGAGATGGTGTTTCTCCCCTCCAAAACTGATCAGTTTCAGAGCCCTGGAAAACCAGTACTTATTGTGTTTGGCATGAGCCAGTCAGGCAGTATGCACCAGGTGGACAAAAAAAGAAAATGCTCAGCGCATAGTTACTAAGTCTCCAGAAGCTCCCTACACTGGACCAAATCATAAGAAATCTTGTAAAAATGTATCTTCTCATGCAAAAATAACTTGAATGTGTGCTTGGAAGTAGTGTGTATGATTGAGTGACAGTCATGTGAAAATCACCACTGGAAGTAAGAATGAGACAGATAAAGAGAGTTGGGTCATTGAGACTGAAACATGTACCTGTTGGGTAATGCTCATTCACGGGCCAATTGTCCACCTGAAGGGTAGCGTTGCCTCCATTCCTGGTGAATCGCACCACGTGGTATTTACCGTCATTCACAGGGGTTCTCTCCTCTTTGATGGAGATGTCAACTGTGCCAATATTGAAGACTACTCCAATTTTCCCCTGTTCCTGTCATAAGGAAACACAAAAGGCAAAGTTATCACCAACCACAAAGTTTTCTCTTTCAAGTTGATTCTCCAACTAACAATAAGTTTGTAGCACCCAGAGGGAGCTGTCAGCATGCAGTTAATAATAGCAACCTGCATTTCTCCATGGGCTTTCATCCTGAACATAAAAACCAAGGATATAAAGCCACCCAAATTGCTCTTACAGGTTGCATTGTACAGATTACATCACTCAATTGCTCACAACAGATATCAAAGTTAGAACCAGAGAACAACCTAATGCATGGAGTGACACTGATATGCTTATTTCTATAGATGAATTAGGCCTGTTTCCTAGAAGAGGCTAATAACACACTGGACCCTACAGTGTTTCATAATTCATATTTTCAGTTAAAGAGGAAATAGAGCCTCTTGCACATTTTTTGGCAGGCATAGCTAACACAAGGAGGAGGCCAGATGATTAGAACCCAGTAGAAGAGGAACTAGCATTGCTGACCAACTCCTGCTGATATTTTTCTGTAGGTTTAAGACACATAGAGGCAGGAAAAATGAAGTGGGGATTTCAGAATCAGATGACTTCCACCTTCCTCCACCTGCAGCCCTATTCCTAAAGTTAATACAAAGAGTTACTACCAAACTCTAGCAATATTCTAGTGCTAGAGTTTTATTTCACACAGCTGAGGACAATACCCTGATGCTACAAAGACTATGGAAGTTATAGATTCCAGAAGAAGGGTAAAGGGGTGATTATGGAATATCATAGTGGAGGTTGTGACATCATCAACATCCTTGGAAGTGTCCAGAAACATTGAGACTTACATAACAATCCTACTACATCACTTATACTTTTATGACTGAGTGTTAGAATGAGTATTTACAATGAGTGCAATGAAATTTACTGACTAGCCAGCTATGAGCTATCTCAGCATTCTGGACAGGAGGTGGGGAGTCAGGAGAAGTCCCTTTTGTCTATTTCTATGCTTAATGACTCATTGGCTAAAAGTAAGTTGGATAGGCAAGGATAATAAAATTTAGTTGTAATTCAGAAATTCCCAAAGTCTGACACAAAATGGTTATTCACATAATCTTTTAACCTCTATTTCCTTATTCAAGAAGCAGTAAGAGAAATAAGAATGAGGTGGAGAAAAGGAGAAGGATATAGAAAAAGAAGTCCAGGACCCATACAAACTGAGATGTAGGTAATATTCCACTGAAACTCAAACTTACTAATTGGGCTCATTCATGAATTTGTTCATATATCAATTGAGTACACAAACATAATATTTATTAAACAATTGCTATGCTTATGGTCCATAGATTAAGGCTTTTGGGGAAAGATTTCAGGCCCTGGTTTCCGTATAATTTGGTATACTTCGCTTATTTTTCCAAAAGAAAGGCTTTCTTCAATTTGACAACTGTACTGTAGTGTGTGAATACAGATGGTGCCCAGTAAACAAAAACAGACAAACACACAGGAATCTTGATTTTAGAAGGTTGGAATCTAGGCTGATGAACAAAGGTTTTCACCAATACAGAGAGGTGTCGAGACCCAGGTGGTTATTGTCGCTCCCGTGTGCCCTGGCCACACAGCCCAGAGGTGGAACTAGGTTTGCAATTCCTCTGCCTTGTACTCTGCGGACAGTAGTTCTGATGTCTTCCCACATGAATTCATGAACCTTTGTCGTGACACTACATTCTCAGTTTTGTTTTTGCTTTTTTCCATCTCCACGTCTCTAGCATTAAATAAAGTGCTTAGTATGAAGGCATGACACATAAGTAAATGAACCTGATTAAGGGTTCTTTTGAGAATGTTCATGCCCATATGATGACTCATTTTTCTTCTTTCTCCTTGACTCTCTAGGAATTCAGACATGAAAATAAGCTTTCTGTTGTTTAGAAAGGTGGTATTCATTTCTAAGAGGGGTGTATGTGTTCGCATTGTTAGCTATCACCCTCATTCCAAAATAAGCAAGACTATAATAACCTGAGTAATAACCTACTTAGCAGAATGAAAGGGCTGGAGGAGGTAAGAAACCATGACTTCAGATTCCATTACTCTGCTCACCCCCCCAACCCCCGTCCACCAATGCGGGCTGTTTATTGCACTACTGTTCTTCAATGAGAAACCACTACATAAATCCTGGATGCACAGAAAGAATGCTGGTGATTCAATTCACCTCTGAGTCACTAATTAATCATGGATGGAGAAGAGTTTTTTGGGGAAAGAGGAGACCTTTAAGCCAGCATCTTGCAGTTTTTCAACAATAGCAGTGGCAAAGTACATTTCTGGCTCAGTGAAGTTGGCTCATCAGTGAGATATATTCTTGGGCAGATTTTCTGCAAGATCTATAATAGATTTAGGGAAAAGGAAAGATTTAATCTCTGCCAGTATAAATATTTGGTCCTTATCTTGGGCACCACACATTTGCCAGTGCAATCACTATTTCTGTGAGAGATCTTTTTAATCCTGCTAGCATGCAGCCAGTATCAGTGGAGACCCTTAACCAGGTATTTCCCATAGTGGTGATTGTGGTTGTGTTAGACCTCAGATGTGGTCTCTTTACTTGTAGTAATAAGGTTTCATTAATGCAAGCTCCTTGTCATTTGTTATGGGACCACAATGACATTATAATCTGTGGCCAACTGCTTTTTCTAACTTTATTAGGAGTCTTGTGGCAAATAGTCATACAGTTGCCCAGCTTGAATCCATTCTGCTATGAAAACCAAAAGACAAAAATGCTGGCTCGTGTTCAGAGAAGAGAAGGGTGACGAATAAAAGGCAGAGGGTTGGAGTCAGCCTTGCTGATACTGGAAAAGTTACCTTACTGAACCTCTTTCTTGATAATATATATGTAGACATGATACCAGTTTTACATACTTCATGGGGCTATGCTAACTGAAATATTATGATTAATGTATAGTACTTTATAAATAATGAACTACTGTACAAATCTAAGGGATAAATGAGGTAAGAAGGAAATTTTCAATCATTTTTTAAAGATTTATTTATTTATGCATACAAGAACTTGGGTACAGCCAGAGGTGCTGGGGTGAGAGGATTCAGCAAAGACAGAGTGAAGAGCAGAATAGGCAGACTGACTGAAATACACTGCTGAGAGGAGCACTGGGTGAGACCGGAGAGGCCAGCTGCACCATGTGGGTCATCTTATACTTCAGTGGCTGCAGAGAGCTTCATAGTGTTGCACTTTAACCCCTTGTGCCACCAGGGTGGCCCAGAAATCTCCAATAATTTAGCTATATAATGTTTTGTGATTGCTGGAGAAATTAAATGGTTTAATAAGATAGATGTGAGTTTTAGCATAGCAAGGTTCTGCTCCAGTCAGAATACCTCTGACTCTGAAAATGTATCACTTTGGGCAGGTTATGGCACTACTGATGGATCTTCTATAAAGGGATGTGTAGGCAGCAAGAATCAAATTTCTACCTCTGAAGCTTATTGTGAAGATTTAAGGGGAACACCTATGTGTGAAGACCTAACAGGGGGTTGAGGCTAGAGCCTCAGTAATTGTCACTCATCTTGTCCCTTTATTTTCATTGCTAGTATAGTTGAAAGCTGTGGCATGAACTAAGGACTGGTTGGTTTAATGACATTTTCATCAAGAAAGATTGTGAAAACAGGGGACTCGCTGGTGGCTTAAGGGTTAAGTCTCAGCACTATCACCATTGCAGATAGAGGTCCACCACTGGCCAGTATGTTGACCCACATGGTGCAGCAGACCTCTCCTGTCTCATCTGCAGCTCCCCTCAGCAGCATATTTCAGTGATCTGCCTGTTCTGCTCCCCATTCTCTCTCTGGTGAATCCTCCTACTTCCATATTTCAGTTACTCTATGCATAAGTAAATAAATAAATCTGAAAAAAAGAAAGGCCATAAAACTAAAGGTCAATTTTATTAAAAACAACAGTAAAAAAACATTTACGAGGTTGATTTCCTATCCCAGTTGGTAGCAGTTCCTGTTCCATATACCTTGGTGCCTTTTATAAGTCTCGTCAAGAAAAGAAAAGCATAGCTGCAAAAGGGTCACAATTATAAACTTAACAACTCTGCACCCATCACCACTAATGTTGCTACCAAGGCAATCTCTACAAGCCATGTTCTTCCTTGATATTAAGTGAAAGACAAGTGGTAAATCAGAAGACAAGTAACGCCTACACTCAAGTGCATTCAGAAAAATACTCAATGGTGCAGAAAACAGCTGTCTTTACATAGCCAGTAACGTATTCTTCATCAATAATGACTGCTTATAAGCCCACTTGATTGCTCAGATTAGTCTGGCTCCAGTTTTCTGATCTTCTGTCAACCACAATTATAGTCACTGATATGGAATTGACCCAAAAGATGTTACCAACACCATGGTCAGATTTCAGGAGCAGAAATGCACAGGAGTGAGAAAAATCCTCAGGAGTGAAGCTCTCCCTAAAGGTGATCTCTTTATTCACTCCCCCAGGGAAGGCAGACTGCACCATCTGCTCTTTTAGAAAATTATATTTGACAATTGTAGCCAACGAGATTTACAAAGGAAACAGTTCTCAATATTTTAAGTTGTAGGTGTCCCAGAGAATTTTAGAATCAGGCTTCCCACTGAGGCTAGAGGTCAGGGCTAGGCAATTATATAACAAAAACAACATGGAGGTGGTCCCTTTTGGATGCAGATACTACCAGTCTTACAACCCGCTTCAATGTCAAGGTCATGTACATAAAATAAGCAGTGACACTGTTCACTACACTTTTTAGTTCTCCTGCACTTCAGACTCCTAGTGTTGTAGGTTATAACTTTATTCATCGCTATTAGAGTCTTTTAATGAAGATCATCAGCCCATTCTTTCTATGTTATGGTTTCCTACTTCTAGATCCAGGACAATCATTAGCTTATAAGCAGCAAATGTGTGTGATGCACAATTGACATATTTAAAAGTCATGTGTAAGGGATCAGGTCTTTTCCTCAAGAAGTGTTAGATAGAGAATAAAACCATCGGGACTCACCCAGCTGACAACACCCCAGTTATGGGGCTTGGAAAATATTTGAACTTTCACTCAATCCATGACAATTATGTAGCTCCCCTTTCTGAAGGATGAGTGTGTGTGTCAGGAAAGGCTGAGGGGAAGGCTAAGTCTTTTCTGGGTTCCAGAAGGCTTTAAGATGTAGAATCAGAAAACTTAGGCTGTTTCAAAGTTTTGCATTTTTCTGTTCAGGTGATCTTAACCAGGTCCCTCAGCTATTCAAATCTGAACCTATCTGTATAAAATAAGAGTAATAGAAAGATAACCATACTAATTATCCTTGTGTGAAATGATACATAAGAGAAATAAATAAAGTCTTGTGGAGTCCTAAGTACTCCACAAGGATGATGGAAAGATGAAGACAGTGATAATGGTGAAGATGGTGGAGATAAGTGGGTGAGAAATCTATTGTGATGGTTGAACTAGGGGCCTTGGCACAGCTTAGAGGCTGCTCCTGGAGTGACTTTCCCATTCAAGATCACCAACTCTAGCATCTGTATAGATTGTCATTAGAAAATTCACATTAAATGGCTTGGAAACTAATTCTATTTTCCTAAATCTGTACAGATTTCAATGACCTTTGTACCCACCCAGCAAAATTGCATCGTTCTCTCCCTTTGACTACAGTGTGTTTTGCTGGTGTTGGCTGATATCAGTTGCAAGAGCTCAATCAATTAAAGTGGATTAGACTCACAGTCTGAAATACTAACAGAAGGCCAAGAAAGATAAGACTGATAAATAGCTCAAGATAGCTCCATCTCTAACTCCAAACACAGAAAAAAATGGAGAGTGAAGGAGCAGGGATGACAGCTTAGGATAACAGGAGAACTGACCCGGAGTTGGGGGTCAGGAAGAATAAGACGACTGGAGCAAGTAAATAAGATGCAAGTCAGAGTCAGGGTGCTGAGGGCCACTGGCTGCAAACTGCCATTTTCGTCATCATGTCCCTCATGTCTGCTCTGAACGCGGACATCTCATGCACAGACACCAGTGTCACGCTACCTCATGACAGGCTTTGGTGGTAAGCCTGACAATGAAGCAAGAATTAAAGCATGTTTCTGTAGAAGCTCCAGGGTTGTGCCAAGACCTAGAGCAGTCTCACAGTTTATTCAGGTGACAACTGGCAGGGCAGGGCTCATGAAGCCCAGTACAGAGAGAACAGCTCAAGTAAACTCCTTGCTTCCCCTTGAAACTCCACTGCAGCTGCAAGGGAACTACCTGATGGTCTTCATGAAGACCCTGTCAGTCATGTGCTCTCAGTATCAGCATCATCAACCTCAAAATTAGGAAGCACATTTTAACTCACTAGAATTCTCTCAGAAAACTTTGTCTTACTTATGCACTTATACAGTGTCCTCCTGGGACCAGAAGCATCAGCTTCTGCTGCAAACTTGTAAGAAATGAGAATTCTCGGGTCTAACACCACACTTTGACTCGGAAATGCTGAAGCCCAACAATCTATACTTCTCAAGTCCTCCAGGTGATTCAGATGTTTGCTAAAGTCTGGGAAGCACTTCCTTACATTAATGTCTTGGTTTTCCAGGACACTAATTTCAAGTAGGGATGATTTTTTTTCCTGCTCAAGAATATTTGACAATATCTGGAGGCATTTCAGGTTGTCACAACTGGGCTCACGGCATTCAGTGAATATAAGCCAGGGATGTTGCTCAATATCTGACAATATCCACAAAAAAATAACTGATCCATAATATCAAAAGTTCCACTCTTGAAAAATTCTCCACTAGGCAGTATCACTCTTCAGTCCCTTAACAAGAATCCATAAAGCTTGACAGAAACTTTTCTACAAAGATTTACACATGTAGTCCAATCTAGCCCTACAATGTCTTCCTGAGGTGTGTATGCTTGTACATGAGTGCACACATACGTGTGTACATGAGTGCAAGCCTATGTATACATGGGTGAACTGTCACGTATTTCATTAAAATTGTGATCAGGTCCTCAGAGCACAGGGCAATCAGTGTGAATGTAAGGGTTATTCTGAGACTCCCCCTACTCTACATTGTGTTTGATTCAAGCAAACATTTTACAGATGCAAACTGAAATGTACGCTCATTCAGAAAGTAGCAGATCTGCAATACATGTCCTGTGTTATTCCCCCTATGAGTAACCCCCATACTCTTTCAACTTATTGCTGCTAGTCCATAAAAAAACTGTCTCAGTACATGTCCCCAGGTTTAACAACATCAGCAGATAGTCCAAATTTCAATTTAGTCCCTGGACCTTCTCTACAGACTAGCTGATTTTAGTCCACTTCCACAGAGCTGTAAGGTCAGGTCTGAGTGGGCTGCAGAAGAGAAACTTCTTATTTTCAGCTATTCAAGCCCAAAGATGAATATCAGCTCTCTCATGGAAGAGCGGCCAATAAATAGCCAATCACCTTTCACGACCTGTTCTATAGTTGAAAGGATGCCTTTAATGGTTATCCAAAATGATGTACTATTTACTTATCTTTCCAGTGACACACTTATAATATGTTTTCAAGGTGAATAGGCCTGTGTGGACAATAAACATCATCCAAGAGTTCTTGGTCTGAGAAGTACAAAATTCACAGTCACTACCCTACATTAATCCTCAGTCTAAATGCCATACCATTTTCTAGTTGAAAACAAAAAGATGGGGCCCTCCCTGGTGACGCAACAGGTTAAATCACAGCACTCTGAAGTTGGCCACAGCTGCAGAAGCACAAGTGTGATCCCCAACCAGGGAGCTGACCCACATGGTATAGCAGACCTCTCCTGTCTCGCCCGCTGCTCCCCTCAGCAGTGTACTTCATCAATCTGCTGTTATGCTTTCCAATCTGTCTCTGGTGAATCCTCTCACTATCCCTGCTCCTCTGGCTTAATCCTCAGTCCTATATGAATACATAAATAAATCTTTAAAAGAAAACAAAAATATGGATACATATACTTCAGAACTGATAGCTTCGGCGCTTGCAGTTATCAGAAAATGCTATGGGATTATATTTATTGCTGTTGTGGTGAAGACTTTGGAGAATGGATACGGAAAAGTTGAGAAGCAGATTGGTTTTTTGGAGAGATAAGAAATTGTGGCTCTAATCTGGCTGTTGCCTGTTTTTGGAAATAAAGTTTTATTGGGACACCACTGTGTGTTCAATCATTTACATATTTGTCTTTGGCCTCTTTTACATTATAACAAGAGAGGTGAGAAATAGCAACACAAATCATGTGATCTATATATATAACATATTTACTCTCTAACATTTTATAGAAAGGTTTTCTGATCCCTGCAATATAAGGTTAGTTATGTTTTTTTTTCTCACTGTTTGATCAACAGTTTATGTTTAAATGTTAAGTGGTGGGGATAACTTAAATATGACTAGGAAAATAAAAAATGTATGTTTGTACCTACTCAGTCAACTATTACCTGATGAACAGAGCACATTTCTTCTTTTTTTTTCTTTTTCAAGCTTTATTTGTTTATTCATACAGAACTGGGGTACAAGCCAGAGGTGCAGGGGCAGTAAGAGGCTTCACCAGAGACAGAGTGGGGAGCAGACTGAGGAAGTACACTTCTGAGGGGAGCAGCGAGCGGGTTAGGAGAGGTTTGCCAGCCATGTGGGTCACCTCCGGGGCTGGGGATAGAACTCACACTGAAGTGGCTGCAACTAGTTTGCAGTGCTGCATCCTAACTCATTGCACCACTAGGGAGGGCCCCAGAGCATATTTCTAATAAGATAAAACAAAATATTATAAAAACTCTATCTTAGTTTCCATTAAGGGTGGTTTAGATACTAAAATCAATTCAATATAACACTGTTTGAAGGCAGGGAGCTGCAGATACAGAAATAAATTAGAGGCTTCTGGCAAAAGATGGTAACTAGAAATAGTCTAGTAATGTAGGAGATGGAGGGAAGCTGTAAAGTTATTAAAATTATAATGATATGACATTTCCTTCTGAAAATTGATCTAGTTCCATGGATTGAACCATGTACATGTTAAAGACTTGGGATTCTAAAAGCCAGCACATATCACTCTGATGCTGGGACTTCTGTTTATTACACTAGCTGGAATGAGAGAAGAGAATAGCATTGCAACTCAATGAATATTTCAGTCTCCAGGGCTCCAATGCATCTGAAAGATACTTGAGTCCTTTGAGTGATAAATGGTGATTAACTGAGCTCTCTCGGTTTACCTGCAAGGAGAATCTACTGTGTCATCATCTTGGGAAGAACACACTGAAATAGGGGCTCATTTTTCCTTCCCTAGTTATCGTAAACAAAATGGCCAGCAGACTCCAATATATCAGCAGTGCCTGTCTGCAGAGAGGGCTGCTGTGTGTGTGTGTCCTGGAGATAGTGTTGCAGCTAAGTATTTCATCCAGGTGATATTTTATGGTCCTCCTCTTTGTCAACTATCACTCTGTAACATTCTCTCTTGGGTCATATCAGTATTTCTGACTCAAAAATTTGCGTCTGACCTATCCCAACCACCGTAACAAGAGCAATGGTGGGAGGGGAGTGGGGAAGTCAGGGGGAGTAAAATTTTATTTGCAGGATTAGTAAAGGTGACCCCAAGAGGAGTCATGAGGCGCTGACTCATGCCTTTGAAAGACATTCAACACACTAACATTAGTATTTATGTCAAAGACACATGCTCTGTTGATAGAATATTCACAGGAGACATCTCCACACACTTCAATTTACCTGAATTTAGTATCCTTATCAAATTATAGTAAGTCAATTTCAGCCAAATGTGGGGGAAAACCCCTGAAAAATGAGGAAGTCGTCATTCCACTTTATACTGTATGCCCTGCGTGTTCTCCAGTAGCCAGCCACAGCTCTAGACACACTGATTATCTGTGGAATTTTTTTTAAAGATTTATTTATTTGTGCATACAGAACTGGGGTACAAGCCAGAGGCACAGGGGTGGCGAGAGGCTTCACCAGAGACAGAGTGGGGAGTAGAACAGGCAGATCGACGAAGTACACTGCTGAGGGGAGCAGCGGGCGGGTCAGGAGCGGTCTGCAGCGCCATGTGGTCACCTCTGGGCCAGGCAGGAATCGACCTCATGCGGAAGTGACTTTAGCTTCTCAGTGCTGTGCTTTAACTCGCTGCGCCACCAGGGAGGGCCTATCTGTGGAATTTTTAATAAATCCATGCAGAGTATGAAGACATATCTATATCATGGCATTTAAAGGCACATGTTTTCCTCCTCTCCTCCTTTATTCTTGCTATGCACATGCTAATGACTTCATCCAAAAACCTAAGGGACACACAGTGTTGTGTGAGAATTGTGTGAGTGTGTGTGAGAGACTGTGAGTGTGAGTGTGTGTGAATGTTTATGTGACTGTATAAGTGGGTGGATGTGTCTGAATAAGGCTTAAAATGAAATCTAGCCAAAAAGAAGTTTCTCTGACCTTCTTTTTGCCTTTTTAGATAAAATGATGATAGCTCAGGAGAATTGAGCCTCTTCTGGAGCCATCAAAAGTTATCTGTAGTCAGTTTTAGTCCAGTTCCTGGACAACCCCTGAACAGTCTGTGGAAGCAGTAGACCTTCTTCCCTAGAATGCTCTCTAACCATGAATCTATCACAAGCTGACACAGAAAAAATTAGGAATCCCATTCATAGGGATTCTATGGATGTTTTAGAGTCAACATGAGTTCCAGGATACAGAATTGGGCCTTTGGGGTCACTGATTCAACAATGAATAGAGATAGGACAGAGCTCCAAAACTGAAGTAGTTCCCCTTTTTGACCAGCAGAAGACGCTTCCCTCTGTGAGAGGTCTCAGCTTTCCTAGCCAGGCTACGTTGAATACAGTGCTACACGCCTGTCCTTCCAGAGCCATCCATGATTCACAAGGTCCTCCAGTAATCCTTTCAGTATCTATTCAACAATTATCAACTTTTTTGGTGTTGATTTGTTTTAATGTATTTAAATGGACCAATTCTTCCCTCCACATCAGATTCTGAGCATTGTGAGGGCAGAAAACACATTTTTTTTTCCTATGTCTTTTTCCATTATGGAGGTTTATAAATGTTCAGTGGAGAACTTGACACAATCATGAAAGCATTTTTGCATTTCTCAGCAAGAAACAGTCTAGTGCAGCGTGTGACATGTCCATCCATGGTTCATTTGCTGTTTTTCAATTTTTGCTGTGATTTTGCTTTAGAACAGTGCTTTGGAAAATGTAGATGATTACATCTCAGGGGACCACAGGCACTTATTTATTTCATGTAGTCTATGCAAATTTAGCTCACATGGTCTATTGAACAGGCTCCCGGAGGTACACGCCCAGGCAACCTGGAAGGGCCTGACCCAGTACACCTGAGGCGAGGACTTTCAGTGTCCTGTTACCAAGACCTTCGGCTCACTCTGCTTCTTTACTGGAGCAAGGGAATTCCTTGCAGTGACACTGTTCTAGCCCATTAGCAGCCCCTTGAGCCACTGGTTCCCAATAAACACCATTTTACCTCCTAATTATGATTCCAGGCTTCTGGCAAAACTCATTTTCACTTGCCTGCCTTCTGCTTTGTTCCTTAGTAAGGTGACTTCTGGTTAAAATAGTACTCAAGCTCCACCTCCTGGGAGAGCTCTTTTTAGGGCCAACATCAACGTGCAGGACTGCCTCTGTGGGCTGCACTACAATCATTTTCAACTTGTACTAACTTGCCAAATAATTGAAGATCTTCACATATTGTGTTTTATTTAAATTATACTTTTATTTGTCCAAATCTAAGTCAGAAGTCTGACTTAAAGAAGTTCTCCAATAGCTTCGAATCCTACACTCTATATAGGGTACTTTGTAGGCCTACCAGAAGCTAAAAAATATATTTGAAATGTACTAGAGTAGAGAAAACAATGAACAACTATAAACCACAGACATTTTATGGGGGTAGGAAAGGGAATGGGATCAGAACTGGGGTGGGAAGAGTGCACTGGATTGTGGTGATGGCACATGGGTGAATTGGTCATAGGAGGCCCATGGGGATTACAACTGAGCTGGAAAAATATACAAAATGAAGAATGATGTAAAGCAAAAATTATGTTTATGGTGTAAAAAAATAAAATAAATAAAATTGAAAAAAATATATTTATATATTTGGTCTCATTCCATGCTCAAGAGTATGAACTCCACAATATAAAAGGACAATAGCACTGTAGTTCAAAGGCATTGATGAGCGTTCTCATTTCTCACGTAATACAGACTGTCTGTGCAGTTTTGTTATTGGGTTGATGATGACAGAAAAAGATGTTTGCGACAGTAATGTGAAAGTATGGAGAAGAGATATATGGATGGGGACAAGAGACAAATAGGAACAGTATCCTAAATTAAGGGTAAAAGGAATAAAGAACACTCACATGTAATATTTCCAAATAAACATGTGTGGTGAGTCCTTGACAAACTGCCCAAGATACTATGGAGAATTCACATGTGTCCTTTAGGACAGAAGATGTTACTCTATTTGTGAGAGGCCAGGCCACAGGTGGAAAAAAAAAAAAAGTGACATTAAGACTTACTTAAGGAGGTGCCAATGAAGAATAAGAAGGAAGAGGGGTTTATAAAGTTGAGACTGTTGACATGAAAATGAAATTCAGTCTGTTAAAGGGAAAAACAGGAAATATTTGCTATAAAAAAAAAAGGCTATCAACCAGCTCATTTGTTTCTGAAATATCACTCATTTTGCCTAGAGAGAAGCCTTTGAAATTTAAGGTAGACTCACAGGACTCCCGAAATGCAAAGAAAAAGCCTTTTAATGGCTTATCATGTGTTAACTTTAATGTTTTTCTCTCTAATCCAAAGGGCTTCTCCATACCCATTGGCAAATGTTTTCTTGATGGTGGCACGGCTGCATTTATGGGATTGAGAGAACCATGGACTCAAAATAATTATAAATCAAATCCCTTCTTTCCCAAGTGCTCCCTGTTGCTCACTCCCCTGCTTTCTGCTGTCAGCATCTCTCTTCCAGCAGGAGCGTGTGAGGTGATCAGGAGGTAATAGTTTGTACTGAGCTTACACTTGACCTCCGTCCACAGGCTCAGAGACCCTCAGGGAAGATAGCGCCCAGGCGCTGCCATGTTCCAGAAGTTGGCAGTTATCTCACTGTGGCTCCCTTGTCATATCCATGCTCAGTGAGGCCTGTTAGTCATTTAAGGTAGTGATCAAGGTCAGAAGAAAGGAGGAGCTTAAAGGAAGGGAAGGAAGGAATGCAGACACGGACAAGAGATTAGAGGAGAGTAACTTACCTAGCCACTAAACTTCATCTGAAGGAATACAGCAAAGGCAAACAGCTTCTTAAGCTCTCTAACATACGTGCACTTTTTTTTTTTTTTTTTTTTTGCTATTCTACTTTATACTGATTTCAGGAAATGTTCTGTAGACAAATACCCAGAGGCAAGTCCCTTAGAAAGCTAGATACAAGCAGTGACACCTTGCATGGCAGAGAGCAGATGCATTGCTGACTTAATTGCCAAAGGATGACTGTCACCGCCCCCTGCATACCGAACAACCAGATCTATCCAGGGGGTACACAGACACAAGTACTCAGAGACTTAAAACCCGAGTGTCCACATCACACAGGTTTCCCCTCTACTCCAGGGAAGAGCAGGAGTCAAGTATCTGCTTCAGAACAGCAGAACACAGACAAGACTCAATCAAGGGGAGCACATTTCTTACAAGAGTAGTGTAAATTGGCTTTGTTTTGATTATTGTTTGTTGATTTCTTTTGAATTTAATATCTACTTATTAGCTTCATTGGTAATGTAGAAGTTACAAATTGAGAATGCACAAAGTAGATAATGCCCTGAGGTGTATATTACTTTTTGTATTTTAAGGGAGGTACTCACAATATCTTTTTAAGTGTGAATTAGCTTTCAACAGTTAAAAATCAGGGCCCTCCCTATTGATGCAAGGAGGTAAAGTGCAGCATTATGAAGCTACCCATAGAGTTCCATTCCAGGCCAGGGAGCTGACTCACGTGGTATAGCAAGCCTCTACTGTCCCACCTGCTGCTCCCTCCAGAGTGTATTGCAGTCAATCTGCCTCCTCTGCTCCTGGCTCTGTCTCTGGTGAATCCCCACACCCCCGCACCTCTGGCCTGTACCCCAGTTCTTATATGCATGAATAAATACATCTTTAAAAAATAACTTTAAAAAACAATTAAAAATCAAATATTTCTTATTAGTAGTTAGATTTCAAAGTTCTTTTGAAAAAGAGAAGGGTTGCAACACTAGGATAATGTTTATAAAATATACTGAAAGGCTAGAGTGGCTTAGGGAACAAAGGTACACATTTTCTACTTTACCAGTCACTACTGCTCCCTATTGTCTAGTAAATGCAAAGGTTGAGGATTGGTAGCTATCTCCCCACTTTTTTTCTCTTGATGGTAGGGCCAAAGGAAAAGAAAATACTTTGTCAACATATGATGAACAACCTCACTAAGCCAAAAGATAGGAGAGATCCATGATATTCAAGAATAAAAGGAAAAAAAAACATTGTTATTCTTATGTACCATTCCATTATAGTCACTTATATTATTAGTCTTGCCTTTGCAGAATTTTAACCCAAAAGTGTTATAAAAAAATGTTTTTTCAACAAGATAGGTCTGGCTTTGAATCTTAACTTCATCATTTACTATATGTTCTTCACCAAATTGCATGGATTCTTCAAATCTCAGTTTTCTCATTTTTAATTTTAGGAAGACAATATCTATCACAGAAGTTTGCTATGAGGATGCATCAGCATATATCAGGTACCTAGCAAAAGAAGAGAAAATGCCCTAGGGCTCTAGTTCACTTTGCCTTAGAGAGGTTGGGAAGAATTAAGTAGACTTGATCATAAAAATCACGTGCACACATCTAAAGTGCCTGCCAAATTATAATGACTCAACTGCTGCTTCAGAAAGATGGCTCAGCTCAAGGTTTTAATGTACTTTTCATGAACTGAAGCTCAACAACAAAATTTATCACTGTTAGGCAGTCTCATAAGAAAGTCCCATTTAAGCAAAATAGATTTCCCTCCGAACTCTGAAGTGTGGTGGCTTACTTCACCTTGACTCAGAAAGACACCAATAGGAAATGTATGCTTAGCTAATAAACAATAGGATTAAAAAAGACCAGCAAAGATAATGAAGATTCAAATAAATCACTGGAAAGTATATAAGAACAGATCATTTAGTATAGATGGGTACATATAATTCTTACCCAAAAGCACTTTTAGTTCTAGGAGTTCATATGTCTGTATTGCTATAGCCATCAAGAAAAAAAATTAATGTGGGCCACTGCTCTGGAACTACCATTTAATTTTGAGCAGAACATGATATCAAAAAAAGTTATTTTAGTTATATAACACACTTGCCAAATAAATCAAAAATGTTCATTGCAATAGAACAGCTAGAAAAACAGAATTGTTACTCTACCACGTTAAGGTTTGAGTGGGCAATAAATCATAGCCCTTTCCATCTTGAATCCCAAGCCAATTGAGAAACAGACACTGGCTAAAGGATCAGCAACTTTTACTGCTTATGGGTGAAACTGGGACCTGGCCATTTATAAGGCTCTCTGCACATACTTCTTCCCTTTCCCATAGTTCCTTGCAAAGATGAAAATGGCTTGGACATGGATATGCCCATCACAGAGAGAAGAGCCATTTGAACAGGAAGAGGACAAGGAAGTGGTCTCACCAGACCTGGCAACATGAGGCTGAAGTCTTGAAGTTTGGACACTGGATTGCCAGAAAAAAATTATCTTCGAGAGAGGAACATTAAATATTACTTCGGCACAAGGAAACCACAATCCTAATTGGTAATAGTTCAGTGGACCACAGAATTTTCTTTACATCATGAATTTCCCCTTGTTTCTGAGAGGTCTAGAATCTGCTTGCTGTCATGTATGTCAGTGCACAACCAAGACTCTTTAGCACAACCCAACGATGCTGTCAACTCCAAATCCCAAGGGATGCATATAATCACCATATTTACTGTGATGGCCAGGCAATAATGATACCCACTGCCTCTAATGAAAGTAAAGTGTATGTGTCATTTTGGAGGTGCTATTTGTTCAGCCAGAGTTGCCTGTCAGCTGTCTCTGGCCAAGCGATACAACCTGCAATTTAGTTAACAAACTGAGACATCATAGAAGTCAATGCTTTTAACAGGCTTCCTTGAGTCACTTGGTTTTTTCTGCCTGTCTTACATATCACAAGTCTGTAGCAAAGTGACACTGGTGGGAGGTGGTCCTGGTGGAGTTGGGGGGAAAAAAGACAAGTGGTTTTCTGAATTTTAAAGTGGAATCTTCTGTAGACATAGAAAGTTTTACAAAGCTAGCATTTGACTAGGGATTTTACTGTTTCTAGCTGGGCAAATTTCAATCTCAGCTTGATATTCTAAATCTTCCATTATCACGTGCCAAACTTTATACCTAGCATTCTTACCAAAACTTTCTGAATTCCCTGCCCTGTTGAGAACTCTCAATCTAGTAATTCATGCAAGTATGAGATACTGTGTTGGGAGCAGGATATAGAGCAAGAGCAGAGTGTTTCAGAGTGTTTCTACTTTTCTAGTACTCTCTGTGATGAGTGGTACTTCGCTCCAAGGATAGAAGGAATGGTGGCAGCTATCAGGGAGAATGGAAATTGGACTGAATTACAAGGTTTTGTTTTATGGAAAGGAAAATACAAGAAACCCACCCCAGTAGAAATGGAGGTGTTTGATAGGGTGATCAGTGAATATTCAAGATAGCTTTTGCACATATTTTGATCCTTTTGAGGACAACAAACACTATGGAAGAAAACAAACTGCCTTCAAGTTAGAGTGATATTGGAAGACTGTGCAATATGTGTGGGTTTAAAATTAACTCTGAATATGTATAGAATGTGGTGGTCCAATTTGGATCATGGCAACAGACCATAAAGATGCAGGAGTTCTGAATTTGGGTTTGGATCTCAGGGAACCCAGGAGCCCACTTAATCTGGGTTTAGCCCTGAACTAGTCGATAGTGTTATAGGGTAGCCCAGAGGAACTTGGGCTGCCTCTGTGTTGGGCCTCACCCCCACACTTAAAATGTAACTTTCTGCAGGCACACACAAAAAAGGGTAATGGGTTTATTTAAAAAAGGGGAAAGGAAAAGGAACAATCTTGGGAAAGAGAGAGGGATACAAAGTAACTGGAATATCCTGCCAGCTTGGCTAACTTGGAGCCCTAAATCACAAACTAACACTGCTAGCCCCCAGTCACACCCTCTGAGAGCCGTTGCTCCAGAGAGAGAGAGAATCATTACTTTTCCGGCTAACAATTGGAAAACCACTCTCTATTCATCCCCCCAAAGCCCCAGAATGCCTGCTTAGCTCCGCCCTTAGGTCCTTGCAGTTATCTCCTTGGTGCTGCTGGGAATTGTAGTTTTCCAATCACTGGAGTAGGGAGGTGGAACCCAGAAAGCTGGAGTAGGGTTGGAGTCCATCAAACTGCAGAGTTATTTTAGGACATCCTTCCCCTTAACAATTGGAGTCAAATAAAACAGAACAAGTCATTTAATCTCATGAGTTTCAGAGATTTCATCTTAAAAACAGTTCTGATAGTGGGCCCTCCCTGGTGGCACAGTGGGTTAAAGCACAGCACTAGGAAGCTAAAGCTACTTCAGCATGAGTTTGATCCCCCGCCGTGGAGGTGACCCACATGGCACGGCAGACTCTCCTGACCCACACGCTGCTCCCCTCAGCAGTGTACTTTGTAGATCTGCCTGTTCTACTCCCCACACTATCTCAGGTGAAGCCTCTCACTGCTCCTGCACCTCTGGCCTGTACCTCAGTTCTTTTTGCATAAATAAATAAATCTTTAAAAAAAAAACAGTGCTGATATTATGGGAACATCTGAAATAATATATGTAAAAGTGCCTGGTAAATTGCAATGCCCAAGACACATATCCAGAGGTCACTAGGTGCTCTAAACTCATTGTTGATTTTATTTTAAATGTACATGGCTGTTTCTTCCTCTAGCTTTTACTTTGATAATTTTTAAAAGGCTGTTTTCACCCTTTTTAAAATCTTCAATAGAAGCAAGAAATCCTTCACTTCATACTTATCTCTTTCTTTTATCAGAGAAAATCAAAGTGCTCCTTAAAAATCACCTCATTAATCTCTTAGAGGGAGGTAAGTAAGGGACACATATTTTGCACAGTTGTATATGAATTTAAGCTTTACTAAAGGAAAAGCCTAAAATAAACTTTCCTGAGTCATATAGTGAGTTAAAACCAGCACCAAATGTGACCCAGACACCTTTGTATATAGTCCTCTATTCTCACATGCATTCAAAATCTTGTTCTCCAGAAGACCCTCACACACAGATTTAGCTTTCTACAACTAATACTTTATTTAGCTTTTTAAATTCTCTGCATCTAAACAACAAAACCTACAAAGTAGAAAGCTTGCAAAAATTAAAAAGGAATAAAGCACATGTCATATTTACAAACAAAACGTAATTCATATATCTGTAACTTCTCAGATAAAAAAAAAACAAAGCTTTTTTCTTTTGTTTTACAGGGGAAAACAGAATATTTACATATATATATATATATATATATATATATATATATAATAGAAATGGAAGTTGTTCCAACATACAGGGAGTTGAGTGTGATTTTGAAAAAACACTTTTCTTGGACATTATTATCATTTTTATTATTAATGAGACTCAGTTATTTTATTCCATTAATCCACAGAATTTGTTTTAAGCCCATAATACATGTAAAAAAATTTTTGCTATATACAAAAGATATAAAACTGGAAAATGGTGATGTAGGATTTCAACAAGTTTATAGTTAAGTACATTAGACATGGACAAAATAACTGTTGAATTTCTTTTTAAAACATGGTAAAAGATAAGGGTGCCTTGGCAGTGGGTGTGGTGAAGTAATATATGTGAAGAGGTGTGAAAGTATACATCTCTATCATATATATGCCACCTTAAATAAAAGTGGTAAATCTAATAATCCAATAGGGCTTCAGTCTGCTAGGGAAAGCAGGGTAGGCATCATGAAAGACATAACTCAGGCAGAGTCACAGAGAACATCAAATGGAAGGAAGGAAAGAGTCACAGAGAACATCAAATGGAAGGAAGTAAAACAAGTTTGATGAAACAGCATTTTAAGGAATAGGAATAACATAGGCAAAGGAACGATTATGAGAAAGTTGAAGTCAAGTCTGATCAAGGGTGAACTTGGCGAGAGGATAGTATATATATTAGAGGAAAAAGTCCTCGGCTGGATAAAATGGTATATTGAGGTCAAATCATGTTAGATATTGAATATTATACATTATGGAACATAATACATATTTTTGTCATGAACAGGAGGGAAAGAGGTATAAAAGGGTAGATGTAGCTAAAATAGAGGTAAGGTAACAGATGGCATGGGGTTCCAAAAGAGACAAGTGGGCAGGAGGCCCAGGGCCTAGGTAGACTCAGTTGTGAACAGGGTGCAAGTCATTTTTTTTTTTCTTTGAAACAGAAAGGAAAAAGGAACAGCTGCACTGTGGTATAGTGAGATAGCTAACTTGATAAGTGTAAAAATCTATAAAGTCATTTGTTAGAGACATTGTAGAGAAGACTTTGAAATTAAGTTGGGACTAAACTGGGACTTTTATAGTCTCTTTTGAATCTGTTGCAAAAGATACCAATATGGAGAAAGATATGAGATCACACAAATAACAACAGACTAGTAGACTTATTTAGAAGAAGAGTCATAAAATGTTAGGTGAAATTGGATAACAGAAAGATCTTGTTCAGTTGACAAGGAATATTCTAGAAGGGTGTATTCTGTCGGCAAAAAAAAAATGAAAAAAAAATCTTACAACCAGCTTCTCAGCAAAACATACACTATCTGCTTGGTCTTTATGAACATAAGATTTTGTGACCTTTGAGATTAAAGCTACTAATAGGAAATAAAATTGCCATCACAACTTCATTGAGAATAGTTATACCAACTACCTTCATTTTCCTGAGAATGCATTTACAAAATGGGATGATCAGGAGAATGATGCAGCCAGAGAATAAAGATAACAAAGTACCAGACAAGGTCTCTATTGATATCTCTGAGATCACAATGGAGAAAAATGGGGAATATTTCTATATTATAATACTTTGTAGTTGGGTCACTAAAAAAATGCTCTTGCAGGGTTGGGCTCAGGACAAAGTCCTTAATAACTACTTGGATGAAGAATTTAAATGAAAAGTCATTGTATTCTTTGCCACCTAAGTTAAACATTTGAACTTGCAAAATTTTGTCATTACAGTACATTTTAAACAATCACTAATTATATAGAAGGAAACTCAGCCCTTTGCTATTAATAGGACTACTCTCTTACCTTAAAGTCCTCTGGATACGTCATAAGTTGGAAGAGTTCTTCCTATTGAGACTTTTTGTCTATTTTTTTTTGTTAGTAAATCAGTGATCAAAATTACTCCCGTTTGCTCTACATAACATTAACATCATTTGTTCTCTGCCTCTTTTAAGCATGGATGAAACATGCTAAGTTGAACGTAAATAATGAAGTGTTCCATGTTTGGAAGATATAGCCAAGTTTCAGTTTTTGAAGACTATATGTCTTTTTAGGAAGTTCAATTTTCCAACAAGGCTGAAGATTGTTTAGTTTGTAGAAGTTAAATTAGATGGAGATATTTGTACTACATTATAGACTTTTAAAAGACCGTGTTGGCAATCAATTTGTTAGAGACATTGTAGAGAAGTCCAAAATTCAAAACTTCAGCAAAAGGGGCAGCAGCAATAAAGGAGAGATAACATATGACTTTCCTGTTATTGGGTTCAACACGTTTCTTGCTAGTAATGGTCAGCTGAGCAGAGACATCAGAAATGGGAGAAACAGTTAATTAGTAGTAGGATGCCACTGAGTTGTTGAAAAATAGTCATATAGAACCATTCTTAGTCACTTAAAACCACATATAAGCAATGTCCTGTAGAATTTACAGATAATTCCTATGTCATTAAATGCAATGAATTTTGTCCTAGAACTGGAAATAGTGTCAGTTACTTAAACTCCGAGAAAAATTCATTACATTATAAAATTAATTTGGACTCTGTGATTTATATGAATTCTTTTTCCATCTTTTTAATTCTATACTGGCCAAATTACTGTTCTTTTCTTTATGTTCAACAAAATGAATAACCTTAACAATATCTTTATATGGATAACTGTGTCACTCAAAATGTCCAATTTCTGCATATACTGAAACCATGTCTTTGGAAATCTCTGAAGCACCTGATTCATTCATCTTTACCTGAGAGGTAGGAGGCAGAAAAACCATTTATTATCTGAAATAGGAGCCAAATTTAGCAACGTATAGGTTGTATTTAAAAAGACAACATCTGACTGCAACTTTTTTTTTCTTTAACTAACCATAAATAATATTCATAACTTCAGCTGTTGACGTTTTCCCAAACTGCTCCCAAAATAAAGTTACTTTGTAACTTGAAGCAAGAGATTGGTCCTTGATTTATTTCTTCTCCTACAGCAAAAATAAGTGCGTCCACCAGTCAGGACTGTCATTCCCACTTCTTGCCTGTTTTTCTTCCCTTCGTCCCTTCACTAAGTTCACCAATCACCATAGAATCTAGTGACAGTTAAAAGTTTTGATCCAGACAGATATTTAAACTACTCCACAGAATAACCAAAGCCACATTGAGACTCAACTATTCAAAAAGACAGGGTCCATGGGACATGACAGAGGATGTGGTGGAGATTGTTGGGGGCTCGGGTGGTGAGAAGGGTATGAGCTTTGAAACTACACACCCCAGAGCAAATACAAAGATATAAACCTACTTTACCTTAATACACATCATTTTGGGGGAAGAAGATCTCTTTTCCAAAAGCGTTATTTATCAACACATGCACTGTCTCTTTACATTGATGTCTTGATGCAAAAGTCTATAAGTGCTTAAAACATGTTTGCTTTCGCCTGCTATGGTTTTAGGTGTGGGACAGATATAGGAGTGGTGAGAGAGAGAGTATGTAAATGGAGAACATCTATGTGAAGGGAGCTGATGTGGAGGTGAAAGGCCAGGGAAAGGTGAGTTAACCTCCTTGTTTGTCTGTCCCTTGGCAATTCAGTTCTGTCCAAATAGCTCCCGATTAATGCACCAAGCAGAAACATTTCATATCTCCTTCTTAAGATCAATCTGACAGCTCACCAGCTGTTCTGTGCTATTTTTGCCATGATGGCATGGGTAAGCTGCAATATTTTCCCCGTTACTCTGCCAACAGCAACCGTACCTGATGTTCAGTGTTCAAATTCTCTTCCTCAACCCAAACAAGATGGTAGCATCTTGCCCATTTCCCACTCAAATTTGTACAACAATGATTTTAAGTCATTGGTCTTTAATGAAATCTGATAGTGATGGTGACTGAAATGACAGCATGACAGATATGCTTAGTTGCACAAGTACATTTTTATACCAAGATTAATTATTGGCAATAGATCAATATCTCCATAGTGCAAATACCTTTATCTTTACTAATTTTCAATACTTGAAAAGAGAGCCATAAAATAGAAGGATCATGGATGTTGAGTTGGAAAGGTCTAGATTATGATTTCTTGTTCTCTTTCCTAGCTAGATATCTTTCTGAGTATCCATTTCTGCATCTGTAAAATGGGTTTCTGCTTCACCAGAAAAAATAAACAGGCTGGAATGAGACCACACAATAATGAGGGAATAAGACAGAAACTTAAAATATGAACTGTATAAATTTTAGCTCAAATTTGTCCATATCAATATAAACAAAAAGGAGAGCATGCAGTATGTGAGGTTTGACTTACACCTGAGATTGCCGAGACTAGTAATATGTTCTTCATGCATACGATCTGCCAAAAGTCAGAGACTAGAAAGGAGGAGTGTGGGACCGGGTGCCCAAAACCAAATGCACTGATAATTCAAGAGATGACACTTGACAGATTCAAGAATGAAAAAAGAGTCTAGCAGTATGGGCTTGTAGGATCTAGTTGTCTGTCTCTTAGGGCATAACGATTGCAAATAAGATTATAATTTGACTCTGGGTTTGGGGGCTCCAACCAAACCAAGAAGAGCTGGTACATCTCAGTCCGACTTCTCTCGCATGTTCTGGGCCAGCCCTAGGATCCTTTCCTTTGGAATTGTTGCAGATTTCTAGTGTCTTCACCCTGCCCTTCTGCTACACTGTGTGGTGACTGTACTCTGCTCCTGGCCTCTCTGCCCTGCCTCCCTTAATATTCCCTCCTTTCTGAACAGTGTTCAGATTTATCAGAAGTGATGTGTCTTCATGCTGGGCGGGGCTCCCATCCCTGAAGACAGTATGTTCAGGACACTCTGATTATGAAGTGAAGGGTAACAATGATGTTATTCACATCAACCTTTTTTTTTTTTTTTTTTTTACCACTTTATCTGTGTGAGCAATGTTCTGGTCCTTTCAATGCATATGGATTTGCTCACACCATCTCTCTGAGGCAGTTACTATTATGTTTACTACTATTTTATAGATGATGGAATTTGTTCCAAATCACATAGGTTGTAAGTGGAGGAACAAGGGTCCAAACCTGGTCTACTGGCTGCACTCTTAATGTTTGCAGTACTGTGACTTGAACAACATCCATTGCTTGTATTAAAACTGGCCCTCCCTGGTGGCACAGTGAATTAAAGGGTGCTAGCACTGCAAGCTAGCACAGCTGCTTCAATGAAAGTTCTATCCTTCACCCTGAGGCGGCAGCCTTCTCCTGTCTTGCCCGCTGCTCCCCTCAGCAGTGTACTTAGTCAATCTGCCTATTCTGCTCCCCACTCTGTCTCTGGTGAATCCTCCTTTCACCGCCCCTGCATCTCTGTACCCCAGTTCTGTATGTATTAAATAATCTTAAAAAAAGAAAACTAAAAAAACTCAACCCTTTAGCACTTGAAGAGACATCATATGCTCTTTGTTAGAGGCTGTGTCCTCATCACCCACCTGTCAATAAGTAGTTCAACTGAGTCAGTTACCTTTCTGTGAAGTGAAATGAATAGAACCAACTGAGAGTCCCTGCTAAATTGGCCATCTATGCCCCACAGCTGGAGGAATCTAGGCCTCTGATGGAGCTGCTGCTTTTGCTCTGTGGGCTTCTTCTATTTGCCTCTGCATTTATGGTTGGGGACATGGTAGATACAATATTCTCGAGCATTTCACACTTGGTAACATCTGAACAGAACTAATGTTTCCCTCGGGGAATACTCTGATTTCTAGATCAAGTGTCACATCTGTGATGCTTCTACTCTCTGGATATATCATCAAAAAATAATCTCAAAGAAGGCTTTTGGGGTTTCTGCCTTTTTCCACAGGCTAAGTGGTTGAAAGACCAGGGACTTAGGTTTTACTCATCATACTCGTCAGAGGACAAACTACACACCCGGCGTGACACAAGAATTATCACAACTGATGGTGACTGAATGTGACAGCAGAGAATGATGTGACAGGAAAAGACAGTGCTAGAGCTGCTTGTCAGAGAAATTAAATTTATAGATTTCCTTATAAATCCATATCAGCATATCAGCAATGATGCATTTGATGACCTCAGGCGTCAGCACACAGAAATTCTGAAGAACAATTGTTACAACTAGGTATTATATGTTAAATTTTTTTTTGCATCAAATGTTACAGTGAAGTCCTCATCTCTGGTAGCTGTGAATATGACTTTATTTGGACATAGGGTCTTTGCACATATAATAATAAAATTAAGATGAGGTCATTAAGGTGTACCTTAATCCAATAGGACTGTCCTCATAGGAAGAGGGAAGTGCTATGTGAAGAGAGAGAGACACATGAGGGACATGTGATGAAAGAGGCAGAGACTAGAATGATGCAACAGTCAAGGAGCACCAAGGATGGCCCCCATCACCAGAAGTTAGAACAAAACCAAGGCGTTGAGAGTAGGCTTTAGGCCTCTACAGCTAGGAGACAAATTCTGTTATAGATCCCTGTGATTTCTGAGAAGCTTTGCTATGCCATTCCAAGGAATCTAATTCACGTGGTCAATCCTGTCCCCATCCATGGCTCCCAGATATTCATTTCATCTTAAATCACTTTCTCCTGCCCTTCATGTGTGAGGATTTAGGCCAGAGTTGGACCTTAACATTCCCACCATTAATACTTGGTCAAGAAGTACAAAATGGTCAGACTCAGCTAGTGCTTTTGCTCATTTGTTTTCTTTTTAACTCTTGCTATTACCTTCTTTTGTTAAATAGTAAACCAGAGTTCTTGAGGGTGGCTGACATTATGTTATGTTAGCCAGTTAAGAAATCAGGCAGAGAAATGGGGGAGTCTGGAAAGGGCCCAGCTCCCTGGAGAAATGACAGTGGCCATTCCATTATTTGTAAAATTAACTCTGGGTGTAATTCTTTAATCTTATAATGTGGGTTTTCATTTTTCTCTGAAATACTTTCCTTTCAGTTGTGTTTCCCCCCAAAGCAACAGAGTATCAAAAAATAACACACAGA
This sequence comes from Condylura cristata, assembly GCF_000260355.1. Taxonomy (NCBI): domain Eukaryota; kingdom Metazoa; phylum Chordata; class Mammalia; order Eulipotyphla; family Talpidae; genus Condylura; species Condylura cristata. The sequence continues at coordinate 17,100,375 of NW_004567114.1, forward strand.
AAACAACTGCCTGAACCAAAAGAGGGTAATGAATTTTAAGGACAATATTTATTCTTGAATCTAAGCCAACCCTGGTGACCATATAAGGCTTTTTCAATATGTAACCTGACAAAAGTAAAACTGGGAAGTTACAGCTCTCTCTCACGCATTCTCTCTCTTTCTCATATATCCCAGTCTCACAGCTGTATCCCTGTATTTATCAGATACAAGGACACAATATACAAATGTCAGCTAGCCAGCAGGATTGCTGCCCATCAATTCTGTTTTCCCCTTATTTTCTAGACTGGAGTAAAACATGTTTCATCTCATGTCTTCACTCAACCACAGCTGTTTCAGTAAAGTTCTTTCATTGGTGAAGTAGTCATGTCCGTTGGAAGACTATTCATTTGTTCAGCACTTAGGTCATCAGGGAAGCCTGAAAACTTTCTTTGTTTTGGTTTGCTTATGTGTATGGTGTGTGTGCATCAGGACATCATGTGTAATACTAGACAGAACACAGGTATTGAAGGGTTCAAGTGGCAAAGGTTCTTGGGCCTACTTTACTATACAGGGTACCCAATGGGTCCAGGTGAATTCCTAGAGCTGAGTAAACACAACTCAATCACCCATCCAGGTGAACCTCTTCCCTTGACTCTCCAGAGTGAAATGAGAGCAGTCTTTTGTTTCATCCTTCCATGAGGACAAGAGGAGCTTCTGTAGGCAGAAAACAATACAGGTCTGTTGTCATCTATCTTTCACTGCTGTTTCCCACTATCTCAAAGGACAATCTCATTATCTGTCTCATTAGAAATATTCCTTGGTGACTTTCTAGGCAAATTCTCTCAAGTGTTTGAGTCTGAAAAATAGAATAGCAGTTATCCATACTTCTGAAGCACCAGCTACTTCAATAAATATTTACTGAGCACCTATTCTATGTGATTTGTAACAGGGTGGTCCTGAGGAAAAAGGGAGGTTGTAGGTTTCCTGCCCCACCCAAAGGAGGGTAGAGATGAGCAGGGAGGAGAAGAATCTGGAGGGGAGACTGAGGAGGATGGAAGCAGGATGGAGAGAAAGAAGGAGCCCTGAGGGAAGCACATGAAGGAGAGAGACACGTGAAGAAGCGGCTCTTGTTTCTTGGTCCTGGACTGGTTGAAACAGATGTGGATGAGAAATGTATGGGGAGATTAACAATGGAAGCATTTTATCTTGGTTTTGATTTTGAATTTTCTCTTTTCCTCCCAGACTTGTCTGTCCATTTCTGACCCTTTTTTATGGGTCCCCACCGGAAGGTGATTTAGATTTGTGTTGTGCTTTCAGGTCATGTTTTGGGCCAGTCCCTCTGGGTGGACTTTTACCCATAAGGGGATGGATAACTTTGGATGTTTGATTTAGAAACTTTTTTTTTTTTTGTATTTTCTTATTGCACACTGATTGTTCTTTTCCATTAAAGATTGTATATGTTTTGTCTTGATGCAGCAGATGGCTGAACCTATTTAAGACAGGCAGGTTTGGGGACCCTGGGGTGCCCCTCTCCCTGTCCTGTAATACATTAAATAGTTAGATGTTACACAGGCTGCATGAAGGAGGGAGTTGCAGCCCTATTTCTCAGGGAGCACATCTGCAGAAAGTGAGCAACAGGAGCCCATGAAACATGACAGAAACAACAAGAGCCAAGGTAAACTAGCACCAACGTGATGAGGCTCAGCCATAGGAAGATTGTATTGGGTACCCATTTGTCAAGAGAAACTTATATAGGCGCTGGTATTTTGTAAGGAAAAAGAGAAATGAGCATGACTTTTCCCACTTGGGAGCACTGAGTTGTACTGATTAACAACACATGGATTAAATCTGATCTCCAGGAGTGAGGTCCCCTCCACTGTGTCCTATGTGTTCTGATTGAGGCCCTGTTGTTACTGGAAGGCCCTGATGTCACTGGAAGTGCAGCATTTAAGAGAACGGACTGTCAGACCCAGATGGAGCTAACTCTGAATCCCCGCATTCCCAATTACTAATGCATGGCCTCGAGCACATCCAGTGGATGTAGTATTTCCCTGTTTACCTACTTGGTAATTGATGGGGATAATGCCTACTCCATAGGATTGTTTTTGTACATTAAGGAAAAGTGTATACAATGTCATGGCAGTGCCCATCGTAGACAGCCCAGGAGCGGTGCTAGAAAGTAAGTTTAGAAGTAAATCTATGATTTTGGAAACAAGCCAATGTAGAATTGATCCAGGTCTTACAATTGACTAGCTGTGTTAAATCTGGCGAATTGGTTACTTTCTCTATCTCTAAGTTACATCATCACTTCTTAGAACTTGTATGAGAATTAAACAACATGATAAATTTGAAATGCTTAAAAGACTGAAAAACAGAGTGGCAACTGGAGGGGAGGACAGGGCAGAAGGTGTCAACTCAGTAGTGAGGAGGGCTCTAGAGCTTTGGTGGAGTGGAAGATGAGACTTATATACACATAGAGGTACAGAAGTACCCCACATATATTATACGGTGTTATAAATCAATATTCTATCAACACAATTTTATTAAATAAAATAATAATAAAATTGTGATGATAACATGTAATGAACTTAATGTGTTATTATTGTTATTTAATAAAAGTCTTAAGCAAAGATAAGGAAAATAGGGACATAGTTTTATGAAGTGGGGTTGGGTAAAAAGTAGGTGAGATTAGCAATGATTGTTGTTAAGGAACCACCATGTACATCCCAAGTCGGGCTGTTTCATTCCTCATGTCCTTCCCTCACTGCTCTGGGCACTCTGGGGCCCTTGTTTCAAACGTTGGAGCCTTCTGTTCCCTCTGTTTTGAATTCCCTTACAATCTGTCATTACTTTCTCTGACTCACTGCTCAAATTTCAAGTGGAATATCCTCTCTTCTAGTTGCCGTCACCCACCACACTACCCAAAGCTCTTCCTGCCTTTGTGGTGTCCCCACTACTTATGGTTATTGGTGATTTATGTTCTATCTGAGGTTCATCTGTCTTCCTCACTAGAATATGCAAACCTAGAGACATGGACCTTGCTCGAGTTACTCTCTTTGGAAATACAGTAGACATTTCAGTAAATAAACGACAGTGAATAGATGACTTTAACACACTAAAGGAGAACATTTTTAGCTGGTATATTATACAAAGGTAGTTCTTTCTATCGAAAAAGCCAGGGTGGTATAAGAAAGTCCTTCCTATTCTTGCATTTAAGGCCAGGAGACAGTACACACAGAGATATTATGCAAAGCATGGAATGAAAGACAAGCACACTAAGTTCAAGATCCCTTGATCTAAATACACCTATACAAAGGTATATTAGGAAAGTTAACAACAGTAGGAGATACAACTATTCAGGATGTGGAGCCAAAAGTTTGAATGCTTAGGGACAATGACAATTGCAAACAGAGATGGAGATTCTTTTACAGACTCTGGTTTACGTGTTTTACTTATGAAAGAGAACATTCTCTTGCAAAATGTCATGGGATTTAGAATAGTCAATGGGTGACACATCAAATAAGGTAATGAGAGAACAAGAATCCAAACACAGTTGAGACTGAAATTACCCTCAGCTGAACCTGGCTAAGGCGCTTCCCAATTCCTCAGTGAAGAAAATGAATTCATATCAGCAACAAACTACATTCTGTGTAATTGGTTTATAAATGGATAAATGCCCATCAAATTTCAACATCACCACTCTACTAACTCAGCTTCCAAAATGAAGGAACTTGTTTATTTTTAATGTGAGCAAGTGAGTCAAAATGAGGACCAGTCAAAAGCCCAGAAACACTCTGTGGGCAAAATTGCTTCTCTTGGAGAAATGTTTTGAAAGTGGCTTACTTTGCTCTGTGTCTGTCATGTTACTGAAATGGAAGGGTCCTCCTATTGCTACAATGCTCCAAATGAGCAGGCTCAGAGTTGTCTTTATGCTGAGGGGGAGAAAGTGCAAGAGTGTTTTCCTTCCTGGTTTTGCAGCATCTGTCCAAACAGAAAGCCACAGCATTCCCTGCGACCACAATGGCACCATTTGTCAAATTACTGTTCCACTGAGCTAAATCATGCTCCCATGGACAAAAAAGTTAATCTTTTTCCAAAGAGCCCCATTTCTACCCAGGAAGGAGCTTATTTGCATTGCAGGAGCTGACTCTGTATTATTATGTTTCCACAGCAGCTAAGTTCATAGGTTAACCACATGGTGTGTTAACAACAATTTCTTTTCATCCCTTTCAAGTTATTTTCATTTCATTAGCTACCCTCCTGCTCTTCAATTATTCTCTGTTTTGGTTTTGTTGCTGCCATCATCAAGTTACCATCAAAGGAAAGGGGTGCCTACTTCAAGCAAGAGTGTATATGCTGTACACACATGCACATGCGCACACACACACACACACCTCATACCACTTCTCTGTGACTGTTCCTTGACAAAGCTCAGCTGGACCATGCCAGGCTAATTGATTGTATTCTTAGTTTAGGCCTTTGGCTACCATCTTCATTCCTGGCACATGTCACCATTCTGCCTACCCCCTATTGGCAGTGTCCACAAAATGGCTGTCTCCTGCCCAGGATCTGAGGCTCCATACACACACACCCCGCCACATGCTTGTGTCTTTAATTAAATTCTAGTCCCCTGCTACCCCTAGCAAGATTCATAGATACTATGAAAGGTTCAACATTAATTACTCAGGACTCTGCAAACTCTCCAAGCTACAATACTCGAAGAGGAAAGGGGAATGGCAAAATTATAACATATTAGCATTTTTAACAGTTGTGAGATGATGCTCTTAAGCAAGGTGTTCCAGATCCCACAGAAAGTCAGTCAGGTATAAAGGAAGATGAGCATTATAAATGGCCACATTAGCCCAGCTCAATGAGACATTTGTTTCTAATTCAATGTATGCTGCTTCTTCCTTTTATTGGAAATTAAAAATGATTTTGTTTCCTAATTTCTCCACCTCTCTCTCTCTCTTTCTCTCACTTTCTCTCTTCAGTTTCTTACTAGAAGAAATCAGAATGAGCTAAAATAATTAAAGCCCCAATATAGTGTTTATACTTTTGATCCTATTTCTCTGAGAGTAATAGTTAATTAGCCATCACTTTTAAATGTTCTGCATTTCTTTAATTTCTCATAAAATCCTAAGTGGGAAAACTGTAGGGTGATCAGAGAACTTCTCCAATGGAAATTAGATTTTAAAAATATTTGAACAGTCATTGAATCTCTAAGAGAGGAGAATGTAACAGTTATTAAGATCAAAATGTATGTAGTGGGTAAATCCTTCAACAACATGCATTTTCCTTTCTTTTCCTTCACTGGCTTCAGTGGAGGGAATTCTCTATTCAATGAAGAGATCATTCAATATCTAATTATTGGAAATGCTATAACTCTCACCTTTGCAGCTTTTTGAGGTCTCATCAAACATATATAATGACTTTTTTCCTAGGAAGGCTTCTCTTTTCAGATAACATTTCAAGAATTTTGACTTAATTCTTGCTTAGGTGCTTGATTACAAGAACCTACTCTACCTAAAACTCTCAAAGTAGAAGGCTTCTCTCTTCGAAGGTGTTCCTGAGCTTCTGAAAGCTGTGTAATATTGTAATAACTCTCCTCTTCACTTCCAATGTCTTTCTCAGCCTGGTTGGCAAAGGACTGGACCAAACTGCCTGAAAAATTCAATCACAGAATCTTCATTTTGTTTGAAAATGGACTACATCCAAAAATACAAATATTTCACATACTCAAAATTGACATGTTAGAAAGTAAGTGGATATTTCTAAAAATAGCAGAGAAATGTATAAGGAAAATATGGCTCTTAAGGGGTAGGTAGCAAAATATCCCCAGAGTTTGAGAGGAAAAATGTCTCTGTCCCACAAATTCAGCATTTAAAAAGAGATATAAATAATCGTGGAAGTTCAGTTCACAAATCTTAATTGATCATATAAGAATAAGAATATTATTGCTAATTCTCCCTAAAGGTGAGACTTTGACTACTTTTAAAAATTTTAAGTTGTCTTCTGGGGAAAACATCTTCTATTTCAAGCATTTGCCTAAGAACTTTCCATTATTTCAAATTCCAAAGGAATCTCAGTGCTTGATTTCTTCTCTACTAATAGCCTATTAAAAAGAAACCTAGTTTTTTTTTTCTTTTTAATATTGTTTTATAATATTGTAAGAAGGACAAAATCCAACTCCTCGGATTTTCAATACTCCTACAGTGGATTTAAAAAATGTCATTTTCAGTGCTGCACAATTATACTCATTACTTATATTGAAATCATCACTCTACACATTTTTAACAATGTAAGAAACATTCTTTTCAGTTACCATCCCTTAAAAGCCTACTACATATTAACACCCATCCTAGGTGATACCGCTTTTAATTTTCTAACAACTCAGAGTCAGTTACTATCACTCAAACTTTAAAAACAAAGCAACTGAAGTTCAATGAGGTCAACTGCCATAGCCAGGGTCACAGAACCAGGAACCGGTAAAATGAAGATATGATCTTATTCTACATGACATTTGTTGAATAAATGATTGAACTGATTAAAAAATAAAAAAAAAAGGAGGGCAGTGCTGACTACTTAAAGACAGCTGATGTAAATCCAGAAATCCAACAGTAATAAGCTATTTTTTTCAACCCCTGTTCTTCATTATGAGGTGGGTGTCTGGTGTCTTATATGGCCTTTTTTTTTTTGGCAATTAAAGTAGGATGTGCCAAGATAGAACTTAGTAGCAGTGTATCCCAACGAAACCAAAGGGAGGAAAAGATAAGTCAGTGTGAATCTGCGGCAAAACAAGAGTCCAGAATAACAAGAAGGCTTGACCCTAAATGATGCTTACAGTGAGCATTTGGTAACCTACAATCCTGCTGAGGAGGCATAACTTGGTGATCTAAGGTGTTCTTCACAGTACTGCCACAGGCATTTTGTAACTTTGAGCCAACACTATCTTTCCCCCACAAGTCAACTGATAAGAAACCCTCCTTAGGAAGCCTATGAAAAGTCATGAATCACCATTTCGAAAACTAAAACAGTTCTCACAACTACATTCATATAACTACGAAGGGTGAGTGTTTTATGAATCACGGGTCATTATTTTATCTCCCTTACACATACAGGATTCTGCCAAGGCCATCATTCTTCTTACTTCCCAGGCTTTCTGATCAAAGTGACTTGTAAAATCTGATCAGAAAGTGACATGGCCAGTCCCAACTATTACTCTATCATTTTTCACCTGTTTCCTTTCTTTCCCTTATTAAAAATATAAAATAATACCCCTTAAAGGTAAGTAGAAGAGAAATTCAACTTTATTGAGTAAACTAGGAAACCTTGGGAGAGGGATAGTACTAAGGCAAATGGTACTGAAAAACAAATTGAAGGTATGAACTGTCAAGGAAAGTCATTCATTTTAAAACAGACAGCATCAAGAACACAGACAGCATCAAAAATGAAATGGGGTTAAGAAAAACTTCTGCCACAAATAAGCAATGAATTGATATGATTAAATGTCATATTTCAATTCTGTTCAACATTGCAATGTTGGCAACCCACTTATGTGCAGAATAATGGAGTTTCTGAGCTAAAGGTGTGAGAAAATATGAGTTCATGTAGAGGTTTTCTGTATTTCTGTTGTTCTAATGGAGATGGGGAAGAAAACTCAAAACCACAATGAGTATTAGAAAATTGAGCATGTGGGTTATGTCAGTGGTGAAAAAGATAGGAAAATGACTATCGAGGGCATGAACCAAGGAATGAAGAAATGAACAAGACCCATGCTGGCCCCAGGAGACACTGCCCAGGGGATCATGTCCTAAACTGACTTACAGGTGGGGTAGACCATTTTAAAGAACACTCCTATGGGGGAGAAATAATCTTCAAATTGTTTTATTGACAAATTATAGATTTAAGATGTTTGCTCATTCATATATTTCCTTGCTATTGAATAAACCACTAAAACCAGAATACTACAAGACACAAAAATGGAATATGATCTGCCTCACCCTTTAAAAGCTTATAATATACTGAGTCAGACATGCATATGGATACATAAGGAAAATAACTACTTACTTCAATACGATCAATACTATACTTTCACATCAATTTTCTAATTACATTTCACTTACTCTTCACAAGTCCACAGGACATGTATGATTACCATACTGTTTATAAAGAAACTAAATATCAAAGAGGCACAGTCACCAGCTCAAGACAATAGAACTCGAATTAGAATTCAGGGTTTGCTGCACAGCCTGAGCTGTTAATCACTGCACTCTGTAACACAGCTGTGTTGCTCTTGGAGGCTGTGTCCGTAAAACTGGATACACAGCACAGCTGGAGATAAAGGAGCATGTTTGGAGCCACTCAGGGGGCAAATGGTATCATGAGAAGTTTCAGAGAGGAGCTGTTTAGGATGTGAAGATTTAACTGACTTGAATAGCAGTTTATGTCATATATTCCTATTTTGGAAATGGAATATAAAGTAAAATTCAAAACCGGCATCTAAAAATGAGTCAGTAGTAAAACTACAAATAGAAACATTTTCTTTTGTCACCCTTTGATATTCTTGTGAACCTATGAAAAGAAGTCCTATTATAATACTTTGGGAAATGTAACTGATAGAAGGCTTAGTGGAAACGATGTAGACCACATACTTTGAAGCTCCCCGTGAGGAGACAGTGATATGGCTCTTTGGTAGTCTTTTGAAGATTTAAGTCGTTATAAGCAGCTCAGCCTTGTGGGAAATGCAGTGTCTACATTATCAAGTGCAATCACTGTTGTGGGTCATGAGTTCACAAAAGGTGATTCTTTCATAAATGATTAGAGGTTGTGATGAGAGATAAACATCAAGAAAAACACATCAGAGAAGAGTAGTGTTTCTTGTCAGAAACCCCAAGAGTACAAGGGAAGGACTTACAAAGCAGGGTGAAGAATGAAAAATAAATACAATTAATAAAAATCAAATCAGTGTCCTATAGTTGAAAAATTTTTCATGGTTTCTAGAATATTAAAAAATAAATTTTATATGAAGCAAGCTAAGGGTTTCTTTTGCTCTCATTGATGAAGTTGAAAGATGTAGAAATATCAGTTAACAGGCGATAAGCAATATTTCAGAATTAAGTATCCTTTATGAATGAACTGGCATTCCCTTCAAAGCAATCCTCTGAATCTTCTTGGAATATATGTGGTATTAGAGTCATTTACATGAGCTTGATTATTTTGGCTTGGTAGCAGGATTTAATATTAAGGCACCATACCACTGCCTCTCAGCAACATTGCATGCAGCCACAAAATAGGAAAGAGACGGTGCCAGCTTGTCCTTCTCTCAAAGATAAACTAAGTTTCCACAGCTGTCGTGTCTTCAACTGAGTCGACGTCCGGAGTTTAATTAGATTGTAAAATAGATAATAAACCAGATAATTGACTAAATATAAATGGAAGAAAAGCAGTTCCATCCTAAAATGTGTTTCTAGAAAATACAAAGTAAGATGAATGTGGCTGAGGAGGGTAAACATGTGTTGCTTTGCTGCGTGTGCGTCTGTTCTCGCCTCCCTCTGCAGCCGCAGGAGGCATTTGCGCATCGCAGCCTGGTGAGCTGGTGGCATTTCTGGAGAAAGAGGCATGCGTTCTGTCTTAAATGTAGCAGGGACAAAAGCAATCAAGAGTTTTACAGGCCAAAAAACAGGCACTAAGAAAATAACTACCCCCTCCAAATGCCAACTACATTTCTAACATCACAAGTATTTGTCTGTAACCCTTAATATTACTGATTTTTGCAATAGTATGCAGAAAGCTATCATTGCTATTATTATATAAGAGATTAGGTATTAGGTAATATTCAATGATAATAAAATGATAAATTATATAATAATGGAGAATAAGAAATATTGAGTCCTTACTAGGTGCCAGGCAACATGTTATATACTCTAGCTCATTTAACTTCTAGCCACCCTACAATTCAAGTACAGTGATTGTTTTTATTCCATGGGTGAGATAATTTAAGCTTTCAGAGGTTTAAGAAAAGCCTAAAGTCATGCAGTTGGCAAGTGACAACAAATTTTAGATAATTCACCTATGAAAATTTTGCCCATATTTCTGGTTTCTGGAAGGAGTCTCCAGATTTTGCTTGCATCAGAGTCTAGAAGCACTTTCCTATGGTAAAACAATTATTTCTGGGCTTCATTTTAATGGGTCCAAGTCTCAGGCTGTTCCCATACAAGAATACCACAGAGTGGGTGTTTTATAAACAATAGGAATTTAATTCTTATAGTTCTGGAGGCTATATAGATCTGGAAGTCCAAGATCAATGCAAGAAGATTCAGTATCTGGTGAGTGTCTGCTCCCTAACCGGTCCTCTCTTTACAGAAACCTTTCCAGGCAGAAAGGGTGAGGGAGATTCCTTGGGCATGCTTTCATAGGGACATTAGTCCCATTCATGAAGTCTGTGCCTTCTTGACCTTCATAATATCTCACTGTGTAATAACATCTCCTCATGGATTAGTACTTCATGTGAATTTGGTGGTGGTGTGGGGGGTTTGCATAACTGTCAGCCTATTGCAATCATATACATTCATTTGTGCAAACCCAGGTCACACAACTCATTTGGGTAAGCTGTGGTGACTTGTTCTATTCGTGGCCTTGGCTGCATGAACTGAACTAAAAGATAATCCCAGATTCTTTCATGATGCTATTGCATTGCCAAATCGCATACTGGAATAACATGGGGAATGTGGTTGAAATTTTCAGCCCTCATGCAGGATTCTAGTTCCTTTCATTCAGATCCACATACAGTTGCCCCAAATACTTGTAAAGATATAGATTCTGCAAACAGTAGCATAGGTCTGATGAATTTGACAAAATCATGTTTTTCCTATGTTACAAATAATGTCACTGTCTCCATAATTTGTAAATTGGGTCTAAGGATCAACTTTTCTCCAAGCTACAGAAAATGACCTTTGTTCCAAGTCCTTCTGATTTATTTATAGTAGAGAAAGTAAAGAAGAGGCCTGTGCATATAGGAAAGAGGGAAAACCCTACATGTCCTCACCCAGGAATCTGCTCTCTAGTTTTGAGTGGGGGAACATAAAAACTACTGAGATTCACACCCCAAAATAATATTTAATCTGTGTACCCACCCACTGGCCAGTTAAATTGACACATAAATCACAGTTGGGGTAGTTTGTTAATTTCTCAGTGCCTCAGTTTGTTCATTCATAAAGGGATAATATTTCATGGGCTGCTATAAAGATTAAAGTTTAATACATATAATGTGTTTTAAGTACAGACCAACACAATTAAGCCCTCAAATAATGCTATCTAGTCATTACATGATTTTTTTCATAAAATGCCTAATGATCCTCTAATTAACCTTCATCAACCGACTCAAGTGTTAATTTCTCTTTTAATATTTTGGAGATTATCTCAGTCCTCTTTTGTAACTACAGTTTCTTCTAAGTCAACAAAATACTTTGAAGATACATCTATCAGTATCCATTAAACAGTACATTACAGTCGTTTGTGTATCTTCTGTCTTCCCTTTCCTCTCATTTCTGAGCTCGTTGAGGATGGGCTAGTAGAAGTTCTCAATCAGTGTCTATGGACTATATTAATCATTTGTCACCCCAGGCCAATCTCTTGTAATCTTTGTAATCTACTGTGACAACTCTGGAGATCCTCTGTCACTGCACTCCTAATTGCTTTGAATGAAATGAGGCACTGGGGGATCCAGACAGTCATCTTCCCAAACATAAGATCCAGTCTAGTTTTAACACTGCCAACTTACTCTCATGGACCAGTCTACACACAAGTTAATGGCACCTCATTGGGAAACTGCTTCTCTGGAAAGGAATTCACTTTATCTAAGACCAGTCTGATAAAACAGTTAGGAAAGAGTCATGGGAGAATATGTTATGGATTCTGGTAATGAAATCCCACCAGTGTGTTATGGAAATCGAATACAATCTACTTGCTGTGGGTATTTAATGTAGTGTTTTGCTGGGTACAGGAGAAGCAATTAGTCTGCTGAAAATTGTGTTCGCATTCCCCATAATTCAATACTGACCACTGTTAGCAGTGCAAGATGTGACAAGACTGGTGATTAATTTTGCATGCAATCAGTGTAATAAAAGAGAGGGAAAAGCAAAGACAGAGGAGCAGATGGAAGAAGAGGGATCTATATTCAGAGGTAGATCAAAGGTACTTCCAAAGGTCTGATAATGACTTCTGCAAGCCAGCCTCAGGGTTGCAATCCAGCTCAATTCAATTCTGAAAATGAGACTCTATGCCTCACTTGGAAAAACAAAATCATGAAGACCATCTATGACCATTTCCTCTCTTGTGTCTCTCTCTTTAGGATGAACACTAACTTTGCTTTCCTTACATTCATAAATAATTGACCCACAAGTTCTTCTATGGCCAATCATAAATCTGAGTCTTCTGTTAACCTTTGTAACAGAAATTACAAAGGTAATTTCTTTGTAAAAGAAATTCCTAATTTTCATACTTTGTATGTTTGTGAATGTATTTGTGTGTTCTGTCTCAACAGAACCACAGCAGAGATGAGTTGCCTTGAAGTAACTCTTCTTTGCTCATGATCAGATTTTAGGGACACTGACATTTTTAGGGACTTGCTGCCTTCTAAAGTTTTTAATAACAGCTGCAGGTAGTATCCAGAAAATGGTTGCAAATTGTCATCAGACATTAATGTATAGGTCTTTTGATACCTGTATCTTTCTACCTTTATCTATACTATATACTATCTATTATCATCTATCTAGCTATCATCTATCTATTATCTATCTATCTATCTATCTATCTATCTATCATCTATCTATCTATCTATCTATCTATCATCTATCTATCTATCTATCTATCTATCTATCTATCTATCTATCTATCTATCATCTATCTATCTATCTATCTATCTATCTATCTATCTATCTATCTATCTATCTATCTAACAGAAAGCCTTAAGACACCAACATTAAGGAATGAAGGGGAATTCTTTTCACTAAGTCTAGTGCTAGGTAAACTGTTAACTGTAATGTCGGAGAGCAATAACAGCTACAAACCCTATTCCAAACCCTATATCTGCTCTAGTTGATATTTTTTTTCTGATAGAGTGATATGTCAGGTTGATTTAGAACCATTTGTTATTCATCTTTGTATCCAGTGAATATATCTAGTTCTTGGTGGACAAAAAGCAATTAATATATTCAGGTTGAGATAAATGAGTATGTTTGAACATTAGTTAGGGAATCATCAGTCAGTAAGTTGCTTCATCTCTCTTGGGATTTGGGAACATAAGATTTTAAAAGAAATTTGGGCAATGTCTGCTCAACTATTATAACTCTGGTCTATATTAAAAAGAGAACCATATGCTAAGGCCAGTGTGAGTTAATTCTTGGCCACTTGGAATTGAGAAATGGTTTGGATAAACAAGGTTAAGAGGCAGAAATGCACATTCTGAACATTGCAGCATCCATAGTCACAAGGGGCAGTTGGAGCTAAATTCCTTCATGTTGGAGCCAGCACAATTGATTGGGACCTGAGAAGAATGCATACATATATATATTCTCTAACTATATTCAATTACTAACAATGTGTGTGTGTGTAAAATTGGGAACTGTGCTCATTGTGAATGACAGTGATACCAAAAAATAGTGGTATAAGTACTGCAAAGATTTATTACCTCAAAGTCTAGTATTAGAAATTTTCACAAAATTCACATGAAACTCAGATGCTTTTCTCTCTGTTTCATCCTTTAGTTTTTACCATTCCTAGATACATATCTTCTCTCCTTAAGTTTACATTATGCTCCAGTATGGATACTGAAATTCCAGTCAGCATATCCAAGAGCAAGAAAGAAAGGGTTGTCCCTTATACTTGAGTCAGATCCCTGCAAACAGCCTTTCTTCTCTTTTTGTATGAACCATTGAATGCATTTGCAGACATGTTATTTGTCAAACTAAGTTGCATACTCATTTAGCTCCAGGAAAAGTGGGGAATTTTTCTTTTTGTCATTGAAAATAAAATTCAAGATCTTGTAACAAGACAAAGACAAATGGATTTGGCCTGGGAAGTAGCAGTTCCTTTCATGGGTATATGAGTCCCACCCAGTTTTCCCATTCTTTTGACACCATTTGGGTGACTCTTTTTCCCTAGGACTTTCTAGTTATCAAAAATGATCACTGTGCCACATAGAAAGATGTCCCTTGAATAGTCTTTATCCAGTTGGAGCATCTTGCCCAAGTTTATCAATCCCCTTAAGGTCTATGAAGTCACATGCCATGCTCAGTACCCTGCTTCAACCACTGAGTACTCACAAACTACTGAAAAACCATAAAATATATAAGTAATAATGTTAATAAGGTGAAATAGAAACATGGAATCAAAAGGAAAAACAAGACCTAGAATTTTTAGGTGTTTCAGATGTTCCTCATGGACAAAGCATTAAGATGAATGTTGATATATATTAGTTTCTGGATGCCTCTAGATATATATAGTCTCAAGTAATAGTGTCAAAATTCAGTGCTTGCTTATTTGTTATCATTGAATCTATTTTTTCAAAGTTCAGCTCAATTTGCAATATGGTACCAAAATTGAAACTTTCCTAATCACAGCAATAATTGCTGTCAAAGTAATGATAATACAATTTATTTACTACCTAGTATATTCCATGTCTTTTACTATGCATCATCTATATATACTTTAATCCTCTGATATTTTCCATTTTGCAGATGAGGCAATTGTAACTAGTCCAATGTCACACAGCTACTATTGGAGTTAGGATTTCATTTGGCATATGCAATATTTCTACATAGCCCAAATTTTAAATCACTGAGCAATGATGCTTCTTGTAAGGTAATTTTTTAGTGCTGGTAGGAGCTATCTTGCTTTCTAGTTTTGTTCAGCTTCCAACACTATTGAATTACTGTGCACAGTTTCACTTGTATTGTATTCCTTCATAAAATATGTCTCCATTTTGGTCAGACACACACAGATTGTATCTTCCCTTTCTTACTTACCACATGCCACATACATTTAGCAGTTGAGCATAGTCTGCCTATGTGTTTGGCTTGGTTTTGTTCTTTCTACATTTTTTAAAAGAAAAACAAGTATAATGCTATTACTAACTGAACCTGCATCCTAGATCTGATTTTCCAAACATGGAGTCATCCTATTATGAAGTGTTCTGGTCTTTCTGCCAGTAACAGTCCAACAGACCAACAGCTGATGCCACAATTTGTGTGACTTTGTTCCCCAGGACTTTCTAGTAAAAAAAAAGATCACGCTGTAAAAATGGCTGTACTACATGGCACTGGAAGGGACACCATTTCCTTGCAATGGCAGTTTTCAGTCAGAATTTGTTGATTCAAAGATAAATGGACACCCAGCTCGTCTTTAACTGTACAAAGCCTTTGAGAATTGAAAGGGATTACACAATGGCTTGAGTCTACTACCACCATCTTCCTCAGAAAGATGATGTGGTCAGACTCATCATACCTAATAAGAAAACATGAATGTGAAGGGAAAGATTACAAGTACAAGTACTCTATTCTGTTTAGAACTTTAAATCATTAAGTCAACCAACTAAAGTATTTAGAAAGCACCCACAAACACAAGATATACTTGACAACGCAGAGAATAAACTAGAACATCAGAAACACCTCCTGGCTTTCTCACTGAAATGATATAACATAGGTTTAGTGCCTAGTTCTGGGATTAATTCATGTTAGGAGAGCAAGAAACCTTTGGTCCTCTCCCATTTTCCTTTAGTCACCCTTTTTCTTAATATTTTCACTTTAATTGCATAAAATGGTATAAAATATCTGAAATGTTAAACACAAAGATAAAATTTAAATAGCCCATACAATTTCAAATGTTAATTACCTAATGCCAGTACCAAAAGTTATTACTAATGACCACGCTACTTTCAAACAGGTAACAAATCTGATAACAATGTGTTTCTTCAAGAGAAAGTTGTTAAGGGATGTGGCATATCTTCCTTTCTGTTTCATTTTGTCTTGGTTTTCACACACAGTGGAAATCTCTTATCATATTCACATCATCAGCATACTGTAAATAGCTTTATTTGTAGATACAAACTTTAATTTCAAAAGCTCTATACACAGTAATTTTTTTTAGAATTTATAGATATTAATATATTAAATATTAGATAGTCTAAATTATATACTTCAGTATTTCTAGTGCCAGCAAAATATCTGATATACAGTACATCTTTAATCAATATTTGATGACTAAATGAATCAATGAAAATTAACTGAATCCGTACAGTGAAGGGAAAATCTACACCATTTACTCTACAAGCTAATATGAGGAGATCGATACAGTATGCCCAGTAAATTACCAGTCTTTGCTTCCTTCTCATTGCAGATCTAGCAGTAATTCCTAATTAGTATTATCAGAGGTGATTTTCTTTTATCTTGTTTCCTTGGTTGAATGTGACAGAATTCCTCTTTTGCTTCAAAACCATATTATAAACTCCTCCACACATGATCAATATGGTATTGCTGAGTAGACACTAATCAATCTAGCAATTGATTTTTTCCCCAAAGCTTCTATTCTATAGGTTCATTCCAAGAGCCTAATCTTGTGGGGTTTTTTTCTGAAGGACTCTATGAGTGTGGCAAGGAATCCCAAACTTCCTTTGATGCAGCGAGTCACTTTCATTTTGGAGGACGGGTGCTCACAATATTCCCATTTGCACATCTCTGTTGGTGCACCCACCTTTATTCTTTTGGAAAACTCTTTTGGGTTCAGTGTTAAGGGGTGGGCATGATCCCACAGAAGCTCACCAGGGTGAGTTATAGTGAAGGAAACCTAGGGATTAAATTATATGACTAAATATACCTTTGAGAAAGATTAGGAACTAGAATCTGGGTCTTCTGATTTATAGTTTAATTTTCTTTTCACCATAATATACTTCCATTCTTTGAGTCACTGAGCCAATGAAAGTTATGGATCTTGAGGAGGGAAAGATCATGGTGAACTGAAGTATATAGGAGAACACTTTGAAGCATATGGGTCTTTAAAAATGAGTTCTCAATTTGGACATGTCCCATCACAATGGCTCACTCTACTATTTGACATGTTTACATAAAGTGATTTTTTTTTTGGTATGTGGGGAAAAAAAACTAAAAATAGAGTAGGTGCTCTTTAGTTTAGATGTATTTGGAATTATGTTCCATATGTACTTGACACTTTTATTCAGTAATGTATTACCCCAAGAAGTAAGGAACAAGAGGTCCCCGAGGCTGGCTGGATAACAGCCATTGCCAAACAGGGTAATAACTGAGCAAGTACCAGCAAAAATCCCTAGGCATCAGTTTCTAAACCTTATTCACAGAAAACTCCTGTTTAAAAAGAAAAATAGTGGATGGTTTTACTTACAGATAGAACATAGGGAAATCATACAAGGGGTCGGAACAAAAAAAAAAAAGGACAAAGCTAGCAGGAAAACTATGAATCAGAGACATCCACCAGGGGAGGAAAAGGGAAAGGGATAAAACAGGAGAGAAGACAGCAATTCCATAGTGATGGTTCACAGGTATCTTAGTGGTGGGAAGTTTATGGGAACAACACTTGAGAGGAGAGTTAAATATGCAAAGAAATGAACAATGATGTAAAAATATGTAAGCAAAAATTATATATTGGTACTACAAAATGAGGATGTTACCTAGAATGGTGACTGAATCTCTACCTGTATTTTAGTTTTCTTCTTTTTTGTTTTCATTGAAAAAGGAAAAGATGACAAACATCAATATTTAGCAATGCTGGAGAAATCAATGCTCCATCTCCAACTCTAATGTCAGTTTTTATAACTTCTCCAGTCTTTTCTTCCTCCACTGTTTCCACCACTGATTTGTCACCATTCCTAACCTTATCCTAACATTTCAAAGCATATGCAAATATAAGGAAGGATAAAACATTACAGTTTCACCCAAGATCACTTTCCTCTTTGCCATTATTTCTGATAGGACAATTATATTGGTTGTGCAAAATTTTGAATCTTGCTCTTTCCAGAATCTTTTGTTATGTCCAGCAAACAACAAGACAAAGTATGAGTGCTAAGTTGAAATAAGAAGAGAATTCAGGCCCTCCCTGGTGGCGCAGTGGGTTAAAGCATTGCACTAAGAAGCTAAAGCCACTTCCGCATGAGTTCGATTCCCGCCTGCCCCGGAGGAGACCACATGGCGCGGCAGACCTCTCCTGACCTGCCCGCTGCTCCCCTCAGCAGTGTACTTCATCGATCTACCTGTTCTACTCCCCACTCTGTCTCTGGTGAAGCCTCTCACCGCCCCTGAGCCTCTGGCCTGTACCCCAGTTCTGTATGCACAAATAAATACATCTTAAAAAAAAAAAAAAGAAGAGAATTCAAAGAATTCTGGGATAAATGAATAAAGTTATATATCAACAGTCATATAATCAGAGTGATCTAAAGGATAAGAGAGCCCCAACTACAACAAGAAAGATTCTGTGGATAAGCAACTAAATTAGAGGCTATTTTTTTCTGTAATCATAAAAAAGTTTATTCTCAACATTTGGATTACCTAAATTCCATTACCATCAGAAAATATATGTTCCTGGAAAAAATAATAACAGGCAACTTTTGAATTCTCCTCCTCTTCACTAGGAAAAGGAGCTACTGGTTTAATTTACATTTTGCCAAAATTGCTAGAATATTGCCCCTGGATCTAGACAGTTTCTCCCCATCTCCCTGGGATTGAAACTGCTCACACTGCTGAATATTTAATTTTTCCAAATGCTCAAAGTGAATTGCAGTCCAGGAGGAAAGCTGTCTTTGTCACAATTCCAATGTTTTTCATCTGAAGATATTACTTATTCCTGATTGATTAGTATAATAAACCTTCTACATCAACTCTGTGGGCAGGTTCGAAGAGGTCTGTCAACCATGTAGGTCACCCCCCTGGCCAGGGATTGAACTGGATGTGATAGCTTCATAGTGCTCTGCTTTAAACCATTGCTCCACCAGGGAGGGCACCTATATCAACTCTTTCAGAAGATAAAATTGCAAATATGCAATGTATATAAGTGTTTCCTGATTTCTTTTGCCTCCGTCACCTACATGGATAGCTTTCAAGTGTTTGCCTAGTAAATCCAAAAACAGATGCATTTGACTGCAAGAAAAAGTACAAACACACACACACACACACGTGCACAGATGCCCATAAGCATACATAAACACACACACACATACACAAACACTTCCATATGTTGCTTAGGTATTCATAAACAACATAGATAGACCCTTTTGTCAAGGCAAATTCACCAGATATTGTATTGCCTACAGCAATGTAAGATGTCATATACATAGCTGCCTCTGCTGAAATTCTCTTCTTTGTTTCCTCCTAGTAAAATCCCATGAATATGTGTCTAAGTTGACCACTGCCTTTATGCCACAATGTGGCTAGAATATCAGCACAAACATATTAGATAGTAACCATTTGTTTACAAAATTGTTTCCCTCCCTGGACTGAGTTTCTTGAAATCCATCACTCTGGATTAATCATGTTGGAGTTCCTGATAATCAGAATATTTTACAGCACATAACAGACATTCAACAAATATCCACTGATGATTCATTCACTGGAAATTCAAAAGATGAACACAAATCAGTAAAATCAATTAAAGTTTAAAAGCTTGTGTGAAAATTATCCTGTTTTGTGAATGATAAATTCATGGAGAGATTTATTAGAGAAAAGTATAACTGGGACCCTATGTAATGATCTATCCTAATTGGTAGGTATCATGCTATTGTCACTGTCTCCTCATTTTTATGCTCAGAGTTCCAGACACTGCTGGTAATTGTGTATTACATATATAATTGTAATTTAGATAGTCAGAAATGTTTGCACAAATATGATAGTTAGAATATCACCTGAAGAACCTCATCATCACTTCAAAATAGCCCTTATCTCAAACTTTTCTTTGTTGCTAGTGTTTTAAACAAAGAGTATAGGTTTCTATGCACGGTTTATTTATATTTTAGCCTCCACATTAATTGGGTGTCCACTGGGAATGAAGAAAAGAGAAGATTGAAGAGGTGGAACGGATGTGCATTTCATCATGAAGATTTATCCAGAGGTAACAAAGAAGACATTTGTTAATTTCCCTCCCGAGTGGGTTTTGGAGGCTTTCCAATGCACAAACAAAGAGAGCCTCATTAGCTAATTCCAGAGCAGACAACTGCTACAAAGTTGTAGCTTCAAGTTCAGGGCCCTTCTTCAGTGGAAATCATGGAGCCCCTCCATCATTCTGGCATGATTAACCAACAAGAACCTAACAGTGTGCATCCTCCTACATGCCTTTTGACCCATCACTTTGAATAACAAATGGCCATTTGTCTCCTTCTCCTTATTCTGACCAGAAAGGGATGGCCACCTCAGCACACAAAAGGGAATGGTACCAAAGATGTTGCCCATCAATATTCTGCACCACTTTGACAGCAGATACAAGGCAGAGTATTATTATAGCACATAACCCCCAAAAGGGTGGGATTTCTCTCAGACCATTTAGTAAAATGTATGCTTTGGCCTAAGGAAGTGTTACTCTTATCACTGTTTCTAATAAAAATGCTATCTGAAATAATGTTCTAAGAGTGTATCTTGATATAGGGCCAGGTACTGCCTTGGAGAGCTCCCAGGTGATTTCAAGGCTAAAATTCCAGTGACCACAAAGAGAGCATTGGTCTGAAGATTTCCCACCACACATGTCAGCCATTGTTGTCCATGTAGCTTATTAACAATACTTTGGAAGGGAGGCTGAGTTGTCAACAGCACATGTATGACATTTGGTTGTGTAGCTTCACACTGACTGTAAATCAAATCATGTTTTTAAAGGATCAAATAAAGAACTCGTGCTTTGAGAAGCAAAAGCAAAAGTGATTTTTTTGTTTCTTTTCCCTGTTCTTTTTTACTTTTTCCTTTTTAAAAATATTTTATTTATATATACAGAAATGGGGTATAGGTCAGAGGTACAGGGGCAGTGAGAGAATCCACTAGTGACAGAGTGGGGTACAGAACAGGAAGATCAACAAAATATACTGCTGAGGGGAGCAGTGGGTGACACTGAGCCATGGGGATCACTGCTGGGGACTAAACTCACACTGAAGCAGCCACAGCCAGCTTCTCAGTGCTGTGCTCTAAGCCACTGCGCTACCAGGGAGGACCTTTTCTCTCCCTTCTAAAAGGTGCACAGTTACCTGGTTACATTAGAGTGGAATTTAAGCTGCATTCTCACCTATATAGAGAAGTTTTCTTTGAATGTATTTAACAATATATAAGAAAAATCAATAGAAACTTATTCTCTTTTCCACTTTTATTTATAGTCACTCTGCCTTTCCAGTATAGCATTCCATAGACAACATTAAACACTGAGAGTTTCCCTTGGTTTCACCAAATTTTTATTAATTAGAGGAACTTTTTCCCAAACAATGCAGGAAGACTAGTGTACTAACCTACACCTAGTGGGTTGGAAAATACACAAAAAATGACTAAAATATGACCTAACGGTAATAAAGGTCATGGGTCACATAAAGATAAAGTACAAGACAATGTAGGGAAGGCAAAAATACCCTGTTTCACACACAAATAAAAGGTAAATGTGAGCTAAATCTAGGTAGACCAGACAACCTGTTGAGGTAGAAATGGAGAACATGGAAGACAAGGCACAAAGACCTAAAAGAACAATAGATATGAGGGGATAATAAGACAAGTATCGTCCAGATTGGGACTCAGAGGGGAGAAAGGGGACAGGAGGTTCAAAAGATGTATTAGGTGCTGGGTACCACAATAAAAAGGTAGCAGGTGTTTTCATTAGTTCTGTCCTGCCTGTTAATCGAGTATCTTGACTATCTTTGAGTCAATAAGACTAAAAAATGAAAAAAAAATAAAAACACTGTTTTAAGGAAAAAAAATTATGTACTTATGCAGAATTTCATATCTTCAGATCTGCATAACAGATTGACAAGGAGGGAGTTCAGAGACAAAGGTATTCTAGAAGTCACTGTAAAATCTTTGTACAAAATGTAAAATGCTGAAAGATTTGCTTAAAGATGTGCATCAGATGTTGATTAAGTAAGACTTGGCTACTAGTTGGCTTGAAGGTAAGAGATGAGTCAGGTTTAGTCACCAATGACCCCAGACACTAGACAAAGGAGGGAGGCAGCAGATGAGATAAAGGATCATGAGACAACTTGAGCCATAGTAAGACACCAAAACAATTTGGTAGGAAGTGAAAGACATAGCAACAATTTAGACTTAGAAATAACTCAAGACTTACTCATAATTGTTGCTGCCAAATGGAAGGATAAACCCATTTATGGACAAGTGAATTCTAAATAAAGGTACAAAATGGGCTGATCTTGAATCCCCAAATATCTTCTTCTTAGCAAACTAGCAAAATATTTTTTGAATATGTGTATAAAAAATGCAGGATTTATCTTTGACAACCCTTAATTCTCATCTCACAAAGGCAGTAGACAAATAAATATGAAACACCATCAACAGCTGGTTTCACATCAGCAGCATTACATTAATTAGAGTAGTAGGCACATGACTAGCAGGAGGTTAGGATAGTTAAAAACAAGGAAAATAAAATGAAAAACCACTGTACATAGCTATAAATGTTGGAACTGAGAAGAAAGATTTGGGCAGCCATATTTTCCTTTATTCAAAAATAAGTGAGATAGACAAGGGAACCTCTGTCAACTATTTCAAGTGGTACTCTCACTTGGAATGATAAAATAGTTTTACAGCCAGCACATTCTTGTTATGAGATAGCTCATTATGACATAATTTCAGATCTACTACACATAATAACTAGATGGTTGCTATGTGTTTAGCCTATAACTGGGCTATTTTCACAAACACAAAGATTGTGAAGAAAGTCTATTGTGCTGTTCTGTTTTTAAATGCAGAGACAGCACTCTTAGAGTGGGTGAGTAATATCTTGCTCCTAGATATGTTTTGTTTAGCCTCTCAGTGTTTTAAATGAAAGGAAATTTAAATATAGGTAATTAATAACTTCTAGACTTTTGCTGTCTTGAAAATAAGAAAGATCCCCAAGACCTGTTCTGCATCCTGTGTGATACTGATCACCATCAGCTGAATAGTGACTGATTCTTTGAGACTGGGCTCTACAGCATGGCACAATTTACACTATTTTCTGTTATCTTTTTTTTAAGATTTATTTATTTGTGCATACAGAACTGGATTACAGGTCAGGGGTGCAGGGGCAATGAGAGGATTCAACAGAGATAGAACAGAACAGAACACCAGAGGCAGAACAGGCAGATCGTTTAGGGGAGCAGTGGGTGGGAGAGGTCTGCCCCGTCATGTGGTCACCTCTGGGGAAGACTGGGATGGAAATCATGAGGAGGTGGCTTTAGCTTCTGAGTGCTGTGCTTTAGCCTGCTGTGCCACCGGGGAGGACCCCTCTGTTGTTTTTTTTTATGTTGACTCAAGAATTAGTGCCAGTCTTACCTTAAAAATTTTCTCCTCACCTCAAGTCCAACTGCTTATTTATTTTACACACGCCTATAATCTATATGTTTGTAACTGCTGCTTTAATTTATTGAATTGAAAGTGACCTCTAAGATTATTTTAGAATAAAACCATTATGATTTATTACCTTGCTCTGTGTCTAGCACAGAACCCAGGGTACCATATATTGGCTGCATATCTTTTGGAACAAACAGCATATATGCTGTGAAAGAGGGGTGGGAAAGGAGCTTATAGAAATGAGAGATTGAGCTAAACAGAGCAAAAGGAGTGTTGTAGTTTGGAAGTAAAGAGGAATGAACTTCAGCTGAAAGTGTGGTAGACTCTATTTGCCCAAAATGACAAAATAAATATCAAGTATATATAATCAAGTATATATAATAGGTAGGATAAGGCAGGATAGAAAACATAGACATGTCCTCAGCCTGTGGTGAGCTTGAAGATTCTATGGCATCTCTCAGAAACAAGGCAATAAAGACTAGAGCAAAATTCAGTTCCTTACAGAAAGGACTGGTAAGTAGTTGGAAGGTAAAGGAATGTAACCCCACTATTCTGAGGTGAGTAAAGCCAATGTATGAATGTTTACTACAGCAGAGTCTGCCCACCTAAGTAGGTTTAGATTTTTCAGTTGCTTTTTATGTCGTAATTAGCATAACGCTCTTATCAGTGCATGCACATATAAAGACATAACCACACGAATCTTCCATATAAAAGACAATATGGAAGAGTTATTATATTGACTTTTGAGATTGCAGATTTTCCTGGAAGTCAGAAACTTGTAGAGAATAAATGTACACTATGGAGAGAATGGACAAGTTAAGTCAAAGGCTGGCTCATCATGATTTTCTCATAAAATTATATAAGGGAATTTCATTATTTTACCCTCAGATAACCCTTTTTAATAATGATGTTATAAAGTACTAGGGTCACATCTCCTAAAGCATTCTACAATTGATTGGGCTGTTCTTCTGTTTCTAATTTTTAAACAATATTTTAAATATAAAAAAGTTTTTGATTTACAGAGAAGTCAAGGATCCCCACATCCCACACCAGTTTTCACTGTTAATATATTATCTTAATATGGTACATTTGTCACTATTATGGACCAATATTGACAGATTATTATTAACCAAAATCCACTTCATTCTAATGTCCTGAAATAGTATTTATCTAGACTGAAATAGTATCTATCTTCTTCAATTAAAAACTAACTTTTCCCTCCTTTTCCATTTAGAAATCCTCAAAGATGTTACTAAGTGCAGCAAACAGGATTGGGGAGTTACATCTCCATTTCTTGAGGGGTACATATCTACATAATTTGTATAACTTGTAATTCTTCTGCATGGTTGCTATGTCTGTGTGTTTGTTTGTTTTAAAGATTTATTTATTTATACATAGAAGAACTGGCTATAGGCCAAAGGCACAGGAGGTAAAAGGATTCATCAGAGACAGAACCAGGAGCAGGACAGGCAGATCGAGTAAAATACACTGCTGAGGGGAGCACATTGCTGTAGGCGAGACAGGAGATACCTGCCACGCAATGAAGCTCACCTCCCTGGCTGCGGCTAGCTGCATAGTGCTGTGCTTTAACCGTTTGCACCACCAGGGCGGGCCCAGGTGTGTGTGTTTTTCTCTTTAAATCTCTTTACACAATTTGTTCACATCACATCTGGGGTTATAATACAATACTACTTTGTTTTGTTGCTCAAATTAGCTCTGGCCACTGGAGCTTCCAGTTGTTTCTGTGTCTCTGTGATATACCCTGCATCACCTTTGGGTTTCCCTTTTCTTTCTGTCTCCATCTATTTTTTCACTTTCATATTTTCTGTCATTGTAAGATGTCCTGGGCTCATCCTGTACCCATTCCTTGCTTATTCTAAGAATCAGCCACGTCTCCAAGATCCCTGGTTCCTTTTCTTTGCCAACGGTATTAGAAAGCAAGATCCAGTGCTAGTGTCCTGGCTTTTAAGGTATCAGAAGAATGGGGAGTCTCTGGCCCAATCTCTGTCCCTTTCCTGCACAACCTTCTTTATATTTGGACTGGAGTGCTGCTATCTTGTATATTTGGATTTGTAGTGAATCTCTGATATTTAACTCTGTGGCCTCACATCTCTCCCCTGCTGAATCACCTTATGCTACTTCATTTCACCTGTTGCTTAAGAGTTGATGTAGATTCTAATGTTTGACCTTAAAATATTTTGGATTTTATATACTTTTCTACTTTACCTGTGACACTTTTCCCTTCAAGCGCTGACCTCAAGTGTCATGCATCAGATGCAATCCTGGGTTGATATGTGATTGAAAACAATCTCTCTTCCATTCAAAGACTATTTAAGGAACATAAAGATATCTGAATAACCACAGTGCAAAATATCTAAGGAACTTAGAGTACAAAAATGTATAAAAAAATTGAATAAAATCAACAAAATCAAGAAAGAAGATGAAAGGCTGTGTATTTCTATAAGTAGACATTGCAACAAGGCATGATGTTAAAAGACCATGAGTCCTGTATTTAAAACTTCAGATATCAGCTCTACCACCTCATGGTGTTGTGTGTTTATAGAAAACAATTAACACCCTTGCGTTACAGTGTCTGTATGAATAAAATGGAGCTAGTCACCTAATGCAATTATTGTTAGTGTGAACCAAGAAAATGTGTGTAAAGTACTCAGGACAGTCTTGGAACAGAGAAAGCTCTATATAAATATTTATTATTGTTAGAAATGGTATCAGGAAGGACAGTAGTAATCTGTTGAGTAATTTGTTTTGTTTTGGAATTAGGGGGTGCAGCTTTTACGTTCTTTCTGGGGCTTGTTGCTATTGTTGAAAAATGATCTTCATACTAGAAGAAACACAGTGCATATGGCTATCAAGGAGGGAAAACACAAGATAGCAGAGAACAGAATAAGGGAACAATTAGATTCTCCCAGAAAGTTCAAGGATAAGACCACAGGGAATATTATGCTGGGGCACTGAGAGAACTTGTATATGTGATTGTGGCAACATTGCTAGGAGTCTAAATAATTATGGAAATAGATTTAAAAATTAGAAATTGGGAACGATGGGCCAATTTTCAAACAGGGCACTGCATAATGTAATAGAATATTTAAAATCAAACATGGGAGAGCAGGTTTAGAACAGGTCTATTTCAAGATTGCAGTTAGGATTCATGAGCATGATTTAAGACACACATCATAGATTAATCTAAGAAACAATTTTCTGAGAATTGGAGCTGTCCAACTATGGATAATCATGTCAGATATGAACACATTCATTTGCTCAAAGTGAAGCCACTCTTTACTACTGGCGTGAGTCACTGTATCTCAAAAAGCACAAATGTCTATGCTGTTTCTCTTCTAAATTCTACATAGTGTGAAACTTCCTCTGCTTCCGCCAAATCTATATCCCACATCCAGGCATACTGGTATTAAGCAGTAGGTTTCAAGGGAAGTGAAAATACTACTGCAACTTCAAGTTCAAGTGTAGGCAGTTTCAAAAGCTCAGCTTTGTAGATAACAGAGTTTACACAGCTATTTAGTAGCGTGACCCTTGAAAACTCTTTCCTCCAGATTACTAGCTCTCTCAGGAGACCTGACGAGCAGAATTTGATGCTCACATTTTAAACTTCCTGTATAAATGTCATCAAATAGAGCCTAACCCTCATCATAACCTTTAGCAGGTGACGTGGTCACTGAAGCCCAAGATGGATCATCCTTTGTCTGGAACACCCAGGAGAAATTTCTGCCTTGCACAGGAAATGGGACTAACTTGTTCTTTAAGATTCTGTAGCAAGCTGTCTGATAACCATGACCTAACTTTTTGACAATGGTGTTGCACACAAAATCCTTGATCACATCTCTGTCACCCAAATCTTCTGCATCAATGATAACATACTGCAAAGAAGATCGTGACAGTCTCTTTCCTTGCAAAATGTTTTGCCTTTGCCTATTGGAGTACATCTTTCTTAAGTTTTGCTTGCCTTATCACTTCTATCGCTCTCCAGTCACTATACATTGGTTTTAAAATATCTTCTACATATATATTGTTTAACTTGAGTATTCAAGTTTTAGAAAAATTATTTAGTGTTCATTAAATAATTAGTATTACTTAGGGCTAGGAAGCAGGTGAAGTCTTTGGATAAAGATCTTTCAAAAGGCATCTTGAAATGTTCAGCCTCTGATATTAAAGGGCATGTTAGACTTAGTCTTTATGCATTGAGGTTAATATTATTGTTTCAACTTCCTCTTTTGCATATATATTTTAAATTAAGGATGCCAATTGCCATGTATGGGTCATTTTTCTTCTCAGGTCAAAAGCCTGTGTCAGCCTATGAATCATTCATCTACATTCTCAGAGAGGGCTATGTTTTCTAAAACAAATGACTATACTAAACTCTACTTTCTTTTAAAAATATTTTTGCTGAAGACACATTGGCTATAGCATTATATGGGTTTGAGGTATACAAAATTATAAATTGACATAAACATTATATGATGTATTATGATTGCCAACAAGAGTCTGATTTCTGTCCACCACCAAGGAATTGATCCCTTTTACCTGATTTACCCACATCCCATTCTACTTCCTTCCTGGTAACCACCATTTTGTTATTATAGTCTAAGAATTTGTTTTGTCTTGCTTTATTTGATTTTTTTTTATCATTCACATAAGGGTGATATCATAAAGTATTTGTATTTCTTCATCTGGCTTATTTCACTTAACACAACAATTCCCCACCTTTTATTGTGAATGGCTATGTTTCTCTTTTTCATGGCTGAGTTATACTCCATATATTCTACTGTGTATATATACCACCTCTTTACTCATTCATTTATTCATTTAGGTTGTTTCTGAACTTGGACATTGCAAATAATGTTATGCACATAGAGATGCATATATAATTTTAAATTAGTATCTTTTTGGTCCTCATATAAATTCCTAAAAGTAGACTACCTGGGACTGGGTCATATGATATTTCTGAGCGATCTCCATACTGTTGTCCATAATTGCTAAAGATTACATTCTGATCATGCTTGAGGGTTCCTTTTCTTTATTCTTCACCAACACTTGTTGATTCTTTTTGAGGACCACTACTTCAAGTAAGTTCTCTCTAAACATGAAGTACCACAGATAAGAAGATAAAATGGTAATATTTTTGGTTTGGACCAGTCACCAAAAATGGGAAACAAATAATAGATGAAGACATAGATGGTGGTGGTGGTAGGAATCATGATGATAATAACAGTGATAGCAGTACAAATAGGACATGACAGAACTTTTAGGGGAGAACTAAGATTTGACTAATAACACTGTATTTTATATTTGCTGAATCCCAAATAATTTATCCACTTGCTAAAAAACAACCACATGACCCTCTTTGTCTATTCTGTAATATAAGAAAGAATAAAGAGAGAAACTTGTCCCTGGAGTGACATTTTCTTATGCAAACTAATATAAGTCACACATCTCAGTGTTGAAAGCTTGTCAGACAAGAATTTCCAAAGCACAAAACAAATCTCATAACAGGTTAACTTGCATGGGGCTGATGTTGGTAAAGGACTTTTCGTACTTCAGAGAAGGCTGAAAAATAATTTCCCTGCTAGGAAAAAATGTACCCAAATATCATGGTGTATTAAGGGATTAGTGCTAGCTTAAAGTATTCTTCTCCTCACTACAAGCAATAATCTTTTGATCTAATCTAAGTGGTAATTTAATTTTAATGCAAGTGAAGGAAATAAAAGGTTGCAAGGAGTATATAGAGACTGAGATGGTGGGGAAACAGGATGTCTTGTCACTGACCAGGGATCAGTCTGGTAAGCCGGTGTGTATGTCAGATTCACTGTCCTTTACTTTCAGTTATGATTCCATATTGACACTAAGTAAAGACAGAAATTTAAAATTAAGGTGTCTTATTTCAGAACAATTCTCTGGACGATTTGCTAGATATTGGGTATTTTCTTATTTCTTTGAAATTAATATCTATATCCTAAATTTCTCTATTAGGTATAATTTTTAGATAAACTAAACTGAATTTAGAAAGAAAAATTCCGTAGTCATAGCGAATGACTGGAAGGAAAAGGATTTAAACTCACATGTTTCTACCTATAGCATGCTAAATTTCTACTGCATTTTGATTTATCAGCTTACCTCTCCTCATAATGCATATTTCAGAGATCAAAAAGTACAGGTAGAAAGAAAAAAAAGAACTTTAAATCTATTGGCAGAAGTACAACTTACAAAGCAAAATGTAAAGCACAGGAAAGAACTTCCTAAAATGGCAATTTACAGAGCTCAAGTTTATTTCACCTATTTAAGAAAGAGACCCTTTCCCCCCTGCCATAAACCCTGGAGTATATCACCTTTTCATATATGCAAAATTAATCCTCAATTGCTGGAGACCACTAAGCATAAAGAAGAAAAGTCTGAAGTTCATGATTAGAAGACCGGTCAGCATGGGGTGCAAGACTGACTTGTGTCCTGACCATCATGTCCTTCCTTGTATCAGCAAAGATAAGTTTAAAGGAGTAACAGCTTTGGGAACCAAACAATCTGATAATGCAGAATCCTGCAGTGAATGTGCGCCTTGTCAAAGCTAAATACTACGAGAATGATCCATTGCATAGTAACTAACCTGGAGGGGACAGGGACGGTTTGTATCAATAAAAATGAGTTGCCCCAGGTACTCTGGACACTTGAACTTGGACTGAGCAGCCTAGCGCCTCCTAAGTCCCACTTCTCTTAAACTCTATTTTGTGTCTGTCATTTCCTTATTCCTCGATTCTTTCAGATTCCTCTCCTCTACCCTGTTCATCAGAAATGGTCTCTGGCATTCCCAAAGAAACATAGAGGCATACCACAATTTCAGAATATTCTAGAGCAGCTCTGTCAGGTAGAAATATCCCTTGAAGCACAGATGGTAATTATAAGTTTTCTAACAGACACAAAAAAACAGTACAAAGAAAGATGTTACATTGTTGAGTGATCATATCTGGGCAATAGCACAATGACTGGGACCGGGCCTCACATCCAGGTGTACAGCGACATGTCAGCTTTTTAGAATCTGAACCTAAAGCCTATATAAGAGACACTTTCCCCTACAGCACTCGCAGTTCCTGCAGACCCCACCCTAGGGAGCTCCATCTCAGCTGCTGCCCGGGAGCAGTAAACGCTATTTGTTCAGCCTTTCTCTTCCCATCTTTCTTTCTTGTGACCGGTCACAGAAATCAGAACAAAACATACATTAATTTAATATTATATATTATGTAGCCCAAACTATTAAAATATTATCATTTCAATATCTAATATAAAATTATCAAGATAGTTTGTATCTTTTGTATATTCTTTAAAACCTAGTATAGGTCTTATAATTAATACTACATTATAATTCAGGTTCTAAATTTTTAAAGCTAGCCACAGCCGTTTCAGTTTGATCTGCAGTCAGGGAGGTGACACATAGCACAGCAGACCTCTCCTGTCTCGCCTGCTGCTCCCCTCAGCAGTGTACTTCATTGATCTGCCTGTTCTGCTCCCCACTGTGTCTCTGATAAATTCTCTGACTGCCCCCATGGCATGCATGGATAAATTCACATGCATGAATAAATAAATCTTTAAAACAAAACAACAACAAAAAAACTGCAAGCTGGGCCCTCCATGGTGAGGCAACAGGTTAGAGCACAGCATTGCAAGCTAGAGGCAGCCCCATTAGTGCACGTTCAATCCCTGGCGCCAGAAGTGGTCCACATGGCACAGCAGACCTTTCCTGTCTTGCCCACAATTCCCCTCAGCAATTTATTTCATCTATTTGCCTATTCTGCTCCCCAATCTGTCTCTGGTGAACGCCACCCCTGTTCTTCTGGCCTATACCTCAATTCTGTATGCATATATGAATTTTAAAAATCTTGATAAAAATGTTGTTTTAAAAAAAAATCTCTTAAAAAAAAAAAAAGGCAATGGGCCCTCCCTGGTGGCGCAACGGGTTAAAGCACAGCACTGAGAATCTAAAGCCGCTTCCGCATGAGTTCGATCCCCGCCTGCCC
>NW_004567114.1:17132769-17155961 GCF_000260355.1 Condylura cristata
AGAGATGTTTTGTAATCCTGCTATCAAGCACAATCAGTAATGAACAACTACTAATTTTCAGCTAAAGTATGTATAAATGATGTCACTTGTATGGAATTGACAATTGTTAAATTACAGAACAAGCTATACACAGAATTCTTGAAATTCCCTAACGTGAAAAAATGAAAATCTTTATGATGTCTAGGAAGTATGTTTAGAAGAAATCGCTCCTATTTAAAAAAAACAAAAAACAAAAACAAAAACAAATGTAAGAGATGCCCCAAGGTGCTCAAGTGAACTCTAAGTCTACTCTTTCATCTGTTACATAAACTCATAAGACTCAAAATTCTTCTCCTTTAAGCCACCTTTCCTAAGTTCGTTTCCTACAGTATTTTGAGTTATCTTCACTTGAGACCTGTACCCTTCTCTATTATGGGAGAATGCTCGACATCCCAAAATAATGAGCAAGTGATGTTGAGAATATCAATTGCAAAAAATGTCATTCTTCATAAGTTTGAAATGGCACTTGCAACATTTTGGCTACAACTTATTGCTGGGACTCTGACCCACATGGCTCAGCAGACCTCTCCTGTCTCACCCACTGCTCCCCTCAGGAGTGTACTTCATCAGTCAGCCTGTTCTGCTCCCCACTCTCTTTCTGGTGAATCCTCTCACTGCCTCTGCACCTCTGGCCTGTACCCCAGTTCTGTATGCATAAATAAATCAATCTTAAAAAAATGATTTATACACAATACCCTAGGAATGCATATGTTGTAAAGGTAAGTATATACCTACTAGTAAAATAATCTTTTATTCAAACAGGTTAGTAGCATTTTTTTTTAGGTTAGTAGCATTTTATTGTTCAGGTTAATGCAACTATTTCAACTGTGTGTGGTGCTGAAGAGACCAAGGAAGATATATCATGTCTGTTTATTTTCTAAAAGCTATGATGTCTTTCTGCTAAAAAGTGATTGAAAGTTATTATCTCTGCTGCCATAATTAAATTGTGTTTCATTATGAAATGGCACTGGATCAGTGAAAAACAATAGGTCTATTAGGGTCTCTTTTGGTTTGTTTGCTTTCCCCAAAGTTGATTTTAAAATATTGTTTAACACGTACAGAAACAAATGCACATATATCTACAGATGTTTGTGAAATATCTTTGTTCATTTATTTTATAAATACTAGAGTTGTATTTCCTCAAGCTAAAGTATTTACTGAACTGATACTAAAAACATGCAATAATGCGGGGAGAGCCTTATCTCAAAATGAAGTTCAAAGCGTTTGTTCAAGAATCCTATATGAGAAGGGGCTAAGATATTGAATACAAATAATATTAAATACTAATAAACCTTACACATAAATATGGCAGGGATATGTGAGGAGGACTGAGAATGGGTGAGAGGTTGTTCCAGAGATTTCAGAGCACATAAAAATAGTGGTGTGAACTATAACTATATACATTTGCTGAACTTATGAGATACTATGTTTAACTACATGTGAACATTTTTGTATGTATAACTTAATAAGTAAAAGTTAAGGCCAGGAAAAAAAAACACCGCTATATTCAAACATTATAATGAACTCTAGTGTAAAAAATTGGACCTATTAGAGAAATGGTGATGAACCAAAATAAATGTAGTTTTATGAAAGGAAGATACAAGAAAACCAGAGAATGGCTATCACACAGATAGTAATGGCATTACTAGACTCCTTAAAATATAAATTAGAAAGGTAGGAAGTCATACAAATAAGAAGAAAATCTCATTCATATTAAATCAATTAATTATATTAAATCAAAAACCATGAAAATAAAAAGCAATATATATGCTAGTTTTCATGCCCAACTATGGACTAATGAATTATCTGTCTTTAAAGTACATAGAATAAGCTTGTTTTTGTATTTCTTATAAGGAGATTTGTTTTTAATTAAAGCCTTACTTTGTGTTCTTCTTTCAATTGTGATTCTGTGAAATTACTGATTAAGGTACATGCCAAGATAGAATAAGAAGTAACTTTATGCATATTTAAGCAATATTTAAAATCCTAATACAAGTTTGTTTATTGATAGGGATAAAATAAATGGTCATAGCTCCAATCAGAGTCAAAGAGTGATAATGATGATTCCTAACAGGGGATTCCACTTAGAGCATGGGGACTGACTGGGGAACCTTCATAGGAAAAGAAAAAGAAAAAAAAAATCAAGAATGAAAAGCAAATATTTCTAACTCCATATGTTTTTACATGAGTAGTATGTTTCATGTCCAGAAGCATCACTAACCTATATTTTCATAAATATTTTTAATCTAAAGGTTGCCCAAAGCCATAGACATTGTGAATAAATTTATAGCAAGACTTTTTGGTGGGCAATGCTACCCTCCACAGTTCTCACAACATCTATCTGTTCCATTAATATTTACCAGGAATTTGTCTATTTTAGATGAGAAAGAAGGGGGTTTGTGGAAGTTAAGATTCTGAGAAATCTTAGAGGATGAAAGGAATATGACAGGGTTTGAGAGACAAGTTATGGGCAAAGCTGTGAGAACATTTAAATTCAAGAGAAAACTGTAAAATGTGAGGCACAAGAGGAATTTGCTGTTGGCCCAGTGATAGCACTCTATGGCACAGAGTTGGGAGAGAAGCCACTGATTCCATCTTTCTGGAAATGAGTGTCACTCACTGAATTGTAGTATGAGGTGAAGGTAAATTCTGCCCTGGGGATGTAGATGGATGCTTTACGTGGTTTGCATGGCTTATGTGGTCCGCCTTATGCAATCAGATTGGAGGCCAACAATACATGCACAAACTGTTGGTGGAGAAATAAACGAACATGAACTTCAATGTCATATGTTATTTGAAGAAGATCTACTGGTTTGGAGGTACTTGTGACACACTCTAAAAGATGTCTCAAAAAATCTGGCTAATACTTTAAGGTTGCTAATTTCTGAGAGTCAAGCTACTATTAGTATATAAACTTGAGGGTAGTTACAGGATGGTGGGTCTAGGGTATTTGTGTTATTTGCTGATATTCTTTTCGGCAGATTCCAGAATTATTTCATTGTCAAAACAAGGGAGCTGTGCAGATAAAATATATAAGACTTTGTGATATATAGTATCTTCTATAGCAAAACAAAAGTGGGTTTAACATGTGTTCTTGGATAAGATCTATTACTCATGTTTCTGCAAGCCACATGTACATGATGCATTTTGTACATTGTGTTGCAAATTTAGTTTCCATTTCAGAGATACTCAGTAGCATTTATTGAATTTTTATTACATTCTATACAATGTACTGTTGTTATTTTGCCATAAAGTTTAAGTCAGTTCAATTTTAGCATTAGAGCCTCATTAAGAGTGAGCAATTTGGTGCTTAATGAGTTGTTAACCCTGAGTAAATATATTAAAATAATAGAGTGATAAATTTAAATTGAATTGCATTGGGCTTGTTTTTTGTTCAATAATGTCTTCTGCAGTCAGAGAAAGTGCCACTTAAAAAGCAATTTTTGATAAAATATATTCTGAATCACTTATTACTTACTTTTAACTTACTATCCATTTCTTCTTCATTTGGTCCTTTTTCATAGTTATCCTGTTGCCTATTCTCAAATCATTATTCTTCTGAATATTTCTAATTTATTTCAAAAGGAGTAAAATATCAGGGTCTACACAACTGAAATGTAATACTGAATAAGTCTTGGACAAAAATAAAAAAACTCCCAGAGCTAACACTACATTTTTGAAAGACACTGTAAAGAAAGAAAGAAATTAAAACTCAAAGCATATTTGCTAATGATTGGTTGATAGACAGATACATGTGGAATCTCCCAGCACCTTTACTGTGCACTAGAACAATGGCCAACATGACACTTCCTTAACAACACCTCAGGTCTCTGTATCAAAGCTGTCAGTGTTACTAACACAAATGAAATTCCATTACTACATGTCCCAGTGAACCTTAGGAACAAGTGAAAAACAAGACAGAATTTAATCTGTCTCATGGCTCATCAAGAAAATCTGTCAGTTTATTTCAAATATACCACCTCCCAACTCTGCCATGGTAAGCAATTAATAGGTACAGCTGGGCTTCACAGGTGGAGTTTAAGGTACAAATAAAACACCTTTTGACACAAAGAACTATCTTTTGACTCAAAAAATAAAGCAGTTTAAGTTGAGACCAGTTGAGCAAGATCAAGCATGCGTTTCTAAAATATCCATGTTATTTCTATGCATGGGATCATACCGATGTTTTGATTTACAATGGCATAGTAGCCACAGAACAAAAATTCAGAACAAGCTACTTGTCAGTGATAGCCACTTCTGTAACAGAATGGGCAGAATATGGCAACTGCTCAGAATCGACATCTTGACAGGTGATATATTCCTCAAAGAGAAATTGGAATTCAAGGGCAAACTCACAAGTGTGAGGAGTCAAACAGATACAATTTGGAGAATTCTAACTTAGATGAGTTCCTAAAGTATCATGTATCTACAAATTAAAGCATGAGCATTTACAATCAAAGGCATTTTCCTATTCAAGTTCTGAGTCTTATCATCCAGTCTACTGAATCTTGCCCAATAGGCTTCTTTGAGAAGCCAGTGTTTGGGAAAGTATGTACGTAAATAATAGCACAGGTTATACTTGTGATACATGTTAGTCTACAAACTGGATACTCACTCATGTTGTATTTCTACCATAACTCTTCCATTTACATATACAAACTTCACTATGTCCTCCTTTATTTTCTTTTGCTTCTCATTTTGAAATCTACATGTATATGGCAGAGTATGTATCTGAAGGCATAACAATTTACATATTTGCTTAAATAAAGTTGCCATCTAGCTTTAGCACATTGCTGGCCCAATTTCTAAGCCATGCAATTAAGAAAGGTGTTGACAGCACTTGAAAGAAGTGTCCAGCAAGATGCACTGTGGCCATGATCCAAGGGCTTCCTTGACAGAGCTTGTGGTGAAAATGACAAAGATCTCACAGCGAAAGCTGAAATAAAAGCTTTCCAAGAAGAAGTCAAGGGAAGAGTGACTTATTAAAATGGAAAACATACATCTTAGAAGAAGCTTACCCTGTTTTAACTTTTTAAAAAGAGCAGTAACTGAGGTTTGCATAACACCTCTCATTTGGAAGAAAGCATTCCACATATATTCACATTGATCTTAAATTTTAAACTTTGAAAATCATCAGTGAAATGATGTCTGATTATCTCATGAGAATAAGGATTTAAAAATGGCTCCTGGGGAGAGCCTACCACACCATCCTGTAGGGAAGGTGCAGAAATGACTCAATCATGCTGAAGAGGGATGGCACTAGGAATCTGCATGATTAACACTATTAACAAGAATAGGCGTGAGTAGTATTTATTTAGTCACTAGCAAGTTCACTTGGGTCTTGTAATGATGATGGAGTCATAGCTAATGCAGCCCATGACTACAATTGTTACGGTAAAATTCTTTCTATATAGAAATGTGAATAGCTAGTACTAGTGTAAAAGAAAATATTAATGAATAAAATTGTCGCCGAAATCTTGGATGGAAATGATTTTTACAAAATCTTTTTCAAAGAACTCAAAAAGGTTGCATCAGATCTGATCTTAATGTCCATAGATATTCAAGAGCCATGAAATAATTTTTTTGGCATTCTGCCTTCAACCTACAATCCACATATGTACCAGAGGCATTTCTTTGTAGAGCCACAGGTTAAGAAGGCTTGAAAAGCACCTGAAAGTTAAGGGAAGGGCTAAGATGTCAGATGGAGTTTTAAGATTAAGAACAATCACCCTATGCTTGTGGAATGATCTGCCTTAAATATCCTTTCCTATCCCACATTTCTCTACAATACTATCTACTACAAAGTGGTTCATTTGGGTTTTTTTGTTGTTACTTTTTTTTTTTTAAAACTGAGTTGAGTTCTACCCTGATTACATCACCAAACAGTAGGAAAATTATTGAACTGCAAGAAGAACACCCAGTTTTGGCTGCTCATTTGATAAATGAGGAAATGGTGTTCTCAAGAATTTTTTCAATCTAAGTTTTCGTCTGTGAGTGAATAATGACTTCTATTCACTAAGGTCTGTGAAGACAAAAGGTTGTTGTATCCTAAATGAAAACATGGTTTCTCTAGCAAGCATATTTTCCTCTCTTGAAAGCGTATCAATAGGCTTTGAATGAATTCAAACAAATATTGTTTTTATGTTCACCTGTGAATCATTAACTACCAAGGAAAACCAAGTCAGAATCTAAGGGCAAAGTCAATAGAATTACTGATGATCCTACATTTTTTTACAGTTGCTGATTTCCAATAATCTTTACACTCAGCATCTAACTATGTCCAACACTATAAAATGAAGATTTCAAAACAAAAGAAACTCTTAGAAGGATATTTAAGACAAATCTTTAAGATTCATATTTTTTTATCCAACATTCTAATAAAAACCCCTAAGATTAAGTCACTTGAAAAATGGAAACTTTACTTTTTTCTGTTCTTTTGTTGAATTAAAATTCTACTATATATATTTTTTTCAATAATAGAAACCATGGCATGCCCTAGCTGGCAATGTACTTTAATTTTGAATCCTAATTATGACTGACTCTGTTACTAAGAAAGCCAAGTATTTGGCACATACATCTCGCAGGGCCTGGGGAAAAGAAAAATGAAAAGTCAATTTCTCTGTTGCTATGATTAGATAAGCAGAGAGAGGCAGTTGTGCTTATTTGAAGGAGCACCATATGCTAAGCCACAAGCTTGGCCTTCAAATGCTGTAAACCAACACGCATGTGTGGCTAAGTCATAGGGAAATCAATGTGTATGTTCTAGTGTATAAGTCAGTAGCAGTTAGCTTCCACACTTCACTCAGCTCTAGTAGAATGCTCCTGAATATAAAAGTCAAGGTTCTTCACTATATCCAGGATGAATGTTCAAGTGTCTGTCTAAAACAAAGCTAGTCTCTGTCCATTTGATCACCAAGAGTTACTAAGTCTGTAGCCAAGTTCTCATACAGATTTCACCCTTAACTTTCCAGGATGTTACCATCCTTCCAGGAAGTAGCATGCCTTACATGTTAGTGTTCTGGCCATGATTCCCTCCAGATATCTGACAAACCAGGAGAGGGTGGAGTTTTACCAATTTTCTTTCTTTGACCAAATTCACCCTGTGGTCATTGGCATGAAATCATTGGAATAAAATTCTTTCAATTTTTTGAAATCGTTTTTAACTTCATAGAAATCATTTATTACAGCACATTAGTAGGGAAAAGGCAACACATGTATTAAGACTTAAATAGCCCATTTCCTTAGAGGTCTCAAGTCTCTAGTACTTAAAAGTTATTCTGAATTAGAACAGAATGGACTTTTGGTTGCTTTGCCTGTTTTATTCTGAAATACACAAAGTGTATTTGTACACAAAGTGAACACCCCAGCGTATGAATCTTCAAAGATGTCTCTCCATTTACAGCCTGAAATTTGTGTTCAGTCTCCTGCTCAGCCATTCCTCTGCCAATTCTTTTTTCTGTGGGGACATCACTGCTTCCTGGACTCTGCACCTCAGACTGAGGACCTTGCCCTCGGACTTCTGTAGTCTCTTCAGCTGTCACGTAAGTAAGGCAGGGGTCCTTAGAACCCCTGAGGAGCTTATGCTGTACTATTGTTACTTTCACCAGTGGGGTTGGGGAGAACTAACTTCTTCAGAACTGTGTAAAACACTCCTGGTCTCAGAGTTTGTGTTCCAAGTCTGAAAAGGCTTGAACTGCCATCAGCACCTGCCCGCATTCTCTACCCCTTAATCTGCATATTCATCCCCACCTTTAATATCTTTGTAGTTCCTCCCTCTAGTCCTCCAGTGAAGACACCATGGTCTAGATACTTATGGATTCTCTCTACTAAACACCCATCTGTGAAGTGTAAGATCATTTTTTTCTAGTTTGTTACTAGACTCACATATCGGGGTCCCCTTAGACATTCCATCTGGCTTTTAGATAGTGTGATATCCCCTCCTCAAATGCACTTCTCCCCAGCCCCCTCTGTTGTGGGTTTTGTTCATCATACATTTCTACTTGCCTGAACCCACTAGAAGATGAGGAAGAAACAAGAAGCAGTTTATACCTGGAAAATTGCTCTCTTGTAAAATGTACTGCTTATCATCCTGGCCAAAAAAATAAATAAAATAAAATGTCCAAGAAAAAAAAAAAAACCTAGTAATGGCTAGAAACTCTACTACTTCAAAAATCTATTTTCCCAAGTAGTGGACTGCAAGTCTATGAGGACTTCGTGAAGTTGGAGCCAACATTGCTTACAGTATATAGCACTCCACAGATGTAATCAACTTAATCCTTGCATCTAAAGTCATTATCACAGAAAGAAGTGTTGCCTGTCTCCAAACCTGAACACTATGTAATAACTTTGAAAGAATTGTCTATGGCGACTACACAGTCATTTTCTGGAGTGAGTAGCCTGAGTGCACCATTAAGTTCACAAAAAGAAAGGAGGAAGGCATAGAGGACAGCCAGATAGCAGAGGTTTATTCTAACAGATAATGCTGCTTAACTAGGGGCTGCCTTCTTCTTCCACAATTCTTGTGGTGGGCACAAGAATTATTCTGAAAAGCATTTGGGATTGAGTAAGAAGTCTGGCATTTTTGAATCTTGATTGTATAGCTACCAACCTAGTGACTGAGGGAAATTATTTAGCTCTACTTAGGTTTCTATTACTTTTCCTGTGAAAGGGTTTAAGATAATCTGATACCTCC
Source organism: Condylura cristata (assembly GCF_000260355.1). Lineage (NCBI taxonomy): Eukaryota > Metazoa > Chordata > Mammalia > Eulipotyphla > Talpidae > Condylura > Condylura cristata. The sequence continues at coordinate 17,141,501 of NW_004567114.1, forward strand.
TCAAAGGGGTGATTTATTGAGGAAGTAAGACTACTTGAGGAAAATATTTCATAGACCAAAATATACAATAAAGGTAGATGTTAGTCTCAATTCTATTAACAATGTCAGAAAATAAACTGATGACTTCTAATGGGAATTAGTTAGTGAGGAAAATCGCAGGCACAGGTAAAGATAACTAAACAACCACTTAGTGCCCAGTAAAGAGATCAGGCATTATGATATAAGGAATTCAGTGTTAGTGAAAAAGTAATTTCCAGCTGTGAGAGATATGCTTTGACTCTGGCTTTGAGACATAAGGTAAGTGGGAGAATAATGACTGTATACCACAGAAAAAAAGACATGAAGAAAAATGAAGCTAACACTAAAATATCCTATGAGTTTCTGCAACACCCTTTGATTACAATTTATCTGCATCAAGAAGAACTGGAGGGAGATAGGGTTGGTAAGTTGGTTAGAAGAGAATCATGGGATGTTGTAAATGCAGGCTAAGAACACAAGGAGATTTTAACCATCAATCTGAAAATGCTGGCAACCTTTGAAATGGCTGGGTAAAAGCTGGTGCGTCTGGCTGTTCATAGAGAGGAGACTGAAGGGGAGAAGAGATAGAAACTGGAGAACCATAAAGGAGGCTTACCACAGAAGAGCCAAGATGTGTGGTGGGAAGGCTATTTCCTGATTTGACAAATCAGAGATTCTCAAAGACCAGATGCTTAGGTTCCCATCAAGGCCAGAACAAGTCAGTCACAACACCTCCTCCTGAGCTCAGTGAGTCTTGGACTCTACCTTGTAGAGGAAAGGAAGGCACTAGAGAGTCCCCCTCCCTGGAAAAATGTCCTAACCTGAGGCAGAGATGAAAGTTTCCTGACCTTAGTGCCCTGCTCTCTGAACAGACTGGTTGATCACATTATAGCAGGGCGAAGTGAACCAATTTTTCACAGCCTTGACACTAAGATTTATTTTTAGTTGTTTTCAGTAAAAAACTTGTCAGAAAGGGTTAGGCCCAATTTTTTTTTTCTTACATTGCTCAAACCCCTCCCTACTTCCATTTCATTTTGCTTTGCTTTCTACACTGACGGGGAGACTGATTCCTCTTTGTTTTTTTCCACTTTGATCAGCATCAGGAGTTTCTTTTTTAAAAGCCAAAGCAGAATAACAAAAGCAGAACACATCCTGAGCTAACTGAACTTCAAGGGAAAAGCTTAGCAATGCTTTTCCCACACACAGAAGAGACAGATAAAATGGACCCAACTATTTATAGCCATCTTCGCATTTCTAATAATCTTCCATTTAATTTGGGCTGTAAATAGTGCCAGTGAATGTTCTGCAGTAACGCATGAGCAATTCCAGCCTTGCTCAGAACATACCCTACCCCAGGCAAGGAAAGGATAGCAGAGGGAGTTCCACAGCTCAAAAGGATGCTGTTGTTGGGGGTGAGGGGTGGGGGGAAACCATAATCTTTTGTGCTACTAACAGAATATGTACATTCATTCATTGACTCATTCCTATTCATTACACCAGTGTAAACATTTATTGTGAGGCAGGCTGTCCCTGAACACACAGGTAAATAACACAGGATCTTTGCCCTTGAGGCATTTATTGTTAGTGAGTCAGAACAACACAGAGGTACACACATGCATGAGACTAAGTATGTACAAAGTGTGATGGAGTTTACTGAGTTCTTAGTTTATGGGGTGAGTCACTGACCACACAGAAGAAAAGATGCTTGAATTGGGTTTTGAATAATACAACAGGCAAAAGGAGACAAGAAGGTAAATTGGTTGACATTGTAGCAAAATTGAACACAGGCCAAATTTAGTAATAAGTATATGTTTAAAGAACTGAAATACTGAGGTTATAAAAAAAAAAAACCTCCTTTAGTTAACTGTACTGGAGAATGCTAACAGCTTGATGGTAAGGAACTGCTTTGTTGTTATTAAAAGCATATCAAAACCAATTAATTTACTATATTAGGAGGGATTTAGAAGACAAATTTGAAAGAATATTCAAGTTACTAGGTTTAAGAATAGCTGATCATTGAAAATTTTATTTCTTTATATTTTTATTTATTTTGCATAGAACTCAATTCTAGGCCAGAGGTGCAGGGGGTGAGAGGATTCACCAGAGATAGAGTGGGGAACAGAAAAGGTGGATTGACTGAAATACACTGTTCAGGGGAACAGCAGGAGAGACAGGAAAGGTCTGCTGCACCATGTGGGTCAGCTCCCTGATTGGGGATCAAACTCAGGTCATCGTGGTCACATCACTGAGACTTAACCCTTAGGCCACCAAGGAGGTCCAATTTGAAAAAATTTAGAGATAAATGTGATATTTCAAGGAAAGATGTAGGATATTAAAGATAACATTGCACTTCCTCTGAGTTATAGGACTCTGGAGAGGGTAAAGTAAAGACCAGGCCTGGGATAAAAAGCAGGGCCAACGTGATGAGTGTCTGTGTGAGACTCCAACCCAGAGGAGGCTGCAAAGTGAAGCCTGGGAAGACCTGAGGTGGAGATACCTCTCGGCCAGCAGGCAGCCTCTGAGTAAGGCCATGATGAGATGAGAATCAACTTCTCAGTTGCCTCCTGGTTGAGGAAACTTCTTCCCCATCTAATCATCCTGTAAACACCACACTTCACATAAACAAGTCACTACCACTTAAAAACTATTTCCCTTTTTGTCTTCTTTATAGAAGCTTGGATTTTAACATCTATGGCCTAAACAGGTGAGCATGCTCAAATCCTCACATTCTAATGATTTTATTGGTTTTTTATGGATACTACTTTCTCCACTATTCTAGTATGCTGTCTTCTTTTCTCTTTTTTGAAGATTTATTTATTTATTCATACAAGAACTGGGGTGTAGGCCAGAGGTGCAAGGGTGAGAGGATTCACCAGAGACAAACTGGGGAGCAGAACATACAGATCTACTGAATTACACTGCTGTGGGGAGCAGGGGGTAAGACAGGAGAGGTCTGCAGCACCCTGTGGATCAGCTCCCTGACCAGGCATCAAGTTCATGCTACAGTGGCTGTCGATAGCTTCATCATGCTGAGACTTAACCCCTTACACCATCAGGGAGGCCCATGCTGGTTTTCTATGTGTGTTTAAGAGAGTAAATAAATGGAAGGGGAGGGATATCCAGGAGATTTCGGACGGTTGTCGCTTTCCCCTATATGTATTTACACACAGTTGGCAGAGATTAGTGAAAGGGAGCAAGTGTGAAGTGCATCCTTGGAGCCTTTGGAAGGATGCATTTTTAATTTATTTCTGCTTCTTTCCTTACCTAGATCAAATAAATGGATAATGCCAGGCGCCACCCCAGCAGTCTGCGAGAGAAGCAATTACACATTCTTTTGCTTTCCCCTTGAAACCAGCACAGATAAGAAAAATGCCATTTTGGCAGTACCTGCTGCTGCTGGTTTCAGGACTTTTTTTTTTTCTTTCTTCTTCCCAGAAAGAAAGAAAAATCTAAGTTTACAAAAAAACAAAAAAAGCATAAGTTGGCCAACTGATCAATTTTTAGCAGACTCCTGTAGCAGACAGACTATTGGGTCTGAATAGTATCTTGCCATTTGGTATAGAAAAGCAGAATTGACTGAAAATACAAATGCAGATGGAAAGCTATACACCTCCATCCCCCTGCATGGGAACTGTGGGAATATGCCTCAGCTTTATCTGCTCTGACTTTAGGCAACACTTTCCCTGGGGGTAAAAGATGAAAAGCCATCATTGCGATCATTAAGATGGGAGACTTAAATGACAGGAAATTCTGCTTTCCAGAAAAAAAAGAAAATTAAGGCTAAAAACTCAAGTGAAAGCCAAGTCCCAAGAATAAGGAAGCACTTTGACTTTCTTTTTCTTTTCTTTTTCTTTTTTTTTTTGTATTTTTGGTTAAGTATAACCCAGTGCTTTGCTTCAGTTATTTTCATACTTAAAAAAAAAAAAATCCAAAATTCAGGTCAATTGTATTCAGCACTTACCTTTTGTCCTTTCTTAAGCATCTCTCACTTTAGTATGATGCTGTCTCAGTTTCTTGCATTTTCTATTTTTCCCTCTGAATCCATCCATCTCCCACTATTTCAAGTCTATTTCAGAAGAATTTGCTTATGCATTGTACTCTTGTTTTCTTTACTATTCTTCTATCTTCTACTTAGTTCTTAGATTCCAAGCCCCAGGAGGGTAGGCAATGAGCCTATGATATTTTCTGGTTCAGTGGCAAACTCAGCTCCATGCACAATTAGGTACTTAATTGCCTTGTGATGACTGTGATTGATGATGTTTTCCACATACACCAACTCCAGTGAGAAATATACTTCCCCTATCAGATGGATTGCATATAAATAACTACTTCAAAAATATGACTGCAACAAATAGTTCTAAAAAATAAGGTCTTCAAATTTTTTTGCCAGAAGTCACATTTCTTGTACAGCACACAGAGAGACTCCTAAAACATATAAATGAATGGTGACACCTTTTTTATACCTACTTTTTAGAGGTATGAGTGTCAAGTACATGAGGTGTAGTGTAGGTTGGGAAAAACAGCAATTATTATTAAATTATACACTCACTCTGTTTCCTTAGTTATATTGTCTTTAGTACTTCATGTACACTTTAAGGATAATGGCCCTTTGTCTTTCAATAGCTTAACAATGTGTTTGCAAATTCTTCAACATTCTACATTCAAGACATGTACATTCAAACATTCTACATTCAAAATGTAAGACTTTCACTCTTTATTGTAGGCCTGAGGTACCAGCATACTTCTAATAGATTTAGTAGAAGTGAATGTTTTTGTGTTCTCTCTCTCCCCTCTCCCCCCCCACCCAATCCTTACCTTCCTCCCCACTGGGGGAAGCCAGCTGTCATATGAGGAAAGCTGAGTCCAGAAAAAAAGGCCTCATGCCCAAGAAAGCACCAACTTGCCCATCTTGCGAGAATACCCTCTGGAAGTGCATCCTTCAGTTGTGATCCAGCATTCAAACAACTGCAGCCTGGTCAGCTCTGATTACAACTTTTAGGAGCTCTTATTTGGGGGGCATTCCTGAGTTCCTAACCCACAAGCACTGTGAGAGCTATTGTTTTAAACCACTCTATTGCTGGATAATTTTTAAACAAAAATATATAACTAATATGATTCTTTTCTCATAGTGTCATTCTGAAGATCAAATAAGCTAAAATAAAGCAGCTAGCACATAGTAGTAATTCAATAATCTTAGGACTTTATTCCTTCTTGGCAGTGATTAAACATAGTGGTGATTGCACTAATTTCAGAGACACTTCCTAATTCAGCAATTTCTTAAGTACAAGAAAAAATCCACTAAAATTAGGGAAGGAACACACCTAGTTTAGCTTAAAGTCTCTTTCTGGTATATTCCATCTATATATTTCACTTACTATATTGTGAAGTCCATTCTAATGGCTTCTGAAACAGGAAAGAAGATGACACATGGCTAAGAAAAGAAAAATGACGTGTGGAAGAATAAAACATCAAGAAGCTAAGCTCATAACAATTTAATTAATTGTTTTGTGTCCATCAGTAGCAAATAAAACAAAGAAAGTAAGCTAGAGTTAAGATTCCAAAGATAAAAATCATACTAAGTATGTCACACACATGTATTAGCAATGACAATACAGTCTAACCTAGTAGTATATTGTATGATTTGCATGGAGTGTCTCATTTAATCATGCCCAACAACATTAGTATGTACTATTAAGCTAAAGCACCCTTATAATGCTCAATTGACAGATGAGAAATACACAGCTCAGAGTAGCTAACTTTTTTTTTAACTTACATAGTTAATAAGTATTGGAACTCAGGTGGAATGAAACCAAGTATATACATTTAACATTTATGTTATACTATCATGCTGAAGAAAATGGAAGCAAAATATTCACTTTGGAGAAAAAACGTATGAGACTTCCAAGCAAATATTATACTGGCGATAGTATGTGTTCATATTCTAGACTGCTTTTTATTTATTCTTTTATAATCCTCTCTAATTCTAGTTGACACTGAGACTGCTTTTAGTTTTGAGGTCTTCTAGGGGTAGTACTATATAAAATGTGTGGCTGTGAGAAGAAAAGGTTCTTGACCATACTTCAGGGTGAACTTACAATATAATGACACATTATTATTGTTGTCTTTTATTGTTATCAATAATATCTCTTATAATCACTATGAAGATTCTAACAGAATTGGACTTGATAGGAAATCACTTAACATTCTGTTCCATACCCACTGCCTGGCCTTCAAGCTGTAGAGGGAATTGATAAAGGATTACAAAATCGGATAAGCAACTACATCATGGCTGTGGCAGCCCTCCAAGACAACTTCATTATCATCTATAAGCCTTATGAATGGCCAAGTAGCCACAACAGAAGCTGAGAACACAAGAGTTTCCTTATGGCTCTCTTAAAGCAATACACAGAAAGCACAAAGCAAAGCATTGACATCTTTCCCCAGTGCCTATGATGAAACAAAGTGGATTTCTTATACACTGGAGCAGCTATGTCTGGGGTATAGCCTTCCTCATCCTGGCCCTTGAGTACTAAGTTCTGTTGTGACTTCCACACACTGAGAGTTCCACACAAAATTTTACATTTCTAGTTCCTCTCCCTCAATAACTGGATACCAGTTTTGTGACAAAACTGGTTCTACATGACCTCTGGTAGAAGCCAAGAAGCCCTCTATAGAAGAGCTACCAGTTCTCCAGCTCCATCATTCTCTGTTGTGAACTATCTGCCCTAGAAGCTTCTTGTATGTCATCAGTTGTGCCCCATTAGGCATTTGAATTCATGATTTCAAATATTACCGAAAACTCTGTGACAATGCAAAGTCTATCTTTGTAATGACCTTGAACTATCACCCAGAAAATGGTCATTACTCAATGACAGAATCTGTAGCCCTTCCTTCCCTTATTTATTCCACCCTATGGGCTTGTGTTTAAAAAATATGTGGAATTAAAAGTGTCAAATAGTGTTAAAGTTGAAAAGAAAAATGGTACCTGACTCTATCAATCAAATCTGTAGGAATTTCTCTAGAGAGAAGATAGTTGAAAAATTTCTACCTGAAAAGACATTAACAATGCAAGACTTATCTAACTCTATACATTCTTGCTTATAAAAATAGGTTGAGTTTCTTATACTTTACATTTCACCTGTCTTGAATCATTTACTCAAATACATGACCTTGGTTCCTACCTCTGGATCTTAGTGTATGTGCTTCCTTCTAAATGATTCCTTTCTGATTTACCTCCTATTTATTCATTCAGGTACAAAAGGTAACCTCTCATCAGTATCACCCCTTAAAAGAAGCTATATCTTACCAACAACCACATCACCTGCCTTCTATGTTACCTGTTGTCTTCTTACATATTTATAGCATTCTACCTGTCACATATTATCATTAATATACATGTCTATTTCTAGAATCTTAGTTCACAAAAGGTAGATTTGTCTTTCATTTGACATTACTTCCACTCTTTCTCTAGTGACAAAATGAGTGAACTTAATCTCTACTCATTTTTAAGATAGAAAGAGTGGTTGTTCTGAACTGGTTTATTCTTCTGTTCAACACAGAAGAGTATGATATTGTGAACCCCCCCCCCCATATAAACACACTGTGGGGATAATCAGGTTACTCACGTCAATGATGACAAAGACAAATTCAAAAGAACTGATTGACACTATAATTGGTCTTTCTGAAGAACAGTAGAAAATGAAATTTAGCATTCTGAACATTTATAACCTACTCTATGGACACTGGGCATATAATTATTTTATCTTAGGTTTTACTGAGTGTCCAACTGTTCTTTACACTCTGTCAAAGTTAAAGCGGATAATTTCAAGGGATTTACATGAACTACAGTTAGTACATGCATGTGTACATTTGATATGAATAATAAAACCAAACAAGCTCCATAGAACACACTACTTGAAGGATATATAATAATCTGTAACTCTTATTTGAAATTTTTTTGTGAATAAAAATAACAAACAAGTGTTGTCACAGTAACATAGCCATTCTTGGAATTCAACAATCAATGTGTTACTTATTACTTTGATAGTCATAAGAAACCAAATTGGCCAGAACTTTAATCTTGGACTTGCCAGTTTTCAGAACTGTAAGAAACACAATTCTGTTATTTAAGATACATTCTCAATCACTTGGTCTCTGGCTTCCAAAGCTGTCCTAGGTATCTGGGCCTGACAGCACCTGGAGGACTTGCTCTACACGTGTTGATTGGCAAGAGGGAAAAAGGAGTCTGTGGAGAAAAAAGGCTGGAGGAGAGTTCAGCAGACAGAAGTTATAGAAGAGATGAGGCAAAAGCAAAAGTGTGCTTGTTCCTGAGCGAAACCATGTGCCAAGTCAGAGTGCTACTGAGAAGAACTGTTTCCATTTCTGTCAAGAACTACACTTGGCTTTGGGGGGTTAAGTTTTATTGTGACCCCTGAAGCTCCTTCAGTTTGAAGGACATAGAGCAGCATTCTCCTGGCAGAGATTATTTCAGCGACAATATAAAGTCAATTGGATTGACAGGCAGCAGACATCTACAAAGAAACTGAGAAGAAAAGAACATGAGAGAACAAATTGTGATCCAATGTGGAAAACTCAGATACCACCTGGAATTAACTGTCATGGACATGGAGATAAACTTAGAGGCAAGCTTGAATTCAGGTCCAAGACTTAGAAGTTTTAATGTAGAGATTCCAACCCAGCAAATGTTAAGGATTAACACTTTATATCCTCAAGCCAGCAGGGTGTAGGGGCACTGTAATTGGTATACTCTGCTGATAGCTATACAAGTTTGCTCTCAGTGCATTAGAATATGTTCTTGGGATCCTTTCTTTCCTCTCTCTCTCTCCCCCTTCCTTCTCTCAACACACACACACACACACACACACACACACACACAGGGCCCAATTAAAGCCCTTTATTTTTTTCCTAATCCACCTCTCACAAATTTTAAAAATGTACACATTGGAAGACAGTGTAGGGAATGTGTACATTTCTAAGGTTAAATCAAAACTCACACCCAGAGTTTGCCTAGTAACTTTTTAACAAAAGTCTATATTAGAATGAACACAGGGAATCTGGGGGTGCAAAGCTTATTCGTTCTTTCATTATCAAATAGGAAGTCAATGAAAATAGCAAGACATGTTTTTTTTCTCTCCTAAACCACAAAACTACCCAGCCTTCTTTGTAAAGGCAAGATTATTTCCAGTAAGCAGATTACCACTGCAATGGTAAAAGGAATTGTAATATAGGGGATGTGTATCAGTGTGTCACAAAAATTAAAAAAAGAGAGAGAGAATAATACATAGTTAGGCAAACAGTCCCTTTAGACTTCCTATAATATATCCATACTGGGCTTTTCTGTTTTGTTTTTTTTTATGGGGGAAAAGGGGGACTTTTTCTTTGGTCATTCTGACATTAAAATCTTGCTTAATACTCAAAGTCAGAACATTCTGAAAATATCCACTTTTGAAAGTCTGAGAGCTATAAAATCACATGGTTAAAATATCCATTCCATCAACAGCATTTTTAGGCTCAAGGTATGCTCAGGAGATGTTCTACTTTATGACACAATTATCTTTATCCCACACACCAACTCAATGGTGGTTTTTAAGCAAAATTATTAGCCAATGTTCTTCTATTACATTACTACTCACTTTCATTTCAAATGCTGCTTTTGAGTAAAAAATGTTTTAGATACAATAGAGGCAATTTGTTCCCTCTGATGGAACTGAAATATGAAGAATAGCAGTGAAGGCAAACTGACAAAACAGGTTACCTCCCTCACTGTCTGAGTCATGGGTTGGGTATCTGAGTCACAGGGGGGTAATCTCACAGGAAATAATATTTGATGTATTAATAAAATTCACAGGAAGAGGCTTCCCATCTCTGATGAAGTAACAGTAAAATAGAAAATGTATAAAAAATTGTGTGTGCCTCATTTAGACTTTCTGATTAGTCCTAAGGAGTTGATTCAGTCAGGATTTCTTTTTGAGGGGTAGTTTGTTGCATCTCCTCCATGTGATTAAAATTGAGGTCGAAATTACATGACTGGTTCACTTAGAATATATAATCCATGATCTCAGGGAGGTCCAATTCCTGAAAGTTCTCAGCATTTTGTTCACTGAGCAAATTCAATACATATTGCCTAGTGAGAATGGTATTTCATTCATCCAACATTGCTAAGGAATGAAGGTCCACCAACCTGATTTCACTTAAGAGAGTTTTGCACACTGAGGACAGATTGCAGATAAAGTCTGCTCTACCTTCACCTGAAATCCAGGAAATATAAGTCAAATCGATGGTCTATATCTGAATAGGCTCAGGAATAATCCTGTCCCCTTGAAAGGGATGAAAGCAGGGTTGAATGCATGGCTATTATTTGATCCTATAACTTTATGGTGAATGAAATCTTTTTGACTCATCACTTTCTTTCTATGTTCTTTAGCTCCATTTAATTATGATCAAAAGAATCAAAGTGGGTTTTATTTTTAAAGATTTATTTCTTATTTATTTATGTATACAAGAACTGGGGTTTAGGCCAGAGATGTGTGGGGGGGTGTGAAAGGATGTACTGGAGACAGCACTGGAGAAGAACAGGAAGATCTACTGTAATACATTACGAGAAGAGCAGTGGGTAAGAGAGGAGAGAGGTCTGCTGTGCCTTGTGGATCAGCTCCCCAGCAGGGGATCAAACTCCTGCCACAGTAGCTAGCGATAGCTTGATAGCTTTAAACCCTGTCCACTAGAGAGGATCCCAAGTGGGTATTAGTCCCCCAAATAGAGATTCTTATTTTGGAAAGCTTCTGGAACATGATAGAGACTTAAGTGGGTCTCACTGTGAACTAATTTTTAACCGTCTATATAAAAGCAGTTAAACTTTTTTTTTAAATAATGTAATAGTTTATCTTCATATCATTTTGTTCCTTTTTCCATCTCATTTGTAATCCTCGTGGGTTTCCCATCACCAAATCACCCATGTGCCATCACAATAGTTCAGTGCACTCCTCTCTCCCATTTTTGATCCCATTCCCCACTCCATCCCCATAAAATGTCTCTGGTACATAGTTGTTCATTATTATTATTATTTTCTCCCATGGTACTAAAAGCAACTAAACTCTTAAGATTTTTTCTTTTGTTTGTTTCTGTCTATTGAAATGAGTAATGAAATTCTAACAGTAATATTCTATCAAAAACAAACAAAAATCAAATTACACTGAGCACAGAAGTAGAAGTCAGCAGTAGAAGTCATACACCAAGAGCAAATAATAGCTAAATATTGCTAAGTGAAGAAAAATAACATTCTGAAGCAATACTCAGGGGAATTAGGTAGACAGATTGTAATTAGCAATTACCTCAACTGGATTATGTCCAGGACATAAGGGCTAACATCACCTCTACCATTCTAAGAGGTACCTTGGGATCCTTAATAAACTAAAGTAATTAGGAGGCCAGTCCCCATTTCTTTCCATTAACATATGGAAGCCTAGTTCTCTCTCATACCCAGAGGTCAGTTCTGATCTGCATAGAGAATTCTGGCAGATGAACAAGACATATTATTTTTCATTTAAGTCATACACTGACTCTAAAGTCACTAATCTAAAAATATAGGTCAATGTGAACACAGGCTAGCCTGAATAATATTTAAGAAAATTATCATTCAAGAGTTAAAAATAATCACTGTTAAATTAGTAACAAGGGCCCTCACTGATGGAGCAACAGGTTAAAACTCAGCACTATGAAGCTACCCGCAGCCACTGCAGCACCAACTCAATCCCTGGCCAGGGAGGTGGCCCACATGGCACAGCAGACCTCTCCTGACTCACGGGCTGCTCCCCTCAGCAGTGTATTTCAGTTCATCTACCTATTCTGCTTCCTCTTCTCTCTCTGGTGAATTCCTTCACTGTCCCCTGTACCTCTGGCCAAGACTCCAGTTTTTGTGTGCATAAATAAATACATCTTTAAAAGTAAAATAAATTAGTAACAAAGTTATCAGAAAAGAACTTAGCGTAATAGGTGTGATGCAAGTTTATATCCACAAAAGGAGCAAGAATAGGCAAGGCTCAGGGAAGCATTTCCTGGCATAGTAATAACATGCAGATTGTGATGATAGCCTTAAGTGGGACCTGGAATTTGATATGCGTTCACATTATTTGAAGAAAATAACCTGCAAAATTACCCCAGATGTAAACATACATCTCCTCCAACTAAATCAAATTACTGTCTTTCCTGCCCAGATACAATGGTGTAATGATCTTAAACTCATCCAACATTGCTGGAAGATGAATAAAGCATTACAACTAACTAAGCAAGAATTTGACTAAGTAATTTTTACAGATAACTGAAGATTACCTACACTATCATTTTCCTTTATATTTGAATGGGTAAAAATGAAAAAATAAATGTCAAGTATTTATTGAACACTTACCCCCTGAAGGGTCCTGGGCTTGAAGCTGTCTCTAAAGTGGATTACATCATTTTATGCTGAAAATGACTTAACCCTGGTGATATATGGCTGGATATTTATGTCTATAGGACTCTAATGCAATCAAGCCCCCAGTGTCTCCCAAGACATAAAGGGTTAGTTGTTCCTGTAAAGCATGTTTCTCCATGGGGGCAAAAATCACAGCAAGATCTGACTTAACACTTTATGTCACTGGAAATTCTAGAGGAAAAATAGCACTTGGAAAAAAAGAGAATTCAGTACTCAGTGAGAAGGGGTCTGGAGTCAGGAGAGAAGGCAGAGAGGGAGTCAGGTTCTCAAAGGGAAGCTAAAAGCAGTAGAATCTCCATAATCCTTCAGGTCCCGTTCTGTTCAGCTTTAGCTCCAAGGTAAAAGTGTAAGAACAGACTTTTAGCTCACACTTTAAATAAAATAAAGGGAATTCACTGCCAGGAGTTCATTTTTGGATTTAAGGTGACAACTTGATGCCTTTGTTCTGATAAAAACAAGAGCCTGCTAAAGATGTGTTCCCTGATTCTCACAAGAACAGAGATTGGTCTCAGAACCACATGGCTGGAACATAGATTCCCCTTGAACAACCCCAAAAATATTCAGAGTAAATTGAAACTGACATTTCAGTAATTTGGGGACAATAATTCATGTTCAGATTTGGTTAAAGTGGTTGTATGCCTGTGATTTGGTGCCAATATTCTGTCCATTGTTACACAAAATTGAATTATTTCTCTTAAATACCAAAGACACTGATTTTGTGTTTAACCAAGTAGTTCATGCTGATATTTTAATAAGACTATTTATGGAGACAATGTAACCGGCCAGCTCCAGCACAACCCTTTCATTTCCATCACTCGCTTTAAAAAAACAGTCTGGGTGCTTTGGCTTAGTCCTCACACACAAACACACCTCTAACAAAGAATCTACCCAACAGACTTTGAGGCAATAATGAGCCTTTAATTTTGAAAAGCCAAACCTAGTAGATGCTAACAAAACTGCCTTTCTTTCTGACTGCTGCTGATTCCCATTGTCCTAGAAATCAGAAAATTACTGTATCCTAGGGGGAACAGAATATAGTAAGAAGAAATTCCTGCCTGCCCAGATTAACACTCAATTTTGAGGTGCTGAGACACCTCAAACTTGGATAAAGTTCAGGCCCTTTTAAAAGAAAAATGTCCTTTGGAGACCTCCTCACAGATCAGTTAAATGATTCTTTTAACATTACATAAATATATACCAAGATAAAAGTGACAATTCACTTATGCAAGCCAAACAGATTTACAAATTAAAAACAAATGTAGAAGAGTTGTAAAATTTCAATTAACAATATTAATTCAAGAAGACCATAGATATTGTTTAATTTAAATGAAATTGCCAGTCCCATAGCAAACATAACATTCGTGACCTTTCATACTTGAGTTCATGTCATGTTCGTGCTAAGCAAAGCTTGCTGTGATTCTATTTTTTCCTCCAATTTTCTTCATTTAAAGCAGCATGAAACCTTTTTTTTTCTTGAAAGTACATTCTGACATGATTTTATCGTTTGCGTGCCATAAACACAATTCTTATGGTCTGAAACTGTTTCTGCTTTTTTCTCATTAGCCCTCAACAGCTAAAGTAGGATAGATTTGGTCCTCATGTGGTCATAAGCCCAGCTCAACACAGGCATGAAAATACTTACAACACCCTGTTATTAAGTGATCACAGCTAGATTATTCAAAATGCTTATTACATTTTTTTTTTGTTGAATTGTCATTGTCATTTACCACTCAGAGATTTATCTACTGCTCTCAGACCCCTGAAACTGTGCCCTGGAAACCCCTTTCCTGTACGAGCTGTCTGTTGGAGCCAGATCCTAGTAAGGACAACCTGGATCTGAAGTCCAGATCAGGTGTGGGAAATCTTGAGGGTTGGCAAAGGTGACCACGATAACTTCTCATTATATTAGCACTCATTAAAATGCTCAGCTAGGGCTCTCCCTGTTGGTGCAGC
>NW_004567114.1:17156826-17178221 GCF_000260355.1 Condylura cristata
TTCACATTATTGGTGGGAAGCTCCTCTGTGACAGGATGGGGATTTATTTAATGAGACCCAATTTTGACAGTGTACTGTAATGAAAAAAAAAAAAACTAAAAAAAAAAAAACCCTAAGTTAACCAGTTATATATTGAGCTTAATTCTGTCAATTTTATGTTTCCATTCTCAAAATTTAGACTGGGATTTCTAAGAAATTGAACATGCTCATTATTAAATAGCATCTTTACGACTCCCCAAAGTCCCTTGAAAATTATATCGACAAATGATGTCATTTGGTGGATATCCTCTGCTCTCTACACCAACAGGAAGCATCCCTCAGAAATGATGGGGCTTGGGGTAAAGGGCAAGAATCCATTGAGAGGGTCTTGAGTCAAATCTCAGTTTTGATCTGTTCCCTGGGAAAGTAGAAGACTCACTAAAATTCTCTAACCCCGTTTGCTACTTATAAAATGGGAATAGTAAAATAAATATTTGAGCCTTACTATAACATTGTCCACAACAGATAGGGTTTAGCATTAAATAAAGTCTTCTTCTTATTTTTTTTTTAAAGATTTATTTATTTGTGCATACAGAACTGGGGTACAGGCCAGAGGTGCAGGGGCAGTTAGAGGATTCACCAGAGACAGAGTGGGGAGCAGAACAGGCCAAATGATGAAGCACACTGCTGAGGGGAGCAGTGGGAAGGTCAGGAGCAGTTTGCCGCACCATGTGGATCACCTCTGGGGTGGGGATCAAACTCATGCTGAAGTGAATTTAGCTTCTTGGTGTTGTGCTTTAACCGGCTGTGCCACCAGGGAGGGCCCTTTATCTTTTTTTTTTTTTTTTAAGAGAAATTATATTCATGTAAAAACCAAATAGCTTTTTAAAATGAGCTAGATTTTCATAGCGAAACACCTGAGCCCCTAACTACACCTTAAAAGTTTACAGGTTAAACATTTTCCTTATATTAAGTTCATCAGGTTGTATTATGACCTTCCATATTGTCAATTAGTGTGGAACTTACTTGCATTATTTACTTGTAAATTACTATGATCAAAAATTTTCCTCTGAACTCCATGAAGAACTGAATTGACATTTTTCATCAATGATCTTAAAATAGGTTCTGATTGCCAGGGGAGAACATTTATAGAAATAAAAATTATCCAATAATAAGTGTTATCTTTTGATTCATATTGTTTTAGATTTATATAGTCCTAGAAATATCAGGTAGGGATAAATGTGAAAGACAGCAAAGTAAGTTTTTCACTACCTTTAACATAAACTATGTCTCCCCTAAACACTAATTTCTAAGCAGGAGGGGCTGGGATGTTAAAATGAACACAAAATTATATGACATTCACATGATAAGCAGTCAGCTTTCAAAGTACAATGTTCCTGGTTATTGGGCAGGAACTAATTGGGGTACAGGAGGGAAGCGGGCAAAGACACAACTTGGAGGGGTATCTGATGTGGGCCGGTGCTGGCAGCTCAGCATAAAGGCCGTATCTTTCTATATGACACAACAGGCTGGTGGTTCTTCTGTGCCAACTGCCATTGAAATCGGTGGTCCAAGTGGCCTCTTCATTTCAGTAATAAAAGCAATGCCACTTGACGTGACAGGCTGAAAGCAGCAGAGTGGCCACCGAGGAAGACATTAGTCACACAGTTAAGTGACAAATGCCATTCCTATGCATCCTGCTCCAAAGGTGGAGCCTCTCAGTCACAACATTATAGCAGTGAGTTGATTATTATTACGAGGATGGGAGTAAGGACACCTGGGTTTTTATGCCCAGATGTAACGTGGTATAGAACTCCAGAAAGTCATTTCAGTCCCCTGCACTTTACACTGGCATTTTCTGGAATGGGCGTGTTGCCACCTTGCTCAGCTGGGGAGAATCCTATGAAAGATCTGACATTTATATGACGCTTAAGTACATTTTAGACCAATTTAAGTTGAAGGTCCAATGCATAATGACTGACTTAGGCTATTTTAGGGAAAACGTAAACACCATAAACTGTGATTAAGCCTTTTAGGAAAGGCTGGTAAGAAACCAACTCATGCACATGGATGTTTGAGGGGCAACCGCGTGGGAGGAAACTGTCTATGACACACTACCTGAGATTATGAACAATTAGTTGGAACACAAGTTGCATAAGTAATCTGTTCTGTTTTCCAAGGCTCCTAGAATAGGCTATTTCCTTTCTTGAAGACAAATTCCAGTTCGAATGAGAATGCATCCCATTAAATCTAATTATGTGAATTCCGAATTCCTCATTTTCAAATAAATGCCCCTGCCTCTTGCTATCTTAGGATGAAACATGACAAAATGCTACTGGATAAATTTATAATGCATGCCAAGAGTTGATAAACTGGCCTGATTGTGGAGTTAGAGTCATCTGCCAATGAAATTGCAATAAAATATATAAATAAGGAGGAATTCCATCATATTCGAATCAAATTACACTCTATCAATCTGAGTGACGAAAAGATTAAATAAAACAAAACATACCTTGTTCATCAGCTCTAAGAATGAGGAAACATCAGTAAAACTGCAAGGATGGCAGCTTTGTGCAACTGCCAACAGATATTTTTAAATGTGTCTTTTACTTCTTGCTACATTCCTACAACATTACTGCACTATGTAGTCAACATCACAATATGGCTTTGCTGTCTATTCCAAGAAAAGTCGGATCCATATGTTCTCTTGTTCTTTCTCTCTTTTCTGTGACATCTCTTCTTTTTCTCACACTCTCATTTCCTTTTTCTTTTTGGTTTTATGGAACAGCATTACTAGTTTTATTCAACAGCCGGAGAAAGACAATTTGACAACACTCATCTATCGCAATGCCCAGGCCGACCTGCTTCTTTTCCTCCTCTTTCCCCAATGAGTAGCAGTAATAAAAGCTCAACAGCTCTAAAAGCAATCGATTCAGAAACGGTGTGGTGCAATTACCAGCCCGGATGGCAGCAAAGGCTTCCCGTAAAATAAAGGAAAGACAAATACGGCTTCTGCAGCAGGACCAGCCTATGTTGTACAAACAGCTCCACTGGTCATAAAAAGGCACCAGGCTGTGCCTAGCATGATAGAGGAGGTAAACAGCTGGACAGCAAGGGGCCAGGGAAGAGATGTCACCTCTAAGGGCTCAGAGGATGGAGAACAGACACGTTATTCCAAGGTCACCCTCCAACATTTTGGGACTGGACTTGAGACCTTCCAGTAGATTTTTATGTTGCTTTTCATATAAGGTTCTGTGCCTTGTGATACCTTTCTTATTACTTTATAATTCTAGCTCTTTCCTCCCAGCTCTTTCCCCTCCCATAAAATGAAGCTAATGAAACTGAATCATTAGAGCATCCATTCATTTAGAGCTTCCAAAGTCCAGACAGTATATTTCCCAATATGTTCACTAAACCCTATTTTATTTTGGGGGGTAAAATTTGTAAAATGAGATATTTTAACGGCAAAGGGTGAAAACCACCTTAACTTTCCCCTCCACCCTGCCCTCACCATACTTCGCCTCATGAGGGGGAGTAATGAAACAGCTGTAACATACTTGCAATCTAGTTAATAGCATGTTGAATTGAGATACATTCAGTTCTCTGGGGTGACAGTTTTATGAGTTCACCATCAGTCAGACAAGTTACTGCTCTCTTTCCAGGTACAGAAGTACTTCCAGGGCTTCTGCTTCTGCTCATCAGGACCACAGTCTGTATCTTCACAGACTTGAAACAACACATAAAGGCTCAATTGATTTTACCAATCTAAATTTTTAAGCTATTAATTATTAAATGAAAACCTGGGCCCTCCCTGGTGGCACAATGCCTTAGGAGACAGCACTGCAAACTGGCCACAACTGCTTCAGTGGGAGTTCAATCGCTGGCCCTGGAGGTGACCCACATGGTGCGGCAGACCTCTCCTGACCTGTCCAATGTGCCCCTCAGCAGTGTACTTTGTCAATCTTCCTGTTATGGTCCCCAGTGTCTCTGGTGAACCCTCTCGCATCTCTCACCTATACCCCAATTCTGTATGCATAAATGAATAAATCTTTTTTAAAAAAAACCTCTCACTATTTGATCAACCAGGTTAAAAGACTGAACTACCCTTCCATTCTCTGTGAAAAATATTATTAAATGGCCCCATGAAAAGACAGCCAAAGGAAACAGTGTTGCAGGAGAAAGTGTCATAGAAGCATGTCAAACAATTAAAAAGTGCCAGTTTCCTCTTTTACAAGTCACTGATTACACTTGTCCACATTAGCCTCACAGAAGCCTCACAGAAGATACATAACAATGCCATTCAGAAACTGAGCACATTCAGAGGAATGGAAGATTATGGTCAAGCTCATAGAAATGACTTTAACGTTCACTGTTGGCTTTTCTATGATGCTTATGATATCCATCTGCTTTTAAAAAATTGTAATTCATCATTTTTTTCACTCTAAACTAGTAGTCATTTTTACATTTAATTTTGAATTGGTTTTCTGAAACAAGTTACTACACGCATTTCCTCTGTTACAAGCTTCAGATCAGTAGGGCTATTCCCCAGGGAGCCTTTGCTCCTTAGTTCCATCCTCAGGGAAAGCCGTGCTATCTCTTGGACACTATCTGGCTCTCTCCTCTGGGGAGTGCCACTGGCCTAGAAGCATCAAATAGATACTTTAACTCACTGAGCACATAGCAGGTTAAGAGTAAAAATCCACCCAGCTAATATCATTCATATAAAGCTTTACAAAGTATGCAAAGCATAAACACTGAATTAAAAGACAGCATATCCCCATATAAATTCATGTTTGATAATTATGTGAGATGCTGATGGGTTTTCATATATAATGAGTTATTTGAAGCCACTTGAAGCATTTGAAAAGCACCAGGTTTAATGGGGTGACTTAATAGGGTTTTTTAAGGTCCTTAATATGTTAATAAGTGTCATATACATCTAAGAGCGAGGATATAATGTTCATTATTTCCAAAATTTATTTATGCATGATTTCTAATTTTTTTTAAAGATTTATTTGTGCTTACAGAACTGGGGTACAGGCCAGAGATGTAGAGGAGGTGAGAGGATTCACCAGAGATGGAGTGGGGAGCAGAACAGGCTTACTGATGAGGTGCACTGCTGAGGGGAGCAGCGGGAGGGTCAGAAGAGGTCTGCCGAGCCATGTGGTCACCTCTGGGGCAGGCGGGGATCGCACTCATGTGGAAGTGACTTTAGCTTCTTAGTGCTGTGCTTTAACCTGCTGTGCCACCAGGGAGGGCCAATTTCTATTTTTTTTTTTTTAATGGAAAGGAGAAACTTTTTGTGGATCATTCTACAGGAAAGAGAGTGGCAAGAGGACTGGTAAACAAATTTGCCAAGTTAATATCAAATAGATATTAGCTTTGCTATTAATCTCGACCAGCTCTATTAGTACAGTACTTAACACACTATAATTTTATATAGAGGTTTATCTCCTTTAAATACAATCCCACCCTAAGAAAATATCATAACTTCACTCACTGAACATCTACCTGTTGCTTTGTCATTACACAGCTATTAATGCTACCTAAAGATAATAACTTCAACCTATTACTGTAAAGTGAAGAAGGTAATAAGTAGGTCAGAATGTAGCACAGACGTCTTTGAAAAATGGTATGGTACAGTTATTACTGTTTTCAGCAAGAGGTAAAGGGGATTTGAACCAAACCACAGAGAGAAGGTAACGATTGAGTTGTGTTGAACATAAAAGTGGAGTAGTTGACTTAGTTAAGGATGAGTGGTGCTAATGCCTCTCACAGACACAGAAAATTATGACCAGAAACTTGGAATTATATCTGTTTCATTTATACCTAAACACCATGTCCCTAACATAATGACAGAGGCATAATAGATGTTCAAATATATTTGCTGAACTACAGTCATTTCATCTTTCTATCCACGCAGTCCAATAAGCATTTCCTTTGCTCAGTTTCCTCCTTTACAAATCACGGATTACACTATTCCACATTAGCCTTACAGAGAAGACACATAACAATGCCACTCAGAAACTGAGTGTACTAGAGGAATGGAAGATTGTGGCCAAGTTCATAGAAATGATTTTAACAATAGGTATTTCACAATGGCCCACTCACTCCATGATGTTCCATAAAGCCCAACTATTTTTCCCTCTTACTCATCACTATGAATTAAAATGTTGTTTGGGGAAGAAAATGTGTGTTCCCTGTCCACCCACACTGTGCTGCAGAAGAGGGTCTGTGTTCAGTTCTGGAGTAATTTGTATTTCTCTTTTCAGAATCCATTGAGGTTAGTTGAAAAAGAAGGACACAGCAATGCTAGCAACAGAACACAGAGGTGACACATCTCCAGTGTTATTTTAGAGGGTTAATTTGGCTGAAGAAACACTGCTGAGATAAGCTGAGAAAGTATGGTCTGTGAACAAATCACATTGACAAGGTGGAAATATATAAGGTAGAATGCAAACTGTACCCAGCATCAGGGAATCAGGGTTTTTTTCTTCCTAAAATAAAGAGAAAGTTAGGAAGATGCTATGACTTTGACTTTGTGCCTCCTCCATGGTCTTGATCTGGTAAACTTCCAGCCATTCTTCACCACTGGATTCAGATCTCCTACCTCGGCAAAGACTCCTGCATCTAGCAAAGAAAGCAAGCAATCCTATTATCACTGCTCGCTCTATAAATTGAATCTAACCTTATTAGTCTGTAATATACTTGTTTGGGGACTTTATCAAAGACTTAGGTTTAGGGGACTTAAGGCTAAACACAATTCATCCTTATCTAAATTCCTAGCACCTCATACACTCTCTGCCTCCCATATAAACTCAGCGGTACCCACTATTATTATTACTTTGCAAAAATAATACATTATATAAAGGAGGCAGCTGAGTTCTTGACATTGTATTTATGCAATAAATTCAACTTTATCATGGTCTCAAAATACCATCTCATCTAGGAAACTTGATTTTCTTTTCTGCTATTTTATTTTTATAAACACTACATGCTTTTGATTAAAAACATAGACTTCTCTTTTCCACCCATTCAAATCTCAGCAGTGGTCAACATTCAGCTCTGAAATATCCTCCTTTGAGACTAACTATGAAAAGGGAAAAAAGGCATTTTTTAAACTATATAGCTAAGATATACTATACATACAACTCTATTAACAAAAACAGTAAAAACAATTAAAATTAGTCAGGAGAACTAGTCATTTTACCAGTGAAGACATATAACTAGCAAGCAGGTACATGAAAATAAGTTCAACAAAATTAATCATCAGGGAAAATCATATTAAAAGCACAATGATATAATCATCACACACATTAGAATGGTTTAATTATCAAAGAGACATGCCATAACAAGTGTTGAAAAGTGTGGAGAAAAGGAAACCCTAGTACCATTTTGGTGTAATATATATTGCCACAACCACTATTAAGCAGTATGGCATGCCCCAAGAAATTAAGCACAGAATTGCCTTAAGATCTAACAATTCCATCTTGAGTCTATAGCTAAAGAAAATGTAAATAAAATATCAAAGATATATCCAGATCCCCATGCTTATTGCAGAATTATTAACATTAGCAAGATTATGGAAACAACACTAATTCCAATAAGAGGAACAGTGTATAAACAAGATGTAGCTTATATACACAACAGAATATTATTCAGCAATGAAAAAGAAAATATTCTAATGTGTGTCAGCATGAATGCACACTTGATGGTATTAAGCTAAGTGATATAAGTTGAAGAAATACAAAAATTATATGATCTCATTTAACTGTAGAATAAAAAAATACAGAATTTATATAAGCAGAGAGTAGAGTGAGATGGGGTTGGGGATGGGCAGCAGAGGAAGGGAATAGTGGCCAAAGGATACAAATTTCCCATAGAAAATGAGTAAGTTCTGGATTGTTGATGAATAATATTGTGGTTAAATGTATTACATATTTAAAAGTTTAGGCAGTAGTTCTTAAATGTTTTCATCACAAAAATCAAATGGTAATTGTGGGATGTGCTGAAAGTCTGAGTTAATTTTAGTGATAATCATGTATTATATAAACATGTCAAGTCAACATATTGTACACCTTAAACTTACACAATGTTATGTGTCAACTATATAATCAATAAAGCTAAAAAAAAAAAAAAAGAGATAACCACATCCGTGAAGACTTCCCTGGCTACTCTAGACCTTTTCTCCATTAGCCTCCTAAAACACAAGGATGGGCTTCACCAGTTATTGTCAATAGTACCAGAAGTTTACACTCTGACTCCTAATTATTTATAGTACGTACCTAACTTACATTCAGTTAGATGTGAAACTTATTCTTCTGTGAAGCAGGTGGGGACTATATTGAGTAAAATCCTTGCAATAGAGCATTCTGGGCACATGACTGTATTTCTCTCAAAAATCAACTGTTTGAAATTCAGCAACTTCACCATGAAATGCAAAAACAGCAATTTAAAGGAATATCTGCATTCCTATGTTCAATGAAACACTATTTACAATAGCTAAGTTGCAGGGCAAAAACCTAAGTGTACAAAAATAGATGAGTGAATTAAGAAGATGTGGTATATATACACAATGGAGTATTACTCAGCTTTAAAAAATATCACTTTTTTTTTTTTTTAATGGGCCTTCCCTGGTGACACAGCAGGTTAAAGCACTGCACTAAGAAGCTTAAGCCACTTACACATGAGTTTGATCCCTGCCTGCCCCGGAGGAAATCCACATGGCAAGGCATACCTCTCCTGACCCGCCCGCTGCTCCCCTCAGCAGTGTACTTCGTCGATCTGCGTGTTCTGCTCCCCACTCTGTCTCTGGTGAATCCTGTCACCCTCCACATCTCTGACCTGTACCACAGCTCTATAGGTATGAATAAATAAATAAATCTTTCTAAAAAACAAGATCAACTTTTGCCATTTGCAATGACAAGGGTGGAATTGGGGATGATTGTGTTAAACAAAATGAGTCAGAAGGAGAAAGATAAATGCTGGATGGTGTCACATATGTGGAATAAAGAGAAACCTAACAAAACAAAGTTTCAGATAAAACCAATTAAATAACAAACCTTAGAAATATTATTGTAGAAATAAGACTATAAGGGGAGAAAGCAAAATAGGAGGGTGAATCACATTGGACTATGGTAGAAGTCTTATAATTGCTTTGGTGATAGGTGTGGTGTATTACGCACCTGGAGTTTGTTATGCTATATCTCAAATATCTCAAAAATCATATACAGCATTGTAAAACAATGTTACTACAATTTTAGAAAAAAGAGTAGATCTGATTACAACACTGCAAGGCTAAGAATCTATTCTACTAACTGTTACTAGTCAAGTTTGAATAATCATACTGCAGACCTCTCTACCACACCACACATGGAGCCTATTCTGTAGAATTTTCCTAACAGGCAATTTTATGCCAGGTATGGGGACCAAGGGATCTGTGTCCATCCACAGAGGGGACAGGTGATCTGGGTCCCTCTGCTTTCTCATTTGCATGTTTGCCCTCTGACAATTCCCAGGACTCTGCGTGGACAGGGCATATGAATAAGCATTTATACTGGCTAATTCCTCAGATGGCTTTGAAACCACTTTTTTGTATGGGGAGTAAAATAAATGGATAAAAACAGAAATACATTTGGTGGGTCTCACCTTGAATTGCTAGAGGAAATGCCTTGCTGCTGTTCCAACTAGTAGGGTAGAGGTTAGAGTAGTTGGGTTATGTCATGTTTAATAAGGACCTGAAAGCACCATGATGCCTTTGGCAAAGAATTAATAGAGTAAACAGTGTGCGTCGGCAACCCTGGCATATAGGGTTTTGTGAGTTGTCTGGGCCCATTCACCTTCGTCTCAATCTATGTCTACCTCCCATCTCCACTCCAAGTTGTCGTGTGTCATTTGCATTCCATCAGCTCTCCTTTGACTCACTAAGCAGCTTTCTCTGTGGTTTATGTGGAATTTCATTTCTCAATTATTTTCCCAATTTCCAACCTTAGGAATCAATTCACCCACTCTACCTCCCAAAATAAAGGTAAGTTATAAAAAATACATGTAATTCACATCAAAATTGATCTTTGCTGAGTTTTCTTTCTGAAAGTCTTGCTTTTGACTATAATGCGGGTGATCCCATCACAACAGATAATCCACTCCGGAACTCCTAAGAGAATACCTTTGGAAATTATAATATCTTAGTGGAGAGGTTCCTGTCTCTTCCTTCACTGGTATCTTCCAATGAACTGTGCTAAGTATTCGTACAGACAATGTGAATGGGACAAAGTGAAGCTCAAGTACCTTAGCCAGCTCGCTCCAGGTGGAAGGTAGGGACACAATGAGAGAACACACAGTAGAGTCTTTTTTTTTTTTTTTTTTAAGAGATGCGGAGGGTGAGAGGATTCACCAAAGACAGAGAGGGGAGCAGAACAGGCAGATCTACAAAGTACACCGCTGAGGGGAGTGGCAGGTGGGTCAGGAGAGGTCTGCCACACCATGTGGATCTCCTCCGGGGCAGGCGGGGATCGAACTCATGCGGAAGTGGCTTAAGCTTCTTAGTGCTGTGCTTTAACCCACTGCACCACCAGGGAGGGCCCACCAGGGACTCTACACAGTAGAGTCTTTAAAGAGCAAACCACATGTTCATGCCACTGTCCTGAGTTTTTAGTGGCCACTGCCTTCTACAAGCTCAGTGGAAGGTTCAGACTGATTCATACCTCTCCTTCATCTGCACAGGTAATGCCTATACTAATTTTTTGACAAAGTTCTCTGACTTTGATATTATTTAAATATTTGAATAGATCTTGCAGGATCTGATCAGATGATTAAAAACATGTGTGTATGGTATGTATATGTGTGTGTATGTGAGAGGAGTAGGGAGAGGAGGGTGGGGTGCCATAAATAACTACTTTAGTAAACAGTAGTTTTAAAATTTGAAATCCCATGACCTAAGTGTGAGCTTTGACTGAACCCTAGACCATCTGTAATACCCTAGGCAAACTGAGTGATTCAGTTCTCTGGGTCTATTTATTGTTCTCTCTGTGTGTGTGTGTGTGTGTGTGTGTGTATGTGTCTCATTTTTAGCAGTTCTCAAAGCTGACCATTTCATGGGGGGGGGGAGGGTATAGGTCAAGAAGTTAACCTTTTATATTACAGTCATAGTTAGTCTTCATGACAGCCCTACTAGGTGCTATCATTAACTTCATTATACAGAGAAAAATGAAGCTCACAGGGGTTAAGTGGTTACCTAAATCTGCATAGCTGGTAAGTGTAGATATATCCAGAATACTAGGCTACTTCTGAATTTAATGTGCATTAATCATATGTACACATCTTATGGGCTTGCAGTGAAAAGGACATTAAATATTATATGCAATTTAGCTATATTGGTGCCTGCTACATTGCAGACACCCAGTAACTGTTAGTTGCTTATGGCTCCCTTCGCATTATACTCAGTATATTTTGCTATTTGATTTGCCGGAGAAACAAATTTAAAACAACAGCATGTGCCATTAAAAATTCAATACTCTGCATACAACAACTCACAAGGCTCTCGGACCAATAACTGTGAACATCTGGATAAATGAATGGCGGGCTGTGAGAAACAGGTGTGTCACCTGAGTGCTTTAGGAAGGTAGACAGCTGTCGTCTCTTGGTATAGCTTCTTTGGAAATCAAATGTCAACAATGCTCCGGTGGATTTTTCACAAGCTGAGCATTCAGTTATACTCAGAAATACTCAACATTTCCTCAGAGATATAGCAGTAAAAGAACCAGTCTCCTCCCTGCCCTTGTCAAGGTTTAGTAGTCTCCACCATTGTGTGCTTCTGTTTCACTAGAAACAGGGTCTGGACAACAGCCAGCCCTTCCCCAGCCTCTGGACCCTCGCTGAATTGCTAACCTCATGTAGGGAATAGGAAGTGGCTAAGCTCTTTGTCACCTCCTGCCTCCAGTGTCAATGTTTAACACCTCTCGCCTTGCATTCATTGTCCACACGTGATATCATGTTGATGCCTGGGTAGAGAGACATGGGTGTTGGCCATGTGTGCCCTTGATTAGGGACACTTGTACCTAGAAGCCAGTGGGTGTGTGTGCACATGTAAATACAGACACGTGGGCTGAGGAACCAGGGATAAAAGTGGATCCTCAGTTCTGTCTTTCATGGCTTCACTGTGATCAAAGGGCTCAGTTGCGGTCTATCTGATGGTCTACCTGTATCCCATTCCCTGATTCAGAACTAAAAGCATGTCAGATATACCAAAGGCTCCAAAATTCTCTTTTCATCTACCCAGATCAACAATGAACCTGCCCAGCCTGGGCTGGCTGCATTCAGTCCATAATTGGCTGAATGAGGACACACAGCTCACCAATCAAGCTATACCCCAGGTTCCTCTAATACTCTTAGGGAGAGAAATGTAACCCCAGTGTGTTAAGATATAACCACATATATTTCCTTAAAAGAGAAAAGGAAATGAGGAAAAAGCTTTTGGATAGGGTAAGAATAGCCAAGGTCTCATGAAAGCTGCATTTTCCACAAACTCACATCAGTATAAAGTATTAATCACTTGGTCCTATGACTTGAACATATCCAACCAGATCAGATTATTTTGATTTAATTTTATTACTATTTTCATGTACTCTACTTTGTAAAAACAAAATCCACGCACAGCACAGTTTAGGGACCAACAGACAGAGAATTTGCTTGTGTAGAGAAAATGCATGTGACATAATATATATCTAATAGCTAAGAGATGTCATGCTGTGTTCTGAGAAATCTTCTCTTAACAATCCTAGGAGTAATTATGATTTATTTATCTCATACTTGTGGAAAGCCAGGGTCAATATTCAAGCAACTTCTTCAAGGTTAGTAAATGCCTGAGCTGGGCTCTAATCTATGTCTATCTTTTAAGAGGTTCTACCTATGTTTTCCAAGATGATCTTCTCCTGGTTGGCAGGCAAAAGATATGTAAACAATATGCTAGCTCACAGCTGTCTTGTGATTAGGGAAGAATTTAGAGAGAAAACACTGAATCCAGAAATATTTTGATTATTCCCCTTGTCTGTGGTACAGTGAGGAGCAAATGCCAAGTGAATTCTAAGAATGGTGTCCTGAATGAGCTCCAATCCATTTCCATACCTATAGATGCCAGGCATCTTGGATTACAATGCTCAGCTATTATCTTGACCTCATGGTCGATTAAGTGAAACATTCTGAATTTTGTTTATTTCCTTCTGTACTAGAAATCTGCGACCTGCATAACTCATTTCTTATTGTTCCCTATAGAAGGTACCTTAAACTTGTCACAAGCTGATACTGCACATTGTGTCATGCTTTCTGGTTTGGCATTTGCCCATGATGGAATGGTTACTGTTGAAGTTTTATTGGTAAAGTATTTGAAATTCTTTCTTCTTACTCTCACTGATCACACCCTAACAAAATGTCACTTTACCCATGCCCAGTTATTATGGGTGTGGACACCAATCTTAGGACAGAGTTAAGTGATAAAGTCAATGTAAAAGGTCACCGAGTCAAAACACTCTTTGAAAATGTCTTCACTGGTCCATTACAGGCAGTGCAGTGTGATCACTCAGGAGTAAAATATTGGCACTTTGCCTTTAGCAGATATTTTTGTTTATGGAGTTCAGTGCCAGATGGAAAGTATTTAGAGACAATGTTGCATAAAAAAAAGTCTTTTTTTGTTTGTTTGTTTGTTTTGTTTTGTTTTGGCTTTTGGTATCTTGAGGGATAGTCCTCCCTAAGATGTTCAAAGCAGGCCATCTCAAGATGTCACTTCTACTATTCTCTTAATCACCTAAAAGAAAAAAATTAGGATGTTTTCCAGAGAGTATTTTCATCAGATATAGCCATTCTGTTGGAGAAACCTATCCATAAGGCAATACAAACATCTAATTATATAATAACTAGTCATCATATGAATCATTTCTTTCTTACCACATGAGTCTTTCTTTTTTATGCTTGACGCCTCAGCCTCTTATCACATCCCTTAGCTCAGGATACAAGCACCCTATTTTTTCCTATTGACTTTGAAATCCTCCCTTCTATGTAGACTTACTGTATATATGTAGCTTATTTTTTTCCATCCTACTAATGTTTGATGTTAATTTTTTTTTTTTTTTACTTGAATAGTCTCAGAAGAATCAAGAGGGGCAAAGAGAAATCTCCTGGCCTCCCCCAACAACACTTCAGCACTACAATTATAGTATATTCAATGAGGAAATATGCCTAACCTTGAGAAGACAGCAAGGGTACAGAAATTGAAGTGTTGAGAGTTTTAAGATTCCCATTTACTCGACTCCCAACATGAACTCATTGAAGAAAAGTGTAGTTAGAAATGCCACATTATTTCAATTATTCTCGGGTGATCTCTTACTGGAAACTTTCTCCATTCCTTTTCTCATCCACCCTCCCTTGAATCACTGAGGTAGCAAAAATCAAAATGTATGTGCTGTAAGTCTGTGTTCACATGAAGAGAAGAGACACAGGTGTAGGTAAGAAAAACATACCATCTCAAAATATACCTCTGTGCCAAAGGGTTATTTCCAGCTGGTTATTTTCATGAATCAACAGACAAGTGAAAAGTTCTGAAAAAGGAGTAACAGTTGCATTTTTATAGGAGATTTTCACATGAATAAGTTAAAATTTCTACTTGCAAAAGTGTCTTCTCTTTGCCAGGAGGTGGAGGATGGCCAAACCGATAGAAACTCATTAATGGAAAAGAAAGCATTGACTTAAATCTGCATAACAACCACACCCTCATTCACCATGCTTTTCTGGTAACCTCTCAGACCTGATTATCATTAACTACAAGAGGTATTTAAGGCTGTACCTTGGCCCATTTCAAGAAGTTACTCAGTTTTTCTGGTTTTCTCCTGCCATATGCAGGAGGTACACAAGTTATTAAATTTCTGTTTCTTGTTCTCCTGTTAATCTGTCTTTTATTACAAGGGGGAGGCTCTCAGTCAAGAACCTAGAAGGGTAGAAGAAAAATTACTTTTCCTCCCCTATATAATAATATGTTACCTTTTGTTCACTACAGCACTTTCAGAAAAAAATTATTGCAGGATTTTACCCTACAGGATGCAATTATAACCACTGGTGTTTTAGAAGAGCCTCTAATATTCAGAAGCAACTCAAACTTTTCAGGATTTCTGAGTGAAAGTCAGCATGTGACCAAGGTAGCTAGGTACTGGCATGGCAATTTCTCGAGAGCTCTACAGGGCTTGGACTACAGGAAGGGCTCAATTAATGCTTGATTGAATGAATGGAAATTGGATCATTAAATGAGAAGTTTGTAAACCAGCGATTAGATGATCAATATTTGATTTCCAGCTGTAACTGGAGCTTTTCTTCATTTTATATCTTTGCATTATTCAAGCTTGACTGCAATAAATGGCCATTTCATCAAGTGCCTTCTTTCCTCTCCCTGTCTGAATTTGCGCCTCTCCTCACAGCAGAAGCAAATGAGCTCCAGCCTTTTAAGAGTGAGTAATAAACACTCAACCTGTCAGACTTCAGCTGGGGTTATCGATGGAAAATAGCTCAGTGAATAGTCTTTGCTTGAGTGATAAACTTGTATATCACAAAGTAAATCTAGTGGAAATAAAAATCTACCCACGACTTGCACTAGCTATTGGAAGACTTCTATTGGCACTCAGGATTCATTTTCTTAATTCTGAGAAACTCTGAAATCTACTTTATTTTGTACCCATCTCTTTATTCCCCTGATAACCTACATTCTTTCTCCCAAATGGTAGTGTTTCCTATTTACTGATAAGGAAAGTAATACCACTTTGCACTTACAAGTCATTTTTTTCATATTTAAAGCTCAAATATCTTACATAGTCTACCATTCAAATCAGAAAAATACCCAAAAAACACAAGGGAGATATTTTTTCATGAAATTCATTCATTAAGTGAAATAAAGAGTTTGATTTCCCAGCAGTACCAAAACAGAACTCAGGATTCAGGACTATAATTCTACTATGATTCTGGGACAATATTTCTACTTAAGCAAGACAATCATATTGAGGAAGATTTTTCCCTCCATTTTAGAAGAATGGAATGTATGAGTCAAATTTTTGCAAGAAGTTATACAGCTAGTGCCACGATAGGAGTGTAAACTCATGTTTGTGTAACTACAAACCTGTGTTATTTCCATTTAACTCAGGTCATGAAACAGTAGTTTATTAGTGTGGATGAAGAGGTTATAGATTGCACTAGAACATTTATTTAAGTCAAATAACTAGGCTCTATTTCCTCATATGAAAAAAATACTGGGAATTATTATATACTATGATATAGATGAACACATTCTATTTCCTAAAACCTGTGATTATGTTACCCTCCATAACATAAAAATTAAGACTGCCAATCAGTTGACCTGAAAATACAGTGAGTATTCTGATTACTCAGGTGCATCTATTATAATCACAAGGTCCTGAAAAGTAAAATGAGGAGAGAAGAGAGAACAACTTAAGAAAGACTCAGCCTGACATTGTTGCTTTTAAAAAAGAGCAAGGAACCCAAAAGCCAAGGAAAGCGGGTGACTTCTAGAAGTTAGAAGTGGATTCTCCCCTAGAATCTCCCAAAACTCACACTTGGATTTTACTCAGAGAGACCTATACTGAACTTCTAACTTACAGAACAGTAAGATAATAAATACATATTGTTTTAAATATAAAATTGGTGGCAAATTATTTCAATAACAACAACTAATGAGAAATCAATGGGGCTAAAACCAATACAGAGTTTAATACACAAGTAAGAGGAAAAAATTTTGAACAACCAACCAAACAAGAATCACTTTCAAAATGTATGCTCTCTTAGTGGTCTCCACTGTAACTCACTAATCAGACTCTCAGGGACAGAGAAGCTTGTGGTCATCCCTAGATCTCAAGGATGGGCTATCTGAGGTTTAGTCTATTCCCAGGGACAAATGCAAAGGTTCTCAAACTTTTGTGTTTTTCAGATCAACTGGAGGTTTACATTCTAGAGACTACATTGAGAACAACTTGGTAAGCAGGGGTCACTGGGAGAATGATCTAGCCTATTTTGTTTAAGTGTTGACTGTAATTCAGAGATTTGTTTAAATCCAAAGAAACCAGTGGCTATGGAAAAACCATTTTCCAAAAATGTCACAACTTCTGGAATTTCAGCTCACAACTTCTTATTGGCTTTGATTACTCTTCAGTTTTTACCAGCAGAATTTGAGGTTATCTAGAAAGTCATATGACTAGCATGCTGCTTTTCGATGCTCTTCATTTTGGACCATTACTAAGAAGAGATGCTGTTAAAGAAGGAAATTGAATTCTCATGCATTTTAGGGGCCATTCCACCATTGCTTATATGTTATCTTAGCTTTTTTTTTTTTATTACCACATATATGCTAATACAGTGCTGTCAATGAATTCATGAATTTTTCAAAGGCAAGTATCATGTGCTCTGCCTTCAGGTACCTAGTATGCACCTAGTGCTTGTTTAGTGACTTGACTTTGCTCTAGGGCAACATTACTTACTGTTTAGTTATAAAGGCAGAACTGAAGGTTTAGCTGTGCCACTTAATTTGGCTGTCCTTTCCCCTAGGGAAACTCTGCAACAATTGAGAAGTATATTCACTTTCTTTGCCTATCTTTTTCATTTGTTTTTACTTCTTGGGATGAAAAAAATGATGCCCTAAGACTTTAGTCCACAGAGCTTTTGTTCAGATAACAGAAAAAAAAAAAATCAGACTTTTCGTCCCCTTAGCGTGAGATTGCAAACTGGCTGCCTACAAGACAAATCACTTTGGTCTACTAAAGGCTTTAATTCGGTGCCAATACTTTAAAAAAAATAGGGTATTTAACTTACAGAGAAGATAGCTGGCTTACTTTGAAAAGCTGGCACCTCTTGACCCAAACCCCTTGTGATAATTGTTGGAAAATTAGTGGTTAATCCTTAGAAAATTTTAAATTTTGAATGGGTTTACTAACCTCTGCATCAGCTCCAAGTTTTCAAGGACTATTTTGGCCTATGCCAATGCTGTCATGCCAAAGGCAGTCAAGCCCCCAGTAAACTCTTTCTGACATAGTTACCAGAGCTGCATCATCTTGAAATCCAAAGAGCACACATGGCCCATTGGCAATGTGACAAGGGCAATCATAGCCCTCAGAACCTGTTAACACATATATCTCTCTGTCAAGGAACTCCAAGGATACATAAGTTGACCTGGAGTTTAGGGGAATATTGGGAATCTTCCCTGACAACCTTAATCCTTGGCTTAGATTCCCCAACAGAATTTCAGAAGGAATTAGACTTTGGATCCAATGTTAATAGACATTGCATGTAACTGAAACTTTAGATCAATTTCAAAAGTTGCTGGACTATATCATAGAAGGTATGAAAATATATGTTACAACTGATACGTAACATGATAAATGGAGGTGGAGGAAGAATTCTTTCTGACCTGAAATGACAATCAGCTGCTGCCTTAGAAGATGCCAGCTGACTTGTGTTTATGATGGATATTCTAGTGTTAACATTGTATGAATGATATCTCCCAAACTCACATTGCTAGACCATTTGTCTTGGAAGGGGTCTATAGAAATGAGTATCACAGAATAATTATAAGTTAGAGGGAAAAAATATTCCTTTTCAACTGAATGTCTTGCTCTTTAATTCTAGAAACTCCTTGAAAGTCTCTCATTGTCTCTCCTGTGTTCTTTCCAGGACCACCATGTAAATCTTATTATATTTTCTTCTTGCAGGACTAAAAAGGCACTCATTTTTCATCTTCCCTCACAGAGAAGACTGCAACATAGTTTTGTTGTCTATTCCTGCACTTATATTCCTGCTTCATTTTAGAAAAATAAGTTTCTAAGAATGAAAGCTGACTATTCTAAAGGGACCTTTGCCAAGAGAGTATTTGGGGTTCTTTCCCTTGTTTATTTTTTATTAAAGAACACTGCATTTGACTCACTTCTCATATTGAAATAGATGATGCTCTCCAGAGAAACAGAATGGGGAGAACTTGAAAGGGGGGCTGCAAGTTTGTTTTCTATTTGTATTTTTTCCACAGGAATGGGGTTGGGCTAAGCCCCATCGGGAAATAGAAGGAAATGTTATTCTAAGAGTTAGATAAAACACCACACCAGTCAAGGAACCTTTCAGTTAGCTGCTCTTGTTTTTAAAATAGATGCTGTGCAACTAGTGGCTTAGAAGTAGATAGAATCTGAAGGCTGTTCCCATAAGAAAAGGCAAAGTGCTATTTTCAGAAAAGTTTGTGTCTTTTATTATGGATTTTAAGGGACAGTGTGGATATTCTGGTTGATACATTTGATTACAACTGCTGGAATTTCAGACAGGATTTTTTATGTTACAATATTGAGAGAGAAAAACAGAAGCAAAAAAAGAATGCTTCCTAGTATCTGAAACATCACCTGGCGCATACAAGTAGACTATGTTATTCTCCTATTGAATGTGAGCATTGTCATAGAACACTAATTTCAGACAGGTTCACTCTGAGACTTTGATAAAATAATGCAAAACAGACATCTTCTTAATTTTGCACATGTACAGATAAAAGCAATCATGTAGTCACACAAGCTAAAAAAATACCCACTGCAACTTTATCCTCATTATAGTCGCTCACTATGACACAATTTATTTCTTGATTACCCCCTTTTAGAAGTGCCCCTGCTTAAGGGGTTGGGGGGCGGGGGTGGAGAGAGAGAGACAAACAAAGGTAGTAGAGTAAAAATGGACACAATGAACAACTATAAACCAGAGATATTTTATGGGGGTGGAAAGGAGAATAGAATCAGAACCAGGGTGGAAAGAGTGCATTGGACTGGGATGATGGCACATGGGTGAATTGGTGGTGGGAAGCCCATGGGGAATACAACTGAGATGAAAAAGGGCACAAAAATGAAGAATGATGTAAAATAATAATGTAAAAAAAGAAATGCCCCTGCTTTCTGACCCCATTTAATCTATAGCAAATGAGGATCCCTCCAACTGTCCCCTAAATCACCCAAAAAAACTCCAAATCCTTTGATAGATTTTAACACCCTATAGCAGTGTTCCTCATGGTGAGAATTCTCTTTCTATGTAGTTAGTAATAAACACAACTTGATCAACCATAAGTGGGTTTCTGATCTCTGGCAAGAAACATTAAGAGTATTGTTAAGAATTCTTCAGATATAGATGCCAATTTCACTGACAAGAGCACCATTATATTTCAAGTTCATACTCTTGATTTCATTTCTTTATCACTTGGATGAATTGAAGGGTCCTCCCCAAAAGACATGTCTACCTGGAACATGTAAATGTGAACTTATTTGGAAAACAGGTTTTAGTGGATGTAATTAAGGATCTTGATATGAGATCAGTCTGAATTATTTAGATGGACCCTCTAGAGATCAAAACAGATTCCAGTGATGTGTATTCTAGCCATCCAAAGCAAGGAAGTGTCTGCCTCAGCAACTCCACCTTGATTCATATATATGCTCTCCAGAACTGTGCGGGGATAAAATGTACTTGTTTTAAGCTACGGATATGCAATAATTATTATGAAGGACCTAGGAAATCAATACACCCTTCCCTCGCCCTGCAGAACCACTTGTTCTGTCCATCCTGATCCTTGATCTGGAATGTTCCTTCTGTTTGTTTAATTCTTATTTGAACTTATAACTCAACTGAAAGGTCATCTCTCCTGGAAAGACTTCTGGACCTCCCCCACCTGATTTACATGACTTCCCCTGTGTTTCTATGAGACTGTGCTTTCCTCTCTCCTAGCTACTTTAACATGGTATTGCAATCCTGATGTACCTACTTATTGATCTATCTAGCTGTGACATCTTTAGGGTAGGGATCATATCTTTTACCTCTTTAAGATGTAGATGTTAGTGTCCAATACATAAAAATTTGAATTGAGTGAATGAATGATTGAACAAATAAATGATTTATTTTGTTTAAAGCATTCTTCTTGCTTCTTTACCTTTGATAATAATCCTTTATAAGAATTTTGCAAATGTATATGGAATATATGAGGAGAATATAAAATGTTGCCAGAAACCTGATCAGACAAGTTATATTTAAGGATATGGTAGCTCTCCTAATACTAAAACATGTACCCCTTCCATAGAACACTTCAATGAAATTGAGCTTAAACACATTCAGAGAACTGAAGGGCTGCCAAATGCCATGAATGGTTGTGTTGCATGTTTCCTGTTGCACATGTAATCCCACTGAAGCTCCAACATGTAGCCAAACATGGAATGAACCTGGCTGCAAGCCTTCATTCCTGACTCCATGTAGAGACCTGTTTTAGCACTCCAAAGCATCCCGGGGAGACTAGAAGCTTCTAGTGTGTGGCCTTCACTCCTC
Source organism: Condylura cristata (assembly GCF_000260355.1). NCBI lineage: Eukaryota > Metazoa > Chordata > Mammalia > Eulipotyphla > Talpidae > Condylura > Condylura cristata. Next base: position 17,178,175 of record NW_004567114.1, read on the forward strand.
ACTCCATGTAGAGACCTGTTTTAGCACTCCCGAGCATCCCGGGGAGA
>NW_004567114.1:17178321-17183682 GCF_000260355.1 Condylura cristata
CCTGTTTTAGCACTCCCGAGCATCCCGGGGAGACTAGAAGCTTCTAGTGTGTGGCCTTCATTCCTGACTCCATGTAGAGACCTGTTTTAGCACTCCCAAACATCCCGGGGAGACTAGAAGCTTCTAAATCAGAACTGACCTGGTCTTAAATCCTTGGTGTTGCCACTTAGCTATTGTTCAGTTTTACCTCTGGGAACTTTAGTTTTCTCTTGATACTGATATTTTTCACCGTGTGATTGTTCTGAGGATTAAAGAGGATGAAATATATAAAGTGTCCATATATAGAATGTGCTCAGTGCATGACAGATAACAACATGATCTGTTATAAAAAAGTAAAATATCTACTACTGGAAATCCAAAATAAATGTTCCCAGGGGGAGAGGGAAACTAAAAATAGGGGGAAGAAAGCTTCTTCCCATCCTTCATACAGGAAGCAAAAACCTGGTACTCTGGAGGGTTCAATAATGAATTTCTATCTTAATTGACGTTGCAACCGACCCATGCTTTGCACTCCAACACACACTCTCTCTCCCAATGATGCTGTGCAGGAAGGAGCTTTTAAATCAGTCAGTGAGCATAATGAACTCCAATTTTCCTTCAACAAGGGTAAAATTACAAACGTGCTTTTTACTTCCAGACAATTAATTAATTTGTTTACATGATTTCTTTGCTTTGTTTTATTTCATAATTCTTTCCTCTCCACTTGCCTAATCTCAAGGATTTATTATTAACTTTTTCAGGTGTTCCTCCAAGGTGCAGCAGAGTATAATTTAAGGGGCATTCCTTGCCTTAAGGAATTTCAAATTGGGGTATGAAAGAATAAAGTAGATCACAAAAATAGCTCTAAGAGGTGGCTTTCACCATTTTTCCAGACAGATATTATATTCTCCCTTTAGTACATCTGTCACGGAACATCTCTCATATTAACATCTAGATAGGGGTCAATGTTTCTTCCAAGGTGTTTGAGCACAGGAAGATCCATGGTGGGGTATATGATCAGCAACATGAATATGCCCTATAGGATCCAGGATTTGTCCTCTTTATGGCGTTCCAGGACATTTCCTGATTCATTCTTATGCAAATTGTGTTTTTCCCCAAATGATCATTGCCACATTTCCATTATACACTCAGATCTTGGCGTTTTCAGCTGCTGACAAGCCACTCTTGGCAAGCAGGACCCTTTCATGGCTTTTCCTTTTCTTGTGCATTTTCTTTTTTAAACATCACCATGTTTTTGATTGATAGGGGACTCTCCCATAAATCTGTGTTTTTAAACTCTGAATAGAATTCACACAGATTCCCCTAGGAGAGTTTCATTTTACAGAACTCACATAAAAAGCCATGAAAGTTCTGAGCTCTAAGTCACTCAAAGAGTTCAAACAGAGGTTAAGGGGGTTGGATTTGAACATCAATTTATTCATTCTATAGATACTGGGTCTCCTCTGTAACAGACACTGTATTGAGTACTTTAGAAAGAAACCCTCTTTTAATTCATCCATTTGACATGATTATCATTTGTAGAGCCCTTGGACCCAAGGTGACCTTATACTATAGAAACTGGAGGTACGTTCTTATACAAATGCACCATCTTCTGTATAATATCCCATCTCTGGGGACTAAATAGACAGCTGACCTAATAATGTCAATGGACTTTCACACCAATGGATTGAAAGTAGCCTTGAGGAGGACACTGGGCTTCTCTAGGTTTCAAACGTTCTATCTTCTGTGTGATGCAAGTACTAGAATGATCTCCAAGCTCTCTTCTACCAATAACATGGCATATTCTAGAACTGTTATAATTTTCTCCATAGAAGATAGGATAGAAACAGAAGAAGAAAAAATTAAGATTTTCTAATCACAGACTTTTCCCTTACAAGAATAAACTACATTCAAAGTAAGGAACGCCTTTGCAAATTAAGTACATGCAGTATGCTTAATTGCTAGAAATTGTTGTTATTAATTACTATGAAGCTTTAAGTAATCTGAGGATTTTTACCTGAATTGTTTCTCCAGCTTCCCCTAATTAAATATTGTATTCACTCTTCTGCTATTTTAACCATTTGTGCTCATTATTACTTACTTGCTCATAGAATAGTCATATTGAAACATTAGTAATTGTAACAATAACTTGAGAGCAACTGACTTGGAAGGGTGAGAAAACTCAGCATGTCTTACCAAAGACAGTCAATAAGCTAAAATTATTTTGGAGAGAAGCTGGATTTGTTGGGAGGATTTTTTTTTTTTTCCAGATGTCAAAATACACATGAATCACCCCTCCAGGTAAAGAGATGGTGGCACAGTAGATAATTGGTTTCAGTGAGTAACAACATAACTTCCACTACCAAATAGGACATCTAAGCTGAACTCTTAAAACACAAAATCATACCTCTTCTAAATAATGGTTGGTAGTGAGAAAGCTGTTTCCTTTAGAAATGATCCTTGGCACAGGGTAGAAGATGACAGCTTACACTGAATGAAACAAAAACATCAGACAGGATCTTCAGCATAGCCTGTTATAAGGAGGTTGTGTAGCACTCAGTTCAAAAGACAGATGAGCTCCACTACTTCCTAGCTGTTCTCTGTCATTTAGTTGTTTTTTTTTTTTTTTCATCTGAAATGGGGGTAGTAATAAAATCTGTCAAATGGGGAGAGTAATAATCTCTGCTTCATGAGGATTTTTGTGAGATATATTTCAATCACACCACAGAAAATATTTAACTAAGCACAAGGAATCATTATTATCTAGTTCTTATGATGAACAAAGATTGGCCTAACCTGAGACATCCCACATTTTAGTAGAATTCATTTGTGGGCACTTTCTTGTTAATATAGACATTTTGGAATACAATGGGAAATTTCTAGTTGGGAAGATTTTGAAGGTTGCTAGAAAATTTCCCTTTCTGCCATCCCTACAGTTCCTACACTAAGTTATGCAGACGTACCTAAAAATGCACATTTATTTAAGAATGTGCACTCTTGACAAGAATGTCAACCAACTTGACAGTTCCTTTTATAATTTCTGTGAAAATAATTACACACTTGGGTGAGAACTTAGAAAGAGAGAAGACCTAGGCATATGGAAAGAAGGACCAGCCCAAGGGTGATGACATTAGAACCCTTGGCCACATAGACCCATGGCAGTGCATGACCTTTTAGCATCAATGCACTTAGAGAAGAGTGATATTCACAAAGCATGTGGGGGAAGAAGAGAAGTTAGATGACGACCAATAGTGACTTGTCTGGAGGATTTGGTTTCTTTCCTCAGCAATCCACTGAAGGGACTAACATCTCGGTGTAGTGTATCTCATGATGATCATGTACTTGTGGGAAGTTCTGGCTGTAGAGGTTTTCATAATGGTCCAAAGTTAGAAGTCTAAGACTAACCAAATGAGAACTTCAATATTTGTCATTTTCTCCTCAGAATAGCATAGTAATTTTACAACTTACATTTCTAAATAGCATAATTTGTGGTCTACTCAACATGGCCAGATTTCATGTATTTTTAAAAATTTGTTGCAACAGCCAGGAGAAGCTATGCTATGTTGCGGTAAGACATCCATAGCTTAAAATGTACACTCAAACATGTATACACATATATGGACAATACTAATGCTTTTTTCAATACTAATGCTTTTCTCTTGTTCATATAAATGCTGGTGTTGGTTAGTGCCCAGCCTCCACCTTATGCAAGATTCCGTAAAGCTTAGAGAAGATACAAGGAAAGGAGAATGTAGGAAAACAGAAATGACTTTAAATGATTCATTTCACTCCTGATCACAGTCCATCGATCAAAATTTGCTCCAAATCTAACACCAATGAAGGCTAGAGAGTATAAAGAAACAGATGGATAAATGATGAGGACAATTTCTGTCCCACTTCATCAAAATGTTCACAAGTTTTAGATCGTATCAACTGTCTAGTACCTTAGTAACTTCTGTTGCTACTCTCTTAGTAATCTTATCATGCAGAAACTTGGACCTTAAGAATGTTACGAAACAGGATAAATATATCTAGCTACTGATGCACAAAAAGGCACTAGACTAGATACGATGGTCTGAATCCGTATCACAGTAGAGCAAGATGTCTTTGGTATTTTACTGATCTTGGCCTGGAAATGTACCATCCCTAATTTCCTTAGTACTGCATTCAAGATGTTTATTATTCTTACTTTTTTGGTATATAGTACTTTCTATGAAATATCAATATGTTGCTTTCCCCACACTTTCTAAATTTAATATACTCCAGAAAAATCTCATCACATCACCTTACACATACTTTCCCTACCTGGGCTGTAGTATAATGTAATTATTATGGCCTGTAGTATAATGTAATTAATGTGTATATCTCAATAACCTATTCTTTACTCCTTTAACTAACTTTTGCAAGGTGAACTTGGTGAAAAAGATTAAATGCTCAAATACAAGGCAGCAAGTTTCATGTCCTCTACTGAACAAAAGGCTCCTTGGGGTTAAGTATCGAGTTAGAGAGATCACATGAGGCAGTCAAATCCTTGGTTTCAACAAAGCTGAAATTAGGTTATGAGCATAAGATTAGCTGCACTGATGCAATGGGACTCTGCTACTTCAAAGAGGTCTGGAAAGGAGACTACAGATAGCTAATTAAGCTGTGTGTTTAAATACAATTGAAATAAATGGGACTGGAGGGTTGAATTCTTATCTATCTATGTTCTCAATGCAAATGTCAGGACAGTGCGACATTCCTACTGAGAGATAAGAGGAAATGGGGCCCAGAGATAAAATAATAATACTGAAGATATGTCTTCATGTTTCGGTGAGATAAACAGACCCAATTGAAGGGCCACTCAGTTAAGAGGGCTAACTTTGGTTTATGTTGCTTCTAGAGTCCCTATCAATTCCATGAGAATAGGAGCACAATAGATGGTTTGATAATAGTGCTATATCTGTAAGTCCCATTTTCCCACCTAAAAAGAGTCTCAGCACAGAATTATTTTGATCACTGGTAGAAAATTGCTGACTCTGTACATGAGGAAATAGCAATCCTATCTCTCCAACCTTGGTTTCATACAGTAGTTTGCCTTATTTCTTTACTTTAATCACAGTTAATATTCCATTGAAAAAGAAAAGTAGAAGGAAGGAAAAAGGAAGGGAGATAGGGAGGGAGAAAGAAAGGGAGGGAGGGTGGAAGTTAGTTCTTTTTCTTCAAATCCAAGTATGGTAGCAGGGAAAACAAGCAGTGAAAAGTAGCTGCATTACCCATATGGAGAAGTGGAGAAGGTATGAAAAGAATGTTTATTCCCCAGATTTTCACTTCAGGAGCAATCTGAAGAGAACAACAAAAACATCCTTTCTTGAGTACCTGTGTGCTCTGATCTATCTATCT
>NW_004567114.1:17183782-17204793 GCF_000260355.1 Condylura cristata
GAGCTGACTGATTCATTTATGGAGGATGGCTGTGGCTACATTTATTTTATGGCTGTCTACATTAATAGGTTTGCAGCTAAAGGGGAAAATAAGTTATTTACCTCTGAGGGACACCTGTGCTAGCCAGTTATATATATATCCATATAGATATAGATATCCATATAGATATGATATATACCTATCCACACATACAAACAAATGCCTATCTCAGGATATATAAAATTCAATTTGTAAGTTCTGACTAAAATAAGTCCATTTAATTTTTCATTCAGAAAAAACTGTTCTGCTTTGAATTTTATTTTTGAGCTAAGCTCTCAGTTGAAATTTGATTATGTGACTACAACTGCCTCATCTACACCACTCTTAACTATGCTAAATCTCTCTGGGAAATGAATGACATGGAGGACTGGGCAAATGTTTGTGGGTTTTGGGATAAGCAACTATTTCATCATGGATGCTAATGAACCTAAGTGCAGAACCTTCTAAATGTGTTATTTAAAAAAAAATATTTATGCATATAGAACTAGGGTACAGGCCAGAGGTATGGTGAGTGAGAGGATTCACAAGAAACAGAGTGGGAAGCAGAACAGGCAGACTGCCATAGTAGTACACTGTTGAGGGGAGCAATGGGCAGGTCAGGAGAAGTCTGCTGCCTCATGTGGGTCAGCTCCTTGCCCAGGGATCTAACTTGTGCTTCAGTGGCTTCAGAAAGCTTCATAATGAGGTGCTTTAACACGTTGCGCCACCAGGGAGAACCCCCATGTTTTAAGGTATATTTAAGATATTTTAGTATTTCATGTCCTCTTACCATCCCTGCTTTGCATTCAGTGAAACAAACCATGAAGATATTATTTCAGAACAGAAGGAAAAAATAATTTAAAGCCAAACAAATAATAATTTGGAATTCTTTTTGATCAAACCATGAAAATGAATAATAAAGTTTGGCTGTTTTCATCTTGGGTTGGTATGAGTATGCATACTGAGAAATTTGGTTCATTTTTATTTGATTTGATTAAGTAATCACAAGGATGAACATACACACATCTATACCTGTCAAGACATACACACATATACACCTGTCTCTAGGCTTCATTTTGCTAGACATGTTTCCCCACAAATATTTAGCCTTAACATTTCAAAAAAAGAGGCTTTATTTTGCTATGAAAAATCTAACTGCATTTATATTTTTAGAGTTTCTTAAAAAATTAATTATTTATGCCTACAGAACTGGGGTACATGCCAGAGGTGTAGGGATAAGAGGATTCACCAGAGACAGAGTAGAACAGGGAGCAGAACAAGCAGACTGATGAAGTACACTGATGAGGGGAGCAGCGGGTGAGGCAAGAGAGGTCTGTTGCACTATGTGGGTCATCTCCCTAGCCGGGATTGAACTCCTGCAGAACTGGCTGCTGATAGCTTTGTAGTGCTGTGCTTTAACCCTTTGCACCACCAGGGAGGACCCTAGAGGTTATTTTTAGCTTTAATAAAGTTTTGTTTTTACCACATTTTTCACTTTGGGAAAAGTTGCTATTTCTGGTAGGATGGACATTTAATGCTCTGTTAACTATTGATTTAATCATGTTTACCTCCTGCTCACATACATGAGATATAACCCTCTGATGCAGGTGCTGTTAGCCACTAAACACATACATCCCTGTTCTTTACTTTCTCACATATATTAAAAAACTTATTCAGATGTAACAACTAGTTGTTGGTAAAACTGAATGTAAGCTAGGATTTAAACTGAGATCTTCACAATACCAAATCATGATTTTCCTATTCAAGTTTTGATAAGACTTCAATATATCACATATTAAGGAAAAAGGAAAAAGAAAATGAGGCATTTTATACCAAACCATGGCATATGTTAGGAAAATCTATCTAAAAAATATTTCTATCTTCTTGTTTGTTAAGTAATTTTCTAGACTTAGTGGAAGTTTTGAACACATTTTTTTTTTTACCATACAGATGTTAGCAGATTAAGAGTCAGATCACCTGCAATCCCAACACATACTGTTCTCATTTGAAAATACAGATCTTTTCAGGAGTTGTCAGTGCAGACATAGTCATACAGAGCTATTGCTAAATAGGATCTTTTATAATGCGCTCTACCATTTGCTCTTTATAGACTAAATAACCATCAATGTAATTTAATATTAGCCTAAAGTATTATCAAATTATATATCTTCTAAAATATACTGAAGTGAATGATGTGTATTTAGAATAGCAGAGTTTAATTGTTTTCCTCATGCCTTTTATAAAAGGAGATGATAATAAATACAACTGTCATTAAATCACCTCTGAGGGACACCTGTGCTAGCCAGTTCTTTTCAAATGAAGGTGCTTGTGAAACTTTGAAAGTCATCCCTGTGGCCCTCCTTGGTGGCACAGTGGGTTAAAACACTGCACTAAGAAGCTTAAGCCACTTCCGCATGAGTTCAATCCCCGCCTGCCCCGGAGGAGATCCACATGGCATGGCAGACCTCTCCTGACCCGCGCGCTGCTCCTCTTATCAGTGTACTTCATCGATCTGCCTGTTCTGCTCCCCACTTTGTCCGTGGTGAATCCTCTCACCCTCCGCATCTCTGGCCTGTACCTCAATTCTGTATGAATAAATAAATAAATAAATCTTTAAAAAAAAAAGTCATCCCTGTAACTAAATCTTTGCTTCCTCTCATGATTCTGTTAGATAAATATGAAACAAATAGATTTTTGTCTTTGACATATTTTCCCTAATATCCTGTCAGGGAGACAGGAACAATTTCTGACCATATCAACTAAGCATGGGATGTGCAAATAAGTGTTTCTCTGGATTGTTAACAATGATGGATTTTATCTTTAACTACTAGGATGACAAAAACTTAAAAACATACAAAATCTCCTTTTAGCCTACATTTACAATGACATCTCTTAGTAACAATAATAATAAGTGTTCACAAGAGCTTACCATTTTTAATTTCCCCAATTCCCATTAGTTTCCCATTTCATTCCCCTATTTGGAAAAAACAAGTTCCATTTAGAATCTCATCATCTTAGGAGACCTTCTTGCAAGCTTTCTCTAACCACCATTCTCAACTACAAGCACTTTTCCTTCAACAAGTTGGACAATTCCTACAGCAGCTGTGCTTCCTCGGGGTATCTTCAGGTTTCATTTTGTTGCTTTAAATTGTCACTTAGGGTCCTCCCTGGTGGCGCAATGGGTTAGGACTCAGCACTGAAAGCAAGCCGCAGTAGCTTCAGTGAGTTTGATCCCCAGCCCTGGAGGTGATCAAATGGTGCAGGAGACCTCTCCTGACCCACCAGCTGCTCCCCCCTCATCAGTGTACAATCTGCCTGTTCTTCTCCCTACTCTGCCTCTCACCACACCTGCACCTCTGACCTGTACCTCAGTTCTTTATGTATAAATAAACCTTTAAAAAAATAGTTGTTTAAAAAAATTGTCACTTAATTTTGGATTTCAATTGTTTTAACTTTCCCTTTTGTGGTAGAATCTTGCTTTTAGAGTCAACAAGCATTTACCATGTTGACTTGTCTCTCATCACCCTCAGCAGCACATTGCCTTTTGCATTTATTTCCTGTTTATTTTCTCTCTTCATCATTATATTTCATTCTCTAGGACAGCAAGATCTATTGTCTGTGCAGATCAAATGCCCAGTTCTCTACCTAACATATTATAGGCTCCTAGTAAATATTTGATGTTGGTTGAATTGCAGAGATAAATAAATGTATCATAAAAACGATACCTCCCTCTTTACTCTAATGAGTACATAGTCAGGAGCAAACTTCTTAGGGCTAGATGAGGTCAAGGATTATCAGACCAAAAATGTTCTAAATTTTTTCATCACAACTTGAATGAATAGACTCTATGGAGCAATAAAGGGATTATACATGTTTGCTCAGTAGAGACCCTTTGTCCTCTTTGTGTGGAACAAAAGAAACATGCCACCTCAGCAGTGTGGACCAAGCCTAGGACAGAGAAACTTCTGCAAGCTATGTCTTGTGCTAGCATATCCTTCCTCAGATCTTCTGCCCCTTTCCAAACTACTCATAATGTGTTTAACTCATTTCTGATTTTGCATAATCCAGAACTTCCTTTTGAACAACTTTCTCATTTAGAAACAGGGAACTATCCCAATATGCATGCACTATTCTCAGCCAAGATAATAATAATATACCACCTCAGTCTGTCAACCCAGCAACTCTTTCCACATTATGTTGACTTAAAACATTTATAACATGCATAAGAGAGAGATTTAAGGCAATAAAACTTAATGTTAATGATGGGAGTCTAGCAGTCAAGTCTACTCCTTCTCCCCACTTCACAAATCAAGCATGCAATGCTAAAAGGCAAATGAGCAGCATGCACTGCAACCAGAACACTTAAAAGCTGACCTGGAAGAGCCCTGTAGTGATATGGAAAGGGTATATTTTAGTCTGAGCTGACTGATTCATTTATGGAGGATGGCTGTGGCTACATTTATTTTATGGCTGTCTACATTAATAGGTTTGCAGCTAAAGGGGAAAATAAGTTTCTTGAGTGTTCAGCTCCAGAAAGAATGATGCCACATTCATTAAACAGTGTGCTAATCTTGGCATCTCCAATCATGGGTTGCAGATCTGGATACTGAATGCAAGTAGGGAATAAGAATTGGTACTTTTTAAGTTTTACAGGAAAACTAGCACCAGATAATTAAATTCAAATAATAAAAAGGGTTAACATTTGTTAGGTGATCTTTACAAAAGTGATCTGGAAACCTGTAAGGTGAGAATCAAAGGCCTGGCTACAGTGGGGAGTATTTTGATAGTATTTTCATCAGAATTATTTTTTGTTAACTAGAGTCATAAATGCAATCTCCAACTTCATTTTCATCAGTATACATATTCTTTGTCCAGACTCTTTCAAGTATTGAGGAAATATATGATACACGTGTCAAAGGAAGTTTTCATGACTCAAGAGATGAGTCCATCACTTAGAGAAATGAGAACCATTCAAACAAACTTTTCCACTCTGACCACTGGGTATTAGTACAAGAGAAATTCACTAGAGGCAATATGTTTTGACCCAAGTGATGTTATGTGTGGTACTATAGGAAAACCTTTATGCCTTGCTCTTTGTCATAAAAATTGAAGAAAAAAGGCAACCAAGGTGAGCTTGATTCCCCAAGCCCCAGTTCCTTCTTCTACTTTAAACAAAACTCCATTGGAAACATCATGCCTTGTGATCCTTCTTAGACCTTTGCTCTGGTTTGCGAGTGTCTTAGGCAACACAAACAAATCTGAACTATCTGCAGGATAGTCCAGTCAAGGACATTCTAATTACTATTGAATAGATGTGCAGTCTATGAGGGTAGGCTCTTCTAGGTTAGTATCATCAATGCCAGAGTTAGCTCATTGCAATCAGCACCCTTGAAACTGAAGGAATACAGAAGTGACTGCAGCACTGGAATTCAAAAAACACCACAACAGGAAGGAAATGTCCTCCACCCTATAGGAAGATGAATGAAAGTGAGATTCTTGAGCCTGCAAATGATACTGCAACCTGCTGTTAATCTCACCTGGTTCAAAACATATTCCAGTAAAACTGATGATTTCCCTTGCCCTCCCTTTAGTGCCAAAATCCTAATTCTGCTTCTCCCCTTCAATCTCTCTCTCTCTTTCCTACTTTGGTAATGATAACAATAAAGCAATTCCTGAAATGCCAACTGATAGTAGGGCTATGCTGTTGGAACATCAGTTGTCAGCCCCAGAAGTCCCAAGCAGTGAGTGCCATATTTCCTTTAATGGAGATGGAAAGGAAGCATTTCAGTTATACGGTAATTGGAACAGTATTTTTTTTCCCCCACCACTAGATTTTCAGGGAATTGCCTCATTAGACAGCATGGTGGACAAAATCAATTAAGATCTTCCAAAACAAAGCCTGCCTTATCTATTTTGTATGCAAACATGGTGAGAGTCAAGCTGAGACCCTATTAAAACCTTGCTCCTTTAGGTAACAGCTCTCAACATGAGCATGAGTAAATTCTTGATTATTAGTCTGCAATATATTTTTATTCTGTTTTCATTGAAAATAGCTGTATTGAGGGGATTAAATGGCTACCTGAAAATTGCACGAGGAACATGGAAGAGATGGGCATAAACATTCCTTAATTCATAGTTCAGATTTCCTAGATTTAGGAATATATCCAGAAACAACCTTTTAAGTTGGTGAAACCATTCTTAGAGTTGGCAGACAACTATAGGCAAGATTCTATTTCATGAAGCCATCACATCTTTGTCATGTGAAACTCCCTTCTGACTCCTTGATGTCCAGACCCCTTTGGACAGAATATAAACTTCCAGACTGCTGCATGCACAGCTATGTAAACTTTCCATACATATATTATTTAATTTGGTCAAGACATGACTACTGAAATAATGATAAAACAACTATAGGCACCACAGACTACATTCTCTGAAGAAGCAGCACTAGAGCTAATGCAATAGAGAATACGTAGTGGTCAGAACAAAAATAAAATATTCTCTAATAATGTGGAAATGCTACAACTAAAAATATTTGGGAAAGAGTAGAAGGTGGGAAACAGAGAAAATTCATGAAAAGTGACTTTTCCTAATTATCAAATGTTGAGTCTAATAAAAAAATTATATATTTGTAAGGAATGAGATAAACAACATGACTATCCATGTCCAGAGGCTTATCTAACTGACCAATGAGTTGTGGTATACTAGATGAGAAGCTCTGGTTAAAACACATGGCAAAACGGATTAGGGTGCAGCACTGCAAGCCAGTCACAGCCACTTCACTGTGGGTTTGATCCCCTGCCCCAGACGTGACCCACATGGTACAACAGACTTCTCATGACCCACCCGCTGCTCCCCTCAGCAGTGTACTTCATCGATCTGCTCCATCTGCTCCCCACTCTGTCTCTGGTAAAGCCTCTCACCGCCCCTGCACCTCTGGCTTGTAGCCCAGTTTTGTATGCATAAATAAATAAATCTTAAAAACAAAACAAAACAAAACATGTGGAATAGTAAAAATATTATGTAATCTTACATTTATAAAAACAGCCACTCTCTTAGACAGTACACATGCACATGCACACGCACACACGTATACTATATAATGCTTCTCAAGGGTGATTTGGCAATATGTAATGAAGTTATAAACACCTATTTTGCCCAACTTAACATTTCTACTGTTTAGATTTTATTCTACATATGTACTTAAACATATATTAAAAATGAAATAATTATATGGTTAATTGCAACATTACTTACAATAACAAGTAGTAGAATAATGCTTAAATAAATATGGTAGATTCATATGAAATATGTAGCTATATAAAAGAATGAAGAAGCCCTCAGTCCATTGATACAGAAAGGTAGTTAATAGATATTAATGAGAAAAAAATACAGGCAACATGAAGGATTTATTGTAAATGAGATACAATGAGAATACATATTTGTATTTTCTTTCTTGTTATTACCTCCATGCTGTTCTCTATTCAATCATTTAATGAACAAATTGAGCTAAAAAATAGAAATATCTCCTCAAAATATCTGAGAATGAATATAAGAATGCAGCATCTCCCAAGGTGCAATCACATCTGTTAAAAGTTTCTCACACCTTACAGTTCTTTAAACACACCTCTTAGTCAAGCAGGCAGTAGCAATTGGATGTTTAAATCATATTTACAAACTCTTGTGAGTGGAGAGCACCTCAATCCAGTATCTGCTTTCAACCTGCCCAGGGCAGTGATTGAGGTCGCCTGGAAAGCAGGCACCATTAACTTGGCTACTAGCTGAGGCCCTCTGACCCAGTGGCTTCCCGCCACTTGCTCTAACTCTAGTACTCTGGTTGTTTCTGTGCCATTTGGGGCAGGCCAGCTGGCTCAGTCTCCACATGGAAATCAACCTTTATTAGATTGAGCACTAATGACTTAATTGATCTACAAAGACCTAAGCTTTGTAGCGCCCTAGAGGAAAAGAACCAGAAGCCTGGCTCATTGGAGTTCTGAGATGTCTGTAAATTCAAATAAGTGTCTCTTCCTCTAGGGGCAGTTTAGCTTGAAAGGTCACAGTCTACAAGGCGCTTTCCCTGTTGGTTCTCTTTTACTCTTAGCCAACCTTTCCTTTGCCCAAATGTGTGTTTTGAGTTTGTCCCCTTGATTTAAATACACAAATGCTCAAAGAGGGAAAGCAGCTGCTTCAGATAACATATGTATTCGATGCCAGGTTAAACAATGCTACTCACATCCTGCCATCGTTTTCCCAGGGAGTCAAAGCAGTACTGCTCACTTATCTGTCAAAGTGTCAGTTCCCATAATGGAAAAAGAACCCTTAATTTTTCATACCAGGAATACCTGCAGGTACTCAGTAAGAGAAAAAATTAGCTTCTTATTACATAGAGGTTTAATTCTGTAAAGTAGAACAAAGAAATCCCAAAAGAGGAAGGGGAATGAGGAGGAGGAGGAGCTGGAGGGGAGGAGGTTCGGGAGGGGCAGGGAAGGGGAGGTGGAAAGGAAACAGGATGGATAGACTCAACAGTATGCACAGAGCAGTCGCTTGCGTTTATTATCAGGTCTGTGCAGCCCCTCTGGAGTACCATCTTCCTTGAATGAAACTGTCGTCGCTCCAGCTCATGGGAATGATTTCAGCAGATGGTCTGGAGCTGTCAGCCTTTACAGCATTAGTCTCAGTGGCAGTAACCCTTCCTGCCCAAGGTCAACCATGGCAGGAGCATGGAGTATGGTCTTCTGAGCCCAATTTGGGCAAGTCCAAAAGGTTATTCTAGCTCTTTAGTTTCTAGTGAGGTCAATGGGGGCTGCTGTTGCACCTTAGGCAGTTCACCTTCCTCTGGCATATCCACTTCCCTCCTTTCTTCCATAATTGTTGAGCGCAAGGATCCTGCTCAGCACACATCGTGCCTGCTAAACTCAGTCTAACAGGCTGTTTTCCAGAGAGCCAACCCCTAAATGTGGGACAATAGAGGCCCAGGGTTTTTACATGTCATCTCAACCTTTAGCGTGCCCTGCCTAAAAGGTTCTCCTTACTCTGTTTGCAAATGAGGAAACAAAGGTTAAAGCATCAACCATGGCTCAGCTGCAGAACTAAGATTTAAATTTGTGAAGATGAGACTGAATGGCACCTACTTTTTGCACCAGAGCACATTGCCCCAGGACAGAATCCATGGGCAAATGTACATGCCAAAGACCATCACATGACTTTCACCTACAAGACAGGACTTCTCTTCTGTCTTCAGTAAGAACAACCCACATCACTGGCAGTTTCTATTAGAATGAGTCTCTACATTCCTTTATCATGGAAGCCATGGTCTAGTTTCAGCGCCCAAGTGCAACCCAAAGCCAAACTTTCCAACTACAAAATTTTGACACAAGTATCAGGCTCCAATTCTTTAACATTAGAAATGATCAATAGCTTCTGACATTATACATCTGCCTGTATCTACAAATTCATTTAGGGCCTTCCCAGGTGGTGGCAGCTGCTTCAGCACCAGTTTGATCTCCAGACAGGGAGCTGACCCACATGGCCAGCAGACCTCTCCTGTCTCTCCTACTGCTCCCCTCAGCAGGCTACTGATGGAGATGTTCTAAGTGTTTCAATTTTTGATGGACTTTGCTATAGTTCACCGTCAGATGATAATGGGAGGAGGGAAGGAGAGAATAATAATACCTTTGGAGCCCTAAATTGAGCAAAAGGATAAGCAGAAATCATTCTGCTTTTATCCATGAGTTGTTAGGACAGAGGAATTTTAGAATATTTAGAGAGACCGAAGTTTTAGGACACTCTCTACTCTAACATGCTTTTGGTGTCTCTAGTTCCCCAAAATATAGGATCAAATGAAATTGTTGGTGAAAGAGATCAAGCTGACTCAGTCCTAAGAAATTTCTTATTTAGAAACAGCTTCCCTGATGTGTTATATTTCCATATATTATTTTTTCCTGCCACTTTATGTATGTGTATGGTCCCTTGGAATGAAAATATTAATTTATTGATATATTGATGATGCTTTATATTATCAGAGAGCATTAAATTTAGGAAAATTCCCAGGTGTCACCAGAGGACAGGTTTTTTTCATTAGCAAATGGCGAAGTGAAAGGTCAAATAATTTTGTGGAATTTGCACCCACAATCCATGATTTGGTTGCAAGAAGGTTATCAGCAGAGCCATTAGTGCCACAGTAGCCTCTGTCTTTGCACATTTGCAAATTACAGATTCACATTCTTGCTCTGATTAGCTCCTGAAGTGCTGAACAAGAACTTGTAATTATGCACCACAGTCCACTCTCCTGACAGACTGACATTACAATTTGTATCCAAGCCCATATAGCTACAGAATGTAAAAAGTACTATTGAATGAAATTAGTTCATTTGGATCCACTTGTATTAATGGAATGTGTCATTTATATTGCAGAATTGGTTTTGTCTTTTATTCATTGCTGTGCTCAGCTTCCAATGCTAAGAAGAGATTATTCTCTCAGAGAACCTGACTGAACAATCACTCTCCCTTGGAGTTCATGGCAAAGGGTGGTTCAGTGGGTGGTGAAATGTCCCTGGAGTTATAAAATGTACTCTCTTGTCCTGAAAGCACTAATTCTTTTGATAATACAGGGGAACTTCTTATACCTTGATACATGAGACAAAAAATGTCTGGCGAATCCATTCTATTACCTGTCACTGCAAGAATAAAGAAACACATCATAGTCCTGGGGAAATTGCAAAAGAGAACATTGAAATGTTTTGAACATCTAAGGGAAAATGTAGTAGATGAATCACAGATGATTCACCAACTTTCCTTCTGCATATAGCAATCTTAGTTGGTTATACCTCAGGTTACCAAGAGAGCTCAGGCCTGTTAACTCTTTTTCTGTGATTTCTGACCTCCCCCTATCCTAGTAATTTATGAAAGTTCTTAGGTGCTAGCAGTCTTCCTCCTTTTGCTAGGACTTTTGGTATCCTGTTATGTTTCATTAGATTATCATAGACTCACATGTTAATTTCATCCATCGTTTTCAGGAAAGTTCAGAGATGTTGTGCCATACAGGCGGATGGAACAGATATAATCTCTGATCAGTGGGAGCTCCATGCTGAAGAACAAGGAGGTGGAACACATTGAGGTGTAGGGGCAGTGGGAAAGAACTGAAGCCAGGAAGAACAGAATACAAGGATTTGTCAAAATACAAAGATAAGAGAACCCAAGTAAAACAGTTACTAACAGGAAGAAAAACTAGACTAACCAGTACCACATGCCAAGTTCTCTTATTAAAACCCGAAAGGGCTGGTGGTAAGGCATGAAGCCTGGAAGTTTAACATTTTGCACACAGGAGAAACAACGCAGAGATTCAAGTAGGAGAAGGAGTTAATCTCACTCTGTGACCTTACCTCGGCTCCTCTGTTTGGACAAAGCTAGTGTCACATCCATTCTGGGCTGCTGTTTCTGTTTCTGGCAGCTCTTCCAGCACTAGTTCCCTTGGAGACATGCTGCTGAGCCCCAGCTTCAATTCAGATTTCACATCACTCCTCTGTAGATTTTATTCACTTGCCATGTTTCAAGCGGAACTGACTTGTCCACCAAAGAAGGTAAAGCGACTAGACAGATCTAGGAGTTGAACTGGATTCATCTTTTCTGTGTACCTCTCTGTCTTTTTACCCTTTTTCTGCTCTTCCTTTTTAACAGGATGATTAAGAATCTTTCCAAGGGACCTCCCAGGTGGCCGAGGGGAGAAGTCTCAGCTATCATTACTATGCCCTGATTTCAATCTCCAGCCAGGGAGCTGCCTCACATGGTTCAGCAGACCTCTCCTGTCTCACCCACTGCTCCCCTCAGCAGTGTATTTTAGTGGATCTGCATGTTCTGCTACCCAGTCTGTCTCTGGTGATTCCTCTCATCCCCCCACACCTCTGGACTATTCCCTAGTTCTTACACACACACACACACACACACACACACACACACACTTACACACACAAATCTTTCTAGGACTGAGACCCTAAAGCCCTTAAATTGTTAACATTGTTTTGTGACCAACTCAAGATTGAACAAATCAGATATTAGATATTAGAGTGGGTTTATTGTTCAACAGCTGGGGTCTCACCAGGAATGGAGCATGTGACAAAAAGGCAGTGCTCTCACTGCTTGAGTGAAGAGTTATTTTTAATTACTCTCAGCCTCCGCCCTCATACCAGGCAGCCTTGAGACACAGCAAAGCTTCAACAGCTCTTATTTCCCCAAAGGCCTCAGGAATATATTGGCAGAAACTGTTCAGAGAGGTCCCCCACAGAGCAATGGCAAGATACTTGCAGTGGTCCATGTATGTAAGCAGATTCAGAGTATTTCAAAGATGGATATGTCTGAAACTCATCCTCCATCTAGGTCATTTTCATAGGTCAAAAAAGTCATCTTGTTTATTTTTCAATTCAATGACTGGTTTGTTCTTTCCAGGCCTGTTTTCTTCTCTGACTTTTAGTTTCTTGCATAGTTTGAAAGGGACACATTTCTTCACCACTGCAGGAGCCCTGCAATGTGCCAGCAATGGACACATTATGCCTTTTTGTAACCTTTGCTGCGAAGTCTTCCCTGATGTGTTTCAGTCCTTATGATTTCCTTTACACAAATGCTTTTCATGAGCCCATCTGCTCCCCTGCTTGCTGCTATCCCAAAATGTATGCCTGCCTTCGTGATCTCTCCCCTAACTCCCATTTACGAGGTTGATAGTGTGGCTCCCCATGATTTTCCAGTCATTGCCTCACATCTACTAATCTCAACACTCCCTAACTGGGCCTTCTTCCTTCAGATGCCAATCTGACAGCGGTAATACATTTAACTCTGATTCCTATAGACTGGAATCTTCTTTAGCAAGCAGAAAAGGCCTCACACATTATCTGTTGGCATGTGCTTTGATCTTGATGGTGCAGTGGGGTCTCCTACAGGTTGTGCTATGTACAGTTACCCCTACATCTCTGAGTACCACTTACTCAACAACAGGCAAAGACTGTTTCAGACCTACCCCAGAACCCTGGACTGATGGTATAGGAAGAATTTGTTCTTATTTTTTTTATGGATGGTGTTGTTTTTCCATTTTGTTTCCAAAGCCTTTAGTTCATTGATTGAATAGGAGAGAGACTCAATCTTTGTTCTAAGTTTGATTTTGGACCATCCCTTAAGAGAAGGAATTCCATTCCCTGAAAATTTAATCAAGCAAATAATGGTTCTAATGGCCAGAAAACTGAGTTGGGAATAAGTCTACACTCTTCTTTTTGAATCCCTTTTGAGCAGAATGACAAATCATGTGTTTTGTGGAAAGTGGGCTATATTTTATAAAGGAAATGGCAGAATTCAGATCTAAGAAAATATCCTCAAATTTCCAGAGGACCAGAGTCTCTGGAAATCATGAAATATTGTATAAACACAACAATGATTAGTACAATATTCATAATTATTTGAAGGCACATAAGGTACTAAGCCTCATGTTTGATATTTCATAAACATTATTCTTACAAGCTGCTGAATTAAGTCTTATTAAGTCTCAGTTAACAGATGAAGAAACTGGACTATAGAGAACTTAGTGGATGTTCATGCAGCTTTTCCATGGCAGAGCTCAAAGTAGAGCCCAATTCAAACAAGGGCTCTTAACTACTCCCTAAGATAAGCTGATGACAAAATATTGCTCCCTCTCATAGGATGATAAAGAATACAATATGGAGAAGTCTCTAAATAGGAATCAAGGTGAATGTACACAGGCTTGGAGAGTTCATCAGGACATCAGCATCATGCATCTTGAAAATGAGAGAGACACAGTTAATTTTCTACTCTGTATAGTTCTATTTGCTTGCCTTGTTTAGGGAATGAGACCAGGGTATAAGAGCCACATTGGAAGTAGCAGCTCTTAATCCTCAAACAAAACCTCTTTAAAAATCCTGTGATGCAAAGCACCCCTGGGGCACATGTGGACTTAGGTTAAAGGCACCAGATAAGATAACTAGAGGCAGACACTATAAAGTTAGATACCACATGGTCTGAGAGCATTTCAGAAGCTTCTCCCACCTTCTTCTCTTCCTTTTCCTGGTTATTTTAATATTTATCACAGAACAGGTATTTATAGTCAGCAAAACAGTTTGCTGCCATTGTTAGACTTTTATAGGGGGGATCTACTTCTCAGTTTACTAAGCTGATTTGACATTCTGCTCCAAAGGGGTTGAAAAATTCATGCATTCCTAACAAACAACTGTTTATCTGGTTTACCTTTTATTTGGAATTAATGTCAGAGGCACAGAAGTTGCTAAATAGTAGACCTCTGTGTGTCTTTCACCATCTTTCTGGACAAGTGGAATAAATCATATGAAACTTAGATGAGCTGATCTAGGGACAAATACTGAAAAAGGCCACTGGTTCCACTGAAGTGTGCTCTGTCCCTTTCTTGTAGCTCAGTGTCAATCCCCACAAGGTGAGTTTTGGTATTAAAAGTCCAGGAATGTAAGAATGATAACCCTTTTATTTTTAGCTATTCACAGAGCCAGAAAATATCTTCAGAATTTGGTTTTCCTTTTTAGAAATACACTCTATTAGAGCCTTTATATTTCTCAGTTTGATGCCCTGAACCTTTACATCTGTGGAACTTTATCATGGACTACCTAGAAGAATTAATCATATAAAGTCCCTATTGGAGTTTCAAAAACTAGGTAGCATAAGCCAGAAAAAGAAGCCTTTTCTACAGCTGATGTACAAATAAACATACCAAAGTTGTTCAGGCTTTCTCCAGTCAAGAATTCTGGTTGTTAGAAGTTTGGAAGTAGAAAAGCGACTGTGCTTCTCTCTAGCAAATTAATCATGTTGACTAAAATTTTATTCCTTCAGACTGCTAGAGGATGCAGCCTGCAGGATGCTCTGGACTCCACACAGCACTTGCATCACAACTCCCACAATACCTTGAACCTGACTGCTGGAATGAGGGAATGCTGGGACAGAGCTACTGGAAAAAAAAAAATATATATATATATGTGTGTGTGTGTATGCATATGTGTATGTATGTTTGTATGCATATATATGTATATAATCTATTATATATAATAGATAATAATTATATAATAATATATTTAATTTATGTAGGAGCAATTGGCATCTTGGGGGTCCATTTGCTATGGTGTAAGTAGTCTTCTCTCTTTTCATACCTTCCTTTTAATGTAACCTGATATTTCAAAGTGCATTAAATATAATAACATAAAAGAATGAAAGTGGTAATAATTTGACTTTATACTTTTCAAATGCCAAAGATACAGATATATCCTATAGGGAAAGAGGGAAGGAAAATGGGTTATATACTTTTGAGATTATCTGATTTGTAAACTAAATAAATTATTTTCAATTTGAAATACTTTATATTTTGTCATGAAACACCATAAGTGTGTAACAGTTTTTTTTTTAACTCCACTTTATAGACATAAGAAGATTAAGTAATGTGTCAGCACTAAGGAAAATGCACAAAGTCAAGGGTGAAAAGTTCTATAGTGTCTGTAGCCCTACCTATTTATATGAAGTGAAGATGTGATGATTCAGGCATTGGAGTAATACTAGTAGCCTTTTTTGAAAGAGATAAATTCATAACCTAGTTTTTAGTAAATAAAAGTATATGGTCAGTATAAATTAACCAAGGATTCTTTTTAGCTTGTGAATGAATGAACCCAGGCCATTGAGAGAATTAAAAACTGCCGGACTTAGCTGGATGTAATGAATCATATTGAGGAGTATGGGCTGTAGAGATGAACGGGACCATTTTCCTTAAATGCTTGTAGTAAAGTTTTTGGTTTTCATTTTATAGTGAAGTCAATTCAGAATCTCTTCAAAGGGATAATACAGTGGAAACGTGGCATGAACCAACAGACTTGGTTACCAGACCATGGAGTGCATTATAGCAGGAATATAGAGAAGATAGATATTCCCAGAAGTTACTGCAGAATTCCAAAACAGAGATGAAAAGGCACCCAATTAGAATGGTGGTTATGAAAATGAATGGAATTAGATAAAAAAAAAAAAACATACTAGAAGAGAACATTGTACTAGAGAAAAAATATTATTCTGTTTTTAGATTGAATGAAAAATAGGGAAATGGGCAGCAAAAGAGAACATGGACACTTTGAGTAGATTTAAATGTGGATGAGTAGGGGGATGAGTTGATTCATCACTCTTTCAGCTGCACTGGTGAGTGTGTCCTAAGTTCCAGGCAATCTGTGAGGCAATGGGGATTCAAAGAGGAATAAAATGTTGTTTATTCCTTGAAGCTCTCCCAACTGAGCGGGTTAGAGTGACAGGAAGCTGTCATAGGGATATCAGTAATGTACCCTGAGAGAACAGAAGGCAGAACATCTGACTTTGCTCATGGGCATCTTGGAAGACCTATCGAAGCAGCTGACATTTCTATTAGGATGTCAAGAGCAAGTCTAAGTTTTACAGATGAAGGATAAAGAGAAGGGCATTCCTGGCCAAGGGACACATGTACAGAGGCAGAAATGAAAGTGCTTATTTGACTCGCCTGATAATACTTTTACTTGTATGTAGAGGTTAGAATGGGGAAGGGAGAATGGAAAGAAAGAACTCCAAAGAATTGAATGTGTTTCTAGAATCCAAGTAAATAACATTTATGTTGCATGTTGAGGTTTCAGGATTTGTTTGGTGTTAACAATTGACATTCAAACTAAGATCTATTGCTCTTGGGAACTTATGTCCAGAAAACAGATTCAACTAAATAGAAAACTTGAACTGAATTTATAAATACACAGGAAAAAAATCAGACAGAATGAGATAAATAATCATCAAATATTACAAAAGAAATATATGCATTGTCAAGTTAACTCACTAAAATTCTGAGTTGATATAGTTACAAATGAGAAAACTTAAACAAATGGTCTGGCCACCAGTATCCCTCAATGTCGTGTCACTTGACTTGGTAAGCTATTTTTTTTAATTGAGAAAATAAAATAGTGTCAGTTTTGTCCAAATGGTAACATGAAATTTTATGTATGTGTATGTATGTGTGTATATGCATATATATATTATATATATATATATATATATATCTGATATAGTGTTTATCATAATAAAAATATCTATTTTAACTCTTGATATTTTTATTTGAAATTATTCTTATTGAGGCAACAATATTTTAACACATTGTACATGACTTAGGAGCACAGTACATACCTCTTTAGATGCATGTTATCATAACAAGTCCACACCAAAGCATCAATAATCCTTTACTACAATCTATCGGGTCTTCTCTCTCCTTTGCTTACCACCTCTCTCCTTCCCCTATTGTAGTTTCAATTCAACAGTCAAATAACTCCAGTTTGCTTTTGGATTGCTTTTGTCTATTCTTCTTCTTTTTTTTAATGTTTCAGTTATGAGTGAAATAACATATTTGTTTTAATCCTTCTGTTTCATTTCACTTTGCATAATCCCCTCCAATTCCATCTTATGTTGCTGTAAATAGCACAATTTATATTTTTGATAGTTGAGTAGTGTCCCATTGTGTACACATACAACATCTTCTTCATCTATTTATCTATTGTGAGTACTTAGTTGTTTCCAAAACTGGACAGTTTTTAATAGTGCTGCAATGAACACAGACATGCCTATGTCCTTTCAAATTAGTGTTTCTACATTATTTGGGTAAATATTTGAGAACTATTACAGATTCTGAAGATCTAAATCAGAGTATCATTGTCTTCCTAAATTCAGAATAGGGCCAAAGAAGAGTAAGCATGCTTGACTCTGAGGGTCTTTCCCCTGTTAGGAAAACAGAAGTCATTATTCATGATATCAACATCCAAGCAGAGATGTCTCCTTTCAATTATAAGAGAAAATATTGGACATTTTAGCTTATTTTTTTTTAAAGAATATTTCAAAAGATAGGTTACCTCCAAATAGCTTCTTTTCTCATGGGGTTCTTTTATTTCAAAGCATAAATTACTTGAGTTGATCAAGCTATACTTGGTGCTATGTAGTGGGTACTGTTCACTGAATATTCAAGAATCCTGCCCTATAGTGAATGAAAAGGAAGAAAAACATCTTTTTCTTCAGAACTCTCTTTTCTCAGAAGACCCAAATACTAGAAACAGATATGTATTTAAAGATCATTATCACGTGTTCTGTACTTTTACAACTTTTCCCCAATTATTACAGTAGTTTGACCAAACACATTCTTAATGTAATTTCAATATATCAGCCAGATAAAAGAATGAGGGGACTCTGTATCCCACTTTCCTTCTTTATCCTCTCTCTCCCACCACCAAGTCTATTATCAATGGCCTACCAAAAACTTCCACTGGAGCCTGAGTCTCACACAACACAAATTTTAAAGGCACTGAGTAGGTAAGCGCTATTTTCTAAAGAGAAAACTGATGGTCACAGAGGTAGCTAATTGTTGTAGAAATCAGGAAGTAAAGCAATAAAGACAATATTAGGACAGAAATCAGGAGATTTAATACAAATCTTTATATAATTAACCACTTAATTTTGACCAATCCTCCATTGGCCTCTATTCTTGTATTTGTATAGCTCTCAGGTTGCAGTGATGACTTCCAAAGACCTTTGCAGTTATAATATTTTATAAGTCTGCTATTTTTTCTAACCCTTAGCATTTATCAAAGTGAACTTTACAATATGAGACATGCAGATGC
The DNA here is from genome assembly GCF_000260355.1 of Condylura cristata. Classification (NCBI taxonomy): domain Eukaryota; kingdom Metazoa; phylum Chordata; class Mammalia; order Eulipotyphla; family Talpidae; genus Condylura; species Condylura cristata. The sequence goes on from NW_004567114.1 coordinate 17,202,472, forward strand.
TTTGGAAGGAATGTTGTCTGAGCTTAGTTGATTCAGCATGACAAATGTCATGAGGTCAACATATGTTGTCAGAACATTGACAAAGAGAGGGAGGTGTCAGTGACCTCATTTATTCAGCTTAATGATAGAAACAGAAAGTGATCTTCATTCAGAATACTCTATATGGATATTCTCTCTAATAGTGTAAGCAGTGGGTTTTGGGAAAAAAATCAATATGGAGTTATTGTGCATTTGAATCTATGTTTAATTAAATAAAGAGATCTAGATATTACTCTCAATACAGAGAGCACCAATGGGACACAAAAGCAACAAGTGGATATTATTAGCACCAGATGTGTTGGATTTTTTTTTTTTTTGGTCTAATAATCAGATCACCTAGAGCTTGTCAAATATCCAAATCCCTAGCCCTGTTGAAAACTTTGATTCAGTGGGACTGGTGCATATTTTGATCTAGTGTCACAGTTGATTCTGATGATCATGCAAGTATGGGAAACACACACAGTGTTTATGGCAACCTTCTCTATGTTTTACTACTTATGAAAAAAAAAAAGACAATATAAATTAGGTGTCAATCATGCTGCTAATCAAAGCTTTACTGATTGCCAAAAGGAAAATTGCCAATGGCTTTACTTAGGTATATTAAAAGAAGTTCCCTTTGTCACTGAAATTCACATTTAGTATACATTTAGTCTTAGGATACATGTGTTTTTAATATCTTCTCTGCCATTTGACTGCATATGATTGACCTCACTGCAACCTACAGAGGAGGAAGATTTAGAAGCAAACCAGTATGACAGGGAAATGGCCCAATTATGTTGAGCCTTGATGTTCTCTTAGCAGAGCAAATGCAGGCAGCATGCTAAAACACAAAGGGGAGTGGGAGGCACTGGAAGACTGTCGCTAGATGAGAAAGATGAAAGGACAGCAATTATCCTAATCATCTACGGAGAGGGTGCAATAATGCTTCCCATAATTGCCGAGTGATGCATGAAGTCAATGATTTTAACTGGCCTTTAAAAAACATTTTTTTTTTTTTTGGAATGGAAACTAATTTTGCCTTTATCCTTTGGGCTAGTGAAAAGTATTAATCACACCTCCATTAAACTGTAGCTAGCCCAGTCTGTTTCAGCATCCTTCACTCAACCCTCACTCAAGATGAAGGAAAAGATCAGATACAACAGACCCTGTCCAGTTTCGAGTGATATCTGTTTCATTTGGGTGAATGGTCATTAGTCTTTGTATTGATTCCTATGTTTCTTTCCCCCTTTTCTCCAGGTCTAATATGCATTAAAATTCAGGTTTAAGAAAACTGACCATTAAAGAAATCTATCTCTGATAACATAAAGATAAATGCTTATAAACCAGCTTTCCAGTAAGAGGAAACAGGCACATCCTTTAATTCTCAGAAAAATGTACAGAAAATATTTAGACATATATTTAGACATCACTTATAAAATGCATTTTTGTTGTAATAGTTATTTATTTGCCTTATTCATCATCTAATACACACACACACACTCACACACAGAGATGGTGTCAGAATACCAAATACAGTAGGTCTGTAAAGATAATCCTCAATAAATTACTGGTGAGAAGAGATAATTATTAATCAATTAATACATTAATGATTAATAAATCAATGATATTACTGTGTCTTAGAAGCAAAACTTTCTTTTGGCGTTTATGTTTTACATTATGAAAACTGATATAATGGGAGATAATGTGTCAGCAGTTATCACCTTTGATCTCTATGTACATGTCACAAAAACATTCTTTTAACTCCTTCTTCCTTCATTTAATGACTATTTATTAAGCTTCTACTATGATCCAGGCCCTCTTCTGAGTACTTAAATGAGAGTAGTGATTTAGTCAACCACATTCTTTTTCCTCAAGATGTATTTCAGGACAAGGCAGATATTAAATATGTGAGCTAGGTGATTATAGGCTATAATTGGAAATAACAAAGAGTCATGGGATACAGTAATTGGTGATGAGAGAGAAGGGAACATTCTGAGTTAGGATAATCAAAAAAGTTAGTTTGAGAAGGTGATTCCCCAGCTGAGAGCTAAATGATGAGAAAGAGCTAACCATGGTGCTGAAGGAAGAAGACTCATGCAAGAGGGAAGCCAAAAGCTGGAATATGTCAATCATGCTTGTTTAACAGTTTGGGATGTGGTGGCTGCAGAAGAGAATAGCAGATGATAAGAACAAGGTATCAGATCCTGTAATGTCTTCAAGGCTATGGTAATACTTTTATTGATAGTACAAAATTAAGCCACGTGAGGATTTCAACAAGAGAGAAAACATAGGCTGATTATATAT
>NW_004567114.1:17205058-17226497 GCF_000260355.1 Condylura cristata
CCACCAGGGAGGGCCAGGCTGATTATATTTTTGAAATAAATCATATTTGCTACCTTGAGCAGAAAAAAAAAATGGTAGAAAGTGGTGGTATCAGCCAAGAGTGAAGACAAAATACCTGTCAGAAAGTGTCTGCAGAGATTAAGGTGAGAGAAGGCTCAGATGGCTACAGGTAGCTTTTGCTACCGAGAAGCACATGTGGGGAGCAACAATGAGAAGTGGTTGATTGTGATATATAGTGGAGGCTTCAGAATCAGACTGCCTAAGTATAAGCTCTGGTCTATCATGTACCACAGCATGACCTTAAATCATGCATGACCTTCTTTCTTACCTATAACATTGTCCCTCCTAGGATTGTGGTGGTAGCAGTTAAGTGAATTAATACAGACAGAGGGTTTAGAATGGTGTCTGATACCTAACAAGAGTTCCACTAATATTAGCTGCTTTTATCATTGCCAGGTAATCATCATTAAAATTCCCTCTGCTTCACTGTAATTCCTTGGGGGCTTCATCTCGTTTTGGAACACTAGGAGCTAGCCCAGGACTTGACATCATTTTGATGCATTAGAAATGTTAGTCGAACAAATCTGAATTTTACTTGGAGCCACATATTCAAATGCAGTAAACAAATTTACTAACACAGTTTTAGCCCTAATTTTAACTCTCTCTAAAATCAACATTTGGATTAAGAAACACTGCTCATTAGGTCCATCAATCTAAACACAGTATAATTATAGCAAAGGCTGTTCTAGTCAGTGTTCTGTAATTGGAGCTTCCTATTCACTAGCACTTTCCTCAATTCCCACAATGATCGCTGATGTTCATAATGACAGGCCTGAGGCAGTGCAAAATCCTCCCGAATAACCAAGAACGATTACACTCTGTTCTGTGTAGCTGAGGGCATTTCACTGTTTTCTCACTCTTTGAAACTATGGAATCCCTGAGTGTTATCCATTGGGAAATCTCTTTTCACCAGAGATCAGATTTCTGAGAGCACACCATCCTTTGATCAGATCAGTTTATGGCTGGCTGTAATTGAAACTGAATGGCCAAGCCCACCCGTGTTCACATGGGTAAGATACCTAATTAGGTCATAACCTGGTCTGCAATTTACCCAATTTTTCCTTCTATTTTCTGTACAAGATTTAGTAAATGAATCCATCAAAACTTCCTCTGCCTATGTAATGGAAATTATTTCAAGATAACAAAACCCCTAACTTGCTCAGTGCTTTCCTATGAGTGTTTTAAGTTTCAGCTTACATTTAATGCCTTTCATTTGAATATTTGACTAATTCAAACATATGATATTTTTTAAATAAAAGGAGACTATTCTCAACCCAGATCCTCAAGTTTAGGATTCTTTAAATGTTGCAACTTAATTTATGGAAAAGGATTGGATAGCACTATCACGACAAACACCTTTATAAATTATCTTAATTATTAAAAATACTATTATTTGGGACCCTCCCTGGTGGACCAGCGAGTTAAAGCACAGCACTAAGAACTAAAGCCACTTCCCCATGAGTTCAATCTTTGCCCACCCCGGAGGTGACCCACATGGCATGGCAGACCTCTCCTGACCCGCCTGCTGCTCTCCTCCGTAGTGCAGTTCATCAGTCGGCCTGTTCTGCTCCTGACTCTGCCTCTGGGAATCCTCTCACCCCCCTGCATCTCTAGCCTGTACCCCTGTTTTGTATGCATAAATAAATAAATCTTTTTTTAAAATGCTGTTATCTGAATAGAAAATGTCTTAAAGAACTGTGAATTAACATCTGTGCAGTTTGGGATCATTTTCTTTTCTAATAGAGGCTTCATTTTTCTCATCTGTAAAATGACCTTAGTAATCAGTCTCACTTTATAGGGTTAAAGGGTTAAATGCATCACTTAAAATGGTTAGAACTATACCAGATCTATACTAAGTACTCAAAGAATTCATATAAATTTGCTCCTTGATTTACATACTTCCCTGCACTGCTGGGGCTACCGAAGTCCCTTATATTTATTATGTAATTACAATTGCACATTGCTAAAAGATGTAGTATTCTCTACAATGAATAACGAAAATAAAAGAAGCAAAAAGAATCTCCAGCTACTTGCTTTTGTATTAAGATCCTGAATTCATAACTGACTCAGTGTAGCATTCTTGCCTATAAGGGGTAAGTGAAGTTAAGTGTTCATTCTGTTCCTTTGCAACACATTTCTCTTTGAAGTGAAGGTGGTATGTCTTTTTCTTTAGTGGGAGAAATCTCAGTTGCTTGGGAACAAAGCAGAAAATCAATGGCAAGCCAGGCCTTAGCAGCCAAAGAATGCTCCACACCCTGCCCCTTTATCCTCCAGAAGGCCCTCAGGCAGGGTGTCAGCTGTAGATTCTCAAAGCACTAGGTCCAAGGTAGAGACTACTTAGAGACAAAGCAAGGCACAGTTTCTTCTGAAAGTTCTAATAACTGAAACAAATACTGCTAACATGGAAATTAGTTAAGATTAACAGTTAGCTCACCAAGCCCCCAAGCTCACCTTATCCTCTTATCCTTGTCTCCTACAACTTATAAAAAAAAAAGCCTAGAATGTGTTTGGGTGAGATTAGAAAGTAGTAGGACCTGTCTTGTTTTTTCCCAGATAGGCTTTTCTCTTACACACTCATTGATTGAGCAGAAAAACATATAAATGTGAACTATCCAACGTGTATATAGCCAACAGAAACCATTCTCCTCAGCACACATGACTTCTGCTCAGGACCAGACTATGTTGAAATCCCAACTCTCCCTGTTCTAGCTATCCCTCCCTCTTTTCACACCATTTAATCATCACTGCTCACGTTTGCATCTGGAAAAGTCCTTTTTAAGGTTTTATCTCATCTCATCCGTAAAGTCATTTCTTGAAAATCATTAGTCAATATCATTATCTCTGTCTTACAGAAAAAAAAAAAAAGAACCTCCTCATATGGAAAGTGGAAGGTAAAGTACTTGAACCAAGCATTCTGATACAGAATCCAGGGTTCCATCTACACTGACCTCCTCAATCACTTTCTGATGTTCAGTGATACCCATTAATTGTATCTACAACTTGCCATGTGTTAATAAACTGTGTTGTAAGTGCTTTTCAAACATATATTTGTTTAAGCCTTCTGTGACCTCCATTTTATCAATCCAGAAACTGATGTATAGAGAGATTAAGTGACTTGCCTAATGTCATATGTCTACAGTGAGGATTTAAATTCAGTCACTTTGACCTCCAGGACTGTATTCTCATGTATATGAATATGAAATGAAAGCATATATGTATATGAATATGAATGAAAGCATAGTTTGGTGAAGTTAGAAGAATGGTTTTACACTCATGAATTTGAGTGTGAGTCACATCTCCTCCACACATGACCACATCAGCATCTCTATGATCATGCATAATGACAAAATAATTAATGCATAAATTAGGGTTAATAACCAAGGGAGTGCTGATACTCAAGCTTAGTGGAGAAAGAAAAGGCAGGAAAGATGGTATTGATCCAACCATCTAACTATTCTTTTGGCTAATTCTTTCAATTAAAAAGTATTTGTGAACTGTCACAGATTGGAGTAGACTAGCAAGTCATGAAAACTTAATGAAATGTGGTATCTTAGATTCGATTCTGGAACATGAAATGTACATTGTTGAAAAATTGGGACTGTCTGAGTAGAGTCTGCAGTTATAACAATAGTCAAATGTTAATTTCTAGTTTCAATTAAATTTATTGTGGTTGTATAATATGCTAACATTGGGGGCAGATGGTGAAAGGTTTAAAGGAATTCTATATGCAATCTTAGCTACTTTCCTGTACATATAAAATCATTTCAAAATGAAGTTTTACAAAATTGCATGAGAGTGCCATGTAGATTATATTTGTAAATTGTTCCTCCCCTAAATGACAATTTCAATCCCTGATATTTTGCTAAATATTGAATTCTTTCCTATCTGCATCTTTCAGAGATAACCATTTTGGTGCATTGTATATAAGATCCATCATAACAATATCCTCTCACTTAACTTCAGTAAAAAGATTACTGTGGGGGTGATCACACTTGATGAAATCACAATTCTCTTTTCCCCTCTTGTTTCTTATTTAGACAGTTTTCAAGTTTCTGGGAAACCATTTGAAATTCTGACCAACTAGAAATAGTCTCCCCTGAGTTTGTGACCCTTAAATGTTGCCATTCTTCAGAAGAAATAGGAGGTTTTTGAAGATGACAGGATCTTTTAGGGAAAGTGTGAAGATCCATGTTATATTTCAGCAATCTAAATCTCTAGATTGTAAAAAGAAAGGACTTTTTGGTTTTGTTTTACTTATCTATATCTGTAAGTAAATCATTTTAGAGTAATTATAATCAATTATCAAAAAAAAAATATATAGGAATCAGTGCCAGGCATCACCTTGCTTGCTAAGTTTGCAAGTATATTACACTTTCAGCACATGGATTCAACAGCATTTATTGAGCACCTATTGTATATAAAAGGATAGAAAGAACCACTGCCCTATCTTTATTGAGCCTGTAGCCTGGCAGAAGGAACTGGATAAGAAAGCAATATATGACAAATACACTGTATCCTTTATAAACAGCTTTTTTTCATTCAATATAAAGCAGAAATTTCCTTTCTCAATGAATTCAGGCCGTGTGAAAAATTTTGAGTGAAATTCAATTGTGGAAAACAATGCTAACACTGACCTTGTAACTTCAGGCTCTGTGATGATATTCTCAGTCTACAAATCCCATTCAAGAATTCAAGAAATGAAAGTGCTATGAATTTGCATCCTAACCCATTTTCCTATATATACACATTATCACTGAATGGAATAGTCACTTTGTACTACAGTAGATCACAGTTGGAGTAAAACTCACACTCATTCATCCCATGATGGAATGTATTTCAGGCATCATTTGTAAACTAGCCTTAGCACAACTTCGATCCTTGTTTTCTTAACTATCTAAAGTTTTTTTTTTTTTCTATCTATGCAGCAATGCTGAAAGGCATATCTCACTTGCCCAAATGTTTTTGGATGCTTGCCTAGTCTAAGATTTCAGCATGTATTTGTCAAGGAGACACTGTCACCATAGTAGCCCTATCCACTTCTGTAGGCGCTGTTTTTGGCTAAAGCCCTTCTGTAAATCTCTAAATCCTTTCTCAATGTACAGCTTTCAAGCTTTCAGATTCTATTCTTTTGCTTTGAATTGTCTGTTGTATTCATTAATTACCTTTTTATGGAATAGAAAAAAAAAAGAAAGAAATCTCTCTCAATTTCCCTAAAGCCTTCACCCTTTCTTAGGATTCATGAAGAAAAGCAATTATCTTTTTGTACAGTATTGATCTGTCTGGACATTGCCTCCCAGTGGATCATCCATTTAGTTCTAGAATTTAAAAACACTCACAATGCCAACCTCTGTGTCACCACCTGAATTAATGTCCATTCCTCCTCTGCTGGCATCTGCTCTCAGTCAAGTTCACTATCACAGTGAGCTGTATCACTCTCAAAGGAACATACTTTGATCTCTGTGTTGCACATATTTTTGGCATTTCTTCATTCAGAATCATATAAGATCCAAAGCATTGATTTGTCAACTAATCTCTAAAAGTGACTGTATGCCTTTTGGGAGAAACCATGTGAGATTAGTCAATGAAGTCTCATAGAATTTACTAGATCACAGAATTTTCCACATGATTGGTAAATAAATCTCAGGAGTATATGGTCATAGAAAATCAGGCATAATCTGAGACTTGACATAGTTCACCAGAACAACAAGACTTTTTGAAAGTTTCCTTGGAAGATTTATTACAGAAAATGATACATTAGCATTAACACTTATTTTGCAAAATGACTTTGCAAAGAGACAGCATTAGAGAAAAGAGACATATTGATGAATTCAATTTTTTTTTCTTGACTTACTGATACATAAAAAATATGTTAGGAGTAATTTTTCCAGTTGATCAACTACTTTCCTCAATTTTATCATTAAGCTGTAATTTCAAATGATTCTTTTGGAGCTTGGCACAGAAGAGAGGAGTTGAGAGTTTTAGATATTCATTCTAATTTGGCTAAGTCAGTAACAGCAAAAAAAAATGTAGAAACTTTCTGATGTGAGTTTTCTAGTTCAGTACATATGCTAACAAATTTCAGGAATTTATCTATAAAAAAGCAGGGGGAATACTCACTCATTATTTGTCTGGGTCTTAGTTATTATGATCTATATTGCCAGTTGTTTGTGTCTACAAGACAATTGATTGTTTCTTGAAATAGAGACATTCATAATTAAAGTGATATAAAAATGGTAAAATGTTGGCAGGAGCCATCTTTTAACAGAATAAGAATCTTCTTAGTGATCAAAGACATTCTCTAATTGAATTTACTACTTACATAGCAGAAAAATGATTACCCTGTCCAAATTACTCATTTTGCAGGAAATTTTGCCACTCGCCTGTCAAGAAAATTGGCATTTGGATATAGACTCATGCCTCTTCCCATCTTTATAATTGAAAAAGAGCATTTCATTTTTTTCTATTTTATTTTTGTTAATTTATTACTATCATTATTTTTGCATCATTGTAGTCCTCACATTTCTCCTGCCACCTTATCACCACATCACCACATTCCCTGTGTTCTTCCCTCCTCTGTTTTGCCTCTGACTCACCCTCTCCCTTGAAAAGTCATTACTTTGCAGAACACATTAATGTTTCCTTGGAAAAAAAAATCTAAGAATTCTGTTAGCAGTGTGTAATTCTAAAACATTTTCAATGTAGCCATCAATGGTTTACCAAGTCTTGCAACTGAATTTTCTCTCTTTTTTAGTAAAGATATCCATTTAGGGGCCCTCCCTGGTGGCATCAATGGTTAAAGCACAGCACTCTGATGCAAGCTGCCAGGGAGCTGACCCACATGGTGCAGCAGACCTCTCCTGTCTCACCTGCTCCCCTCAGCAGTGTACTTCGTCAATCTGCCTGTTCTACTCCCTACTCTGTCTCTGGCAAACACTCTTAGTGGCCCTGAACCTCTGGCCTGCATCCCAGTACTGTATGCATAAATAATATATATATATATATAATTTAGACATATAGAAAATGGATATATATGTATACACACACACACACACACATATATATAAGCTGATTAGACATTCTCTTGGTTTTCTTATCTCCTTCTGCATTCATGGCCACTGTGACATGAGCCTGTGGGACACTGGAAGGAAACAGGGGCTAAGTGATCCAAGAAGACTGTGCAGTCATTAGCAAACCCTGGGAAGGGGGAAGAACCTGACCTTTGATTTGAGGCACCTGGATTTAAATCTGTCTTACCTGTCTGTAAGGGCCAAGAACTTTGAATTTCAGATCCCAAGCTAGGAGATGAGGACAATAGGTCCTGCTTTGAGATAGCTGAAGGTATTACAGGGGGAAAATAAAACAAAGCAAAATGGAAGCATATACTCAAATCTATCCATATCCCTGTTCTTGGACCTGCTTTATAAAAGCATGCTTATAAAATGGCAGGTATTTGTGTAAAAAAAAAAAAAAAAAACACACACACACTCCACTTGAAGCATGTTTATGTTCCCTGGAACATCTGAATTCGTTTTACCTCACTTGGTGATTTCTCCTGAAAGAGTATCTGAGAGTGCCTGGCTGCTTCTTACAAAGTGTCTTTTTCCTCCCAGGTTAACTTGTACCTATACTCCTGGACAGAACGGTCACACTTGTGATTATCTACTGTTCTCATTCAAAGTGTAACAGAGAGGAAATGCAAAGGGGGCTTTAGAAAAAGTGGACTTTACATGGAGGTCCTTTAGTCTGGTCCTTCAGTCTTAGATTAATCTAGGATGCCAATGCAGATACTAAATTACCAGGGTTAATGGTACACATTCCACAAATCATATTTTCATCTTAGCCAGGAGAGTAGTGTAGTTTTAAATGCATCTTTTGGGTTGATGTGCCATTGTTCACAATGCAGGAGTATGAGAAACACATTATTCTGTTCGCAACAGAAGCCCACTTCCTGTGCCCAGGCCATAAGGACAAGAGAGGCAGAAAAGCATGAAAGGAAACATGTAAGGCATGGACAGCACTGGAGCTGAAGGTAAACCTCTGAAAGGAAAGCATACCCATCCCTATAGAGTCTACTGTTTCCTCCTGGTATCAGCAGATAAGCTAATACAACCTAGATTCTAAATGGACTCACATTCATCCTCTCCTATCATTATGCATTCTCTCCCATCATGCCTACTTTTTTTTTTTTCCTAAAATAAAGGGTTTCTATGTTTCAAACCCGCTGTTATGTACATTACATAATTGATCACATTTAGCTGTCAGCACAGACCTGGATGGTATACATTCTAACCCTCAAGGACAGGCAGGGGAAATAAAGTCAGCCAACTAGGACCCTCCCAGGAGGGAATGGGGCTGAAAACCCCAAGTTGTTCTGGTGAAGAACCTTTGAAAATGTCCCTTGGTTACTTTCAGATGCCCCAGAAAGGCCATTCCAATGTTCTTACATGTTCTTATGGGTCTAGTCTCCCCACACCCCTATAAATTACAGGATGACCTTTTAAACTTTCTTTAGTAGGAAGCTTAAGAACAACATCCAAGAACTTCTGTGAATTCTATGCTATGCTTTCTCTATTCTTTGCTCCAGAGGGAAGGCGACCAAAATCAAGTAGTCTGCCCCGGTTTTCTTCCCACCTTTCCTGCCTTCTCTGAACTACAGTTCTCAATCCACCCACCTCTTCTCCTGTGAAAGCCAGTCTTTACCTTTGTGCCAGCCCCTTCCGATATGCCTAAAACCAACCCGGTATCCTTTAAATTATGAACACCTACTCCTACCCCCTGTCTCCACCCTACTACCTAGATAGAGGTGACATTCGAGTTGCAATTTCTTTGAAAAAAGAGGGCATATTTAGTTTATGTTTTATAACAAAAGACTTACTACCACAGGTTAAGTGACTCTTGCTCAAGACTCCATAGCTTGATGGTGATGGATTGAACAGACTCAGCCTTCTGCAGCTCATCCCAGGATTCTTCTCTATGCAATGTCAATTGCCAGTCAACGCCCACAGGTAACGATGTGAGCTGGGCTCCTTCAGGTAAGATCACCACAACAAACTCCAGTGTTCATTACCTCTGGAGCACAGGGATGGCCTCATACCAGGAACGTGTTCCCAATTTCGGGAACTGGGCCTGGCTCATAGTAACTGACATATCTCTAATTACCGCATTGCTCAGACATGGCCATCCGTCCTCCTGGGTAGGAAGGCCCATTAATAACTCTCAGGGAAGGGACACTGTGTCCCTATCATGGTGCTGTCACACGATCTGCCCCCTGACACAGAGTCCCCATAATCAGTGCTAACATGCCTGCTAATGTGTCATTGTTTCTCAACCTCTCACAATACACAATCAGCAAGCAAACCTCTTATCATTTAATAACACTCCCTGATACTGAAAGCTGTACAAAATGGAAATAGTCCAAGAGGGTAGAGAAAGCCCGCTCTGTGAGGAAACTATTACGGTTGCAACACAGGCTTTCACACAGCTAAGGTTGAGATGATGAACAGATGCCCCTTAAATCCAATAGCTGCTGTTATCCTGGAGAGACTTCTGGTAGGTCACAGCTCCGATGTACAGAAAGCACATGCCCTGGCAGAATGGAAAGCAAACAATGGGGTCTGGGTGTCTGCCCTGCTCTGCTGTGAGTCATTGTTTCATCCTGGCATAAAATGCATTTTGACATGGAGCACTGGGATGGGGATCTATTTCGGGATACAGGTTGGTCTTGGCCATAATGTGCATGTGGGCTTCAGTGTACCTGCTTGTAAAGTGAAAAGGAAGTTTAGCACAAGGCATGCTACAGAATGAAAGGTGACAATACAGGGCAATGTGCTCAAAGACTTTAAGGGGAGTAATTAATAAGATGATTGCAACTAAAACAGCTAGCATTTAAAGGAAATTTAGGAGGGGGTCAGGCAACATTCTCAGGGCTATATAGATATCATTTCATTTAATGCTCCCCTTAACCCATATGCAGATGTATTATCCTCTATTTCAATGGAAAAGAAGACTGAGGCATAGAGAAGCCATGTAAGGCACCTAAAACCACAGGATATTAAGCAAGACTGTTACATAACAGAGTCAGAATTTGAACCAAGTCTGTTTCCAGGGCTGTGTGTGTGCTTGTTAAGGAGATCTGCTTTGAATGTGAAGGGAGGGGGAGGGAGAACCTGTAATAAGAACTTAAGAGGGAACATGAGAGAGCAAAGATCATTTAGGCAAATGATGCTTCACATTGAGAAATCCTGTTAATTCAGCCTCTACTTCTCTATCCAGGAGGCCAGTCCCACTCCCTTCAACCTCCATCAGCAACAATAACTAGTCTTTTTCTTAGGTATGGTGACCTAATGACTAAAACACTGTGTTTCATGCCCAGTTATCTCATGTGGCCAACTCTGTGACTTCAGGTAGGTAAGACCTTGAGCTTCTCTATAATCATCTCTAACATGAATGTCTGAATGAGATGCTCTCATAGGTGACCTTCAGCTCTTATGGGTTTCCTACTGGAAACTACTGACAAAATGGCTCACCAGCCAGCAGGGCAACCACATCAGTATTTGGTGTCCAAGACACAGCATCCAGCAACACCAAGATCATTTTGCTGTGGTTATGGGGAAAACATTGGAACATCTATTTATCAAAAAACATTTTTTTTAAATTCTGGTGCTTTTGTAAGTTTTACAATGTAAACAACATACCACATGTGTACATTACATGACGCATATGAATATTACAACTGGTACATGTTTCATTTTTTTGTCTAGTTTGTCTGCACAATCAAATGTGTTTGGAGAACATTCAAACTAGTGAGCTAACCTGGACTTTTCTTCTGTGAGTGCCACCCCCCCCCCAAGTCTATGGCCAATTTACCACTCTAATGAAGTTCTGCTGACATGGTAGACAAGGACAAAACTTAAAGGTACATGTTGATTTTAATATGTTTCAAGCAGCTTTTTAATCTTGAATTACAGTGACAAGCATACTACTGCTACTACTACTACTAATAATAATAATAACAACAATAACAATAATAAATATTGTCTTAAAAATTTGTATTCTAGTAGAAAAATCCATCTTATTACATAATCCTATGCATTGTCTATATTTTTGAAGAAAATTCTTTTCTGAAGAACAGGTATACTATCTAATGGAAATAAGGTGATCTCTCTCAGTAAAACAATTGTTTCTTGTTGAGCCTCCAGGATAATTCTAGCAGTATGTAAAAATAAGTGGAAATATGTTGACAGAGCCCTGTTAGCTTTCTCTACCATTTGGTCTATTTTTCTGAGTCACAAAATAGATTAAGTTCAATTTTGAAGTCATCCTCTCCTTTGATTTTCCTCTCTAAAATCAGATACTCACAGTAATACCTGGGATATGATGTACTATTCTGACCCCTCTAGTTTGGGAATAAGATAGAAATATCAGGGAAGCTATAAAAATAGTCTCAAAAAAAAAAAAAAAAGAGTGCTACAGAAGATAAAACCAAAGAAGAGAGGTGGAGAGAGCTAAATTTATAAAGTCTGGCAACACAGTGACTCCAGGGGACTTGATCACAGTCTATAAATACCTTCAATATAATTGAAGGGAAAGAATTATTCATAGTTTCAAAAATTATATCACTTGAAGGAATGGCCTGAAGCAATAGAAGAAAAAGTTTAAGCAAAATAGTCAAGAGAGGGCAGTGGGGAAGAAATGTTTAGCTATCTAAGGAATGGAACAGGAAAGTAAATCTCAGAGGAAACATTTTGATGCAGACAGCCTGCAGCTTTGGAGTAAGAAACAAGTATTAGCAATTATGTCCCTCAATAACATGCCACCGATAGCTCTAACAGGAATTCAGAGTTCTTAGAAGCACCCCTTAAATGTGGCCCCCTTTGGGAAAAACTAAGTCATCAGAGATACATGTGAAGACTTAATGAGAGCACAATAGTTGAGAAGACCATGACACACTGATATTGCAAGATTATAAATTAAAATCCAAGGATTTGTATCCTTTTATGCATGTCATATTTAAAGTCATGTTTCAGAAATGACAGTGAAATATTCCAGGAATAGTTAATAACATCTTCATCTATAGATGACCAATTTGTATTTGATATAAAGGTTGTTAAAAGAGCCAAAATAATTAAACCATTTATCTCAAATCATTCAGCGTGTCATGTTACATAACAAACTATATACATGAAATATATAGATTATGAGTCCCAGATATTTCTGACTAGACACATATGTGCCCTTTGGATAATCATGTAACAGTCAAATTATAAGTTCTTCTGAACTAAGTATTAAAAACAGCTGTATCTGGGCCCTCCCTGGTGGTGCAGAAGGTTAAAGCACAGCACTGAGAAGCTAAAGCCACCACTTTCTCATGAGTTCAATCCCCACCCTGGAAGTGACCCACACGGTGTGCAGACCTCTCCTGACCTGCCCACTGATCCCCTCAGCAGTGTGCTTCGTCAGTTGGCCTGTTCTGCTCCCCACTCTGTCTCTGGTGAATCCTCTCAGTCTATAAATACCTCCGCATCTCTGGCCTGTACCCCAGTTCTGTACGCATTAAAAAAAAAAAAAAGCTGTATCTATGAAGATGCTTGAGAGCACCATTGACATATAATCTGTGAAGGCAAAACCCAGCTCAGGTCACCAGACACTCAGGAGATGGAAGAAGAGGCTTCGTTCTTGTTCTTTCAACCAGTGCCTCCAGAGAGGAAGGAGGTGCTGGGGCAACTGGAAAGCGGCCTTTGTAGATGCCCCTGACCCGCTTCCCTGCACACAGTGACCTGGCTCTCACCAGTGGAGAGGACATAGCTGGCTCTGGCCTCACTGGCAGTCAGCAGAAAACCCCCTGAGGACCATAAATACAGAAGCAAGCAGAACTACTTCTCACAGACACCCAGGTACTTAGTGGGTGTCTGTTTCCAGAAGGCACTGTGTGAACAGTAATGACTAGGATTCTAAAATCTAGCAATCCTAGGTCCAAGCTTACAAAGTGGCTCGAGACAGTTAGCAGCAGTTTTGAGCTTATAGAACATCATTGCTCTGTTCACACCTTTCAACACAAACACACATGGATTTTCCTTCTGTGTGAAATGAATTGTCTTTGTCCATCTTTTGCTATTGGCCTCCACAGCACAGAAGGTCACCATGCACAGTCTTCCGACCAGATCATGTCACCTACAACCATGTGCACAGAATGCAGAGCAAAACACCATGGTTGTTCAAAATCAGTTGTTTTCTTGGGAACAAATGGGAGAGCTCAATACACATGCCTGAAAGAGAAGGTATGGTCTTCCTCTTGAGTTGGAGTTGAGACTGCAGGAGAACTTTTTGTTAATGTAAAATTCACACCAAATATGCACTTTTTAACAAACAAAGTCATTGTGGAAACACAGGGTAAACTTTCTCTCATGCTGCCTATGTTCTTTCACATCCATTTCATAAAGTGGGTGTATTTGTTCTCTTTGTTAAAAATTGATAGTCATTTGTAAGGCTAGAGCTCTTTAAGGAGGCTCCCAGTTCCAGAAGGGGGTCTGTTATGACAGGGATAATACGCAATTTTGAATGAGATGCATTTAACTGCTCTTTGGAGAACCATTGTAAAATATCATTCTTTGAATCTCTGTAAAGACCTCGTCAAATAAAAGATTGAGATTTAGAGAAACGAAAGAAAAAGATTTGGATGGTTTTCCCTAGAGCTGACTTCCCATGTCTGCGTTCCAGCCCAATGTTTGTACAAATTTAACACACACGCACAGCTTGAAGGGGGAAGCGCACACTCTGTGTTTTGCAGTGTTTGGGTGGGAATCAAAGGGAAACACGGGGTTTCATTTTATTTCCTGCAGCCTTCAGTAAAGCAAAGGGAAAACCTAATTTGTACTGATCCTATCTCCGCAGGGGGTGATGATTCCCCATTAAGTGGCCACGGAGGGGAAGGGACACTCCCAGTCATTCTGGAGACAGGAGAACCTAGGAGGGTTTGGAACATATACTGGAAGTGTTACAGGTGTCTCCAAGGTGGGTGGGGTATTATTGGGTTGATTTGAGATTTTGTCTTTTTTCTCTTGGATAATGCTGTGTGAATGCCTCTGCCTTTTGCTTCTTTGAAAGGTAACTAAATTCTCCACCACAGCAAAATAAAACCGGAGGAACAAGGGAAAGGGGGCAGAAATTGAAGGGAAGATGTTTATTTTTGTTTCATTTCATTTGGCAGAGGTAGTTACAGAGCCCAAAGCTGGTGGGCTACAGCGTCTTGCTCTCTTGGTGATCACTTGGTGATTAGGGAGGTAGAGAAATATACAAAGATGGAAATAAAAGTTGATGAAAATTTGCCAGTCTGTTAAGCTGTTTATTAAATATTTATGTCATCGGTTTCCACCAAGTTCTACAAAACTCAGATCCTGACTATAGCAGACTAACCTTTGAATACATACGTCCCTGAGGACAAGAGAGCTGCCCATTGTATATGCTCTGGTAACACAAGCATCTACAATATATGTGATACATAGTCGGAGCTGGTTGAATAAATGAATAATTATTTTTCACAAAAGTAGGTTACTAATTGTTTGTCTGACTGATTTGAATTTGAGAATTCTACTGTTTGTACCATGCTTCATTCAAAGCTAAGTTTGTCATGTTATACTTCTTGCTATATGTCACTCTATCCATTTCCCACTAAACCTCAGAGAGATTTTTGTCTTTTTTTTTTTCCTAGCAGCTGTGCTTTGGGGAGAGTGGAAGACCATCACCCATTGTGTGCTCACAGTGTTCTCGAAAACACATCATGCCCATCTCATTTTCCTCTTCAATGCTTTAGTATTGAACTTAAGCTCTGCTGTGTAGTCATGCAACAAAACTAGCTCTGGTATTGCTGATCTCAGTAGCAAACATGAAAGTCTGCTAACCTTAGAAATTAGACATCAAGTCAGGGGTAAATTAAATGGAACCTGCATCTACTTCAAGTGATGTGATTTGCAGCAAACAGGTCTCCCCTGCACATTTTTTGCTGCATCCTGCCTGCCTCCCACACATGGAGCTGGGGAGCTCACAGGGCAGCAGATGACGGCCCAGACAGCTAGGAAGACACTCACATTAGATTTAAATTAGAAATATAGAAAATTAAATACTGATTGCACAGAAATCAAATGTGTTTCTGTATTATTTGAGATTACTTAACATTTTCAAGAAAAGATATTTGAAAATGTCTAATAGAGCGTTTATCACATACCGAAACATGAGAATGCACTTATCCGATAATCTCTGCTCAGATATGCTACATTTGAAGGGGTTTTTGCTAAAATGTTGGAGCAAAAGTTACCTTGGAAACTCTTACTTAATCATGCTGCTTGAACAGTTTCAGATTAGTTTCCCAACCCATCTTACATAGGACATTTAAGAGACTGGTTGGGGATAACTGGGAATTTTAATGCTATTGAAACCAAGAAAAAGTGAGAACTAATCCAACACAATGGGAAATTAATATATTTGAATTAAAAAAAAGCTCTTTATTTTCAATTATGCATTCCACTTGAATCAAAATGCTATGATCCCTCCCTCTTTTTTTCTTTACTCCTCCTTAGTGAGTGATTAAACAACATAACCACAGGTCCTGTTAAATTTATCACATCCAACCTCAATTGTGAATAGGTAATAATTAAAACAGGATAAGTGCTACTGAAATCACACTGACCCTTGTTTGAATCCTCTCCCCTTCCTTTAACACTGTGAACAAGCAGATACTTTGATCTCTGAGTTTTGTTTCTTATCTCTAAACAGTAATAATCCAACCACTTGACAGTGCCATGAAGGCTAAATGAACTGATCTATAAAAAGTGGCCAGAATACTGTTTAGATCAGTGTTCAATCAAACAGAACTGATTACAAAAAATGCATATTTCATCAGGAAAGAACAGAGTTTGGAACCATGAAAATTCAACCAGTGGACTACATTTCCAAAAGGGTTTAGTTACCTAAGTCCTACAGTTGGCACAGGAGAAAGGGCTGGATTATTCTACGACCATTACTTAACTTTTGCAGCCATCCGAGCTAAAGTAATGGCATCATTAATCAGATTCCGTGCCTCGCTGTACTTGATGATTATCGAGATTGAAGGATTTGTTCTTTAGGCAACCACAGGGATGTCTTAAATCCAAATTGCATCCCCATAAAGTGATAATCCAATGGGCGAGTTTCAAACTCTCAGAGATTCACATCAGATCAAAACATCATTTGAGGACTCAGCAGTTCACATACCAAACCACACTGTGGCTCTGATCTGCTGTCTGCCTGGTTCTCAACCCTCCTGTTGAAAACAACTATTTCAATGTCTCCTGGGCTCTTATTTCCAAGTCTCCAACCACAATCTCTTAGGAGCCATGAGCTCTGCTGTGTGGTGGGTAGACCAATGTTGTCATGAAATAGTCTTATTTATTTTATCAGTTTTTTAGCAGCAACAGGACACATTCAAGTGCATTCTCTCAGTTGATCACTCTGACAATATTAAAGGATGGTATAATGGTTTTTGTATCTCTATTGCTCACAGGGGATGACTGCTAGGTGGTGGCAGACTGAGGACTAGACCCTGACCCTTCAGGCCTTGAGGGGACCAATGTCAACACAACTACCAATGGAAGAAATGCACAATGAGACAACTGAAGTGACACATTCTATGCCACTGTGATGCCAGTGAGGACCAAAGAGGTTTACTACCAACTTATCTCAAATGAAAGACGTAAAAGAGATAAAAACTATTTTACAAAAAAGTATTCTAGAACTACCTGCATTTGAAACTCTTCTCAATCATTTTGATTTCACCAGTTTCTTCTGACACTCCCCCCCACAAACCTTTTTAGCTTTTTTTCCTAATGTTGTAAATTTATGTTTATATTTCCCCAGTTCTTCATCTTAGTCCCAAAACTTAGCAAGCCTCCTTACCCCCACCGCCACAGACAGTATTCTAAGTCCCCACTCCTAGCTTTTATCTCCCATTGGAACTTGTCACATGTCCAGATTGACTCTTGGGTGTGTAATATTTTGTATCGCCAAAGTCAAACTCTGACTTTATCCCCAATTTTTTTTTTCAGATATGTACCCTGTTTGTTGTTGCTAATGAATTCATAACCTTGCCAGTCCAGACAAGCCTCCCTAGTCTTCTTTTCCATTCAATTGTTTGGGAACAACAATTGATTACACCTCTTAAATGTTCTTTGTGACTCCTCACTAAATTCTAGTAACCAACATCACAGGATAAGTCCTTAAAACTGTGTCTTCTGGTGCCCTCCCTGGTGGCACAACTGGTTAAATAAGAGCACTGGGAAGCTAGCCTCACTTCAGGGTGAGTTCAATCCCTGGCCAGGAAGGTGATATGGCACAGCAGACCTCTCATGTCTGGCCAGCTGCTCCCCTCAGCAATAAACTTCATCAATCTGACTGTTTTGCCCCTCACTCTGTCCCTGGTGAATGTTCTCACCAACCCTGTACCTCTGGCCTGTACCCCATTTCTGTATGTAAATAAATCTTTTTTAATAATTGAAGCCTGAGCCACTTACACAATAAGCTGTTAGCTATTGTCTTTGGACCCACTGAAAGACATTCTTTTGATAGTCAAAATAATCTTCCTAAAAATTAAAAAATGGGTATTTCATCTCTCCTTTAAATCTTTTTTCACTGTTTTCAGAAACAATGCATCCCTACAAGGTTCAATTCCTCATCATTAAAGGTCTAAAGTACGTGGTGAGGAAAAAAAAAAAAAAGAAATACTAAAAAATGGCTATCATTAAGTTAATATTTACTGTGAACCAGATATATGTTATTATGCATCTCCACACCAATTTGCAAGGTGATATTATTATTATTATTATTATTATTATTATTATTATTAATATCTCTATTTTATAAAACAAGCAACTCATTCAAGACCACAGAGCTGGTTTGAGGGAGAGCTAGATCTTGACTCACAGACCACTTTCCTCTAAAACACGCCCTCTTTCTGCATTTCACACTCTGCTTTTTCCCTCGTGTCATTCATGCTGGTCATTACATGAACAAGAGAACACAACTTGTATTTCTTTTTGTGAAGTTTACCTTTGTAGGTAGCTACATCTGGTATATACCTTTAGGTTTCACCATCACAGTCTGACCCATTATTTCCATGCACATTTCTTTAATTTTTACTGCCAGGAATACTCTTATGACTGTCTTTGGTATTCACTTAGCCCATGATGTCTTAAAGCATCCTATGTACAATTTTTACTTCTATCCTTGATGTGAGCCTCTTCCCATCTCCACCAGCTCCAAATAAACTGATGTTCTGTATACATCTGTTAAATTAAAATTTTCATCGCTACACTTTCTCTTGTGCAACTTTCATTAGGAGTATAATAGTAATTAAGCTCAGAACTGGATTTGAATGCCTGCTCAGCCATTTATTAGCAGTGCTATCTTGGGAAAATTCTTTAGCTTCATTAAACATTAGTTGCCTCATTTATAAAGTGAGAATATTAATACTGACTACCTCATTGAGTTTTGGTGAGCTCATAAATAAGATAGTGTAAACCAAGTTCTTAATCTGTGTCTGGTAGCTGGTCCATTGTCTATGTTCTTAAACTGTGTCTGGTAGTTGGTCCATCAATGTTAGTGGTGAGAGTACCAATAGTAATATAAGAGGATCTCTGAAGACACAATTCTGAGTACATGTTGGAAATAATAATTAGTGCCATTAAATTATCAGATTGTCATAGAAAACAGGAGTAGAAAAATAAACAGAATGAAAAGAAATAAGCTAAGGAGTCAAGAATAGAATATGTGACTTGCATGCCAATCATCTCCTGAGTATGAACCGACTTCAGAGTGAAGGTTGGTTTGGTCGATGCACAGCATTTTTCTAAATGTCTCTAAGTGGTTCTAAGTTCCAAAGGTGTCATCCCAGGCTAGGACTGGCTGTCAGTACTATCTTTGAGGCTAATACAGTTATACAGTTCCCTGTTCAATCTCTCAGGGAATCACTAACAAGCTCAAACAGCAGCAGTGACAGCATCAGGAGCTAAGCGCAGATGCCATGGGGTGGGTGGCTAATGAATACCCCCATCAATAGGGCAGAGATATTCCAGGCCACCAAATGCAGCCAGGGATCTCACATCAATCATCTGTAGCTTCAGGGAGTCAATGAGTTATTTCTTGCCCTGCTGCACTGAACAATACCCCAGGGGCAACGACAAGTGACAGTGTAAGTGGAGGGACAGGGGAACAATGAGCCCTATGGATGGTGGGAAAGTAGGTCCGTTATGTTCTAAGAGTCCCAGCACATACCAGAGGGTACCTCGAGTTTTCCTTGTTTTTTGCAGTTTAGATTCCTGGTTCTAACAAGCCTCTGATATTTAGAACTTGATTGGTTACTTGATAACTTCAGTAAGCTGGGATATACATCACTAGGTTAGCTATGATTCAGTAGCATCATGACTGCTCATTAAAATTTTATATTACATGTGTTAAAATTTCAGAGGTTTGAGTCAAGTCTATTCATTATTGAGGAAAGGAAAATGCATTGTTTTCTTCAGCAGAAAGAAAACAATTAAAATATTAATTGAAGAAAAAATGCTGATAATATTAAAAGCTATCTTTGAAAGCTCACGATGTGTCAGAAGCTGCACTAGAAGTTTATTTTATTTATTTTGAAGATTTATGCATACAAGAGCTGGGGTGTAGGGAGGAGGCATGTGTTGGGGGTGAGAGATTCACCAGAGACACAGTGGGGAGCAGAACAGGCAGATGGACTGAAATACACTGTTGAGGGGAGCAGTGGTTGAGATAGGAGAGGTCTGCTGTGCCATGTGGGTCAGCTCCCTGCCTGCTGATAGATTCACAGTGCTGAGACTTAACCTTTGCACCACCAGGGAAGCCCTGCACTGAAATTTTAAACACATCACCTCATAATGTGCTCATTTCTATTACTTTAATTACTGTGGTCTTTCAAGTCTGTTAGTTCTGTGTGTGACAAGGTTGATGATAATATCCCCCAAACACAGCACTTTGCCTAGTATGTAAAAAGCACTCAATTTGTGTATAATGAATGATGCTCATGAGCTAAATTCTCTTAATCCTATCTTTTCCTTAATTCATTTTATGCATATACTAAGGATTCTGAAACATGCCTGCCATCAATTACCAGGCAAAGGGTCACCGGATTAAGTAATAAATGAGGAAGACACGGTCATTGGGCCTCTGCTTCTCCTAACTGTCTACCAGTCATGGAATATTTTCTACCTACTTCATCAACTCGACTATCATGATTGCATTATTGTACATTTCATGTGCATAACACATTTATCATTCACTATTTTTCAGTATTTGAGGAATAAGAATCTATGGCTGCTTTCATATGTACATATGATTTTACATTTCCAGTGTCCTGGGGGCAGCAACTATTAATTTCCACTCAATCTGGCCACACCCACATTAAAATTTTGCCCCCAACAAAGGCCCTTGTAGGCTTTATTAAGCCCCAAGGATAGAGTCAAACTGTTGTTGACCTCAGTGGACCTCAAACCACATTCAAACTAGACTGATCTATAAAGATTGCTTTTCTGATGCTGCAACTTCCTTTCCTCTTTCTCCTCCTTTCTTCCCTTCTCCTCTTCCTCCTTTGACTTTTCATCTTCCTTCCCATCCTTATATTCCTTCCTTTCTTCCTCTTGTTTTCTCCTCATTGTATCCTCTTCCTCCTCCAAATTCTTTTGGTAAAACGGCAAGTTTGCATTATCCATGGCTCATATAAATAAACAGAGAACATCAGTGTGGCACGAATTACACTTTTACTGGTGACATAGAACCCTCTGGAACATTATCCTAGAGGACAATAGAAGCACAGTGCACTCCCTTATGAATAGAGACAAGCTGTCCCCAAGGCAGCTGTAGCAACCCAGGAGCCTGCTGGCCTCATCAGGCTTCCCTCAAGAGGACTGAGTTCCTCACTACCTTCTGAGAGGACTCTCATTGCCTCAAGTGCAAATCTGATTAATTCACAGATTTTGTTTTTCATTGGCTAAGATGGAATTTTTTGTCGAAACAGTCTTTGGTAGACTTTTAAAAATACTTATATCCAAACCCTATTTTCTTTCTTTCTTTTAAAAGTTTATTTATTTATGCTCACAGAACTGGGGTACAGGCCAGAGGTAGGTGAGAGGATTCACCAGAGGCAGAGTGGGGAGCAGAATAGTCAGATTGACTATCACTGCTGAGGGGAGAAGTGGGTGAGGAAGGAGAAGTATGCTGCGCCATGTGGGTCAGCCCCTTGGCCAGGGAGCAAACTCATGCTGCAGTAGCTTTGCAGAGCTTCAAATGCAGTACTTTAACCCATTGCACCACCAGGGAGAGCCTTTCATTTTTTTTT
>NW_004567114.1:17226952-17238829 GCF_000260355.1 Condylura cristata
CCTCCGGGGCAGGCGGGAATCGAACTCATGTGGAAGCGGCTTTAGATTCTCAGTGCTGTGCTTTAACCCGCTGCGCCACCAGGGAGGGCCCCCAAGTCCTATTTTCAATTTTAAAATACAGTCTTCCTTTCTCCAATTCCTTTTTTTTTCCCCTATTAATGTCATCACCTTCTTGATTATTTTACCAATTCTACCTTTGTGTAGTCCTTGGTTTATAACAACTTTGTAATATTTTATTTCATTAAACTTCATGGTTCAACATAGTAATTTTGTGTCCATAGACAAAAAGACAAAGGTCCCAGTGACGGTGTGGCTGGCCCAAGATGAACAGCCCACAGACTCTGAGAGGAATGAGTCTCAAATTCAATTTATTTTTAAATTTCAAACTAAGCATGTTTTCCAATGTGGCACATTGCCTCTCAAAACCAGTGTGGACTCAAAGTAAACAGATTAAGGCGAAGTACCCAGGGGATAATAGAGATCTGAAAAAACACACCTCAAGACCCTTGCAGGTAGCTGCTCAAGTCCAGCTTACATAAGCAGTCACTCCTCAAATCCCCACTTCTACTTCCTTCTCCCACTTTCTTCTCCAACTCTGCTGGGATGGAACGGCTAAGCTGGAAGCTGCAGAGAGGATCCCCAGCAGGCCCTCTCCACAGAAATGGCTAATGATCTGGAAAAGCTCCTAAGCCCAGAAAACCCAAAGAGGCCTTTTTCACTATGAACAAATAGCAATGAAAGGCAGCACAGAGCCAACCTGCAGTGCACAGCACTCTGTGGGACATGAAATTGCATCTGTTGGACACCTTTGTTGTTTTCTTGTTCTTTCCCTCTTTCCTTGCATTACCAGCCTCCAAAATGTCAGCATTCCTCTGTACTCTTCTGCAGAGTGTCATTCCTGAGTTAAATCCAGCTCTGCCACTGGCCAGATCCAGAGATGAAGCCAAGCTAACAGCCATCCCACCCACTGAGGACTAACACAGCAGATGCTGAGGGTTTACTGTAAACATCTCACCTAGAAACGACTAAAATGAAGCACCCAGGCCAGCAATTTATACATAGGAGGAATAGACATCATAATTCAGCTCAGCTTCCACTGATTCTCCAGAAAGCTCTTTAAAGGCTTTAAATTATGGAAAAAAATACAACTATATAAACCAAATCTAATATACATCCAATTTCCCCAAACATGGAACTGAAAGAATACTACCAGTCCTTTCTTACTTCGGGAGGGGGGGAGGCAGTTTTTGGAAGAAGGAGGATTTGCCATTATGATATGGTAGCCAGTCTGGACAGCAGTCCTTCCAAGTCTACCTTGATGATGTAGGTATCTACATCAAGAGGGAAACGGTTGAGGAAGGATACAAATTCTTGACAAGCAAAGAGATGCCCTGACATAAATATTCATTGTTCCTGGAAGACTCATAATTTAAAAAATGAATCCAAGAGGATTTACTGAAAATTATACATAGGGAGAAAGAAATTAATAGGATGTTGTTGTTTTTTTTCACACCCAGCAAGAACTATGAAAAAGAAGCTAATTGTTGCCACTTCTCCTGACCTGTAGCAGTGAAAGAGGTTGTCAAGAATGACATGCAGAAGAAGGAGCAAGCACTTCTTGGTGATCCTTCCTCATCCTATTCATGTTTCTCTTTTGGCATGAATGAAGGTGAGTGTAAAATGATGCAGCTCCCTGGATTCTCAATAGACACAGCTCATTCACAAGTAATAGCAGCTGCTCTCCAAATACTAAGCAGATTAATTCCTCAACAATAGATTCCAATTATTTCAACCTTATATTCGAAGTGATGATTTTTAAAAATCCTTCTCCCCAAGACATCGCTCCCCCATTGAATACCCTTTCATGTAACCACACATCAACAAAGATCTTCTTATCTTTGTCAAATACTTCCTGTCTGTGATTTCATTTAATAATTGACACTGAAAATAGCACATCATGGATGCATAGACCAAAAATGAAGAAATGTTAGGAAATGTGAAGCAAAATACTCCTAAGTTATTTTGATCTCGTGTCCTCTGGTATATTTGAAAGGATCTAGTTCTTCTTTATTACTCAGTGTCAAAGTTAATTTAACATCTATGAATTGGGAGGATTTTAGGTCTAGAAGAAACCAGCATGTTTGCTCTCTTAGCCAGAACAACAGGTCATCTAAGCAATTGGTGAAAATGGAAAATTTGTGTGACTTTCTAATTCTGTCTTGGTGCCCTTTGTTTGTGCCACTTCTTCACTCTCAGTGCCAATGCTCTCACTCTGCCCATGCAAGTCAGCGATCCCCCACAAGGCAGACTGTCCCCAAATTAGTCAGGGCCATTTCTCCTTTTCCCGAATCTCAAAACTCAAATCCTAAGTTTGTCCACAAAGCCCAATTGCTCCCCACGTGGCAGGTAGGGCTGGTGGAGGTCAGACGCCTACCTGTGGGCTTCGCTGCTGCTTTCACTAGGAACACGGCATTAGAGGATGAGAGGAAACTAGAGTAAGCAGGTAAGGTGAAGTCAGTGCCATGCAGTGGCCACTCTAGAGCCTCTGGGAAGGTGCTGAAGGGGATGTTCCTGCTGGGTGTTGTTAGGGGTCTCTTTCTCTTCCCTAAAATATGTTAAGTTGGGGACTTAAAGGCGTATTCCAATGACAGCACTGCTGTGCTCAAAACATTTCAGGGATTCCTAGACATTATGGAGTTGCTTTCAATACCAGTTATAAAGACACAGACATTTAGTGCACAATATCTCTCAACACACACATGACATACACAAATGCACACACATATCACACACCACATACCCAGTGCACACTCACCACACATATACCACAGATACCACCAACAAGCACACATCACAAACATACCACAAATACACCCTCCACACACCACAAACACCAACCAAGCACCACACATATACCACACTCACCATGCATCACAAACTTATGCCCCAAACACACACCATACCATAGTACACATCCCCCCCACACACACCACACAAAGAGTTAATTTCAGTGTTTCTAATTTGTTTTTCACCAACAAATCAGCTTTACCAGCACTCAGATGTAGCAACAAGGCCCAATAGTGGCCACATTTGAAGAGTGAAGATTTGCCCCCTGTCCTCCTTGCTGGAGGCCTCTCCCAACAGGTCTTCCCTCTCTCCCATGGATCCACCTCTTCCTTTCTTCCGGTTCTGAGATTTATGATGCTTCATCTCCTCTTCTTGTCTGTTACTATCTTTTGCTTTTTCTCCCTAGGAAACTCCAAAGTGGAATGAAATCTTTCCTCCTGACCAACCAACCTGTTCCACTTTCATTAATGGCCCTTACATTCTTTAATTTCTGAGTAAATTTCTTTAGCACAAGAAAAAAAAATAATTGCATTCAATAAATAAATCCACCACTACAGATTGTGGAAGTCTCATGAAATGCATGATGCTTTATGATGTCATGTCTTAACTGAAGATCTGAAAGACAATTTGTTGTGGTTTTCCACGATGTGTAAGCAATGGCAGCATCAGTGGAATAAACCCACTGGGCCCCAAAGGGGGTAGTGTTGACACATTTTGATATAAAATTCCCTTTATTTTTGTTTTTTAAAAGAAAGCAATATCATGTTCGGTTCAAGCCTCACATTCATGCTGATGGAGAACACAAATACTAATGCATACTAGCCAGGGCCTATTATGATACGTTTCGAAGCACACACTTTTCAAAGACACTGAGGAAACAACAGGACTTTATAACGGCATAACACAATATACCGAAATGGCTCCTCCTAGAAGTTCCCAGGATCCTCATATCAATTTTATAAAAACACTGCC
This sequence comes from Condylura cristata, assembly GCF_000260355.1. Taxonomy (NCBI): domain Eukaryota; kingdom Metazoa; phylum Chordata; class Mammalia; order Eulipotyphla; family Talpidae; genus Condylura; species Condylura cristata. Next base: position 17,230,772 of record NW_004567114.1, read on the forward strand.
AATTTCAAGTACACTGTCAGGAAATAGGAAAACATTTCTCTTAGAAGTGGAAATGCTCCACAAAGCACAAATAGGGAGAAATGGATAAACTAGCAGCACATTATCTGACTCGCAAAAGATGCTCACGGCAGTGCCAACTCATATTTTCTTAGCAAGTCACACTAAACAAAAAAAAGAAGATAAATCACCATAAAAATGCAAGTGAGCTGGTAATAATAGCCTAGTTACAGCTGCCATGAAATAGTCATTAAGTTATATGCAGCATAAATCTCCAAGTTTTATAATATATGGTGGTTCTTAGAGGCCAAATAAAGATAAACTGTACTAACTATGGCTGCCTTTCTCTGCTCCTCATGCGGCTTTTTAATATATTTGAGCTCAGGTGCGTAGTGCCATAGGTTGCCAAAGTACCTGAGAAAGTACTAAAGTTCACAGTCCTATTCAACATCCTTCTTCTGCATTCCAAAGATGGAGGTTCCTAGCCAGCCCTTCCCTCCCTGCTCTCCAGAGCAGTCTTGTCTTGCTCCAGCTCACATGCATGCGGTTCAAGCCTCGCATCTCCAGCTGCCCCTGTTTCCAAGGCCCATTGAAGAGCATGTGGTGGAGACAGGCACTGCTTTAAGGGCTGAGGCTGCAGCTTGTGGTTCCAGCCTGGCACCTCAGCTCCGGAGGCCAGCAATGACCCATCCTCCTCCACTTTCCTTGGTTAGGCTGGCACATTAGACAGCACCCTGGTGCACAGCTTCTCCGTGGCTGTTCCCTTTTCTTCCTTTTAGAGGTTGGTAGAAATCCCGAGTCGATCTTTTGTCTTAACTGCTTCCCCCCTGCTATTTAAACGAATTCTTATTGCTCCAAATTAAATCCATTCTTTCTAGGCTTGTCATTGCTAACTAATGAGAACAATTCCTCTCCTTGCTATTGGAGGCTGCACGTTGGGTACTTATGGATGAGAATCATATCCTTTTTTTACCCTACTTTCTTAACTGCAGACTGCACAGGTGATAAAATGGGTTAATTGTTGCTATAAAAATATTTTCTATCCCCATAACGAAGTAATTTTTCCTCCAAATCATTTTAATTTCTTAGAATTGCACTGTGATCTTCCTGATTTGCAGTGACTGAGGCTACGTTCTCATTGAGTCTTTACATACGAGCCAGATGTCAGATATATACCTTGGTCCTGAGCTGTTTCTCTTTGGCCCTCCCCTACTCTAGTCTCAGTTTTTCTGACATGTTCTTTACATCTCTACAAGTAAGTTTGTAGCCTAGGGTAGAGGTCAAAGTAAAGCCTACTGCCTGTTTTTATAATAAATTTTTACTCAAATACAGACATTCATAGTTTATTTTTCCCCCAAAATATTCACTCTCAGGCCCGTTACTGAAAAACTTTGCAAACTGACCCTCAGTTAGGAAATCATGAACATCCTAATTGGCTTTGCTACTTTTGCCAAGTTGAGGTGAAGAACACCAAGTAAATCACTTATTTACACATCATCAGCTGATAAACTCTTTCACAACTGCTCAAACCATAGTCTGCACAGGAATATTCCAGCAGATCCCAGAAGAAAATAAAAATCTCTTATCCCTGATGCACCCAATGGACATCACGTCTCACAACTCAAGAGGAGAATGAGGTGACACGCACCATCTTTGGATCAGGCTCCAACAAACTCAGGCAATTTCATAAGCACATGCCCCTTTGCGGCTATTCATTTACTTCTGCTGCATTTATCTGACTCACCAACTTGGACCACCCGGAAGCAATAGAATCCAGGCCAAAGCCGGGTACTCACTATGTGAAGCTGGAGGAAGTCGCCAAGGCCTGGCGCACTGTCAATGCGCACCAAGATGCCATCCTTCACAGTGGTGCTGAAGCCCACGGCAAGGCGGTCCGAGCGTGTGCTGGGCCTGTCGTTGGCTGGCCAGGTATAGAGGATGAGGCCTCCGCTTTTCCCAAAGATGTACGTCGCGCCAGCTGCGAAAGCAAGGAGAAGAGCTATCAGGGCATGGGTTTGTGCTGGAGACACAAAGTCCAGGCCTTGTGCAGACAGCTGCACGGAAGAACCGTCCCTCTACCCCGGTTTTTGGTTACTGAGAGGGATGGCATCCAAAACCTAGGAAAGCAGCTGTCACCCCAAATTAAAGATGCAGGCAAGATGAATTAATAACAAAGCAGATGTTAGTGAGAGAAAGCCTTCAGTCTCTGTGCCCAGGGGCGGAAGGCAAGTGACAGTCTGTGTGGGAGAGCTGTGGTTTGTTGTCACAACTTCTCAGTCTTCCTCACCAGCAGAATTAATTTTCCGGCTCAGTTAGGACAGGCTTCAGATAGCCAAGTAGTTCCTCCATCTCTTAGCTGTCAGAATGTTCCCATCAGTGGAGCTGCAGAAAATGTGGAAGCTCAAAGCCTAGACACCTGTCCAGGCTGCCACCCCCACTGACGAGGAAGCTGTGGCCTGAGGGAAACCAAGCTACGTGACTGGAAGCATTTGCCTATTTCACTATTATGTTGCTATAAAAAGGTGATCAAAATTCATTCCAGTGACCTTTTAAAAATTAATGATTTCCATCCTCTTCATTGTGGTGTTTATCATATATTATTATATAAATTTATGTCTCCTTTTCCAAGTTAAGCTTTGAAAAGTTGATAGAGGAAATAAGGACGTAAAAATAATCTCATTCTGATGACTTTTGAACACAAGGATCAGTGTCAGTAATGACTAGTGAGTATATCAGTGTTTTTAATATTGTGTTTTCAATGATATTTCTTATAAACCCAGGAGTCACTAAGACTACTTAATATAAAAAATACATAGCAAACAGAAGAAAAATAAAGGGGAGAGATACATCTCGAATGTTTCTAAAAGTCTATTAAAAAAAAAAAACAGCACATTTTTGAATCTGAGTTTGGGGGAATTAATATTAAGATTTGGTAGCCAGAAAATTACACCAGTGTACTTTCTATTGTTCTATGGGTATTGTTCATAATGAGTATTTACATATTTGGTCATCTCAAACTTTAGAAAATATTTGACATCAGATTTTCTTGTTTTTCCCATCAAATGTATCTAACCCTTGAAACTATTTTCTTAAAAAGATATATTTATTTATGCATACAAAACTGGGGTACAGGCCAGACGTACAGGGGCAGTGAGAGGCTTCACCAGAGACAGAGTGGGGAACAGTTTAGGCAGATTGACAAAGTCCACTGCTGAAAGGAGCAGTGGGCGAATTAGGAGAGGTCTGCCACACCCTGTGGATCACCTCCCTCGCCAGGGATCGAACTCGCCCTGAAGCAGCTGTGGCTAGTCATAGTGCTGTTGTTTAACCCGTTGCACCAAGGGAGGTTCTTGAAACTATTTGAAAGCAGCATTAGGTTAGTGATCTGTTATTAGATCAACTATCTTAGCATTTATTAAGAATCTCAAGTACTGGACCACATTTGTTTATAGGGATTATTGGGTTAAATTATGTTGTTTGAAGTAGAAATGAGTTATGCAGTTTATATAGAAATAATAAAGTGTGTTGCTACAAGCTAGAATTAGGAATGTGTATGTATCATATGCCATCCTTGTAAAAGTCACATTATATTCGGAAGCATATAGAGTCTAATTTGAATTTTTTTGAGAGGTTACTATCTTTTTTGAAAAATTATGTGAATTAAGGTAACACTGGAAATGAGTTTAAAACACTACAATTAGATACCTCAAGCCACACGTACCACCAAATCCCAGTGGACCTCCACTAGATTCTATGGGACCCCTCACCCTGTATAACCTTTTACAACACATCCTTCAGTTAGCTTTAATTTTGCAGTCAGATTTCTAAGGTTTGTTTTGGTTTATTTTGTCTTCTCCTTTAATTTGTTTCTTTATATTCTACATATGAGTGAGATCATCTGGCATTTGTCTTTCTCCTTCTGAGTTATAAAAGGTCATGTCCTTGTGTATGTAACATGTTGCATCACATTATTTCCCTTTTATGAACTTCTCAAATCCGTTGAGACTGAGAAGCCCTCCCAAGTCGGAGATTTTAGTATTGTGCTATGGAAAATTTATGATTAAGTCTATGTGCAAAACAATGTTTGCTCCTTACTAGCCTCAAATATCCTCAAAGCTTCCTAAAATTAGAAATGTGGATAAACAATTTACCCTTATACTCTCTCCATCTGTGAAAATTTTAAATATTTCCCTTTCTGTAGATGATTATAAATGTCACCACCACTCCCTTTATTCCTGATTTGGAAAACTGAACGTTACTCAGTGATTAATGTTTAGAATAACCAAAAATGCAAACCAGTTTGTGACATTGTATGACAAGTTAAAAAATCACTATCTGCTACAGAGATAAATTCATACTCTCAGGAAATAATTTTGTTGTTACAAAAAGAGTAAGTATGTTATGGCGATTTCCCAAGGAGATCAGATGGCACTCAGAGAGGCAAAAAGAGATATTTACTTGTCACATCAGCGGACTCAGTGGGATCAGTCCCAAAAGGCTAAGCCATGAATTACAGAACAGTAAGTTTTTATACAGGTTGCATAAGGAACGTGTCATCCCACCCATTACAGCATAAGCATTCTTGATTGGTTGGAAGGGGGTCAAGGTAGCCTAAAAGCTGCTACTGTGGACAAGCAGCATGCTTCAGGGTCTTTCTGATCCAGCAAGCAGCAAAATCCAAGCAACAGACACCTCCAAGCAGCAGGCCTGGAAAATTAGTAGAATCTAAGCAGACTTGGGAAACATCTTGCTTCAAGTTAAAATTTGATACCTGAAACACAATTTCACAGTGCTTTATATTTTACAAAAGCCTTTTCACATTTTTTTTTTAAGATTTATTTATTTGTGCATACAGAACTGGGGTACAGGCCAGAGGCTCAGGGGCGGTGAGAGACAGAGTGGGGAGCAGAACAGGCAGATCGACGAAGTACACTGCTGAGGGGAGCAGCGGGTGGGTCAGGAGAGGTCTGCCACGCCATGTGGTCACCGCGGGGGCAGGCAGGAATCGAACTCATGTGGAAGTGGCTCTAGCTTCTCAGTGCTGTGCTTTAACCCCTTGCGCCATCAGGGAGGGCCACCATTTTCACATTTTTAATCTGAATCTTTAAGACAGTTCTAGGCAGTATTACTGAAGACATAGACCCAAACATACGATGAAAATAACTTGCACTTCTTTTAAACCTTCTGTCTAAGCTTCCTGCCTACAAAAGTTTGTCTTCATTATATTCCAATCATGACTTAATCCAATTAAACAATCAGTTATACCAATGTGAACACTGGCTGAACTTCATTTAGAATGTTCATATCTCCCCAATAAGAATGAAGCAGATGGAAACAAAGCCATAGTCTCCAAATCTGGCATGTATTTAAAAGCTAATCTGACCCTCTCACCATACAATTTTACAAACAAAATGCTTCAGGAATTTTAATATAAAGAATTTAAAAAGGAAGTGCATGTGAGAGGTCAAATATATAAAACTTCTTATATGTAGTGTTTAGGAGGTCAAGGTTACTTCAATTTCCAAGTAAACAAAATAACAAATCCTCACTAACAATGTTAGAGTTAAGTATTGTGTGTGCCTGTGTACATAATTCAACTTTAAATTATTATTACTGCTTTTGTTAGTCTAAATTTATATCGCAGTTAAATAAGTCTAATTTTGTAGGTGAAAAGAACATAAAAGCTGCAATATGCTTAATATATGTCTTATTTTGCTATGTAGAAATATGTATTAAAATGTGTACTCTTGCTGGTAAAAGTGAGTAAAGACACTCACACTTCTGCTGTCCAATGTTGACTTTAGAGGAAGATGATTAACAGTTATAAGTTCCTACTCCGATAATCTACTATGCTTCCCCCTTCAGTTAGCTTTGCTATCTGACATTGTTTATTAAAGATAAATACACACTTTCTGTTCATTTTAATATAAAATGCTTAGAGTCCCAAAGGACCATGGAATTATTTTGCTTTATATTTTCAAAATAAAAAATTATTTTGGGGGCCCTCCCTGGTGGTGCAGCAGGTTAAAGCACAGCACGAAGAAGCTAAAGCCACTTCAGCATGAGTTTGATCCTCAGCCCCGGAGGTGACCCACATGGCATGGCAGATCTCTCCTGACCTGCTTGCTGCTCCCCTCAGCAGTGTACTTCATCAGTCAGCCTGTTCTGCCCCCCACTCTGTCTCTGGTGAGTCCTCTCACTGCCCCTGCATCTTGGGCCTGTATCCCAGTTCTGTAAGTATAAATAAATAAATCTTTAAAAAAAAGTTAATTTTGTTATTTTAAATTTGGATTACAAATCAGGTTTTTGGGAGCCAGAAACTCTGAACAATCCTCTTTAATCCATTAATGACTTTCATCTCCAAGCCATGCGATACAACAGTACACGCTTCCTCTCCAGAGCCCAGCAGCTCTGGTGGTGTTTCTCCCTGTGCTCAGCATGCTGTGCAGAGGTCCAACTACATTTAGTAATAATCAGACTCATGCAAATGTCCTATCTGCTAGGAAAAAGTGATCAATTCAAGTGAAGGAAAAATTGCCAGGGAGGCATTTTAGCCATTTAACATCACAGGATTTGCAAACTTGCAAGCGGCTGAAGCTGCTTTTCTTAGTTCCAACCAATACAGTATTCCAGGGATGAAATTTCTGTCACCACTAACTGAGATAAAAGGAATGCGTCTGATCTTCAAGTAGTGTGACATGTTATTTAATATACAACTTTTTTTTTTTTTCTCAAAAGCACCACAAATGGGATTGGCTTGTTTTCAGATTTGGATAGATATTAACTGGGATGAAGCTGATGGACTGTGGGCAGAGAGGGATGCAGGGATATGAATGGATGTTTTGGCATGTATTCTGTGTGGGGTGTGTGTGTGTATGTGTATGAGCATCAGGGAGTAGCACAGGCTCTAGTGAAATCATAAAGGCATCCTTAAGAGCATTTTAATGCAGTTATACAACATGCTGACAACATAGGTGACCTATGATTTCGTAAAGGGAGTGATGACCCAATATTTTTCCAGTCCTCACACTTCCCCTATAAGTAAGTCTTTAATCTGTTATCCTTATATGACTACTTACTTTAATAAAATTTAATTATTGCAAACACATTTTCCCTACTTAGGAAAAATTTAATAATTATTGTTATGTTGAACTATAAACCCTATAGTCATTCTGAATGTCATTGTGGTTGTTTTCATCCCCATAACCAATACTATATCACTTTTGGGAGATTGCAAACAGAAATAGAATCATGGTCTTGTTTAAGATTGACTTTAAATATAAATGGCATATACATACACAGGAATGTGTATATATGGATGTATATGAAAAAGCAAATTTAGGGAGGAAATACAATAGACTACCTGAAGTTCATTGGTCATTTTCATTATCAAATAATTATAGATAACATGGCTCCAGAAAAGCATTTAACTATGTGAATGGTATATTTATGGGTTTTTTAATTAATTTTAAGAAAGCAAGTTGGCTTCCCCCAAAATGATTTTTCATTGGTGTGAAATGGCACATGTTTGGGAGCAAATTCAAGAAGAGGTCTGAGGGAGTTAACTTTAAAGAAAATGAGATGATTTATACCTACCAATTATAGAAGGAAGAGTAATAACTAAAGCGATCATCTAAGTTTTAATGTGCATGTGGTAAGTCAACTTGCATAAGAAACATGGCATCAGGCTCCTCCTTCAGTGCTCTTTTAACAGTGCCTGAGAATTCATAAAAGTTCATTGTGCCAATAGGTCTGTCCTATTCTGTTAGTTCAGGCTCCTTATTCCTTATTTCTATTTTATTACTCTTTCATTAATCTTATACACATTGGTGGTCTGTATTGTAAACTAGTAATTAAATGGATTATTGGTGACATAAAATAGATTATGCTAGCAAATGTAGTTATTGCTATTAAATTAAAACCTTTCTTCATAGAAGTTGCCCTATAGCTAATTAAGCCAAAGTAGAAAGACTTTGAAATTGACAAATATCACTTCTAGAAAATGGAGACAGAAAACTTAAGGATCTCATAATGATTGATGATTTGTACAATATAGTTTCT
>NW_004567114.1:17239073-17244319 GCF_000260355.1 Condylura cristata
ATATATATATTTAACAAAAAAGGAAATAATGATAACAAAAAGGAAATAGTGGCTCAAAGAGATTAAATTATTTCATGTGGTCTAAACAGTTGGGCTGAAAGTGAAACCTCTTCTTTTCTAACTCTGCCCTCTTCTCCCATCATCAGATTACTCTGCTGACCTATGAAGGATGTAGAGTCCTCAGGGACTCCCAGGAGACCAGGAGCTCCACAAGGAGAGCAGGGTGAGTAAGAAACTATGAACAGTGAGACCTCTACCTTGCAGCAGCAGCCACTATGGAGCATGAGATGATGCAGATTTTGCAAATAGTCCTGTGATATATTTATCGAATGGATGGTTTGTTATGATCTATTCTGTCTACTCTGAATTTTTTGAAATAAACAACAAAACTGATGATAAAGTAGCCTTGCATAAAGCAGAACTGAAGGAAGTGAACACTAAAAAAGCCATTTCATCTATTTTAAAGAACATCTTCTATCTTTGGCAAAGAAATGATCAGATTTACTGCTGAGCTAACTGAGAAGCTGACAACATTGTCTAAGTGTCAAGTATATCATCAGGGAGAGCCAAGTCCCATTTCCTAACCTAGGCAAGGTAAGCACTCCCTTTATTTGGGGAAATTTCTTCCTCATTCTCTTCTTTGTTTTAAAGATTTATTTATTATTTATTTAAGCATACAAGAACTGGAGCATACTACAGATGTGTCAATGCTGAGAGGATTCACCAGAGACAGAGTGTGGAGCACAACAGGCAGATCTATTGAAATCTACTGCTGAGGGGAGCTGTGGGCAAGACAGGAGAGGTCTGCTGCACCATGTGGGTCAGTTACCTGGACAGGGATCAAACTCAGACTGCAGCAGTTATAGCCTGATAATGCTAAGACTCAACCCCTATGCCACCAGGGAGGCCCTTTCTTCCTCATGCTTGAGGGAAGAATGGTTAAAATCAAAGAGCATTAACTGGAAAACATAGAAGCAACTTTCAAGTATGTCCCAGTATTTTGGAATAAAGATTTCTACACAAACACTTCCAAACAGATCAATCAATACTGATTCTCCTTTAAGATAAAATCTACTTGGTTATATTAGAACTCAAGGTTTTGCACAGAGGGAAACCCTTACTTTTTTGTATCCCATGCCAAAGATTCCACAAGAGCTGGTGAGAAAAAATTATAAAACTAATAAATTCCTACCTATCATCCCATATTTTTCTATAAACAACAACAAAAATGTAATCCTGGTGTTAAATATCATCTACAAGAGCACTTTTTCTTGGATGATTACAAATATGAGTGGCTGGACCTTTGCTCAGTATGTTATCAAGGACTTTCTAGAGCGTCTAGAAACTCCAAAGAGGAAACAAATAATTACACGATCACCAAAACTCAGGTCAAGTATTAAGATGACTTGCTGCTGTGATTCCTGTGTACACCTGTGCTCCCCCAAAGTTTGAGTAAAATAAAATCACACACAGCTTCTAGCAATCCTCATGGGTATGACAAAAATATCATGACCTTTCTGAATCCTGGAGGCAAGACATCTTCTGAAACACATTATATCAGAAAAACTACAAAGAAAATCATCTTTACTTATCTAGCTTCAGGATTTTTCCCTAGGAAAATCAGTTAAGTAGTGGTAAAGTATGAGATTACACATTGAAATTGATCGAAAACTAAAAGTTCCAGGGATACACATTGATTCTCTGTTGCTTTATAGAATTTTCATAAGCCCAGTGATTTTCCTTGGGGTAATTATTTCTTCCATAAATTTTTGGTAGTAATTAAATATTATAATATTAATATCAATACTAAAACTTATATTAAATATATATATATATATGAATTAGTTATAATATTTCAGTATTTTATATACAAATTTCACTTTAGAAGCTCTTGCATCAGGACAGCCATGGCAATAGATTAAAAAGCAGATATTTATTTCCTCACAATTGTGGAGGCTAGAATTCATAGATAAGGTGTTAACAAGGCTGATTTCTTCTAGGATCTCTTTACTTGGCTTGTAAATGACTGTCTTTCCCCTGTGTAATAATGTGGTCTATCTACTGTGACCTAACTTCCTTTAAGAACAACAATAATACAGGATTAGGACCCACATGCATGATTTCATTTTAAATGATTTATCTTGTTTGAGATAGTATCTCCTAATACAGTGTCATTGTTGGAAACTCGGGGGCTGTGAATTCAACATATACCTTTTGGGGGACAAAAGTCAACCCATAATGATCACAATCTCAGTTTTAAAGAAAGATGAGGGAAATTGTGGAAGGAGGTAAAATAACTTGGCCAAGGCAGAGTGGAAATAAAAATTTAACCAGATCTTTCTTACTCAGCAATGTATATTCTTTTCATTATGTCAAACTGTAATCCTTAAAATCTACCTATGTATTACTTTTAACTTGTATCTGTGTGGACTGGGGATGATGATGGAGACAAGAGGAACTTGCATTTCTAATTTGGTTACAATTTAAAAATAAAAAAAGCAAATACATAGACACTCAATTTCCCTCATAATTGAAATGCTGATCTAGCTAGCTAGCATCTATTTGTCTAAACTCTCAATCTAAATGTTTCAGTTTATATTATTTCTCAAATGTTATGGGGGGATGCTATTTTGCAAGAAAGGCCTGTTGCTAGTTCCCAGAGCTTTCTGGTTTGTAGAACTTATTTTTTTTTATATGTCATTGTTTGACATCCTTGTAAATATTTTGACAATATAATATCACCCTCCACAGGCATAGTCACCATAGCACCTCACCACAAAAGCACCCACAACCCTCCACCATTTTATTTTTTTGAAATGACAGTGTTTCACATGAGGCTGTTCCCTGTAAAGTGTATAAAAATAAGGCCAGACAAGAGGTTGCTTTTGATTAATTATACCACATTCATAAAATTTTACATTCGGAAAGGTAGACTCTATAATGAGGTTTTTTGCAGAGATGATCTCACAATCAACTTTTTTTTTAATTTAATTTTCAGAGCCTCACTAGCTTCTTACCTTGCAAAACAAAAATATGTCCTAGGAAATTGCATAGTATTCAGGTTTAAGAAAATAAATATTAAAGTTATATTGCCAAACAAAACAAAATTCGAGAACCCTTCTATTCCATGGACTTCTGGAGGACAGGGCTATTTAATTTATCACTCTATCAACACCGGGAAAGCTCAGGAAATAAATGCTGCAGAATTAATCAATAAAACTTGGCTCACCTGTACTTCCCCAGCTTCCCACTGTCATTCAGCCATTGCCTATTCATCCATTTTAGCCTTTTGTCATTTAACCTCAGTGTGGATACATTTTATAAGTATTCATCAATTAGAACTCACAGCATCTCTTATGAAGGAATGCAACATCATTCCCACTTTATAAAAACAATCTAATCATTTAAATGATTTTTCTTTGGTAAATTTTTGGCAGACTCAGATAAGAAAATCACACCTGTTTTTCGGTCAAATTGTTTTATGTTACCACTCAGTTCCTAAATCACACTGCAAACTTTTTAGTTACACACACACATAATGTATATCTATATACATCTTTCTGACTCACTTATCTTAAAAAGTGCCTACATTCTAGACTTACCTAACACAAAAGTCTGTGCTAGAAAAGCTGTGCAACATATTTAATCACAGAAATGCTATCATTCTATGATACCGAGCATTAACTAAGTACAAAAAAACATATACACATTTGCCCTTAGGCAAAATATAGGTGAATTAAAAGAAAAAGTAAAATGATCATTTCATAACTGCTCATCAGCCTATTCTGTAGCATTTTTCCAAAATGTGTTCCTTCTGATAATGTCTCCTGGGCACAGAATAAGAGAGGGGTTCAGAGAGCACTCATCTACTGTCTCGCCTACTTTTATTGAATGACATTGAAATACCTTCTGTAATAGAGTAATCAAGGCATTTCTAACTAGTGAATATTCTCTGACACAAAAATATAGATGGGAGTAGTTGCTTATTCCTAGTGACTTTATTTAAATGCCTGGTGTGTGTGGACTTCTGATTTCTAAGAGGCAAGAACTGTAACTAGATGCCATTAGTGTATTTGTGGCTCTAATTCATATTTGTGGCTCTAATTCATAAAATATGATTTCCTTGTAAAAGTTACCTGATATTTTTGGAGTAGTAACTCTTCTTTCTATGAGACACATATCTCTTAACAGACCCCATGTCAGACACGGCCAAAAGGAAGATATTTCATCTATTGTAACAATTTATTATTTTTATTGTGTCTGCATTTCCCCATGGCTAAGATTGTGATAATAACCTTTCCTTACCTGCTCATCTTAACAAGATGGAGTAAAGATCAAAACTGTGAATATGCATAACTACAGAAAGCTCTAGAAACAGTTCAGCATCTCTATTTTATGGTGATCACCTGAAGTGAAGCAACTTCCCAAAGTTTTTGCGATAGGAGACTTTCATTATCCAATATTTCCAGCACACCGTTCCTCTTTATATAGAAACATTAAGCCTTTTAACATAGAAGTTACCATTTTCCCTCATTTTAATCATGAGATTTGTATGCAAATTGTTAAGCCCTTAATAGATTTTGCCCTTTACATACAAGTAATTGGCTAAGGTGTAATAAATTAACCCAAGTTGGAATGATAAGAGCGCTTCACTAAATTGTTTTGTAACCTGGAATCAGTAAAACACACAATCAGTTCTCCTTTGATGATGAAGTTATGCAACTGGAGGCATGCAGCTATGAGGCCACATCCTACTGGGGAGAAGTCACGAGAAAGCAGACCCCGACGAAGTGAAGTCAAATCATTGAGTCAAGAGTTATAGTAACCATTAACAGTGAGGTTTTGAAATTAAAAGTAGACATACAGAACAGAGGGCTGGAATTGAGCAGAGAAGTAAATCCATATTTTATGCTAAATCATTATAGAGCATCAAATAAAAAGTTAACTTAAAACGGATTAAAGACTTGGATGCAAGGACTGAAACCATAAAATATATAAGAAGGCAGGTAAACGCTGAGAGATGACACTAGGGCTTCAACTCCAACAGCAAGGGGAACAATAGCAAAAGCAAACAAATAGGACCACATCAAACAAAAGAGTTTCTGTGCAGAAAAACAAATATTTTTTTTAAAAAAATGTTTATTTATTTGTGGTACAGGCCAGAGACTCAGGGGTGGTGAAAGACTTCACCAGAGACAGAGTGGGGAGCAGAACAGGCAGATCCACGAAGTACACTGCTGAGGGGA
>NW_004567114.1:17245184-17332592 GCF_000260355.1 Condylura cristata
AAAGAGGCTTAAGCCACTTCCGCATGAGCTCGATCCCTGCCTGCACCTCTCTTGACCCGCCCGCTGCTCCCCTCAGCAGTGTACTTCATCGATCTGCCTGTTCTGTACCCCACTCTGTCTCTGGTGAGTCCTCTCACCCTCTGCATCTCTGGCCTGTATCCCAGTTCTGCACGAATAAATAAATTAAAAAGAAAGAAAGAAAGAAAACTTTTAGAAACTTTTTTTGTATCTATCTCAAGAATGCAAAAATAAATTTAGAAGGATGCGTGCAAAATAAATTTAGAAGGATGCGTGTCCATTGCAGCACTGTTTACAACAGTTAAGTTATTGAAGCAGCCTGAGTACCCAATGACAGGTGAATGGATAAAGAAGACATAATATTTTACACAACGGACTGCAATTCACCTATAAAAAAATATCTTGCCATTTGTGACAGAACTGGAAGGGATTATGCAAAGTGAAATCAATCAAAAGGAAAGACAAATATCAGATGATTTCATTCATATGTGGAACATAAGAAACAAAACAAAGAAATGGACAAGACTAAGTGAAAACAAACCCTTAAAATAAGACTTCAGATTTGAGGCTAGCAGAAGGAGTTTTAGGGGGAAAGGAGTAAAAGGGAGGGAGTCCATGGACTATGTTGGATGATGGGTGTGGGATGCTGACATTCATCTGAAGAGGTGTGACTTTTGCCTTTAAATTAAATGCAGTGTTGTAAGTCAATGTTACTGCAAAACGGTAGGGCACAGAAAGAAAATATGTCATATTTTGAAGAGCTTATATATTTATTTAAAGTGGTCATTCTGTTCACGTAAACTACAAGTTCAAGTGAAACTCTTTAAGGAAAGCAGTTCTATTCAGATTGTTTTTTCTTTTTAATATTACAACATGGCAATGAATAAAATGACTTGATTAGAAGACCTCTGTACTTGACTAACGGTCTTATTATAAAATTGCCCAAATGTCTTTTTTATGTAAAATTTTCCATAGTTAATTTATTTACTGTAGGCTACTTCAGCACTTCAGTTTTTTGCTTTTTTTTTTTTCTTTAATTCACAAGTAGAAAATTCTTGGATAGTAAAATACCTGGTAATTAGCTCAATGTCCGGAATTCTGACTAGAAGAGGGAGAATAAAGTGTTTGTTGAATGAATTGGCAAAGAATGACCACAATAAACAAGTAAAAAGATACCCAAGAATTTAACCTAAAAAAGGAAACACAGATACAGCAGACTTCTCCTGACCTTCCCACTGCTCCCCTCAGCAGTGTACTTCATCAGTTGGTCTGTTCTGCTCCCCATTCTGTCCCTGGTGAATCCTCTCACTGACTTGTACCCCAGTTGAATAAATAAGTAAATCTTTAAAAATATTTTTTTAAATTCCTTAAAAAAAAGGGAGAGTTCTTAAAAAAATAAAGGGAAGACATTCAGTAACTCATGTACATTTCAAATTGGAACAATTCTACAGCTGATCATAGTCTTGTTGACAAAGAAATCCTTAATGATTTCCATAATTAGGTTATATAATAGCATTCTTTAACCACATATATGTAATTGGAATATTAATAGGCCCAAACAGTAATGATTAGAATATTAATGAAAAGAAACTGCTTGTTATTAAGTGCTATAAATCATAAATAAACGTTATTTAGAATGAAAATATGTTAGATAATAGCAAAGGAAATAACCTAAATAAACTGAATCTTCACTTTAAGACACAATTGAAAACAAGATGCCTATGATAATTAATAAAAACTGAAATTTATGCATAATAGTATAGCCTATATTGTATTTTTTTTACTGACACAATGCTAGTTTGCAACACCACATTTGATTCAAGGGTACAGAATTTACATCTCTTCAGAATTTGTTATTACACCAGACCCAACTCCAAAGCCCCTGCGACCCTCCACCATAGTTCTTTGTTAAATTGGACTATAAAATGTCAAGGAAAAACCAGAAATAAGAAAAAATTAGAAAGGAAAAAAAAAACACAGAACTGAGAAAGGAGAGATACAGAAGGTACATAAAATAGCTCATACAACTTTAGAAAAACATTTGAAAAGCTGAAGAAATTGAAAATTTGTAGGAAAATATATGAGTTGCCAAAGGTTCAAAAGAAAAGTCGACACACTAAAAACAGAACCTATTGGAAAATTAATTCAAGTTGTACTGCTTAAAAACTGCAGGTCTGGATAATTTGATAGCTAAATTTTATCTAACTTTCAAAGCAAAGACAATTCCTTAATTACTCAAATTATATCAGACAACAAGCAAATTTAGCACTCTCCTCTAATTTATTTACAAATTCAACATAATTTTAACATCAACATACAATTCAACCACTGATAAATAAATACACCACATAAAAATAAAGTTTCCTAAACTAATTTCAGTTATGAATACTGATTTTTTTTCTGAATAAACTTCAATGTACATTAAAAGAATAATATACCATTCCAGGAATATCAGAAATAGTGCATAAAATTGATTCAATTTAATTTGCAGTTTATCTGGGTTTACATGCCAGTAAGACAGTGAATGAAGGGTTTGCTTAGAAAAAACTCTATGTTGCTAATGGACCAGTCTAATTTTAAGTCCTATGCTACTGGGGCATCATAGAATACATTCAGATCCTGCTCAGATATTTCTCAAGTACACCTTATTTGGCATTTGGAGAACCAAAGATTGTCAAAATTGATTAATTAAAATAATATCATTTGATAAAGAATACTTTGCCTATTCCTCTGGTATCCATCTATAGAAAAAACATATTTCAAATGTGGTTATAACCATAGTGCTTACATAATTTGTAACCTTTTTTTCCATTATAGTACTGCAAACTGTTTCTTTATTATTAAATGTGTCATTTTACATGACTGTATAATATTCCAAAAATGGACAGGGGCCCTAACTTGACACTCCTGATGAGCTCTTAGATTGTTTATTTTCTTTTTGGGTGTAGTATAGAGTGAGAGAAAATAGAATTTGATATTATAATTGACTCTGGTTAATATACACATTTTTTTTTCTTTTGAATAAAAGTCATTGGTTGGAACATTAGGCTAAATGATTTGTCTTCTTGAAGCAAAAGTATCCTACACAAAAGTTACATTAGAAACAAATGGATCAATGTTTACTACTAACTGGCAGTCATTTTTTTGCTTATTCATTCAATAAAACTTCATTTTTCAATTCTTACCAATAGAAAAATGCACTTATTACCTTCATATGCAATAATTTGGCAGTTTACAATTTACATAAAAATTATTTTCTCTTAAAAGGAAAACTCCATATTTTCTTAGTACTCTATTTTCTTCAAAGCCTCAATGTATAAACTTCTATTTTTTTTTTCTCAGTAAGACAATTGTCCTTTGCTAATGTTTCATGATTTTCATTCTGCCTTCTTAGTTAAATAGATGCAAACACATTCTCCATCTCTATCTCTCCTCAGCAGTTCCCTTCCTTTGAAAGTGTACTTACTCCCTACTGCCCAGATCCTGATAATTTTATTTTTCTTATTTATTCTTCATCTTGACCCTTGTGTATGTGTTTGTGGGGAGGGGGGTGGGTAGAGATAATTGTCCTACTCTTAGAAGTTGACCTGTAGCCCATCAGGCTTTGGAGTGAACTGCTTTCTATGCCTGCTCTTGGTCTCATTCACAAACCATGTTGCTAGTCTACAAAAATTAACTTCTCAGACCCTCTTCTTAATTTTAATATGATAAGTTTAGCATTGATTCAACAGTACAGATATGACATTCTGCAAATAAACAGCAGTCACTTCCATCAAAGCTTGAAGATTTGTTATGATGGATATATTCAGACACCAGTCTCTTTTTAGAAAATGCAATTTTATGGAAAAATACAAGATAATTGGTCTTTAGCTCTTGCTATAAACTTAGATAGCACCTGCCATATTTAAATTAATACAGTGCTTCTCCCTGTTAGATTAGAACTTCTGATTAAGTCAATCATGTGAAAAGATTCAGATGTTGCTCATGTGCACTAGGATTAAAAGCTGTTTTTGATGTATTTTTTTTTTTTAATGTTGTGATACTGGTCCATCTCCTAAGGAAAGGAAATTTAAAGTTCTTTATTCAGCCATATATCCTGTGTGTCCTTATCTCCCAGCCTCAGCTTAGCCTCGCATTGTGTCACACAGGTGGTTGGTTTTATTGGATGCTGGAAGATGCTCCAAAGCAGTGACCTATTATCTGAAGCCTCCATGTGAACACTAGGTCTGCCTCCCAGAGATCACATACACATCACTCTTGAGGATTTATTCCTTTTCCCATTGTCCCATTCCCTTGATTCTGGCTGCTACCGTGCAGATCAAGAAACTCAGAGAACAGCTTTGCTCCTTTTAATCTCTCTTAAACCAGCAGCAAAAACAAATCTGACTCACATGACTGGCGCAGCAGAATGCAAAGTGCCAAGGCTTGCATTTCCGTCAGTTCTCCCACTTCCAAAGAAAAGCTGAGAAGTTCCTTCCAGGAGACAAATTAAGGCTCAAAGGATCTACCTGCATGGAAGCAACTGGTGACCCAGGGCTTGGCTGCTATAACTTCTTTAGTAACATGGGGACACACTTTCTCTGATGAGGGTCCACTTACTGGTCACAATCTGTGATGATCCAATTACCCTAATTTGCTCATAAAACCTGTATCCAAAGTTTGATTTTAAATATTACCTACTTCTTAAATTCATAAACTTTGGTGAGAAGCTCAGGCAAATGGAGCACAGTGATATCTTGTGTTCACTAGGTGAAAGCAAAATCTATATCACATCATTATTATGTATCCACACCACCCAGTCAAAGATGGCCACCCAGGCCCAGCACCCAGGAAGGATGGAGCTGCTTGCCCTGCAGGGGCTAAAGATGGCATGTATGTGATTAGATGATGGGTTCCTGGCAGCTGATGGTGCTGTCTTGTGCTCCTTTGTGTCTCCATGATGGCTGAGCTCCAGTTTGACACACAAACACTATGGAATAAGAGCTGCAGAAAAGAGACACCTTCAATGCTCTCATTTATAGCTGCGAAGAGTGAAGCCCACGGAAGTTATAGACTTTGCCCTAGATCACTGCTGATGAGTGGCAGACCCAAATAAAAATATACCTCAAGCAATCAGGTACCTTTCTGCGTTTGAGTAGCAATGATCATTAAGTGCCGGAGACCATGCCAGATGTCGGAGTTCAACTCTGACAAGTGGCTACCTTGTCATAAGACAGAATGGGTAGCATAGCCTACCTCAACTAAGGAACTGCGTGTGTGTGTGTGTGTATGTGTGTAAGAGAGAGAGAAAGAAAGGGGATCTGTATATTTTTGTATATACAGCACAAATGAGTACAATGGAGAAGAGATAAATAAAATCACGTATTTTATACTGTTATACTTAAGTATTTACTGCATATCTATGCTTTATAGCATAATGATCCAAAGTATTTTTTTTACCTGAATACAAAAATTAGAAATACATATCAGAAATCAGAAATAATCCTGTTATGACTTCTTATACTTAGTCCACATAGAAGTGAGGGCAAAGACAAGGGAAATTATCTGAAAAAGTTACAGCACATTCACTGCAGAATCTAAACTAGTGTTGGTGTGTCTCTGCTCTTTGGAAGAGGGTCTACTTGGAGCTTTGTGCTATTTGTTTCAAATTCTAAGTTCTCTACTATCTGGGAAAAGCAGACTGAAGTGCTCGTCTACAGACCTCGCCAGTCTCACCCAAGGTAATGCTGGCTATATGAAGCCCCTTAGCTGGATGCCAGGGATGAAGGGAATCAAGAAATGAGAGGGAGTTACAAGGGGTTGCCACAATCTGAATAGGATCTCTTTAAAAGCACAGTGCAGCAGGAAAGACAAGTATAATGGCTATTTAATCATCTTCACTATGAAGTGCCAACTCTTTAGACTCTTATGACATTCATGAATGATGCAGGAGGCAGGCATGATGAATGCAGTGCAATTCCCTGCGACAGATATTTGCAGGGAATTTATGCCCCCTCCCCACAGGACAAAAGGGCTCCTGGGCTCAGTTATCATTTGTTCTAGGAGAGAATTTACAGTCTAGCTAGCAACTCCTTTACCCTACTCAATAAAGCGCTTATTTTGATATACTGGCTGTGATTGTTCAAGAACAACTGTATCCTTGGAAATTCATGTGCAGTGAGCAGTCTTGCTGGCTCCCTTTCCTTCACTTCATGTACTTTTATCATTTTCTAGGATCTTTAACCTTGAGGGCTTGAACACAGGTCTCCAAATCACACCTCCACCTATATGGACACACACACACACACAGACACACATTACTGCTTGAGTTCACTGTGAATCAGAGGATTCTTTAGCATGTAGTAGCATGTGCTGATAAATATATAATAACAATTCTATTCTGTGTTCTCTACTCACAGGTAATCTGAAAGTGCAGAGGATATTAGTTGATACATTCACATGTTTTTATTAAGATCCTACCATTTGCTGGTTCCTTTTCTGGGTATTGAAGAGACATCAGTGGTTATAACAAAGCCCTGGGTTTATTAGAGATGATACTCTTATAACAATAGAAGACCAAAAAAAAAAAAAAAAGAAAAAAGAAAAGATACATATTTGTAATATACCATCTGGGCATTGTAGGTGCTCATGAAGCAGGATGGGGGGATAACTATGTCAAGGAAGGCAGTTTCAAATGAGATAGGTGGGGCAATCTCCTCTGTCTGGAGAATAATTGTGAGCTCAGAAAAAGAGGAAGGAAGGGGTGGGGGGCAAGAACAGGATGGGCATCAGAACCATGCTTGACTTATTTGAGCAACATCAAGGAAGCCAGCATGGCTGAAATGGAGAACATAGGGGCAAAGTGGGAGTAAAGGTGACTGAAGTAGTCAAGGGAAACCATGGGATGTTCCATGGGAGTTTTGTTCCTGGTCTGATTCTACTCGAAGATAAATGAACAGCTTTCTAAGTATCTGTCATAGCATCTTATGTAAAGTATTTATTTATTTTAAGATATTTTAAAGTGTATTTATACATACAAAATCTGGGGTATGGGCCAGAGGTGTGGGGGTGTGGGTGTGGTGAGAGGGTTCACTTAGACAGAGTGGGGAGCCGAACAGGCAGATCAACTGAAATAAACTGCTGATGGGGAGCAACAAGCAAGACAGGAGAGGTCTGCTGCACCATGTGGGTTAGCTCCCTGGCAGGGGATTGGACTCATACCTTGGTGGTTGGCAATAGTTTGATAATGCTGAGACTTTAACCCCTGTACCACCAGGGAGGTGGTGTAAAGCATTAAAAATCAGACCTTTAACTAGGATGAAGAGAGGACCCAGAGTGTTATCATATGGGGAATGATTAATACAAATTCAAGACACTAATTGGGCAGGCAGCCTTCCTAAAATACATAGGAAGTCATAGAGAAGAAGAACCACTAATTCAAAAGGCAGAAGCAAGAATGATGAGTAATGAGAATTTTATCAGTGGATGTATTCCAGCAGACACTGAATAGTCACATTTCAGGGAATTCTGCATGTCCTTGGCTCTAAAAGGAAACTTTGTAATAAAGGAAGACAATATACAAACAAAAATGCTGACTTTGGTGGAACACTCACATTCAACTAAATTAATTATCTGATTTTTCTTGATTAAATAAAACTATTTTCCATTTTACCAAATTGCTGTTACTTCTTGGTTGAGAAAATCAAAAGCCATTCTGTGAAATAAGAAAATTCTATTTTCTGCACAAATATTTCAACACAGTTGGCACCAGCAACCTCTCAGGCTATCCCCTCAAGATATTTTTAGTGAGGAATAGTCTTCAGGAAAATCCTATCAGTAAAATCATCTATGTAAAAATATTCCTTCAATTACTAAAATAGTAACTAAATACAGATCCTTGCATCTTATCATAAAATCCCAGAAGAGATGGTCGAATGACTGGATAAAAATGGTCCTTTCAAGTCCTGTAGACAAAAAAAGAAAGAAAGAAAGAGAAAAACAACAACAATAAAATATCCTCACTATTAATTTTTCTTTGTCTAGGATTGTCTTTCTTTTATTTTTTAAGATCTTATTATTTATGTATACATACAACAACTGGGGTGCAGGTCAGAGGTACAGGGGTTGAGGGTTCCACCAGAGACAAAGTGGAAAGCAGAACAAGCAGATTGGTTGAAATATACTGCTGAGAGGAGTGGTGGGCTAGACAGGAGAGGTCTGCTGTGCCATGTGGGTCAGCTCCCTGGTTGGGGATCGAACTCACACTGCAGTGGCTGTGGCTAGCTTCATAGTGCCGCACTTTAACCTGTTGGCCCCAAGAAGAGCTTTGGATTGTCCTCCTTAATGGAATCTCCTCCTGAGATAGCATCAACATTGATGTTTAGAGTTCACAGTAGAGGGGGGCTGGCTAAGTTATCTTTCTGTTGGAAGAATCTTTGAACAGAGCTTTCATTTCCCAGTGATTCTTAACAGGAAAAGAGACATTCAGTTATATGTAAGAGTTCATGATGAAAAAGATACTTTCAAAGTGTCTTAAAGGAGGAAAAGTATTTAGCTAATATTTTGGAATAAGAAATGAAGTAAATGAGGAAGGGAGGGTAGGAAGAAGAAAAGTAGGAGGGAAATAAGGAGGATGGATTAGTAAAATCTTTACAAGAATCACCAAATAATTCCTCTGCTAAAATATATCAGAGTTAATACCTATTTTCCAGGATATGTTTCTGTACTTTTTTTTTTTTTAAAGATTTATTTGTGCATATAGAACTGGGGTAGAGGCCAGAGGCTCAGGGGTGGTGAGAGGCTTCACCAGAGACAGAGTGGGGAGCAGAACAGGCAGATCGACGAAGTATACTGCTGAGGGGAGCAGCGGGCCGGCCAGGAGAGGTCTGCCTCGCCATGTGGTCACCTCCGGGGCAGGCGGGAATCGAACTCATACGGAAGCGGCTTTCTATTCTCAGTGCTGTGCTTTAACCCGCTGCGCCACCAGGGAGGGCCTGTTTCTGTACTTTTATGTGACTAAAGAAGAACAGAAAGAGTAAATAGTTGGATAAATAGAATACATGTGGAAAAGTTTAGTTAAATGAAAATAAGCAGAAAAGAAAGCAAAAATATAATTTTGTTTGAGGAGATAAAGTATATTTTTGAGATAAGACTTTTAGGAGAGGGCTGTGCACTACATATGGGATAACAGAATAAAAAGCAACAAATAGAAATGAAAGCAAGCAAAGCAAAAAAGACTTTCTTTGACCATGAGACTTAAAAAAAGAAAAAAAAATCACAACAAAACTGAAGTTCATTACTGGAGTCCCCAACCCAGCACAATTTCCATAGCACAAACCCATCTCTCTGCATTACATAAACAGTGCATTTTACTCATGGCCTTAATTTGAGTGTTTTTTTTTTTTTTTCTCTCCCCTATAGAGTATAAACTGAACAAAGACAGAAACTTGTCTAATGCATTGTGAAAACCCTAACACATTGCATGGCATGTAGTAACTTTATTTAATAATGTTGAATTGATAAGTGGATGTTGAAGAAAGGTTTTGTCCATAAATATAGTGGCATAGGTCTGATTATTACCATCACACACTGGCTATGACTCCCATCCCTCTCCTGCTTACAATTCTCAAATAGACTCCAATGGCCTTAGAAGAAAATTTAACTCCTTAAAATGGTTCCAAATATCCACATGATGTGGCTATTTCCATGTTCTCCTTCCTCTCCTAGCATCATAATCCCCATTGCTCATTCTATTCCAGACACTAATATTTCTTCTATTTTTCCAAGAGGTAAATGCCCCTGGATTTCACTTTTGCACTTTCCTCTTCCCCAGATCTTTAAAGGGGTGACACCTTCATATAAAACAAATCTCAAGTCAAGGGTTACTTCCTGTGAGGCATTTTTTGATTGCACAGTCAAAGGTATCAACTTCTCTACCTAAGACTGGTAGTCATTCTCTATCCCATAACCAATAATACTGTCTCCACCAAAACTTTTCTTTTCTCCTCTGACTAAAATTCAAGTCAATGAGACCAGATGGCTGTCTTGTTCTCAACCATAGCCTCAATGACCTCATCAGTGCCTAGTGCAAAGTATGAACACCACAATATTCTGGGGACAAATGAATCTATCTTTAAAAACATCTGTTCTTAAAAATAAGATTGAGTGTTTTCCCAACGTGCCTTTAACTTACTAATTAGAGTTATCACTGCCATGCTCTTCTGATTCCCAAAAAAACTAGCCTACATTAAAACAAGGCTCACTTTCACAAGCCCTATTATATGGGAAACTATTTGAAAATGCAAGGGATGATAGCGATTTGTCTCTACATTTATGTTAGTAGAGGAACTCATTAATGTACAAAAGTCATATTGAACTTATTTGTGAAAAGGGATAACATAAATCCAAAGCAGTGATATGATTATTATTAAATTGTTCCTCTAGAAACAGATGTTTTATCAGTATTCTCTCCACCCAATGGAGTCCCAGAGGTAGGTCATTCAAAAGGCCAGGAAGAGACATTGCTTTTTGGATATAACTCTGGGGTCAACATTGTATTCAAAGGTGTGGCAGCAAAAGACTCAAATTCAATGGAATCACACACTCTCAGCCCAGTGGTGCACACACCGGTATTTTTTCAGAGGAGCTGGATAAATAAACACTGAAAATCCCTTTCTTTCTTTTTCTCTGCTGTAAATGCAATATATCGATTCAGGTCCCACTATTTCACGGCATTCGCATGCTTCAGTAATACAGAGGATTTATTTTCATCCCCTCATCTCAAGTAGCTGAGGCTGCTCTAACCCCCATCTCCAACATTCTGTATTCCCTCCTCCTCTTTTCCTTCTATCCCCTGTATCCTGACAGTTGGTAATGGGGTTAACAAGATGACTATTCCACAACAGATTCTATTTTCATTTATGCTAAACTTTGTCAGTTCTCCAAGGCCAGTGGGGAAATTTTTAAAGGAATAAATTTGCTGGCAGTAGATAGAATGAATTGTTATTAACCCATTTGTTTGCTTCCTAATGAGAAGTAGTTGAAGGTGAGAATTTAAAATCACTAAGGATTTTAGAAGAATAATGGATAGTTCAGGATTATCCTTGCCCTGTTAGACTTCTTAGTATACCAAGAGAAAGCTCTTTATTAAGCAATTTTAGATGCTTTAGAGTCTTTCTTTTTGGAAAAAGAGTCTAGCCTGTTGATTCATACAGAAACACTTTTGGACCAAACAAGTATTTCAGTTCTTTTTGTTGTTGGCTGGACTATAACATGGGGTAATATCTTTAATGACTCTTATAAGGCTACTCATTTGACAGTCTCCATTCATCCCACAAGATGTAGTACGAGATCATTTTCTCTGTGTAGCTTTTTACCACCCAAGCATCCAAGCTAGTTAATATTTATTAAGCATCTACTATTCTCTCAACAAGTTCTTATTTAGAATTTTGACAAATCAGAAGTAAAATGGATGCTGAGGATACAGAAAAAAAAAGGGGGGGGGAAGCCAGCTTTTCTTTATTAATTAGGATGAAGTTGTATCTCTTTCTCCTTCTGGAATTCAATTTATTTTGTAGAATGCACACACCTGACAATGAATTTCCTACCTTCCTCATTTGTACCATGAGGAAATGAAATGACATGGACTGTGAGCATCTCTCCTGCTCTGATATCGTAGGATTGTAAAGGAGTTTTCATCAACGGTAGTTGTACCAACTCTATCTTTGACTAGTGCATAAGCCCAGATTGCCAGGCTGTTTCTGAACTCTTTGAAGTGGAAATTATGCACACAATGCCAGCCCATCCTAGCAAGTTGCAGATGCTGCCTTTGGCTTCACCTGCTCATTTCTCTCCCCACTGGGAGCACTGCCATAAGCACTAAACTTCACAGCAAAGTGAGGAGCAGGACTCAGCCTTTCAAGGATGCCTATAGACCCTGGTCACAAGTAGTAGCTGGAGGCCGAGGGTACCCCTGCACACATACCAGACTGTACCAGATGACAGAATGATGGGACAGAAAGGTAATATAGGTCTACAGGACACTAAAGTAACCCAACAAAAGGAAAAAAATCAGCAAATCAGGCTTGGTGTACAAACCCAACATTAGTGTATTTTCTTGCATTTGAAGTGGGTACAAAGATCTCAAAGATCTACTCTTGTAAACAAACAAACCAAAAAGTCATGGCTGATGGTACCTATCACATTCATTGAATTTTCTCCCTAGTTGTCAATCATGTCCTACCCCTAGTATGTCCTGCCCCAGCAACCCTATTTCCTCTGAATAATAGAAGTTATAACAAAACTCTATTTGTATTTTCCCTAAGCTGAGTGGCAAGAGGATCCTCAAAAAACGAGATGAGGGATTCAGCATCCAGTTCAGGGGGACAATTATTATTATTAACATATAATATGAGGCGAAAGTGGTGTTATAAATTATATCCATACTCCTTATGGACATTATGGCTTAGTTATGTATCTCCAAATCAAAGCATACTTGACTCCATTTCCCACAGACTCTGCCCATCATGTCCAGCATGCAAGGCTATTAAAGACATGAGAGAGAACAGACTGACAAACAGCACAGCAATTAGTTCCTCATGAAGGCTCCAGATTGTTGGTTATTTCCGTTAGCACTAGCACTAGCTCGTTGTTTCCCTTGTTCTCAGTTGTTATACAGGGAATCCTTCCATTGGTGAAACAGTAATGATTGGAGTATCTACAGTTCCTCATGGCCACACCTTTGACCACATGCCTTCCATGAGTCTAACCCTGCCACTAATTACATACACCTGGAAAAAGGGAAAGAGGAAATCAGGAAAATTCAGTAGAAAAAAATGAAAATTAGAACAAATAAACTAATAGTGCTGGGGCTAGAAAAAAAAATGTGCCCTGGATTTAGAGGAAGAGGAGAGTAGTGTTTTTTCTTAAACACTGCATCCAGCTTCAGTGCTGTTGAACAGGTTATTCAAGCATTGACTAAAGATTTCTGCATCCCTTCTTTCAATATTCATAATATACGTACACACAGTCTCCATCCATATGATTTATGTTGATGCCCTTCTAAGATTTCCTGTTAGTACAGGGATATCCTTTCAGCATTTCATTTGGACAGCTGTTTATTTCCCTCAGGAATTTTGGAACTGGAAATGGAAGTCCAGGCCAAGAACACATTACAGAGAGATCCATTTCTCTTTGCTAGCTTCTCAAAGTAAGGCTTCTGTAAAAGAGCTTTGCTGTTCATTTAAAATCCCATGAGGTTACTTAAAAGGTGATTTTACTAACAAGGAAATTTTGAAACCTGTAACCCATAACAACATTAATTCAATACTGATAGCACTGTTGATTATTTTTGGAACAGAAATGCCCTTGCCACACTGGTCAGTTCTGAGATTTGTTCATTAACCTAAGCATCTTCTACTTCGGTTAATTTTTTTTAAGCTACTTGATCCTGTAGCAAGGTCACCGTACACTACATTTGACTCCTGAGCAGCATATGGATCCAGCAATCCTTACCCTGGAGCCCATATATTTATTAATAAAGAACTAGACCCAACTAAGCTAACACACCATATGGTACCTAATTTACCTAATAAATACATTACTGTAAATACCCACAATTAGCACTCCTACTAACCATGCTCGTTTATAGAATAAAAAAAGAAAAAAAGAAAAGATACACTTTAAACACTGCCATTTAAAAAACCAGGATCCATATTTGGGGCATAATTCACTTTTATTACAATTAAAATTTGACCTATTTGTTAAGATTCCTTGATGCTTTGGCTAACGGGTTAAGTTCTAGGGGTACAGAGGTTTATAAAATATGGACCACATGACTCAAAAGGCATCTGGGGGCTCAGCTCACCAGGAAGAGTATCATAAACATATAAATTACAAATTTAGTATGATAAGTGTGCTGAAATAGAAAGACACTAATCTCATTTGTATTTGTAAAATTAATTAAGAATATAACTACCAATTGAGGAACATATATTACTTGCTAGGCATACATTTCATACATTTTATCATCAATCTTTACAAAAGCATTAACAAGACTTTTAGGTAGATAGTAGAAACTGAGGCATAAAAAGTAAGTGACTTCTAAAGTCATACAGGAAAAAAAGAGGCCAAACTATCATTCAAATACATTTCAGACTGCAACTAATCCAAGCACCTAGCTGCTTCATAATGGTAATTTTACTTGTCATCCAAACTCTAAGCTTCAAAAGATCAAAGGCTGAAGTCATCCACTTCTTTGTCAGTGACACTTACTTCTCTGCTAGCCTGGTGCTTAAAGAATAAATAGTGAAGGGTCTGTTTCGAGCAGTAAATGCACAGAGCTCATTGCACCAAGGAACACTGAACTTCCCAGGGCTCAATACTGACTTCATGCAATGTTTGATGCTCAACTTTCTCACTTTATAAAAATGGCATATATTATTCTGGGACCAGCATGAGGGCTTTCACAAAGAACAGAATGGACTCAGGAAGCTAACCGTTTGGTGTTTAGTATTGACTATGGCTTATCATCGATGCTATATTGATGACTACCTTTTCACCTATCTATACACTTGTTGCTCAGTGGCCAATACTATTAAAATCCACATTAAGGTAAGTCAAACTAGGAAAAAAGTCACATAGCAATGATCATAACTTAACTTTAAAATTTTGATATGACTGGACAGAAATAATTCTCTGAGGTATGAAGTTGAGTTAAAAAGTTACTTTTTACTTCTCTACTGATTTTTTTTCTTTAAATAAAATACACAAATGATACCTGACCAGTAGGATCTCCAGAGACCATAAGATAGGAAACCAAACAGTTTTTGGTGTTGATTTTCTGAAAATAATACTTAATGCAAATAAAAACCACTTCATCTCTGGTCGTGGAGCAATATCACTGGATTGCAAGTCATTAGGTCTATACTGCACAGCATTGCAGATGACCACTGAGAGAAAATGACTCTCTTTTCCATTTTATATTGCCCAGGTCATCAAAGTATATACATATTTATAATTTATAGATAACTATATTAATATGTGTGAATATAAGTATATGTACATTCACAATCTATACATATTGATCTATGTGCATATACATATACATGAATAGTTACCTATGTTAAATTATAGATATTTAATTTTCACTTAAACTCTATGATTTAATGATTTGTAGAAAGTAGTTATACAATTGGTGATAAGCGTAGTTTGTATTGCAAGTACAATGTTAACAGCATCAACCCATCACACAATCATACACACGCACATACACACCCACATGCTTTTTATGTATAACAGACTGTACAAAAACGCTGTTGTGGGTGGCATAAAGGTGCTGCATTCCTTAACAGCTTGTAGAATCAAATCTGAAGATTCACAAAAGGAGCCAGAACACATCTTGCAGAGAAAATAACAGCATGAAAGCTAGTAGGAAATGCCATTCTATTTATTCCAATACCTTGTTTGAATGTATTGTACATGACTCATGCCAAACATCAGGGATGAAATTGTGCATAAGGTTTTCTGCAACAGACATCAAATTGCAACAAACTGCACTTCCATAGTGATCAGCTGGGCTTCTCTGGATTGGATTCTACCCCTCTTCCTAATAAAATACACCTCGGTCCTTTCTCTACATATACAGGCACAAGCAGTCTTTTCCAGGAAAGTTCTTTCAGGTACTTTTGACTCAGATTCCAGTTTTTGTTCACATTCCATTAAGATTTAATTTTAAAATATATTTAAAATCACTTTTGAGGCAAAACTATACGATATTGGCAGAAAATTCATAACTTTCCCTGTTTATTTCTCTAGCCAACTAGGCTATGGAACTCCTGGAAATAGTAACATGTAATAATAGACTAACTTAAAATATCTTGTCTGAACTGTTCAGAGGGAAACAAACATCAGTGATGGCAAATGTATAGATTAAAGAGAGCTTCTTAGTATTTACTTCTTTAAAGAATCACTTTTAGAAGTCCTGTTCATCGAGCACAATGTTCAGGCAAAGGGCATTCTTAATCTCCTTATCCCAATCAGACTAGTTCTTAGAAACGCAAACCAAATGTTTGTTAATGAACTCAAAAAGGATAAAAGAGAGATCATACTCCTTTGGTTAGGGCCAAAGAGTAACAGGATCCCTGACAATGATTCATGAGCAAATGACTAACCAGAGAAAGCTCCAGAGGGAACCAACAAGGACAGAGGGCAGGCAGGGCATGGACAGAAAGGGAAAGGGAAAAAGGTGAGGTCTCAGGTGAGCTTCCACAAGGCGGCGAAGGCCGACCCAGGGAGAGAAACCCCGGCGGCATAGGGCACAGGAGGTTTTACTACTAGAGGCAACAGAGCAGTAGGCTGAGGGCAGTTTTCTTAAGAAACATACAAACAACAGCACAGCACTGGCTCCTGGAAGAGAAAGCAGATTGCTGCCGGGGATGACAAAAATGAGAAAGGAGATTCACGAGATAGCACCAGAGCACCACCAGGATATGATACAGATAGGTGGGTGATTCATCAAACCGCTAGCAAGAAAATGTAAACGGATGTGTGCCATTTTCTGGGGGCCCCGTCCATGGAATAACAGAGAGGAGAGCAGAGCCTCTTTGCTACTTCATCCCATATGTGACATTCTGCTGCCTGAAGGAAAAGTCAGCTTTTTTCAGATTATTAAAAAAAAAAAAAAAAAGATTTAACAGTGTTTAACAGTGGGTACTCTGTCTTCGCCTCTCTGCGGTGCATTCTTTGGCAAGGAAAATGAAATTCTGTGTTGCTTTCCTTTAGTATTAGCATATATTTAGGTCAATATAACCTAGAACAGAAGTCCCCCTGTCAAGAATAATTACATACTTAATGTCAGTGACTCACAGTCCCTACATATATTAACTGCACTCAAACGTGTGTTTGCTGGAATAGGTCTTACAGAGTAAAATATTGTCTGACTGCTTCTTAGGTTCAAACCCTTAGTGTAATGATTTAATAAATTGTCTACTTATGGTTGAGATTTTGCTTTCAATGAATACTCTTTAGATAACTAATTCCAAATCCTCACTTTACATATGAAGATAGCACAATTCAAAGCAGCCCCAGGACAACCCCAGGATCCTGAAGACCTGAGAGAGGACCTACTTTCCCAAACTTGCAGGTCAAGGGACTTCCTATTTCTCTTGCCTGCCAGCAAAAGCTACACATGAGAAAATCACTCCTAAAATCTAGAGCATCCGGTCCCTGAGAGGTTTAGCAGACACTTCAAGTTCAGGAGCTTAGTTCTGCCACACTTTCTCCCGTAACTGCACCTTTCCTATTGTCCTGGAGCTCACTGGGGTCATGAAAAGAATATGCTCCATGTCACCCTAACTCTGATAATCTCAGAAGACACTGCAGCAAAGACAATGCAAACTCACTTTCGAGTATGTCTGGACATTTACACTAGAGCTTTAACAAATTCTCAGGTAAAGTACCTTTTAGGGCGAATACTTCAATCCCTATAAAGTAGCCTGGGGAAATACTGTGGGGGCTATTTATGTTATTCATCAAAATGAAACTTTGGTTTCTGAAGTTGGGACTAAGAGTATGTCTTGAAGTGTCGCCATCCATTCAGAAGATGGTGTCAGCCCTTGGGACCCACCGCACTGAGTTATGAAACACTGGTGAACAGGAAGTGCCTATGGGCTGCTTAGAATATCAGAGCAAAAAAAGAAAAGTGCAAGGTGTGTAGAGATGGATATAGGGCTTGATGGGCTTTCAGGACACAAGACCAATATAAGGCAACTAAAGAAAGATGCCAACATGTCTTTTATATTTTACGAAATGACATGTATTGTTTTTTAAAGAACTGGAGGAGCCCTGGAAGATTTTACACCGGTGAGATGCAATCAGAGCTGAAATTCAGAAAGTTTAATTTGGCAAAAGTTGGACAATATAGTCCAAGAGAAAGGAGCAAAGTCATTAAAATGTATTGAAATAACAGAGATAGTTTTTGAGTAGATGGCAGAGTATAAAATTCAAAAGCATTCAGTTGGTAGATTAGAGAGGACTAAACCCAATTAATAATTAACAGAGATGATTATAGTGGTTTGTTCATTGTTGTGCAAAAAAGGCATTGTACCAAACTACACTGCCTTTCAGTTCTCTACTTCTTGGAGATACTGCTTGTCCAATAAAACATCCAGGATCTGTGTCTCCCTAGGACATCAAGGTCACTTTTACGTATAGGCTGTACTTGAAAGGACCTTGGTCATTCAGGATGTGGGGTTTTTTAACTCAGAGGGGAGGAAGGGGAGAGAAGAAATGATTCCTGAACGAAACAAGCCAGGGACCTGCAGTGAGGGAACAGACTGACATATTTACAAACAGCTCAGGAATGATTCTAACTCAAAAACACAACCTTGCACGTCCCCACAGTAATGCAACAATACTCTTATATTCTTCATTGTGCCACTATCACTGTGGACTTCAGAAGAGAGACTGGAATGCATCAAATGCCAGAAAGGAAAATTGATTTTTACAAATCCAAAAGGTAGGGCATGGAGTGAGGGGGAAGATTGGGGGAGGAGAGACCAGGAGAGACATAGGTGGAGAGAGAATTATCAAAGCTGCAATCTCAGAAGTATCTTATCTGTTTTAAGCACAATCACAGAAAGCATCTTTTTAAATAAAAATGTTTTCACTCCTTATGTGTTTCTAATTTCAGCTTATGATTGTGTTTATAATCCAGACACCATCTACAATGATGTCGTAGGTCACCTTGGACAAAAGAGGCAGTGGTAAGGGGTCATTCTGAGCAAAGTACACTGTTGGGCAGCACAGTGACAATCTATTGCTTCTATCCAGCACAGGCCTTCTTCCTTTACAGTTAAATATATTGATGTCTTGTAGCATATATATTTGGCAATAAAAATAAAGGAAAAAAATAACTATCCTCTGCTAAGGCCAGTAAATATAGAGGGTCTTTATTTGAAGTTTAAGATGTTAACTGAAGCTATCTTGACTCTTGACTGGATTTTTTTCTAGTGAGATTTGCCTCAGACCACTCCTCATGTCCCAATCCACTAGTCAGGAAGAAAGTTCTTTTCTTCCCAGCAATCTCGGGTCGCTGCAAACTTTCTCCACTTATCTCATCACAAGTCTCAATTAAAGCAATTGCTTTTTGGGGGGAGTGAATTTTCTCCTCCCTCCCTTCTGCCCCGACTTTGATTCACCTGTCGATTGACATTCTTGCTTCATTACTTGCTGACAGCTCAAAATGCAAACCTGGTCCCTCAGCAAATTACTTCTAATCATTTCCTTCCTTAACATTATCACTTCAGTGGACTGTCAGGGGCACTCAGCAGACTGCAGAAGATCAGAAGCCTGTTGTGGCTCTGAGCTCCATAATTATTGGCCTTGAATCAGAAAGAGGTGAGGGAAATTGCTACTGGATTCCTCTTTCAATGGTGAGCTACTTATTTACCAAGTCACCAGCCGAAGAAAAGGCTACTGACAGTTCACAATCCCTCTTGGAATTGTCCTCCATCAAAGGGGTCACCTCATGCAAGGACAGTCAGATAAGGATCACAGGGGGGTTCCAGACTCAGTTCCCTTTGCTCAGTTTGGGACATCGTAGAGGGCCAACCTGAGGATTGGCTAAGACTTTAGCTGCACCTGTATCTCAGTCTCAAAGACACCTGCTTTCTATTTCCATTCAAGAATTGTTTCATGAACAATTCTTGAACTGCCTGCACCCTATAACTTCAGCTCAGAATCTGTGTCTGGGAAGCTGCAACCCCAAAGCAGCAGTGAAAATTTCTGCCTCTTGTTGTTTTGTGGTTCATTTGCATATTATTTTTGTGAAGAGATGACACTATTATACCTGCATCACTGACCCAAGTTTTTATTTGTTAGATGGATTGTTCATTTTAAAATGCCTCAAAGGGTCTTTGATGACCATGGGCCTTTGTGCTTGCCTGGCTCACTCTCAGAGGCCCGGTCATTATTCACCAGATGACAGGTGCTCATTAAGAAGTGGAAAACATGAGGCCAGTTGTAAAGGGATTTACATTTTTATTAAACTTCTTTGACTTTCGCTTGATATTTTTTATAGAATTGTTCTCATTTTTCCAAATTGTGCACCTGTGCACAGGGCTGCCACTGGGCTGAATCCCATTCTTTATTTTCTAACCTAGACTAAGTGGAGCACATGTGGATGCCGGATAGCCAGTGCCAGCTTTTCCAGTGGCATATGCCTCTTTGCTTTGCTTCAGAGAGTGTTATTGCTCCTAGGTATTAATGTCTACAAATCTGGCTGGGAATTGAGTCACACTTGATGAGCGCTGTGTGTCACAGGTTATGGTGGCGTGATGCCGAACCTTCTGGATGCATACACACTAACTGGAGACGTTGTAAAATGCAACCCCTGGATGCCATTCTTCAAGATCCCACTTCAGAAGGCCTGGGGTGAAGTCAAGACATCTGAAATTTCCTCAAACACTTCAGGTGCTCCTAGTGACCTCAGCCTCTACATCCTATAAAACTAGGATCCATGCTCTTTGCTTTCTCTACAAAAGCACTAATTTAGGTGTGAAACATATGCTTCCAATTAGTTGAAGGCTGCATGATAAACAGGGGCTACCCTGATGAGAGCGAAGTGTCGGTTGGGTCAGGTATAGTGAATATAAATGGCAAATATCCAAATGGGTTGGGGCCATCGTGTATGAAATGTTGCCAGGTTTTAAAAAGCTTGTCACTCTGGCTCTCTGATGGCCTCCCTCAATTCCTGGTCCCACAATAGAGTGTATACCACATACTGTAAACTTAGGAAGGGAGAAAGTGTGGGATTTGTTTTAAAAGGTAAGTAAGTTTAAGGAGAGCTTGTGCCCTGTTGACACTAATCTCTTCATCTGACAAACAGTTCAGCACGGTCCATGTACTTTATGAAGGTGTATTCGTGAATGCAGGTGACAATTATTCAGATGAAGAAAAGGGACAAAATATTCACATCAGATGCTCAGAAGAGCTACCTATGCTTCTGCTACTAAGTGCTGCACTTCAAGAGAAGGATAACAATGCTTGTGGCTGAAACCCCATCACCAGTCAACCGGGATGTTCCAACAGCCCTCCTTTCTCTTTCTAGGATACCAGAATGCTGCAAGTCAGTGACTTTTGCAGAAAATTATTTTCCTTGGGAGGAAAATTGGAAACTCCTCAAAATCTTCATCATTCCCAAAAACAACCATTTTTTCTTCCCTCTGACCTTTTTCCATTGAATTATGAAGGACAATAGATCTAACCTCTTTCATTTGCTGTGCGATAAATTTGGAACACAGAGCTGCATTGTAAAGGTTGCATTATTAGATGCCAGGGAAAAACCAAAAGGTAGCAAGAAATATATGACTCTAAATTAAGATGAAAGGGGATGACTAAGGGGCATAATTCAGGCAGCTGTGAAATGCTCTCACAGTCCTCTCACAACTTCAGTTCACACATTTGTTTTAAAATACACTGTAGTTTCAAACCCAGTCTCTGGGACTGCACATCTTTACATCTTAGAAAATCATGTCAAACACAAAGGATTCAAAAGCCCACTGGACAAAGCAGACTGACATTCAAAACCATGACAGCAAGACCTCATGATCTTTAAATTTGTATCCTTGAAGCAAAGGTTCCCAATATAGAATTTTCAATCTTATCATGAAAACTTTACTTCTAAGAGTAGAAAAGCAAACCATAGAACACATTCAGGATATTAGTAATATTATTCCAAACTATTAAGGAATAATATGTGCTGCAAGTGGGAAGGGAGAGGCAAGAAACCCTTCTCGATTATTCTTGTTTCAGGTCAGGTTGGTATACTAAGACAATTTATGAAATCTCTTCAGTAATGGGAGAAGAAAACAAACACAGAAGCTTCTACTTAATTCAGAAGGTACTGAGGCAACAGAGAGTTGGGGTGAAGGACTTTCTTGAGTTGGGGTGAAGGACTTTTAGAAAGTCTTTACAAAAGAGAGGGATTTGAACCTCATGGATCTGTAGCAGCACCTGGTCAAAGGCGAAATAGGAAAAGTTATGGAAAAAAGGAAGAAGAAAAGACTGAGCAAAAGTCTGCAAATATGAAAATACAATGTGTTTTCAGGTTCCTGTGGTCAAAAATAGTTAATATGAACATCTTGAAAAATGGCAGGCACTACCTAGAAA
This sequence comes from Condylura cristata, assembly GCF_000260355.1. NCBI lineage: Eukaryota > Metazoa > Chordata > Mammalia > Eulipotyphla > Talpidae > Condylura > Condylura cristata. The sequence continues at coordinate 17,267,349 of NW_004567114.1, forward strand.
AGTAATGGAGAGTTGAAAAATTGTTATGATAGTACGCAGGTAGTAAGCAATCTTATTATTATTGGGAGCTATCAGTGGCTTATTACTTTGATCAGGTTCTGCATGCAAAGGATAATCTGAAGATGGGGGCAAAGAAGCAACAAAGTCACTAAGAAGCCACTGTCAGGAAAGGCAGATGAAGTGTGTTAGCAGATCACTGAAGAGAAACTAAATGGAGGAATAAGACTGACTCATTTCAGATGAAAAGTCAATCTAATTTAGTAAAAAGAAGTCTACTCATATAACCTAAGTCTGCATTGCTCACTCACGCACTACATCTCTCTCTCTGTATCTTTCATGTCTAGTTGGTTTATTTTTAAGCTTATAAGCAATGAAAGCTCTCAGACATTATTTTGCCTCAAGTTCTGCCAAGCCAGACATCCTCTATCCAGTCTTATGAAATTCATTTATTTAACCCAAAGATAGGATTTTATATATTTTCTTTAGAAATTTAGTTTGATACTTTAATCACTTTATCTGAGTTTTCATATCAATTAAAAATATTAATGTATCATCTATTGTTATATGTAAATTCTCTATAAAAAGTTTAATTGTTATTAATTTTCACGACATTGGTAAATGTAGAAAAGTTGTATTATCACGGAGACAATCTTTAAAAATATTTTATTTTCGAATGGCACTGAGTCAGCAGCCAACATTCTCTCTATATCATAATATGAAATGTTCATTTTAACAAACACCAACTGTAAAATCTAACAAAGAACTATGGAATATCAAATAGACCACATCTACTGCAGAATAGTTCTATCTTTAACAGACAGACCAAAATATACAAATTAATATAAATAGGCAAATTAATAGCAGGACTCTAGCCAGACATCCTTTTCTCAGACTGGCTACTCTTGGGTAGGTATTTAACACTTGAGCTGATCCACAATATTTCAGAATACCTCAGTGAAGTCAGTGACTTCTAAGCTGCCCAAAACTTACATGGGAGGGTTATAGAGTAAAGGGTATATTTTAGGAAAGAGAATATGTATTTACACATTAATATTTCTTTCAAAAAATAGAATCCTATGTACTCCTCAAAAGGCCAAGTATTGTTTACATTAATAATTGTGAATAAAACAGTGGGCCTTCCCTGGTGGCGCAGTGGGTTAAAGCACAGCACTAAAAAGCTTACGCCACTTCCACATGAGTTCGATTCCCGACTGCCCTGGAGGAGATCCACATGGTGTAGCAGACCTCTCCTAGCCCGCCAGCTGCTCCGCTCAGCAGTGTACTTCGTTGATCTGCCTGTTCTGCTCCCCTGTCTCTGGTGAATCCTCTCACCCTCCGCATCTCTGGCCTGTACCCCAGTTCTATATGCATAAATAAATAAATAAATCTTAAAAAAAAAAAAAACCTTCAGTGGAACATTAATTTCATTAAATAAGCTCTCACTTTGTAGTCTTTGTAGCCTTTCCAAGAGACATAATGAAAAGACTCACATGATTTTCAAACATCAGATTCTTCAGAGTGGGTAAAGTTAAGTGGTACCTTGGTAGCCTCTCACTGCAATGAACAAAAATTTCCACACTCAAACCACAGAAACAAATATTGCTAATGAGTTTTATATACTAAGTACAAAGAGGTAGCAGTAATTTCTTAAGCACTCAAGCAAGTGAAGGAAATTCGGAAGATGTTGACCTTTATGCTTACTTAACTTCTCCCTTGTTGGTCTCAGACACAGGGCAACCTTTCACCTTAGGTCTAAATTTGTCACACGAGAAGCCTAGAAATAATAATTTGGTATTCAGCTAGAGTTTGTAGGAATATATCTGTCAGTTTTTTAGGCAAGGGAATCTTTCCTCAAGGAGTTGGAAGTCAAGCATGACACAAGAAAGTATCACCTCTACCAACCATCACAACTGAGACATCTCAACAGAGACTCTAGATCAATGAAACTGTCACCAGCCAGATAAACCTTGTCTTTAGTGTGTATGGAAGCTCTGCCAGCACAGTCTTAAATGCCAATCCAGATACAGGAATGTGGAATTTTCTTTTTCCTATATTTTTTTATACTATTGAGGTCAATTTCACAGAAAAACAGATTAAGGTCTTTTTTTTTTTTTTAGCCATTATGTGAGCAACTTTGAAAATAAATATTTAGTGCATACAGATGATTTAAACACCTCAAAAAAAGTCCATATCTTGGGTGGGAAACATTTCACACTGAAGTATTCTTATTTCTGACAAGACGGTGATGCCGAAATAAAGAACCTACCGAAACCTAAATGCATTATAGCCTTGATTTCTAATGTCAAGATTTGTAATATCTCTCCAAATGTATAAGACAATTTTTCTTATGTGGCATTGAAGTTCCTTGGATTGAAACTAACTGTTCTTCTATAGAAAGACACTCACTTCCTTCACTATAAATAAGGCAAGTGCTTTCTTGTTATTTCTGCAGAAGGGGATGATGGGTCCGCACCGATCAACTCTTAAATCAAGGCCTGGAAGTCCTTGTGAAGGGGTCTATGCACTTGCAAACCATTTAGGATGGTCTTCAGTGGTTCTTAACAGGGATTTCTGGGGCAATACTTATGAAATATTTAGCTTATTAATAATAATTTAGATTGATGAAATGTACTATGTGCCAACACTTTGCTGGGTGGTTTCTATATTTGCTTTACCTGGTTTCTATGAAGAATTCTTGTTATTCATATTTTATAGATGAGAAAATTAATGCTTAAGTAGATTAAACAGTTGGTTCAGATTAGTGAGCAAATGATACGAACCCAGAAAAAACTCACGCCAAAGAGAGCACTCTGAATCTTTATTTCATCTGGTTGCTTTGTCAGACACCACAAGACAGAAGAAGAGCCCCCCTGTTTAATAGGAAAAGGAGGTCACCTTCTCCATAGAGGGGTCCAAGCCATTTCCCTGGGCCTATACCATCCTCAAACCAAATTCTCAAAAAAATTGTACCAGGCATCTTAGACATAGCAAATAACTCATCTCTACTTGCTTGATTTTGAAGGGTATGTATATTAAAATATATATGTGTATTAAATTCTATGACTGTATGTCACTTCCAGCTGGATTTCAACTAGAATTAAAGACACTTGCCAGAAGAAGTACAGGGTGGGGATCCCACAGGCAGAGTCCTGGTTTAATTTAATATTAAGTACAACCTTCCAGAGATCACTGAAACTTACTTTTCTCCTAAGACTGTTTAACCATCTAACCATCTATAAAATGGATAAATAATTAGCAAAAGATAACATTCCTCCTTTAAAGAATAATCTTATCACAAATACACTTGCCCACTTCCATCCCCCCATCCTTGGTAATCCCACTATTATTCTTTTTTTTTTTTTAAGGTTTATTTATTTGTGCATACAGAACTGGGGTACAGGTCAGAAGCTCAGGGGCGGTGAGAGGCTTCACCAGAGACAGAGTGGGGAACAGAACAGGCAGATCGACAAAGTACACTGCTGAGGGGAGCAGCGGGCGGGTCAGGAGAGGTCTGCCACGCCATGTGGTCACCTCCGGGGCAGGCGGGAATCGAACTCATGCGGAAGCGGCCTTAGCTTCTCAGTGCTGTGCTTTAACCTGCTGCACCACCAGGGAGGGCCCCCACTATTCTTCTTTTAATACATGCTTTTATAGATATGTTTCAAACTCAGAACTAAGATTTCCATATTGAATTTATACTATGGAACTCATCATGGGATCCTCATTCTCAGTCTTGCTTACAACTCATTTCCCTCATTGTGAGTCGTGAGGAGAAAAGGGCACATTTCTAACATACATGCTCAACTAGATTTTGTGTCTATCTTTAAAAGAAAAAAACTAAGATCCCCAAATACATTTTAGAAGTATCAGTCTCCAAAATGGTGGGCAACTTTGCATTTTCTATTGGGTTCCTAAAGAATGTTTATTAAATAATTTTTGTTAATGTGCCTGTTGTTTGAAGTGGGACTTTAATTGAAGTCAGCATGGAGGTAAAGGAGAGAATGTTAAATCATATGCTCAAGCAATGCTTACCAACAAGAGTCAGGTACTTCCAATACACATTTAATATATTTAGTGTGGTCTATCACCGCATCACACAGTATTTTTATAGACATCCACCACATCACTGCATACGCACATACATGCACACATATATAGAGTCATGAGGTTCTTCAGCATAGTCTTGTCTTATTATTATTTCTACCCTTCACTCAGAGCAATAGCTTACCCCTCAGAGCAGCTCAGCAATTCCTTGACTAGATGAATGACTTATGTGGGACAACAACAGTATTTTCTTTCAAATAACCACAAATACACATTCAAGAATAATGTTACTATTTCTTGCTAAAGAGTATGACACAGACCAGGAAGGGTAAAATTTAAATAGAAGTTGCTAATGCTCACCTCATAAAAGGATATACTTCCTGAGGGAAGTTAAAAAAAAAAATGTGAGTGACTATGATGTTTACGTTTGAAACATTCAACTGACTGGCTGAAGATTCTGCTTTTTATCTTGTATCCTGGAGACCCAGTAGAGTTCTACCTTTTCCTCAGATTGCTTCTAGTTCTTCCAGTCACTTTGGTAAAAAAAACTGTTTGCATTTCCCCTCTAGTCACTCAAAACACATCTCTTAAAAAAAGCAGGTCAATGGTATAGTAAAGAACCTCTACCTCACAGGACTTCTAATTTTAGCCTTTATCAAATTCTTTATAGAGAGGTAAAGGATCAGATGATTATGGAAAACCCCAAATTCCACAAACTCACAAATAAACTGAAATGCCTTAATACACTTTTGAGGAACCCCACAAACTGAAGCAGAGAAAAGAATGAAACACCAGGGGAGAATTCTTACTATTAGCTACCAAGCTTAAAAAACAGCACAAATATCGAGTAAAAATAATTTAAAACATTTTCAGTATAGGGAAGTTATTCTAATATCTTTCCCATGCCTTTGACTTTCATCTTTTGCCTCTAGCAACTGCAAACCCCAGCAGACCGCTCACCCCTGATTCTAACAGCCACTCTCCTGTCCTCAGTCCTGACACAGGTCTCTCTCAGATTCCTCTGAATTTTTATTAACAATGACATTTGGAAAACACAAAGCCATTTCCATTCAATTAAATAAACACACCATGTTAACCTTCAGTAAAAGAAGTGGCCGTTCATTTTTATAGGTAACTGTAAACAGACTTTGAGCTTCACAAAGCCAAGATCGATGGAGTGTTGGCAAACAATCACAATCTCATGCTCACTCTATCGACAGCTGCCCAGAAAATATAGTTTGATTCTGATGAGCCTGATGATTTGGCACTTTGCCAGACTTCTGCCTTTCTCTGAGGGAATGTCAAAATGTCAAGAGAATATGACTCTATGGGAGTAAATTCCACTGCAGTCTCCTGATATACCAAATTGGCCAAGCTCTAATATGGGTTATACAGGCTATGCAGAGAAGTCACATTTCTGTGGCGGGCGGGGGTGGGTATTGAAGGTGTTATGGTGGTGCCATATGGCTGTGCAGATGTCATAGGGAGTTATCATTGCTACTATTAGTTGTGTCTATTGTAATCACTGTGGTTGTATGTGTGACAGAATGGGAGCAGGAACAAATACATTGCAGATATGGTTTCCTTCCAGTTGTTTCTGCCCCTTTTGCCAGGTGGAGATTAGCTTCAAGAGCAGAAATACATTTCCATACAGACCATCCTTGGATGCTTACTCTTGTCTAATCTATGCTGTAACTTCTTATGTGAGTCTACTTCTCCATCTTCCCCTCCCCTGCTTTTCTTCTCATTTCTGGCACATCTTTCCTTTCCTTTCCTACAGTGCACACAATGTACTACAAAGATACAAACCTGGGAATGATGAAGGACCTCTTGAATTAGAACAGACCTGGGGGCTAGTGTCACCTTTGCCTTTAATGTGCTGTGAGACATTAGGCAAAAATCACTTTCCAGTTTGTGAGTCTCAATATTCTTATCTGTAAAATGCATTAATGAATAATTGCACAGTCTAAAAATCTCTCTGTTTTAAAATTGAACTGCAGTGTTGGTATAGAAGACCTGGGTTATAACTCATCTTTTACTGAAAAACTATTAACTTTTCTGATCCCAATTTCTTCAATTATAAATGGGTGTAATAACCTCTAGTTTACAGATATAAGACAACTAACGGAGGTATATAGGAGTACTAAGGCTCTTTAGAAAAAAAATAGTTGATTGTTATGATACTCTAAGACAAAAAAAGTGGGGAAAATTATCAATAGAGAAACATCACATGCAATCTGCAAGATTCTGACACAGGAATCGAAGGTTTGCCAAGAATCCAATTTATCTCTCATACTACCTAGAATAAATACACATAAATACTTATTGTCACTTTTATAAAATATTATAAGCTAGGTATATTTACCATGTAATCACACTAAGCATGGTACTAAGCAGGCAGTTTGGATAACTGAGTCTTTGAATGCTTTCAAGGACATTAAGATATATGTAGTATTATCAATTCCACTTTACAGAACCAGTCACAAAAGGCTTTAAAAAGTGCCAAAGGGCTGGTAACTTAGACTTGAGCTCAAGTCAGTGTGATCTAAATGTCTGTAACCTTAACCCCTAAACTATGTCGCTTTTATTATTTATAAAACCTCGTGCAAGACTTTTGACATTGTAAAAACTATCCTAATTTTCCCATGAAAGCTATACCCTTATAAATAAACATCAGTCACTTGCTGGCAATCAGTCATTCAGCTCTTGAAGCTTAATTATTCATATGATTATGCTCATCAAAGAAAAAAATGAAGAAGAAATATAATCTAAAGCCAGGGATTCTGCTTCCATCAATTATCTATATTTCTTTTCCAAAGGCAAATTATCAACTGAATAATCCAAAATATAGAGGAGAATTATATTTTGCTATACCTTTTTGTAGAAAAGGGCTGCTTACTAGAACAATCTAAAACCTGAATTCAATGGTTTCACTTCAGATTAAAGTTTGTAAAGCATGTGGAAACAACTTAGCTATTTCAGAGCTTGGCTCAGAAATTTAAAAAACCTAGGTTCAATTCCCAATTTTCCTTTCATAGTTTTGGATTTTATGCCAGTTTTCTAAATCTCTCTGATGAGTAAAATAATAGGATGCAATTCAGATAGTTAGTAAGAGTTTTAAATGACTCATGAATGTGAAATGCCAAGCTTGCTTTGCACAATGCCTGTCACATGCATGGAAAATGCATAGTGAGTGGAGTCTGTTAATATTGTTTTGATATGTTATTCTACTTCCCTTTCTTCTTTCTCTTATCTTTACATTTTATGACTCTAGAGATTAGATAAAGGTCTTACAGCTATAACTGTATACACATATGTGTCTAGCCATAAATTTGAGGACAAAGTGTTTACTTAAAGAAAATTTGTTTTAATGTGCACATATAAATTAATTTGCACTAATTCATGATCTTCTGTAATCCTATAGGACACTATACAGATGATGACCATGTGTTTCTAAAATGATTCTATTGTCTGAAATACACACACACAAGCATTTTAACACCTAGATAATTCCAACTGAATTTTTAATATAATCATTTTGATTCTAGTGACTTTACCTTCCATGCATGGAGAAATTATATCATCTTTAAGAGGAGCCCAACTTTGACTCAGTATTAGTAAAATAAATCATTAAACAAATTGCTACCTACAGTCTTTTCAGCAGAAGCCAAACAATGAAGAACTTGGGATAGATATTTAGTAAACTTTATTCCAAATTCTATTTAACTATGCTGAAAGAGAGTAGTTCAGATCCAGCAGAAAGGCAATTGGTTGTGTCCCCTCAGTTCAAATTTTTTTTTTCTTTCTCTAGTTTGGTTGTTCCAACCATGATCTCTTAATGTAGGCCACCACACACCATTGTGATCTTTTGTAACATGTAGGAAAAGCAGGAAAGCAGTTATGTTCAACTGGTTTGACTGTGAGGCTACAGGCTCATCCTGCTATTCACTCAAGATAGAAAAGTGGGTGGATTTTTCTCCTGTCACACACATTATATGATAGGAAGCACATTTGGATTCACAACTAAAAATTTAGTAACTTAACCATTTTAATATTGACCCCAGGTATGATATTACTTATTTTCTAGTCATTTGAAATTTTCCTTGTTGAGGCATAATGTCATTATAGGACCACAAATTTGTCCCATGCACTGTAATGTTAACAAAGCAAAGCTCAAAGCTACCATAGGTGTGGATAAGCACGGTGATTGGACAAGGAAACAAAGCAAATAAAAAAAAAAAGGTATATGATTTGAGAAGAACTGCATGTCAAGAAGGGAAAATGAAAGACTATTCCTACTCCCTTGGCAAATATCTTACTTGATCAGACAGGTGTAGTTAACATGTTCCTGCACAGTCCAGATGGTTAAACTGGATGGAGGATATTTTACATGTTACCATGACCAAAAATCTGAAACACAAGTCTTTAGGATTGCCAAGACTTCTCAAGTGTTCTTTCAGAGTTAAGAATGGACAGAAGAATGGAATGGACAGAAGAACATCATAATAAAAGCTCTTCTTCGTGCCATTCTGCTTGATAAAGAAGTGCTAAACAAGCTACACTTAAGAACAATTAAGGATGTATACCTGAAGTACTGTAACATTGTCAGCGTTTGTTTGATCTATTATTCCCCAAATTTTACAGACCTGGTAGCTTAAGAAACCAATAATTATTTCTCACAATTCTGGATAATGGTTCAAGATGAACCCCCACCCCACCCCCCGCTGCGGGTGGGGGGCTGGTGAGAGCTGGCTTCCTGGTGTATAGACTGCCAACTCATGGTGCCCATAGGTGGCAGAGGAAGGCAAGTCTAGGGCCTCTTCTTTGGGCATTAGGCTTCACCATCATAACCTAGTCATATCGCAAACCATCTCACTTCCTCACACTATTACCTTGAGGGTTAAGTTTCCAATACAAATTTTGGTGGAGAATATGTAGGAATGGGGTTGTATAAAAAACACAAACCGGGCCCTCCCTGGTGGCACAGTGGGTTAAAGGACTGCACTAAGAAGCTAAAGCCACTTCCACATAAGTTCAATCCCCGCCTGCCCCGGAGGTGACCACATGGAATGGCAGACCTCTCCTGACCCACCCGCTGCTCCCCTCAGCAGTGTACTTCACTGCAGATCTGCCTGTTCTGCTCCCCACTCTATCTCTGGTGAATCCTATCACCCTCCACATCTCTGGCCTGTATCCCAGTTCTGTATGAATAAATAAATAAATCTTTAAAAAATAATAACAAACAAACAAAAAAAACACAAACCTTCAGTCTATAACAAACTATCTCAATCTAGAGAATCTTGCCTCTGGATTCTTACTCAGGGCTGGATAACTCCTTTTTCAAATGTATCTCAAGATTCACAAAGTACACTGAAATTTCATTAGACCATTCCCACTATAGCCAAGCACGTTACTGGGTTTTATACCATTGATGTGCATAAGGAATCTCCCTGAATTCCCTTTAAATTATTGTCATTCTTCTCACTGGAAAAATTCTTGAAGGAAAAATTCTTGAAGAAGGCAGATGAAAGTAAAAGCAAGTCAAAATAGCAAGTATCAAATTGCTGTTCCCTAACCAGTGCTCAAGAAACAGATGGACTGGCTTTGTCAGAACACCCTGACCCTGTGGTTCCACTCTATTGGCAATTTTGAAATAATAACAGCAAGACCAACACAGAGGGATGAGGACCTACATGGTGGCATTTGAGGACAAAGCAGTACTCAAGAAATGTATTACCAGTGTTGATCTGTTCTATGGAGTTCACTAAATACAAGAGCCCTCTTCTCATCCATGTAAGCCATGTAAGCACACACAGAATGACTCTGTATAACAATAGATTAAGAGATAGCATTTTTCTCTTTAATGCTTTGAAAGATTGAGAGAAATGAAAAGGGGGTTGGAGTCTTCTGTGCCATGCCACATAGCACCTGCCTCAGCTTCATAACATCAAAGTACTAACCATGACACAGCCATTATAGGCTTTGTTAGGTGATTCTAAAATCTCTTGAAAAAACCAGCAGCTGTCTTCAACTATGGAGCAATGCTGACATTTTCTAGTTGGCAGAGACAGAACAACAATCCAGAGGCTTTTGCTCACTTCACTTCCTTAAACCTTAGGGCTCACTGGTGTCCCATTTTCCCAGAATCAATTTGGGTCCTGCACATACTGCCAGGGCATTTTGCCATCTGGAATGTACATGGTGGAAATAAGCATAATTACAAAGCTAAAAGAAATATGAAACATTTGCACCTGAAAAGAAACAAAGATAATTTAGTCAAATGCCCATTCTTTATCCATGTGAAAACTGAGATCCATAGAAGGAAGTTTGTCCTAACTTATATGAGTAGCACAATTCCAAATTTCTAGACCAGAGCTTTTCCCATTGATTTTAATGCAAAGACCTTTCATGACTGGGTGGGGAGTGAGCCTGGGATGGATTAAAGCATACTGTGTTAGCATTCAAACTGAAAGAAAGTTACCTCGTTCATGTAAGAAAAAAAAAAAAACTTTTAAAATATCACGTACATCTCTTTTCTAAAATCAAATACAATTTCTTATTTCTTTTAAGGACTTGAAAAATATGTCATTGCATATTAAAAATTAAAAAAAAACTGGTTCTAAACTTGTGGGGACTGTAATGATTGTTGAGTTTATATTTTCTTCTGTGTAGATTTTCAACGCAGAGTGGGTGATCACTTAATATTTCTTCAATGACTCTGATCTTTCTCGTCTACAGAGGGTCTACAGAGGATCACTAGTCTTTCTTTGCTGTTCTGAGTTTTATTGTCATTCCTTAATTTAGATGCCATTCTACTATTTTGCCTGAAAGAGAACATTGAGATGTCCATTCCTTTGTTACCAAGTAAAAAGTGAAAGTAAAGAGGTCCTTGGTGAACGTGCTGGACTGTGTTGAGGTAAACGCATTGTTTCCATTTGTGACCATATGTTGTATCATATTTAGTCATTCTTTTTAACTTGATTTTTATCTTATAAAGTGCCAGACACTCAGCAGGAAGAACTATAGCAATCATATAGCCAAACCATGGTTTCCATGCCTTCATCCCCTTTCTATTATTCTTGACATTGATCATTCAGTCTTCCCCTGTGCATTGAGGATTTCCTCTAGCAGCCTGGAAGAGAAGGGATTCAAGCCCAGGCTGCCTGGCTGCCCACCTCTGCTATAAGAAATAAATTCCTTAGAAATTTATTGAATCTCTGTGATTTGGTTTCTATAAAATGAAATTGATAATAATTGTACATAATAATCTCATGTGGAGGTTGTGAGGATTAAAAAACAATGCAGAATCCTTAGATCAGTTACCAGAACAGCCTGAAATCCACTTTGTTTTCCATCACCATGACTACTGTTGCTGCTACTACTACTCCCTTTGTGATGCAGCGCTCACTGCCTCCTAAAGATTATCCAAATGACTAGGCCACCCCAAATGGAAAAGTATTCTAATTATGGGGGGCTCCTAGATCATCCCATTGTTTCTCTACACTGGTTGTAGCCTGCTTCTTGAGTTAAAACCTCATTAAAGAGAATCTTCAGGATCTGGATCACATGCAGTTGATGACAGCTATCACATCCCTCCTGGGCTACTCTTATATTGGCAGAACATTTCACCTTTTAACTCACTGATGTCTGCTGCCAATCCCATCTTCCTTTGAGGAGGATAATAATAGGTCCTAGTTAGCACAACCAAGACTGTGCTGAAGGTTTTGCTTGCATTATATAGTCTAATCCTCACCTCACACCAAGGAGGGAGAGTTCTATACTCATTTAACTTTGAGGTAACTGGCTTGCTCAAGAGCTCATAGTAACTGACCTGGGATTTGATAACCAACACCCTGTGTCACACAGGATGGGATTGGCATCTCAATATTCTTACATGTGTGTATGGGCATACATATATGTGCACACACATATATGCATATACAAATTTGTATGGCATACATGCATGCATATATATGTGTATATATATGTATATATATGCATGTGTTGCCTATTTACATATGCACATATGCATATATGAGGAAACCGAGATACACAGATACTAAGATATTTGCCTCAAGGGATACATCTAGTAAGTGGAACTTCTAAAAATAGATAGTAGTTCTTACTCACCCTAAGTCCATGTTAGTAAGTTCCACTCTTTTCTGCCCCTCACTGCATTCTCATTGGGAAATATCAAGAAAATATTCTTGGATGTCTAAAGTTGTCTGTAATTTTTTTTTAATTTGTTTATTTCTAAATAATAATGAAGAATATGTTGGATGACTCTGTTCCAGGTTGAGAATTGTCACACAATTGCCAAACAAGGATGGACATGTAACACTATCCTTGAGTTTCTGCCTGCCATCCCATTGACAGTAAGAATGGCTACTTTTTTTTTTAAGATTTATTTATCTATGCATACAGAACTGGGGTACAGGCCAGAGGTGCAGGGGTGGTGAGAGGCTTCACAGAGACAGATGGGAGGCAGAACAGGCATACTGACGAATGCTGAGGACAGTAGCGGGCACATCAGGAGAGTTCTGCTGTGCCATGTGGGTCACCTCTGGTGCCAGAGATCGAACTCATGCTGACGTGGCTTTAGCTTCTTAGTGCTGTGCTTTAACCCGCTATGCCACCAGGGAGGGCCAAGAATGGCTACTTTTATTGATGAAATCCATAAGGAAGAAAAATGGGCTACATATAGACATATATTGGATGTATTTATAGAAAGACCAAACAATACTTTGAGCTATACATGAAAGTTTTCTGTGGTTCAAACAGAAAAAAATACAGTGATGGAACTGAGACATCATAAGGCAAACAGCAGCAGAGGTGCTGAAATCCAAAGAATTCACTCAGTAACAATCATGCTGTATAACACTGAAAGTGGAGATTTATTCTCAGGAAAATGTGTCATCCATCACACAAAATTAATGCCCTTAATTTTAGTTGCATTGTTGGCATTTCACTTGGAAATTTGTAATGATTTTCTGGTTATATAAGAATGATGAACCCACAGCATCTATACTTGGCTTTCTGGTTGCACATATTTAGGAAACATTAGAATAAATATTTTGAGTCAATTGTGAGAAAACATGAAGATATGTATTTGCCCTTAAAGAGGAATCATGCTTTACTCACAGTTGAGACAAGCTGCCACAAGCATAGACAGGATAGTGAAAAGTTGGTACGCATACTGGATAATTTTTGTTGGCCTGGCAATAAGAGAAGGTTGCCAAAGAATTTAAAAGGAAAATAAAAAAGCGATGGAGAGGGACTCTTGCAACACACACTCTTATATGTTGTATACATCAAAATTGCCTCTGGAATCATTAAAAAATACATATTCTTAATTTGTTATTTAAGACGTACTCTCAGGTTCTAAGACACAGGCATAGTATCTCCTAAACTTCATAGTGATCCTTCCTCTGCCCAATAATAGTATCACACTAATAAACTAAGAATTGAAGAGGGTTTTTTTTTTTGAATCCTTAACATGCACATGAACCAGTGCGGCTGCCCCACACCCCTTGTTCTCAGGATGTTGTCTTGACACCCAGAACCCTTGCTAGTCATGCTAAAATATAGAGTCAGGCAGAGAGCCTCTCACCAGGACAAAAGTTTGGTATGAGGATATTTACTGAAAGCAGCAGGCAAACATTATACCCAGATTAACATAACTAGCTAGACCACCCTGACAGAAAGTAAATTGTAAATAGGAACTAGAGACAGTATGTTTTGATCAGCAGGAACATTGCCTCCCCCCTCCACCTGGTCCCACCCCAGGAACAGCTCCTATCACTCTCCTCAGGTTGTGCAAGACTTTTACAAATCCCCAATCCACACCCCCCCCCAATTTTTCAACACTACTTGCCCTGAATGTGATTCCAACCAAAGAGACCAATCTGAAAATAGACACTGAGTCTCTGAGGTGCAAACCCCTGTAGGTCTCTCTATCTGTCTCTACTTGGACTTTCAGTTGTCTTTCCTCCATCCCATGCCACTCAAGAGACAATTCAGCAGATCTGTTAAATGTGGATACTGATTTAATAATATGGGATGAATTCACTCCTGCATTTTGAAAATCCTGGGTTCTCCAGGTACCACATTTTGAGGAACAAGAGCTTAGGAGATAGGGATGTGGACACTTCAAAGTAGATAGCTTTGAACAAGACAACTATAGCATTCATCCAGGGTGTATTCTTTGAGTGTGATGAGGGTTTCATGAGTGTAGTCATGCTGTATGGCATACACAGGTGCACACATCTGCAATAGACACGGCAGTGCATTAAGAAAATAATTTTGGAGTCTTTCTTGCCACAGATTTGCTTTACTGGGGAAGAAAGAAAAGTTAGAACTTAAAATGGGAACTCAGTATTTGAAATTATAAAATGTATCTCAGATTTGGTGCTATAAGAAGTAATGCCTAAAAGAACTATAAAGAAGCCAACAACAACCTAAAAAGCATCCCCTTTGACCTAAGTTAATGTTTAGGAAATTGTTAGAAAAAGAAGAGGCTTTCTGAAGAAAAATTTTAAGATGAACACATCAGAGTCCAGATGGTATAAAGCTATGGTGATTAAGTCATCAAGCTGTAGGCAGATGACCTGCTCTGCCCTCTCCTACACTACCAGACATATGGTCCCATTCTGCATTTCTTACTTAAATATCTTTCCTCTAACCTCTAAGAACAGCTTGGCTGCAAAAAGAAACCAGGAGGGAAGGACCCATGCCCTCCACTCCCACACACAGAATGGTGAGTGCAAAATCTAGAGTTTCTAGTGAAGGCTATTTCAGACATATTATCTTTTTGCCTGAAATATACATATTTGCTTTGGTCCACCTGTGTCAATATAACACCCATATTGCATCCTGAAGGGCAGAGGATGGCAAACTTCTCTAAAAACAGGAATATTTTAGGATTACAGATTGTAAGGGATCTTGGGCAGCTACCCAATTCTGCTACTCTATGTAAAGCAGGCCATAGCTAGCATAGCTAGTGTCCATTGTTGTATCCCTAAACAACTTATTTTAGGGACCAGTGAGTGAGCTTGTCACCCTTGCTCAAGGCTACCTCCCATACCATCCCCCTTGTAGAAACACACACACACAAAATATTTGCTAGATTATATACTTCAATTGAGGGCCTGGAAAGTCACAATGGCATATCTGAAAACATGGACAATGGCTGAACAAAGATAGGAAAGAGCGTTAAGAACAAGCAAGAGACAGCCCTTCAGAATAGCATCTCAACATCATTACTTCCCGGCTCATGTAGCTTCTAGATTTTGCAAAGATGGATGAAGAAGGGGTAGTAACAGAAAAACTAGATGCTATCAGGCAAGAAAAATGTATCTATTTGAAAACCACATGGCTACTAGGTCAGTTCAACACAGGATTTCTTCTCATGAACAGAAACCTCAAGTCCCAGCATGGTCATCCTTAAAGGTCCAGAAAGATTATTTTTACAATTCACAGAGATTCCTTTACGGAAAAGATATAAGAAAAGGGGAAACTGTAAGAAGAAACTTGCAACTATTAGACCAAAATCTGTTATTAACTCCCATGGAGACACATCTCTGCTCTTGGGAAAGGAAGAATACATTTTAATATAGCAGGTAAATGTCAGCAGTTGTACTATAAAAGCTGGTTTTGAATCCTATTTCAAGTTTTGTTTCTAGCAGTCTTGGTGCCTTACTTTGTAAATATTACTATTCACATTTATTTACAGCCATAACACCTAGATAACAATCACAGTAGACCACACAATCAAGCAGTCCAGATTAGGTGGAGGAGGGAGTATTTCCCTAGATCACATGGTTTCCATCTGCAGCCTCCAGCTCCTGGGTTACATTCCAACAGAGAAAATCACTTCCCAGACTCAAAGGAGGTGACTTCCAGAAATTCTTAATGAGCTTCACAGTTTTTATTTTGAGGAACACATCAAGAAACAAGTCCAAAAGGGATGACTGGGAAGTACTCATGATGAAAGCAATGTGCTACAACAAAACCCATAGCAACAGCACAAGTTGTTTGTACTTTGCCAAATTCAAGGAACCAAAGTTAAATCAAGTGTCTGTAGGAGCATTATGATCATGGCCAGCACAACAATCAATCTGATAACTCACATAGTGACCAGACTATTTTTAGGCTCTCCCAATACTTGATTGGCTGGGCCCTGCTATCACTGAAATTAAAGACACCTTCAACAGAGGTCCTTGGTTTGAACAGTCAATTTGCTGTGCTTTACCTTTCTTTCACCCCTTCTTACTTTAACTACTGGCAATGACCTTCACAGCAGAACTCCATCCTCAAATTTCTATGTACTTTCACTCTCAAAAATTACAGTTTCCCCTTAGATCTCAGACCCTTTCTGCCCCTAACTCCAGTGCCAATGACAGGCATAGCTTCTTTGATCATAGCACTGCTACTTAGAAACAGAGACATGACCTCTAACCCTTCACTACTTTGTAAAGAGTCCCCACACATCCATAAATATTTGTGGATAAAGCTTGCTTGTTTTCTGGTATCTGGTATTTCTTCTTGCATGCTCCTTTATTATTTGATTAAAAAAAAAATAGGCACATGCCAACACTTGATGAATTTTCTAAGTTCAAACAACTATAAAGAGTCAGAGCCAGGGCTAGTTATATGCTCAGTGCCCTAATTTCCAATACAGAACTCTAAATTTTATCTTTCCTGCTTCTGTGCAACCCCATCTCCTCAAGGTCCTGTGTATTAACCACCACTATTCATTGGCACAAGTAGAGCTGCATGTCAATCAAATACCTCTTTTACTGGCCCAGGAATGACAAATTCACAGACAATCACAATCTTCTTTGGTATTTACAAAAGCACACACATCACAATACCATCAGGACAATCTACTTATCAGTTGTTCCAAAAGAGACTATGAGTTTCTAAAGACAGAGGGTCATGTCTTATCCCCATTTTTATCTCCAACATGGAGTACAGGTTGGGAATATATTTGGTACTCCCCAACAATTTTTCATTTATTGAGTAACTATATGGATGAATGAGCAAGTAACAAAATGGCCATGGAATAAAAACAGCGAAGTACCTTAGTCTTAAAACCAATTGTCCTTGGCCCTCCCTGGTGGCACAGTGGGTTAAAGCACAGCACTAAGAAGCTGAAGCCACTTCCGCATGAGTTCGATTCCCGCCTGCCCTAGAGGTGACCACATGGCGCGGCAGACCTCTCCTGACCCGCCCGCTGCTCCCCTCAGCAGTGTACTTTGTCCATCTGCCTGTTCTGCTCCCCACTCTGTCTCTGGTGAAGCCTCTCGCTGCCCCTGAGCCTCTGGCCTGTACCCCAGTTCTGTAAGCACAAATAAATAAATCTTTTTTAAAAAAATTGTCCTTGACTCTAATTCTGCCTCTACTCCATATTCTAGGCCAGCTGACTGACTGGGAGAAACTTCTGTAAAATCATGATAGCAGGATTAGAATAACCCTCAAGCAAAAAAAAAAAAAAAAAAAAAAAAAAAAAAAAAAAAGCAGCTTCAATTGACCACTATCTCATATGATCACCAACTCATTGTTGTCAGATCTTCGAATTTTTCAGGAGAAATAAGTAAAATAGACTGCAGTGTGAAATATCCTAATGAGTAAATAATGATTACTATTGCACAGGATCACCCAAGTGCATGCAATGTCTGACATACAAGTTGGCAATATCACCACACTAAGATTTTAAGCAAGAAGTATAGAACAACCATGTGGAGAAAAGTCACTCTACATAAATCCTGAAGGAAGAGTAAACAGAGAATGGATTCTGTAGTCAAGGATCACATCATTTTTAGCCAAATGGTCATGGATAAATTCACTTATGTTTAAGACATATCCTACCTCTTTCATATCCTTATGAAATGTATCCTAAAAGTTCAAAATAGATAATGCACGAAAAAATGTGCTTAAGTTGTAACAAGCTTAAAATGTAAAATGTATCATTATTACCTAGGGCAAAGGCTTGAACTCAACAAAGCTATGTAAAAGGAGTAAATGAATAAAGGAATGAAAACTTGAATAGTATATTTATCTGTTGAGCAATGAATCAAGATTTTGACTCTTACCCAGAATATAAGGTCACTCAGTCTTCATTCTACAAATGAAAAATGTGAGGGTCAGAGAGGGTAAGTATTTTGTCATAGCAGGTGGTGCCAGAATCCAAACCAAGAGACGGGCTTTGATAGCATTACCTGATACCACCCCTCTGAATACTTTTGAGTCATTCCTGGAAAAAAACAAACTTTAAGATCTTTACCAGTTCTGAAAAAGACTCACCCAGACCTTTTGAAAAGGGTTTATCAAACATAGTAATCAACTGACTACATTTTAAACAAACACACTAAAGCAGCCCCTAAAAATAACACATACGTGACAGCATTCTTGATGTAGTTTGGGGAACTTTGGTGTTCTGGTGGATTCAACAAATCAGTGTGAAAAGGAAAGCAACATTAACTGCCTGCAGGGGCTAATTAATAAAAAGATAAAATAAATGAACCTGTGTGGCTGATTTAGGTCATCTGTGTGTGTGTGCATGTAGCACAAATAAGCATTACATTTTATGGTAATGAAGAATCATGAAAATTAAGTTAGAATTTCAATATTAAAGGCACATTTTCTTTCATCATTCTTATTTTAATAGTCAAATATGGGGCTCATGGAAGTAGAAGGAAGTTCAAAGAGAATTTAGAGAAATTTAAAGGAAGTATGAAAATGACTATTATATAGCTAAAATTTATGAGACATATTAATTAATCTATCTCTGCTCACCCTAAGACAAAACAAAGGTGGTAGGAGGAGAGAAGCCACATGGCTAGAACTAATAAGAAGGATGGAAAATGCTTATGCTTAATATGAGACCCTTCTTAATCCAAAATGTCAAAAGCTACAAAGCAGCAAATGGGCCATGATGCTAAGTGCATGTGAGGAATCTGGGCTGGCAAACTAATTATAAAGAGCTAAGAAATGGGGGGTGGCTTGGGGAAGAGATAGGGAGCCAGAATGAATATGTCCCAGCTCACTGCATTAATTTTGTCATGTGAGTCCTTGTATAATTTAGACATTTCACTTATACTTCAAATTTGCTCCTGGCAAAATTGAGTAGCTTATATATATATATATATATTGTTATCCTGAGTGTCCTCTTATTCGTATGTTAATCAAAAATGTGTTGCTTTTGTTTAGCAACTATTTACATATTAATTAATGTTGGGGAGACCACACACACACAGCTTACTTGGGAGAGAGTGTTAACAGTCTACACTTTTACTCAGATTCACAAGGGAAGGGGCATCCTTTGAAACATAGTATAATCCAATTACTTGAAAAGGTCTTTTGGAATTTGCCATCCAGCAGCAGGAGATTTCTTATAACTGAGAGGAATGGGAATTTACTTCAATTTTAAAAAAGATTTTATTTGTTTTTGCATAGAACTAGATAGAGGTGTGAGGAGTGAGAGGATTCCCCAGAGATAGAGTGAGGAGCAGAACAGGCAGATCTACTGAAATACACTGTTGGGCCATATAGGGGAGGTCTGCTGTGTCATGTGGGTCAGCTCTGGCTGGGGCAGGAAGTCAGGCCTTAGGTCTAATATTGCTGAGACTTAACTCCTAGATTACCAGGGAGGCTTGAATTTACTTCAATTTAATGAAGTTCTGAGGCATAGTGATAGAGAATCAAGGGAAGTTTATGAGTGTAACAATGGTAAAGAAAAAAAAATCTCAGGAACAGAATATGTGATTTAAAAAAGGGAGTGGGAGAGGAAGATATTAGGACAGAGAAATAAGAGGATGAAGAAAGGTATTGCTTTGGGAAGAAATGTAACAACTTGTTGAGGGCTGGGAGTTGGAGGAGGGATTCAGAGAAAGGAGAGTGCTGTGAAGTAAAATGTGAACCTAAGTGTTCCTTTGAGCTACTTTAATGCAAATATTTTTACCTGTCCCAGATTAGCAAAACCCTTTAAAAATTATGAAATTATAAAATGCCATTAGCTGATGAAGGCAAATACTTTCAATTAGACTAAACAAAGAGTACAGGATAATAATCAGAAATATCAAACATTACTTCAATCTTAAAAATGTTTTCACTAGAGGCCCTCCCTGATGGCGCAGCGGGTTAAAGCACAGCACTGAGAAGCTAAAGCCACTTCCGCATGAGTTCGATTCCCACTAGCCCCGGAGGTGACCACATGGCGTGGCAGACCTCTCCTGACCCGCCCACTGCTCCCCTCAGCAGTGTGCTTCGTCGATCTGCCTGTTCTGCTTCCCACTCTGTCTCTGGTGAAGCCTCTCACCCTCTGCATCTCTGGCCTGTACCCCAGTTCTGTATGAATAAATAAATAAATCTTTAAAAAAAAATGTTTTCACTAGAATACCAAATTGACAGAACGTGATGATGCCAAATAAGCTGGAAATCTGCAGGCCATGCTATTATCAAAACCTGGTCTCCTTCAAGTGAAATCAGATTCAGGTACCCTAGCATGGACTAGAAAATTTAGGGTGCATGCTGAAGCTTCACATAAGTCTAAAGGAGGACTGCTATTTTGAAGCTGGAGGAGTCCATAAGTGAGGATCAAGAGAGACATCCACACTTCTAGTTGGAAGACATTGCATCACATCCAGCATGCTCAGGGCTGTCTGGCAAATACTTGTGAACATGCCTCATGTGGCCAGTTCCTCACTGAGCTCACAACACTACAGTCCTGTGTGCAGGAGTTGCCACTGGCCTTCTGGAAGTGTGCTGATAGAGACCTGATTCTAATACTTGGTAAGTACTTGATTAACTAAAGTGCCTATCACAGCAGAGTTCAAGTTTACTGGCTGCAAATGCTGAATTCTATTTCTGGGTCAGATAAAGCAAGACAACATGATTTTCATGATTTTCTCCTACTTACTATGGGAGCAGGTGGATGAAATTCTGTATATCTGCGGTAAGAATAAGAGCAATTCACAAACAGTGTTCCATTAGGGAGGGGGGAGCATTGTTCTAGTGGAGGCCCCCTATTTCCAGTCACTCTCTGAGGCAATAGTTGAGTAACTTGCTTGGCACAGCTAGATAGTGGTAGCTCCTGGGTTTGAACTCTGACAGCTCTGTGCTTTTATTATTTTTAAAAAGTATTACACTTTATTGTGTAATGGGCATCATTATGATGCCCATTCTGCTAACCAATAAAAACAGGAGAGAAGAGGATGCACAGAGAGATTTTTCAAAAGGGAGGTGGTAAAGACAGTAAATAACCCATAATAATAATATCTATTGCTACCTAATACTGAGAATTCATACTTCTTACTGGCACAGTAAGAAGAAAGACACAGCATGAAAGTAAAGGAAATGTGAAAGATGGGAGACAGAAAATCATATAACCAAATGTGGGAAGAAAAAAAAAATTCAAAACCCTCTTTTGTGCTTGGATTGAAGAATCTTCCTATAAATTTGCTCAGTGCCTCCTGAGAGGAAACAAAGGATTGCAGGCAGAAATTATGAAATCCCAGGGAGAGTCATTATCAGCAGGAAGACAGCTGTGATATAGCATCCCTGATCGTCTACATTCAAGGCTCAAACTCAGGGGGAACATAGAGCTCCCTTTGTTAAAATAAAGCAATCATTTCCACCTTCATTAAAGAAAATATCACGGCATTATTAATCTATGGCAAAAGTCCCATGTGCTGTAGCAATACTAGGGAATCTTGCTTTGGGGAGCTGTTATCAATAGCAAATACTTATAAGTAAAGCATAAATAATGTTTCAATCATATAGGGCTCAATCATAGCCACCCACATTTACTCTACTACAGGAAAACAATACATGGCTTCATCACAGCTACTACAAATCCTCCATAGTAAACCATTTTCTAAATTTTAGGGCAGAAATGTAAGTAACACAAAAATACACAGTTATGAAAGTAGAAATAATGGCTGATGTAATGCTCTTGACATAAGTGATGAAAATGTGAGGCCTGTAATCTCATAAACTTAGAAAAATGTCAAGTAGGGCACCTTGACAACTATCGCTAGAGGAAAATACAGATGCATAATGAAAAATTATAATTTTCAAAACATTCTAAACTTTTAGCACATTTGACATATTTATTAAGTAACTGTGATTCTGTTTAATCTCTGCCTACCCCCAGTTGCAAAGAAGAATATACTGGTAATGTTCATAGTTATGTTTTCAAGATTTTCTTAAAATTTAGGAGGTATCCATTGAACACATGTTAAGTAACTGATTGAATGTTGTATTAATGATGATTAATTAGCTACTGGAGAATGATGGTTCACTCATTTTTTGTTGTTGTTGTTGTTGTTTGTTTCTTTTTCTTTTTTTTTTTTTTTCCCTGACTGGGTTTCAAATTGTGAGCTAAGCATAAAAGATTAGGAGTTTTTCATAAGGAATTCCAGATAGAGTAGGAATTGTGAGAAAAAGTGTCCAGGAATTGTCAGGAAAAAGCTTGGGAGCAGGCAGAAAACTAAGCAGGCTTCAGGAAAAGTCAGGACTTTGCATTGTAGAGAGTTCCTCTCCCCTCAGTAGCTCTGAAGATACTAATTGGAGACAATTTGCTGATCCCATAAAACACACCTCTGGATTGGACCCTGCCAAAGACCACCCGTTGGATTGCATTTTCGTTGAGTTCCCGTGCTTAGTACAATTTAAATTGTTGTATTAATTTTTCTTTTTTTAATGTATTATTTTTTCTTGGGTTATGCTGATGGACCACACTCTATATGATTCAGGGGCACAGCTTTTCACTTCTTCAGATACACGTTTCCTCTCCACACTCACCCCCCAAGTGCAGGGTGTCTTCAGGTCTGGATAACTCGTCTATTCCTGCTTACTGTTTCCTAACTGCAGTTTCACTTCTCCCTGCATCCACCTAGAGACTTAAAGACATGTTTCTATCCTTACCTACTGAATGTCCCTGTGGTCCCAGTTAAGTCTTTCCCTGACTTAGGGACCGTTTCCTATTTAACACAAAGATGCATCTGAATTAGGCTCAACGTGAGAGTGGGAGATCACTTGACTGTCTCTAAATGGTGTGGTTATCACTAGTCAACTTTTGGTTGACAAGTAGTGACTTGTCAACTGATTAACACCTTTGGCCTCGATTCTCTGCATCTCTAAGTCTGTCACTTAACTACCATAAAATCTGTCCAGATTCCACTCTCTCTATAGCAAAGAGGGACACTGGGACAATGGGCCATGCCTGTGCACACACAGAATGCTGCTTTATTTATTTTATTTTGGTCAGAAAGTCAGAATATTGAATAATCTTAGGAAGTTAATCTAATGTCTTTAATTACTTTGATTAATTCTGCCATTGATAGTAACATATCTGAGATACTGTTTTCCTTGACAATAAACCTAATCAGATAGTAACCCTTTTCTTTCCCTCTTGATGGTGGGTTCCAGTGACCTTCACATCTGAAAGTAATCACCTATTTATGTACAGAGGGATCTGGGCATCTGTGCTATAATCTCCTGTGGGATCAGAGATTAGTATCAATGGGAATCTTACGTTTTCAGGAAAGATGTGGAAGAGAATCAGTTGACCAGGATCCAGGTTTCACTCTTTTTTTTTTTTTTTTTAGAAGTAACATTGCATTATAACTTTATTTAAGTTTCAGGTGCTCATCGTGAAGAGTCAACATGTGTATGTACTATATTAATATAGTTAGTCTTAAGGACAATAAACTTTATAACGAGCACTGATAGCACATTCACATTTAAGCTAACAGCCTTACTATGCGCTCTACCCCTGAGGATGCTGTTTTAATTAGGAAGATGGATTTGGGAGTTTATATGTTCTGTTGTGCTATAATTCCTGCTTTTACAGTAATTTTCTCCTGCTTTTCACACTATAATGTGCCATAAATCCTAGTTAGGCTGTTTCACTGGCCTGTTGCTAGTCAGAGTCAATATTTCAGGCCTTTTGTTGTCATGGCAACCTTCTGCTGTACTCCCATTCACTGGAATATGATACAGTCTCCTGGGGAAATTGCTATGAACTTGATCATCACATGGATTTAGTCTCCCTGATGCACTGATTCTGCACCACCTCACCCCAACATTCACCAGCTCCTCTCAGTTCTCATTTTGTCTGCATATATGTGTGCATGCACACACAGACACACTCACTTGGGCAGACGCATGACAGCAGAAAGCAAACACACTGATGGAAGCAGCAGCCCTTCTTTCATCCTTTTTGAAAGGGTGAGCTTAGAAATCTGTAAACTGCGACAATTTTACAGCCTAGACAAATCAGACACCCTTCTCATAGCTTTGTTCTATCTCCACACTTTCTTCTTGCCTCATATCCTCTCTGGTTCTTCATCCCCATAAGCCCCTCATAGATTCTAAAATCTTAGTGAGTTACTCTCAAAATTTAATCACAATGCACCTCCCAGTTTAAATCCATTGTCCCCTTGCATTACACTAACTCAAATTCTGGTGGTGTTTCACTTCTAGAAGTCTTCTGGATTTCTTTAAACTACCATTGTGAAAAACACAATGGTAACCAATAGTCCTGGCCAAGTCATGTATCTTTCCATGACTCATTTTCTTAACCTACAAAATAATATCACTCATTTCTAAGGTCTTTGTATAACTAAAAACAATAGTTATAAAGGAATACTGAAATTCAATCTTTGAAACTTTAAATGATTACTTCAAATAAACCTATAAAGCCCTATTCTTTACGTACACTTTACAACATATATTTCAAGAGTCCTGTAATGAATCTAGTTTTCTAGCTCAAACTTGAATATAATTGATGAAGGACAGCAAAAGGAGATTTTTCATTTCATTTCTACCTGCCCACCCTTTCCTCCTCCTGCCACATGTTGTCAGGTTTGCAGCTGGTCTTGTCTTTGGAGATAGACAGTTCTCTCTAGCAACTGGCACCCACATTGCTTTTTAAGTAAGTTATATCCGGGACGATTTTAAGAGCTTCCCCCTTACCTTCACTTCCATGCATGGGTCAAGATTCTACCAGAACACAGTCTGGCTTCTAAGGTGCCAAGTTCTTTGGCTGTCATGTTGGAAATGCAAGATGACTGGTCAGTCATTCTCTCCATGCAAAAAAAAAAAAAAATGAACATGGATCATGATGGGCCTTTATTGTACCGAATTGTACCGAATCCTAGTTATAACAGCTGCTTTTGAAAGAGGGGCAGAAACAGCAAAGTGTAAGGGAGTAAAAGTGGGTGACTGATCACAAGCTCTTGTTCTATTGGGTCTCCTGTTCTCTTCCTCTTCTCTTTCCTCCACTGTCCACTGAGCTGACTCATTCCACTGTTCCCAAGATTTGCATCTGCCCCACCTATAATCTCTGGAGATGTCCTGAATCTGATGGCAATCTCATTGGTCTCTGGGAGTGACTTATCCTTTCCCTTGCTTAGAAGTAACTTATTTTACCCTTTTTGGTGTCTGGGCTCCTCATTGCTAAACTGGTGGAAAATGAGAGCTATTACACCCTTTCATAGCTCTTCTAACACTGATAGTCTCTGATTTCACAAATAACCCTCACACCATGGCACATGAATGAATCAAATGAATCATCTCACATTATTTATCACTTTTCTAATAGCTGAGCAATCCCCAAATCACCAAAGTAGGTATCCAAATGATAGGCTACAAGCACACACTCTACTTTTCTTTCTACGGTATAGTTTAATATTTATATGTATATATTAATATTAGTAATGAAATTAGTTTAACAATCAGCTACCATTCTGTTCAGAAAGCTTTGTAAGGGTTTAAAGCTTTATACTCTTTATAAAGCTTTTAAAAAGTAGTATCTGTTCTTTTTAATGATAAACTTTCTGTAATGCTCTACAGTCCACAAGGGTATCTTATCATACCATTTCTTTTTTTAATATTTATTTAAGCATACAAGAACTGGGGTACAGGCCAGAGGTGCTGGGGGTGAGAAGATTCACCAGAGACAGAGTGGGGAGCAGAAAAGACAGATCCACTGAAATACACTGCTGAGGGAGCAGCAGGCAAGACAGGAGAGGTCTGCTGTGGCATGTGGGTCACCTCCCTGGCCGGGGATCAAACTCATGCTGCAGTAGCTGCAGGTAGTTTGATAGTGCTGAAACTCAACCCCTTGAGCCACCAGGGAGGCCCATCAATCCATTTTCTTGCATGACTTTCCAGTAGAAATTTGAGGGAGGTATTATTCTTTCACTTTTATTCAGTGATGAGCAGTGGATTGTTCATCTTTTTTAATAACTGTGATCAGCACCTAGAACAGTATGGCACATAGGAGGCGTTCAGGAGATAATTGTGTAAATGAATGGATGAATGAATGACAACGTTAAAGTAATCCTGACAGTGCATTTAATCTGACCTCTAAGTTTTAAATAGTAGCAAGAATAAAGGTCCACTTTGAAAACCGGAATGAGGTTTTTCTACCAATTGTTTTTATCTGGCCAATTAAGTAAGGTGAGGGCAATTCCTTCCTAGGCCTGGTAGAAGATTGCATTTACATTTAAGACATAAATATGATTAACTTTACTTATGCTAATTCATGCCATTAAAATATAACGCACTTTAATGTTAGTACATTTTGGTAGACAATATGCAATTCTTGGCCTCAATTATGTGATTTTACAGCTGTAAAATATGTTGTTGCTTATCTCTTAGAAGTTGCAAAGATGGGTTTTTATAATGAATATGCATGTGCTTCACACATTTTTTAAGTTTAGAAATCACCTCACATAGTGCATGGTGTAGAGTTGGTATTTTTAACTATTGAATGAGTGAAAAAATAGATTGATTAAAATAAAAAATGTTGCTATGGTTATCACAGAAATACCAAAGTGTCTCATTGCTCCCCCTCCCCCACCAGCAAAAACTGAAATCATTTTATTTTTATTTATTTACCAATATATAAAATAATTCATTTTAAAGCAGGGAAGTGGATTTAAGATGCAGTGGGACTGTCAGGTACCGCTTGAACAATATACTGTTCATTTCTGAGTAAAAGTGAAAGAGCAACATTTGCCCCAAATCTCTGCTGGAAGGTCACACTAGAAAATGGATTGGTGGGCTTTCCTGGTGGCTCAATGAGTTAAGTCTCAGCACTATAAAGCTATCCACAGCCTCCGCAGCACAGGTTTGATCCCGGGCCAGGGAGGTGACTTACATGCCATAGCAGACCTCTCCTGTCTTACCTGCTGCTTCCCTCAGCAGTATATTTCAGTCAATCTGTCTGTTCTGCTCCCCACTTTGTCTCTGGTGAATCCTCTCACCCTTCTACACCTCTGGCCGTTACCCCAGTTCTTGTATGCATAAATAAATAAATCTTTAAAAAAATAAAATGGTATGATAAGACATCTTTGTAGGCTGTGGAACATTACAGAAAGTTCATCATTACAAAGAGCAGATACTACTCTTTTCTAAGAAAGGATGAATTTTTGTAAGACTTAATATGGTTAGTCAGTGATACTTAAAATACAGTGCACAGCAGAATCAACAGCATAGCTGATGCAAACAGACTGCTGGTTCCTCCACCAGAATTTCTGAGTCAGTAAGTCTGGACACTAGTGACTCTGCATTTTGAGCAAGTTCTCAGTGACACCAATATCCCCCAGAAAGGAAGCATACTTTGTTCTAAGATTACCACTGTTCTAAGCGAAAGGCAGCCAACAGATTCCATGGGCCAACAGGTTAAAACAAACATGCACTAAATAAATAAATAAGGAGTGAGGTGACTGAGAACCTAGCCAGTGTTTGATCTGCTTAAAGTCATACAAAACCAAAATTCACTTTAAAAACACTTTACCAAACAACTCAGGTTATGGGTAGGATTTGATCTGCAATATAACTTCCCTGAATCATTCAATCTGTCTCTAAAAGATCAGACTGGCTTTGCCTGGTTCCTCTTCATCAAAATGATGCTTGATAATTTCTAGCAGGCCATGTAAATGTCTCCGTCTGTAAACACCAATGAGGACTCAAGCGACTCATGTTTATCTAGCGATGTGTTCAGCAACCATCTCTGTCCTGCTCATAAACTAGAAACCCAAGCAACGCAAGGAGAGTGCAGCTCGGTGGCTACCCAAGTCTGGACAAGTTCAGAGGAGTCATTTGGATCTGCAAAGGAACCGGGGGTCTAATAAAGATGTTAAACTCTGATATTTCTGTGGCTTCCTTCTCTGACAAATACCATAAGGCAGGCGCCAATGGCATGAACTTATCTGCATCCCCTATAATACTAGGCACAATACTTTTCAAAGAACAGGTGCTCAAAAAACATGTATTTCCATAATCACTATAATACTTTAGTTCTGGAACTTACTGGTTTACACTATTTTCTTACCAAAGGTTACCTGTCCGAGACAGGCTATGTGTATGCTCCATGACTATCTCTGCGGAAGTATGGAAAATCAACATCAGCAGTGAGAGTGTAAGTAGGTTCTGTTCAGCAGTAAAATGAGTTGGACGTAGGTAGTTAGACAGGAGCCTGGAGAATCAGAATTCCATGAGACTATGATGAGGGTGACATAGAAGTACCTAAGTTAAAAGACAAGGGTTTAGCTTGGACTTGAGAGACACTGGTAAATGGAAAGCACCTCTAGGAGCTACAGAAACCCTGCTTGTGGTCAGGGTGGTGAAGTATGAAGAAGTTACTAGAATGTAAGATAATCCAATGGCACAGCTGCTCCTATTGATCTGAAAGAGCCATGTGCATTCTGGAGTTCTGGAACAGATGGGCTTGGGACATGGCCTATGGAAAGTTGTCAGAGCAGCTATCTCTAAGGATTGCTGTAGCCTCAGCTTTCTTGTGTAAATACAGGGCGAGCTAGAAGCCCCCTATTATACATTCCTCTTCTGTTTTAGTAGCAGAATTGCTTTATTTAAATTGGGAGAGACTGGGAAGAGAAAGAAAACCAAGAATTTTACCAAACCATGAAGTAACTTTTCACTTTCTCTTTGTTTCTGCTTTTTTACTATCAGAAGGATCAGAAGGAGATATCTTCCACCTGCCTACCTTTCTGAAAACTAGGGAGAAATATGAGTTAATTTGGGGCTTGGTGGTTGTTCAGGACCAAGAACAATTTGAGTTTAAAGAGTTTTATTTTTTAAAAAAAGATTTATTTATTTATGCACACAGAACTGGGGTTCAGGCCAGATGTGCAGGGGTGGTGTTAGGATTCACCAGGGACAGAGTGGGAAGCAGAGCAAGCAGATTGACTAAGTACGCTGCTGAGGGGAGCAGCCGATGGGTCAGGAGAGGTCTGCTGTGTCATGTGGGTCAGCTCCCAGCCTGGGGATGGAACTCTTGCTGAAGCGGCTGCAGCTAGCCTGCAGTACTGCACTTCAACCTGCTGCGCCACCAGGGAGGGACTAAAGAGTTTCATTTTTGAAAGCATTCATTTTTGTCCTCTTCAGATTCATTGCTTAGTTAAAACATCTAAAATACGGCCCTCCTTGGTGGCACAAGGGTTTGGAACGCAGCACTGCGAAGCTGACCATGGCCGCTTGGATGCCGGATCTAATGGGGTGATTTAAAAAAGATCCTAAGTCTATATGGTGATTTGAAAAAAAGAGGAGGGGACTCACCAGTTTATAGCATGTCCTTGGGAATGCCACCAGACCAAATATAATTGTACATATTATAGTGTATGAGGGGAGCTTTCTTCTCCCAAAAAAGCTCTACACTTATCCATTTGTGTAATATTGGGGGGGGGGGTGCGATGGCATCAGTCTACAGTGGATACTGCTCTGAAGATGGAACTTTTTGTCAATTTGACTTCTCTGCTTGGATATTTGATGGGAGCTGACAGAGGCACCTGGAGCAAAGGAAGGAAAGGGAATGTCAGCTATGAGCTTTGGGTCTTTACTCAAGACTACAGTGGGAACTGAAGATTGACTGGAAAATCAGCGACTGACCTGCTAGCCAAGTGCAGAATCTCATTAAGCAAGAGATGTTTGAGATGTTGTCTCCACACTTCATTTGGATTCAACGTTAAGTCACAATTTCACTGGCAAAGCTGTCAACTTGTGAGTTCTAGCTAAGGATTTTCCTCCTATTGTCAATTCTTAGAAGTCATGAAAGTCCAGGCCTTAATCACTCACAGACTGCAAAAGCTGTGTATTCTTTCCCCACTTTCTCATTCCATGCAGGAATCAACACTAATATATAGGCTGAATAGATGGATGCAGGGAGCGGATGGCTCTTTCTGTACCAAAATTAAAGAATAATTATTATTTTATGCTTATAGCTACCTATAAAGCACTCCTTATAATTTTTGCCCTTTAACTTAGGTGGTGTTATTCAACCCTTAGACTAGATCACATGTGATGTAGATACCAAACCACGAAACTCCAGCAAAAAAGAAAAAGTCCCATTAACAAGAATATTTCAAGGGGTTAATACTAAGCATTTCAGTTCGTTGATCTATTCAAGTGTCCTTTCATTCATTCAACAATCATTTGTGGAACACCAACAAAAATGATTAAGAAATGGATTCTGTTACCAATGATGTTAAAATTTAAAAGTAAACAAGTGGTAAAAGATGGCATACAAGATAGGTGTAGGTATATACAAGACAGGCATATACAGAAGGTATATACAAGACAGGCATATACAGAAGGTATCTACAAGAAAGGTATATACAGAAGGTATCTACAAGACAGGTATATACAGTAGTTGATACAAGGGTCTAAAGAAGAAAAATGTCTGTTCAGGTATGGAGATGAGTTTAAGGAGGGATATCACAGATTTTATATTTAATTACAAGATGAGGAACCATGCTCAAAAGAAGAAAAAAGAAATAAGGAAAGAAAAAAACACATGCTCAATCTCACCTATTTTAAATTATGTTCTGGTTCTATTGCACCTTTCTATTATATTTCTGATACAGCTGCCTCTGGCCTTCTTAACACTTCCCTCCCCAAAAAAAGACCAGCTGTCTTATTCCTTTGCATTATACTAAGAGGCCAGAAAGAAAATTTCTATTTCATTCCCTGGAGGAAGCATTTTCTTTCTTCAGTGGGGATAGTAAATAGCACATTGACAGTTGGCTGTAGTGTGATCATCGCTAATTCTTCTCAAGATTTCCTGTATAAGGTTACATATGTAGCTGTTGGAAAGCAATCAGAGTTAAAAACGAATATGCTTCCTCTGTTAGTAATTATTGTTTGTAAAATATTGACATTTTGTTTGTATAAAATCAAGTAAAAAGATAATCACAGTAGGGGTCAAAAGATTTAACATAAATGAGTGTATATATTGCTATCCTGGAAGGGCTTCTCCTGACCTCTTCTGATTTTCTTATTCTAATTTCTGTTGTCTGGTTTCTGCCTCTGTCTTCTCTACCTATGCATGGGTCTGAGGAAAGGTTCTTAAGCAAAGAATAACCATTCAAGGAGCCTTCTAGAAACACAGATGCCAGGGCTACTCTGGACCTCCTGAATCAGAATCAAGGCTGGTGGGACTCAGGATTTTATACAGCTTTATATGTGATTCTACTAATTATCCAAAGATGAGAACATTTGTTCTATATACAGTTCAGAGTCCATAAGATTTATGTATGTACCTATAAAATCTCCTATCAGTAAATACATTTTTCAGTTATATTTGCTATTTCAATATCACTATATAAGAAAATACAATATACTTAGGGATCAATAATTATGTAATTACCAACTGTATTAGGTCTCATATATGAATGTGTCATTATAGATTTTTTCCATTTGAGTTTTATGAATATGCAAAATTTAAACTTATTTAAAAATATAAAAGGAATAACTATGAAATCAACTTTCTCTAAAATGTGTCAGTATTGTATATGTGTGCAAACAGTGTGTGTATGTGTATATATATATATGCACATAGCATATATGTATATCTGTATATATTTGCATTTATTTGCACATATATTCTGCAAATGAAAATAATTTTAGATTGTGGTCTCAGTTACTTTTCTCAAAAATGTTTTATTCCTAGCATACTAGGAACAAGAAAGTGGTTGTTCAAATCTAGTTTCTGAGTCATGAGTGAATTTTTTTTATATTCAACACCATACTCTTATTCTAGGCATACACATATTATATGCATATTCACATGTAACAATCTACATTAGACTTAGCTATAAGTCTATAGCTAAAACTCAGAAACACCATGAAAGGCTATTGTTTTGCCTTCGTGAAGATAATTTAAATGAAAGCAACACTGTTTCTGGAATTCCAATCAAGGCAGCAGTCTCAAGAGTTTTTGGCTCATGGCCCTCTGCTAGTCTGATGACAACCATGGACCCTTCCCAAAGGACTTATAGGACTTTGCGGACCACACAGAAGTCAGGCCATGGAGCCTACATGTTGAACCATGGCATAAAGTTAGAGATCTCTATAAAGGGAACATTTACTTACCTAGCCAGTGCTTTCCATAGCAATTAGTATAATGTTCCACTGCTCAAAAGATGCTGTTCACTGTCTCCTTTTGTGTGCATTCAATAGTTAATATAATAAGATGAGCTTGAGGCTAACACCGTGTTCTACAATAAGCATTAAATAACAGGAATAAGTGAATTTATTGGTTACAATGGTTAGACACTGAGGTATCGGGAAGAATGTGGGCTTTTGAGCCAGACTGCACTGCACTTACATCCCAGCTCAGCCACTTACCAGATAAGTGACCTTGATGGAATAAGTTAGTTTATCACCATTGATTTTTAGAGTCCTCATAAATAAAGTAGGAATAATACAAATGTATAGATTTTGCATTGAATATTAAATGTACCATGATTCAAAACCCTGACTGCATGTTAAAATCTCCTGGGAAGCTTTTAAAAATACTGAAAATTATATTATATTCATATAAACCAATGTTCACATTTAGGAAACACTGATGTCAACTCTTACCTCCTGTCCCAGAGGTTCTGATTTAACAAGCCTGCTGTGGGTCCTGGGTATTGGAGTTTTAATATGCTTTCCTGTGAGTTTGATATGCACCTGGGTTAAGAACCACTGAGATAACTAATGTATGTAAATATCACCTCAGTGACTGGTTATTAATAGGCCTTCAACAAATACGATCCTGAGACTGCCTGTATAGAAACCCCACTCCGCTATTTTTGAGGCTGTGATTTGGAGTCAATTATCACAACTTCAATATCCATCTCCGAAAACCAGAGATAATCAGTGTGTCTGCCTAATATGTGGCAAGACAAAGGTGGCAGATGAATAGATGAAATGGATGTTAACTTTGTCATTATTGTCTCTACTTCCTCTGAACGCAGAACTAAGCTCATGACATGTGTGTTCCTTATGCATCTCAGTGGGGTAACACATTAACACAAATGATGATGTCTTTCAAGGCAATTTTTTTGAAACATTTAAATAATATCGTGGTATCTTTTCTTTTGAGACTTCTCTATATGCCTCAAAATATAAATTTTTGCTTAAATGACTATTTGTGTTTACAAAATATCACATCCCCAAACTATATTATGATAATTTAAAATAATTAATTATCCCATCAACTGTTGAAGTAAAAATTTCTCATTTCTACCCTGATCATTATTATTACACAAAAATAGCAAAATCCAATCAATATAAATGCTAACATAGTCCAGTAATACTCTTGCATCTAGGTCAACTTTATTTGCTGACTTGTATACAACAAATAGCCCAAATTTTAGCTTTGTTTTAATCAATATGTACTTTTGAATGTTCTTTTCTTCTAATAGTCTATTAATTTTGTTCTTTGTAGGAGATTTTTTTTAAAGCAGCCCATCTCAGTGAATCCATTACATATAGAATAACCTTTATTTGTAGGGGAGTAGATTTCATCTCTTCCATCTCTTCACCCTATATTTTTATAAAAGAATCTATTTTTGCTGCCCTTTTCTTTCTGTAAATGGCAACTAAAATTTCTGCTTTCATTTCTTGCCCTCCTCTTCATTTCTGAGACAGAGCCTCTTTCGTCTGTTTCTTGTTCTCTGTGTTGTTTCCTTACAGAGCATGGTAATTTGCTCTGCTGTAATTACATCTATCTGGATATGCTAGCCCATGTGAACAAGCCTCTATTCTTACTCTACCCAGAATGACAATTATCAGCCAGGTTCCTTATTGCTTAGGCCATTAAAAAGATTACCTGCAGAGTACTAAAGAAATCCCCCTTCTCTAGAAGGGAACTAAAGGCACAGGTTTTTATACTCTTCCTCTGACAAAGGGCCATCATCTACCTCTCTGTAAAACTAGAAGGCTGAGGTTCATGGATGCATGATGATATGTTTAGTTGAAAAGAGTGGTATTATATGCAATCACTTCATAGAAATCTGTGCAATTTCCTGGAAAGTTATTAGATATGACCAATGGGGTGATGGAGAAGAACTGAATCTGTGTAATTTTTTTAAAAATATTTATTCATTTATACATACAAGAACTGGGATATGGACCAGAGGTGTGCGGAGGGTGGAGGATTTACCAGAGACAAAGCGTGGAGCAGAACAGGCAGACTGGTTGAAATATACTGCTGAGGGGAGCAGTGGGTGGGTCAGAAGTGGTCTGCCACACCATGTGGGTCATGTCCCTGGCCGGGGATCGAACTTGTGCTGCAGTGGCTGCAGATAACTTTATAGTGCTGTGCTTTAAATCATCGCACCACGAGGGAGGGTCCTAATCTGTGTAATTTTTAGTAATTCTACCTGGAACTGAGTATCAAACTTTTCCTACCTAAATAAATAAACAACATGAGAGACTAATGACCTGTCAGAGTTTGAACATTCTATTTTAGTTTGTTTTTTAGCCCTTTTTTTTTCAAGTTGTGATATAGTACCTAGTCTTTTATAGTAACTATGACATCTTTTGAAGATATGTATTTCTGTATTTTGTTAGATAATATTTGCAGAATGCTTTATAGTTTCATGGATGCTTTCAAAAAGATTATTCTATTGGAGCCTAGCATCTATGTCATACTGAAGCAGGATGACAATTATTAATTGTATTTTCAAGATAACTAAAATGGAGACCCAAATAGGCATAGATGATAGTAAATGGCAGTATTAGGGATAGAAGCCACTTAATGTGCCTGGAATATAAAATTCTTTCCACTTCCAAAAACTGCTTCTCAAACTGGACCTTACTGAATCCAGAACACATCTGATGGGCAATCTCCTATGTCTGAACAATTTGAGGGTCCACAGTGGATTAGGATATTAAAACCCTTTGGTCCCACCTTTAATTGTATTATTTTTTATTGAGGTTACATTGGTTTACAACTCTAATCACCTGTTTTTTAGTTGATATAGGATACCATGGCTCATTATACAAACTCAGGTAAATACAGGGTTGTTGAAAATAAGCTTTTGCATACATATTGACTTAATAAATGTTCTATAATATCCCAAATGTCCCATCTTCTCAGAAATAAACACCACCATGATTGGAAGCTTTGTCAAGACACGATCCAGGATTTGGGTAAATTATGCCTTTGAGAAGAGGCATTATTTGGGAGAATCTCACAGTCTTGAGAAAGATTTAAACTAGCTTTAAAAAACTATGAGTTTCCATATTTCTTTTACTTATTTACTTATTTATTTATTTTTTTTAAATACGACTTGCCTTAAATTGGGGCAGCAGAAAGAGGTTAGCAGAAGATAGCCTTGGGATGGAGGAAAGGTCACAGGCCAAATGTTTCATGTTGCTATTTCTAATTACTTAAAATTATCATTTATAAGTTTGCAATGATATTTCCAAACTACTTCCAACATTATGGCTCATTGTCCTGACCCTTTTCCAGTTAGCAAATACCAATCAAATCCACCAATCATCATGCATTTAAGTGCTTCCAAGTCCATTCTTCATGGAACTGTTCAGACCTGACTTTCTCTGGTCTTTCCAAAGACTAGATATTCACAGGAAAACTTTTCGTAAATGTAGTACCCCTTAGGAGCCCCTCAAGGATAAAGACTTAGTATTTGAATGTGGGACCCCCAAACTTCCTTGTTCTCCAGCTATTGTCTTACAGCCCAGATTTTCTGCTGGTCCAGCTAAAACACAGAGTCAGGCAAGGGGCTTCTTAACCAGACAAAAGTTTTGGTATGAGGAACATACTGGAAAATAAATATCTGCAAAACTACATGTAGACATTATGGCCAGATTAGCATAACCAGCCAGACCATCCTGACAGAAACTTAAGTGTAATCAGAACTGGAGAGAGGACACTTTGATCAGCTGGAATGCTGATGTCCCCCCAGGCAACAGCCCCTCACTCTCCCACAGCTTATGTCAGACATGTATTCATTCCCAATCCACACCCCACCACATGCACTCCTCTAAGCATTCCTCTATATACTTACCCCCCTCTCATCTTCAATTGTCAGATAAAAACAACAGGTTTGTGGGCATCCCTGGCGGTGCAGGGGTTAAAGATGTGACAACACTATCAGGCTCTTGGCAGACACTGTTGCACCTATCTGGCCAGGGAGGTGACCCACATGGCACAGCAGACCTCTCCTGTCTTGCCCACTGCGCCCCTCAGCAGTGTATTTCAGCAGACCTGCCTCTTCTGCTCCCTACTCTGTCTCTGGGGGATCCTCTCACTTCCTGCACCTCTGGTCCACACCCCAGTTCTTGTATGCATAAGTAAATCAATCTTTAAAAAAAATGCAACAGATTTGTTTAAGTGAAAAAAGCCAAAATGACAAATGTTGTGGCATGTGGTTCTTACAAGACTCCACACAGTCACTGCTATTTTCCCAGTTAATAGATGAGGAGAGAAAGGCTTGGATGACTTGTTGATGGAGACAGAGCTGAGAGGCAGCCAACCAATAGTCATACCCAGGCCTGACTCTGTAGTTTTGGCCTTGTTCAGAGCCCAGGAGCCATCTTGGAAATGACTTTGGTGGGCTTATCTGCATCCATTCCACAATGGAAGAAGTCATGGGAAATAACTCAGTCTCTCACTTGGTGGCTGTGGTGGTCAAAGCCCATACTGCTAAGCATGGAATACTGCATGTTTCTTCTTCTACAGTATCTGAGAGCCATGTAAAAAAAGGCTAAGAGAAAGGTGCACATGATGTGTGAAGAATCGGCTGTCCTTGACAGGGAATGAGCCCTGTGTTAATAGTAGGGCCGTGATCCTCTCTGTCATATTCTGTCATTGTCCCCCACAAAATGCCATTCTAAGAGAACTACCTAGTTTCAGGACAAGCACCGAACCCACTGAAGCTCCCTGAGGCTGAACGAGGGTATACATACTCGCAAATCAACTTCAAAAAGGAAATAAAAGAAAAGAGGTTGTCAGTACAAAAAATAAATATAAACAATGAAGCAAAGTTTGCTGATTCAGATACTAGTTAAATTAGCATCTAGGTATGATACATAAAGTCTTAAGCTACATGAATAGAGGAATGGAGGCAGAGAAATTCCTAGGAGAAAATGAAAAAGGCTAAACCAGTAACAATAATGATGATGGCATGGCCTAAGATGTAAAAAGAGCTTATCCTATTGTACAAGAGCTTTACATATATCATTTTATTTATTCCTCCTAATAGTTCTATGAAGTTTCACTATTATTAACCCCTTCTGCAGATGAGGAAAAGGATTCCATAAGACTCAATAATTTGCTCAAGATCACCTTTAGTTCAGGCGAAAATTGAAATTCAAGTGTACCAGCCTAAAAATGTTAAAGAAAAAAAATTCCAGTTCCTAACTTCTTTTCATAATTACAAAAGCCAGAAATAAGAATGACAGTGCTAATATAAACAATATATCTCATTGAGAAGTGAGGTGTGTAGCCTCAGGGTTGGTCTACTAAGGTACACCAAGGATTTTTCATCTCTGCTGGTGTAAGATGGCCATCTGCATATAGAGGCACCCTCATTTCCACACTAAGTTTGTCTTATTTGCATATTGCATTCTCTCAAACAAAAAGACAGTGCTAAATTTGGGATTGAAAGGCACATTTGGAAAGGGTGTAAATCAGTTTCTAGATTATTAAAAGAATTCATTGTCAAGTCTCAATAAATATCAAAGGCTTCCTTCCACAACCCCGCCTCACCTCTGCCACAATTTAGTCTAGTATTGTTTCTGTTTGAAGATCTGCCTCCCCTTCCATCTTTTCCAACCACCTCCCAGACCCCCCACAACTCCCATACCTAAATGCTGGAATGAACGTCACTTGAGGGAAAATCATCACTCTTTTCCCATTATACATCCCTTTCAGCTACCACTTAACAAAAATATGCGGAATGATTAGATGAACCAAACCAAATGGAAACAAAGAATGGGGGAGAGAAAGTGCTTGGCAATCCCTGGTTTACAGAAACCTCTATGAAACATCTGCCAGAAGTTTTGCTTCAGGTAAAAGATGCCAAGCTTGATTTTCCTGCTAAGAGGACTTCCAGCATAATGAAATAAAAACACTGACCTGATTTGAACAGCAATGATGATAAATTCACAAATGCCAATTCTGAGCTGCTACATTATAAAGAGAAGGGAGGGAAATAATCTTATTCAAGTATCATAATATTAATGAAAAGTCTGGGAAGGATATGAATACTAAGAGGAAGCAAATCTATAAGAAGTTAAATTTATCTCGATGGGTTAGACTGGGTAGTAAACGAAGCATGCATGTGAAGCAGCTTCATTCTGAGATGCTAAGCGCGGAGCTTATCCAGACAGCTGGGGGGGGCCGGGTGAAGCCATCCTCTTTTGTGATTTATTACTCGATGGTCCCTGCATAAACTTTACGAAATCATGTGGTAGCCAGGACTCAGACACTGTGCATTTGCTAGATTGGCACTGCTGAACAAAATAGACCCTTTTACGTTTTTAGCTACAGAGCAAGTAAAAAGAAAAGATACGGAGTTTCTTGGAATTTACAAGCTGTGGGAGGAAAAAAGTTGCCAATTTTGTTCTTACATAAAAAGAAGTGAACGAAAGGCTTTTAGAGACTAATATTGAGCTTGCCTCCTTGGGACATATGATAGATTCATAGTACAATTACTTCTTTTGTTCAAGAGAGAAGAGGCTGAGTGGGGTTTGAAAATTTGCATGTCCATTTCATCAAAAAGCGGACACTAAAAAATGAGAGGTTTAATTTTCAAAGCAAACGAAAGGAATAAGTGGGTTGGATGCCAAGCAGACATATGCTAACTTCCACTTCCCTGGTGCCAATCTATTTATATGTCCCTCCTCCCCCACAAGTCCCCTCAGCATGGCCACACTGCCCAGTCTGCTGAGGTCCAAGTTACAGTGAAGACCCAGGAATGTATGCATAAGGTGGAAATGAGCAAAGTAAATGACAGGTGTCCAAATCTACAGAAATAAAAGAAATAATTCAATGTTAAAAGAAAATGTCCAGAAATGTACAAATGGCCACTACAGTCTATCTACCATATTCAGCCAATCCACACACTGCCACATTTCCCCTTCTTATAAAAGTGATCTACTAGAGAGCCCTCTCTACTTGCGCAAGGAATTAAGTCACAGCACTATAAAGCTAGCTGAAGTCACTTTAGCATGAGTTTGATCCCTGGCCCAGGAGGTGACCCACATGGCACAGCAGACCTCTCCTGTCACGCCCACTGCTCCCCTCAGCATTGTACTTCCTCAGTCAGCCTGTTCTGCTCTCCACTTTGTCTCTGGTGAATCCTCTCACTGACCCTGCATCTCTGGCTTGTACCCCCAGTTCTGTATGCATAAATAAATAAATATTTAAATAAAAACAAAAAAGAAAAAAGTGATCTATTATGAAGAACACTGGGTTGGGAGTTCAAAGCCCTGGCTGAATGTTAACTTTAATATCTTCTGAACCTCAGTTTAGCATATATAAGTGGAGTTACAGATGCTAACATTTTGTTTTTGTTGTTGTTGATTAACTGAAACACAGAGATGATTTCTAAATATTCAACTGTATAAAACCAGATGTAGGGGAAAATAAATCACTCTCTTTATTTTCCAGTTTCCTTGTTCCTTTGCCCTTTTCATAGAGGGAAACTACTAACTGATAGCTTATAGCTCCTGTCATGAGTATTCTACATATCATAATAACAGCATTAGCTGGCATTTCATAAAAGTTATCAATGTACCAGGGATACTCTATCCACTTACCTATTTTCAAAAATTTAATTCTAACAAAAAATCAAAAGGAAGGATTCCATTATCCTATTTCACAAAGGTGCAGAAAAGAAGTCATAGTTTAAAATGTAGTGAAGCCAAGATTATAGACCACTAATCTTGTTCAAATTCTTTTGAATATAAATACTAGAGCTCTGGAAAATGTTATTTTAGATTATAAAGACATATTAATATTCATTTAGTTGATAATTCAGAGTTGTATTCTAGAGGCAAAAACATGGACTATAAGCTATATGTGTTTAATGGGAGTGTAAAAC
The DNA here is from genome assembly GCF_000260355.1 of Condylura cristata. NCBI lineage: Eukaryota > Metazoa > Chordata > Mammalia > Eulipotyphla > Talpidae > Condylura > Condylura cristata. The sequence continues at coordinate 17,307,767 of NW_004567114.1, forward strand.
AAACTCAAACTCATTCTGGATAAACAATCTACCAGTTGCTGATTCTCCATCTAGTGCCATTACAATTTTCCTCACATTTTATATGATGAAATATCATTGACAGCATTTATTGCCATAACATCCTAGAACACTATTTTATTTCTACTTTATAATTAATACTTGTGGAATTACCTTACAAAAATTGAAAGACAAAAGATTTCCATGCTGCAAATTAGGGGAAAAACAATTTCTCATTTTTCAGGGTAATGAGAGAGTCATCAGGACCTGTCTTCTTTAAAGAAAAAGAAGCATAAAAGACAAACTCCAGAAAGTAGCAAAGTCAACACTATAGGTGAAGGTCAAAGTCATGCAAGAGTCTTTATTTAGATAACAGAAAACCTCAAACTTTTAGAAATCATATGGTACAATGTTTCACAAAATTATTCTGTAACAGGGTGGTCCCTAGGAAAAGGGGAAGTTCCAGGTTCCCTGCCCCACCCAGAAGGAGGGTGGACCTGAGTAAAGAAAAAGAGGAGAGAAGGAATCTGAGAAGAAGAGAAGGAAGCTGAATGGAAAACAAGAAGGAGACCTAAGGAAGCCACATGGAGCAGCAAGCATGTGATGAAGAAACCATGCTTGTTTCCTGACCCTGGACTGGTTAAGGCAGATGTGGGTGAGAAACCTGTAGGGAGGTGACTATGGCAGTGTTTATATTGATTTTGATTTTGCTCTTTTCCTCCCAGATTTGTCTGGCCATTTCTGACCCTTTTCCATGGGTCCTGGCCAGAAGGTGCTTTAGTCTTGAGATGGGCTTTCAAAGCCTTGCTTTGGACCAACCCCTTTTGGGTGGACTTTTGCCCACAAGGGGATGGGTAACTTTAGTGTTTGATTTAGAAGTTATATTCTCTGTGTTCTGTATTGTGTATTTACTGTATTAAAGTCCCTTTTCAGTAAAGTTTTATATATTTTGTCTTGTTGCTGCGGATGGCAGAACCCACTTAGAGCAGACAGGTTTGGGGCTTCAGGGGTGTCCCTCTCTCCCTGTCCTCTAACAGATTTTGTCCTGAAACAGATTTGCTGTCCTGTAACAATTCAAGGAGCACTGATTTTCAGAGATCTTATATCCTAAAGGCATTTAATGCTAGAATAAGTTTGAGCAATGTTGTATAACCCCCTTTTTGAAACTATACAGAAAACATATAACAGTAGGAATCCCATGTTAAAAAAGAAAAAAAAAAGATCATTCAAATTCGTTTCCAAACTGATTCCATTAGGGAACATTTTGTTCCTCAAAACACCTGGTAATAGCTAATAGAGCCCTGGAGGACACTATGGAAATGCTAACATAGTTAAGAATCCAGTACTGAAGCCACCCAGACATACCACCCACTCTACCCCTCTTTTCCACCCCCCCACTTTCCACACCAAAATGTGCAAAAAGCAGCCTACACAAATTGACATGGCCAATATTACATGCTCATCTATTATGCCAACACTCATCTCCTGGCTCCTATTCAATGCAATGGTGTTCTCCGCAGAAATCCCTTCATACACACTCAGGCCTCTCTATCAGAAAAAATACTGTTGAGAAAATTCTGAACTGCTTAAAAGATTCGACTTCAGAGTACCATAGGAAATCCCAATGGGGATTTTCCTGTTCATTTTTAGCTCTGCAGGTTACCCTGCCTGCCACATAGAAAATGTATATTATATTTCTACTTCTTTAGTAAAAATAATAATCACACATTGAAAATAAGGAAAGACTGTATAAAAATTAAAGACTTTTATTGGCAGAAACTGGGAACATCTCTTATGGAAAAGATGTAGAGATTGGGGCGGGGGGGGCATTTGTTAGATGGCCATTAGCCCTCCTCACATGATTGACTCATTTCCATAAGTTCTGAATCTACTCTGAATGGGATAAAAGTGGTTATGGTCAGAGCTGACATTAGTGATATTTTAAAAGATAATGGTCCTTTACCAGAGAGCGCTATTCCTGCTGTCACCACTCTGAAATGCTGTCAGAGTCATTCTAGCACCACAGGAGATGACTTTTAGATTCATGCAAGGTTGTCCGCTCACAGGAAGTAGGCAGATCTTGCGCCTTGCACCTGCCACATTATTGAGGAAGCAGCTGCCATGCAAACCTGGGCAGAAACCCAGGAACTCAGACCTCACAGAAGCATTTAACCTCCATCCCCATCTGCCACAAACACAGTGCTGAATGTGCCTAAGACCTAATGATCACACTTGTCCACCTGCTGCCAGGAATCCTCTTTCTATCACTGTTCTTCACTCAGTAGAAAACACCATCACATAATGAGCACCTTATAACTAAACATTCACCAAGATCGCTTGGCTCAGAAATTATTTTAAGGAAAGAAATTGCTCTCAGGTTAAGAATTTGTACTAGAAAAAAAATGTTTAGTTTTAGGAAATATTTGAAAGATGTAAGATTTCTTGAGGATCACAATTGGGTAGCCATCAGCTGAAAATTGGGAGAGAAGGGTAAATTCAGCCTAAAAAGAACTGAGTAGAAAACAGCATTTACTTGGTGCATGAAATCAAGTCCAAAACAAAGATCATAGAGAGCAACTCTGAGGCCTAAAAGTTCATTTAAGTTTGCCTTTTCAGGGCTAATTCCTCATTGACTTGCTTATTCTTTCATTCAGGGAAAATAAGAGATAATTAAGAGAGGCAAAATTTAACTTTAATCATTATTCATTCACTCAACACAATAAATAACCATTGTTAAATGCTAGCTGGAGTGACCTGTGCTAGGTACTAGGAGTAAAGGCAGTGTCTACTTTGTCAAATGCCACAGTTTGAAGGGAAAGCCAACATGTAAGTGACACCAACAATACATCATGATAATAGAGCTCTGAAAAAAGTGTAATGGGAACATCCTCTGTGCTTCCTCCCTTTTCTGTCTCCTCTTTTTTATCTTCACAATTCTCATTTTCTATGTGTATCCAGTGATGATGCTCTGACATCTGAATTAGACAGCAATGAGGTACATGTGTCTCTTCACTGACACTTGGTTCTAATCAGGCACCCAGCAGGAGGGATCAGATAGCAGTCTCCCCACATTGTTGGTTTGGGATGGCGTTAGATCTCAGGGTCTCTCTCCAGGCACCTTACTCAGCACCAGAGTGCACGCAAAGAGACAGAAAATTATATGTTCTGGGTCATCAACATTTTCTCAGAAGAATCTTTGCCCAGCCACTCAATCTTTGGGATGAGCTAAGAAAAAAATTCTTTGTATATCAAATGAAAGAATAATGAAAACACTAAGGAGGAATATATTAGCAAAAGGGCAGGGGACACATCATAGAGTATCCAGCTTGGTTTGAAAACAAGGAAAATGAAATTGCAAGTTAAAAGAAGTGTTTAGCCAGAGTCCATGATAAATGTTTTATCTTTTGTGACTGATGCTAGAGTAGTGTCCAAACAACTTCTACCATTCACTTAAGTAAAGACAACTTTTGATAGAAGAACAGGTCATTGTTCCAATGTCAGATTTCAAACTGTATAACTCATATTCCAAACCAAACCTGTTTTTCATGAGCCCCACACTTCTTTGCAACTCATCTTTGTGTCAAGCAATCCTACTGTAACCTTTCATTAATTTATCAGATATTCATTGAACAACAATGTGAAATCTCAGTCCTATTATTAGTATTATTGATACATTTGCTATTTATCTTGATATATAATGCTGAACCATGGGTGTCTCAAAACTGCCTACCTGCTGCCTCATCCTTCAACCTAGAAAGAAAACAAATTGTTAGCAGCATGTATATTGGTATTTCAGTAGTTTGAGAATCACTGATTATTACTACAGTTTCATATTTTTTCAAAAGAAAATTTCTCAGATTTCTTCCTCTTGAAATTGTGTCATGTAAATTTCAGCTGACTGTAGTCTATGAAAAACTTGTTGATGGGAAACCCCAGCACCAGAATATGGAGCTGAAGATCTGAGTCTGTTGCATTAATTTTTTTTTTCACATGTCTTCTTCTTTCTCCTCAAACAAACCAAGCTTCTGGGAGCCAGCAATTCTGTGTTAAGCTCCTACACTATTTCTGACAATGTTTATCACTGTGTTGGGCAGAGAGTCAGAGTCTAATAAACACTTGTCAGTCATCCAATGAGACATTCAAGTAGCTTCCACTTAGCAGTTTGATATCATAAAAGGAAAGTTGATAGCTCAATACAAAGATTTAAAGTAACTAGAACTAAATGGTAGAGTCTGAATAACTCTAACCTACAAAAGCAATATCCTTGTTTAATAGGATTGTATGATATCAGTAACTTTGCTTCTTAGCTATAAATTTGGATTTATAAAAGTGTTTTTTGGACTGAAATACTTCACATCCATCCATCCTTTTCCTAATATTCATATAAGAGTAAATTTGAAATACATCACACCTTTGAGATTTCCTACTCCTCAAAATGAAACAAATAATGCATTTTATCTGATGCATGGGCCTTCACAACTGGATTCTTTAAAACAGGTCCTGATCATTTGAGTTTGATAATTTTACAAACAAAATTAAAAGGAACACATTTAGAGCCCACAATGTGAAACCTAGTCAGTGACACTATCTAGCTCAGGAAATAGATTAACCTTCAAAGTGGAAATGAGTTCATGTAAAGAAATGAGAGCTTGTTTTCCACTTCTTTCTCTCCTTTACTTTCATAGAGAATCATAGATGCAGTCAACTTCATGGCCAATTATGTGGGGATTGAGGATGTGAAGGGAGGAATAGACTGTATTCCATGTGGAAAATGCAATTGTACCAACAAAACAACCTTTTCTTGATAGCCATATTATATAGGTTAGGAAGGTAATGGGTCAAGGAAGTGACAATTTGTAGATGGATTTATTTTGGAATCATAAATATATGCAAATAACTACTTAATTTGTATGCTAACTTTCAACCACACTGCTACATTTAAATATGTATATTTCCTTCATGTATATTTTCCTTCCTATGAATAGTAGCAATGGTCTGGTTAAGGGTTAGAAATACCACAAGGGTATTTTTTTTCCCACCAGATCAAATTTCATATATTTACCAACACGTATGGATTTTTAAGATTCCTCTTAGTTTTTACATATTGATGAGAAATAATGACACACAAACCATTTATTAAGCAGAATTTTCTGCCTGGGGAATATTGGGAAGTAGATTGTGGAGGGATTTGAATTAAGTGGCAAAATGGGGCAGTGTGAAAACTAATCTAATTTTAGTATTTAGGCAGTACTTCTCTCTAGGGCAAGTTATTCATCTGAGGAACAACAGTCACCCTAAAGAGAAAGATGAGCTGTAAGGCACTGATTCTGTGCCCAGTGATGTGTAACAAGCCATGCCTCACTGCAGAAATAGACTCAGATTCCCCTAGGAGGCCTCTTCTTGTTAACTCTTTGGTCTCAAACAACACACCAAAGTCTCTCTTGAGATATGAAGAGACTACTCCAAAGTGGAGGCAAAGACTAGACTGTATTTTCCATCTTTCTATTCTATGTCAATTCACTAGGAAAAAACAGTGGGTTGGTTGAAACACCATTTACCCCTAACTTAGTTCTGTGCAAAAAGGATGGGAGAGGAGTTCTGTGTTTAAGAGGGTGGTGGGAATTCTTGCAAGTTCTGGATAGTAGTAAGAACATTGAAATATAATGTAATTGGATGTAGGGTTTAAGGTACTTTCCTCTGTCTAGCTGAGTGTGCAGCAAATGTTTCAACTCTGGAATTCCATTTAATGAATAATGGAATTAATGATAAAATGAAATCATAGCTTTCTTTAACTTCTTAGGACCTACATTGGGTTTCTCTCACAGCATGTAGCTTAATGCCTAGCACTCAATAGACACTTAAAATAAACCTTGAAAAATCAGTATTTTGGATCTTTTGGAGGATGCTAGGGTTTCTATAACCTGTTTGGGTACTATAACAAGGCATTTTAAAATTGTTTCTAGCATAATTCAAAGAAGAAAAGTCCTTCCTTTTACAAATTTCATTGCTTTAGATAGAAATCAAACTCATTTAAATGTCTGCTTGTATATGTTGGCATATACGTCTATAGGCTGCCGTCAGGTATAAGTAGGCAGAATAATAGATAAAATGATACATATACCCTGAGGGGAATTTTCCTTTTATCAGAGTTCTGATACATGACATATTTACTTCAATAGATTCCAAGTGCCTCCTGTCCCCATCTGGCTCAAAGTGATGAATGGGAAAGAAATAATTTGTAAAAACTATAGGTAGTAAGTTCATGGAACCAACCCACTATTACTTTTACTTTGCTATTACCCACCACTACCAAAAATAAATCTTAGAGAATAAATGGCCCATTTTGAGTATATCCTAACAAGAGCGATAAAAAATAATTCAGAACCAACCATGTAATTATGCGCATTTATTCCAACATTCCATTACTAGAGATAACAAGACGAATAGTAAAATGTGAACTTTAACAATCCTGTAATTATAGCCACTGAACCATATATTATTGAAAGAATTGTGCAAAATCCAGATGCAAAAGAATCAACTTGGTATGTAAATAGAAATGGAACCGTAAAATAATCAAGCAATGAAGAAGTAATGTAGAAAGTTAAATCATTTGCCAGTGCTGCCTATTGCATGTATTCATTTCTTAAACTCAGTTTATTTTTATAATTTTGTCACACTTTTAAAAATTGCATATTGCTCAGTAGCTATAGCCAGCTCAGTCAAATATTCAGCGATTTCTATTCATTCAATCTTTTTTTCTAGAACATAATTAGGATGGATAGAGTGTTTTCCACAATCATTTTATGTAATGAGGATAATTACATACACTTCACTAGTACTTTTTAAACGATAAGAATTTGTGGTTTTGCTTAAAAGGTGCAGTCCCAGTAATAGCCAATACCTTTATAAGAGGTTAGGCATTTGTCTACATGAGAAGGAGCATGCCAAGCCACACTTCAACAAGAGAATCTCTCATCAGTAGATGGTTTGGGATTAGCTGAGAGCAACTTAGAGTGTTGATGATACCTGTCACATTCACAGAATTAGGGATGGAAGTGAATTAATTTACACATTCAAAATAGAGAAAACTCAAGGTCTCTCTTTGTATTTGTTAGGAATACTATCTTAATGATACTGCAAAGAGATTTTCTGTTTTAAATAGAATTAGGTCACAGTTAATATTCAGTTTTATCTGCAAATTAGAAAAAGTGATATGTATGATAAAGAAAGCACAAAACAATAAAAAGTAGTCTCTATTTTGGTTGAAATAAATGATACATGGTGTTTCCTTGGTGGGGGGGGGTAGAGAAAATCATGATTGCATAATAGTTATCCCCTGATAGTATTTTATTTAAGCTGATATTAACATTCATTTCTATATCCAAAAGCAATACACTTTGACTTATCAAAATCACTAAAAGATAATATAGAAATAAAATAATCACATTGTATGCTCAATCTAATGGACACTTGGCAGATGAGTGTATCTGTTCTTTTTACACATAACCAGTAGTAGAAAGTGAATCAAAACATATTCAAGCATAATCTCTGTGTAGTTTAATTTGCTTTTAGTTTTCCTATGTGGGATTATAAAATACAACAAATTTAGAAACAGCATGTGTCTCCTTGGGAAAAAGCTCTTGCAGGATAGAATCTGACCTTGGAAATTATTTTTATTCAATCAGAAGGAATGATGAACTATTTTATAGAGAAGAATGAGCTGCTGAGAGGAAAGTTGTAAGAACAGTTTTACCTGCCAAAGTTTATAAATCTTATCAATTGTTGAGAATTCATTATCTTGCAACTAAAGAAGTCTTGCTTTTCACAAAACTTTTCCTTTTGCAAAACAGCAGCAGCGGCTCTTTGCCCACATGTGTCTATGCAGGTGTCTCTTTTTCATTCTCTTTTCCTAATAATACTGTCTTTTAAAATGAAGAGAGAGAGAACCTTTTAAAGGGCATTTGTCATCTGTTTTCAAAATATAACTGACTTATACTTCATTATAGTGTTTGTCTCAAACATTGTGTTTGCTTATTTTTTTTTACTTTTAGAAGTATGATGAACTAGTTGTCTCTGTGTGTCCTAAGTACATATAAATGTGTTTGATTAAACTTACACAAATGCATTGTAAACTCTGCCAAAAAGGACCATGTAGACTAACCAACTAATTGTTCCTCAAGAGAAAAGTATGTCTAAAAGCTATTTAGTTGACTGATTCTAAAGTGGCAGTAATTTTTGTTGATTTTTACTTGCTTATTTTCTCCTAAAAAAGTTTCACTTATAAAGAGTTCATTTAAAATCCAACTAATTTTATGGAGTACATATCTGAAGCAGAATCAAAATGATATCAGTGATAAAGATGAGACTGCAGTGTGTGTGTGTGTGTGTGTGTGTGTGTGTTTCCCTCAAAATGAACAGGCAACATCGTGACAAGAACAGCACATGATGCTTCTCCCCATAAAATGAAAGGCTCACTGCTGTCAAGTATGCCATACTGACCACTGGTAGGATGTATGCACTTCAGAGAATTCATGTTGCTGGGAAGTAAGAAGACCTATTTTTCCACCTTGCTCTATTCCAGATCAAACCTGACATGACCACATGAGTGAGATTCTCTTATATTAGACACAGCTAAAATCAGTAAAGACTTCCATTCCATTCTTTCACCATATCTCAAGGGGTGACATTTATTTTAATTAAACAGGTAAGATATAAGTCTGACTTGTTGGTCACTTGGACAGGTGGTCATCAAGCATGACACTAGGACCACTTCTGGTCTAAGAGTATTGATATGCAAATAGACATTCCTAAAGACCCATCTAAAATAAATAGTCCACTGTCTGCCAGAGGGAAGAATGATGAGCTGTTACCCTCACATTTTTTGAGTTTTCATTCTGTATTATATAAAACAGAGTGTTTGGAAGTAAATCCTTGACTACGCCCATCTGACTAAAGAATGAAAAAGAAAAACCAAAAGACTGCATGGGCAAGTATCTTCTTGAATAGAGGGACTGTGGAGCCCCCAACTGTGTCTTCTGAACTGATAGTAGAGACCACTTAATTTACCAATTCATTTACCACTGCATGATGTCAATCTGGAACAGATTAAAAACCATTTATTTAATGTAGATATGTTTCTGACATTAGGTGAGAGAAATTACATAAAGCCTCATTAGAGAAAACAATCTCTGTTTCCATGGATGATTTGTGAGAAATTATTAAGTTCTCAGAATCGGGGGGGGGAGTTGGCCCATAAAATAGAGCAATGCCTGTTTGCAGGATTGTTTCAAGGATTAGGCCAAATGAATGGCAAGTATCCGACACAGAGTTTAGAATATATTAGACTCTACAAAGTTAGCTATTCATGTTAAATATGATTTATACGTAAGTGTGAGTGAATTTAAGTCATTCTCAGTAACAGATTTTTAATTGAAAAGAGGAAGAAATTTTGTGAGAAAGGGATTCACTTGGGAACCTAATGGAAGCTAAGAGCTAGTCTCAAGTTGGACCCTAACCATGGTGATGTGAAACAAGCATTTTGGAGTATAAAATCTCAGAAGAGCTTCCTAGATAGGTTATTTGACATAAGCTTCATTTCTTTTTTTTTTTTTAGATTTAGTTATTTATTCATCAAGAACTGGGGTACAGGCCAGAGGTGAGGGGGTGAGAAAATTCACAAGAGAAAGAGTGGGGAGCAGAACAGGCATATCTATTGAAACCCACTGCTGAGGGGAACATGGGGCAAGGCAGGAGACGTCTGCTGTACCATGTGGGTCACCTTCCTGGCCAGGGATGCAGCTCGTGTTGCAGTGGTTGGCAATAGCTTGATAGTGCTGTGCTAGCCCCTACACCACCAGGGAGGCCCTCAATTTCTTCTTCTGTTACGGATTACAATAAACAGATTACAGTAGCCACCTTATTCTAATATGGAGTAAATGAAGTAATTTGTACAAAGCAGATACAGAATGTCTCTTAAAGTAACTATAATTTGGAGTTAGTCTTCCTCATCAAATAATGGAGAGAAAAGTGACCAGAAGCATATGGGAGACCAGAAAATATGTTGTTTACTACACAATGTTTGTCTTATCTGTCTGATTAACACTGAGTTATTAATGATGAAAGAGTGTGCGAAATTCAAAGGGACCAATAAACAGATGCTTAAGTCAGTATTTGGAAAGCATGTTAAATTCTAAACAGGTGTAGGCCAGCAATGCAGTCATCATTACATTGTAACTGACAGTTACTGTGTCCTTTACCCACCAGGCTCTGTCTTCAAGATTGGTCATGTTCTTGTTCAAGTACTCTTGTGTGACTCAAATTTCCTTTTTTTCAAAAGATGGGAGATATTAAACTAGACACAGACACTATCAAGCAAACTGATAAATGTGAGAAGGATCATACATAATTTGAAAAGAAAAAATTGTGAGATGATATTGGTTTAGATTTTATGCTGTAATTTCATTGAGGAACAGTGGCTCATGGGCTGATATTGACACAAGCAAAAGAATAAATGGGTTCAAATGGATTAAGTAAAATATTAGTGTAAAATTTTACATAATCAAAGTTTGAATCTTGTGTAAATGTAGCACAGAGGTAGAAAGTTGGTGAGATGACCTCCTGTATGGTTCTATATCAAAACCTTTTAACCTAACCTTGTGATTTTTTGTGCTATAATGTATAATATTAATCTTGATCATTCAAGCAAGAAATCTAAAGGCACACATAAGTTAAGTGAGCTGACAGATACAAAATCATGAATCATTCACTCAGTGGTCAAGCCAGAAATGGAACTTTCATAATTTCAGCTGATAAATATCTTCCTCCATAGGCTTTTCTTGATGGTTATGGAAAGAATAATTCCACTCTTACACCATTAAATATTCTTATAGGATTTCCATTCACATTTTCACTGGTACTGTGGTAATATCTTAGTCTCATTCCACCCATTGGGTTGTGAAACTTTTGCCTTCATGTGTTTCAAGAGACTCTTCTTTATAAAGTACATATTCCAGGTAGCACTAGTAATGAAAGATTTGTGAGACATCATGGACATTTTATAGACTTTGCCAAGTTCTTCATAATACTAAAGTCACTACCAATCATCTCTCCCATAAAACTATGCAATGAATAACTGACATCCTCCTTGACATAGAAGCCACAGTATAATGGGCTGAAAGCTCCATCAAATACTCTACTTCTGAAGTCCATACTATGTTTCTCTATAAATCCACCTCTTTATAATTGGTCTGTCATTTATTCAGTCTTGTTCTATTGTAAGCCATCTCTAGTTACATTTTCTGCCTTTTTCTGAAACTTTCCACATCATCATATCAGCTTACCATTGAAATGATATATATTTTGAAACAACTCTTCTTTCTTTTGCTAACACATTTTTTAACTTTAGTACTGTCTGTTAGACCAATTCCACAGCTCTATTATCCATTGTCATAAGGCATTTTTCATATATGTTAGTCTGATGATGACTATATAAGATAAATTTCCTGGCAGATAATTTGACTGATGTGGTAGTCTTTTGATGTAATTATTTTTCTTTAATTCTAGGAAATGGAATCCACAAGATTTAACCTGAGCAAATTCATTAATGGGAAAGGCTGATTCAGTGAAATGAATGATTGGTATCTTCAAACAATGTGATTTTTAGTTTTAAATGAAGATTATCTCCTATTCCAACTCTTGTGGAGAATTTATTATTATTATTTTGAAGGGGGAGAGGGGAGCTTTTTTATATGTATATCTTCTGATAGAGATGCAAATATATGGGGGATGGTCAAATACACAGTTCATCAGACAATGCCTCTGGAGTCCATGTATTAACTCATTACTAATCAATCGATCAGGAATTGCTAAGAGACTATACTGAATACTGACTCAGTAAGAGTCAAAACCACTGAACTCAAAACATCATGCTTGGTGAAAATAATGAAACTTAAGAAAAGGATTCAAGTTTCTTCAAGCAAAACTGAAGAAGACAAGTTTTCCTTTGACTACACCGTGCGTACTAAAAAACTGATGAATAGACATTGATAGTCTGAACACCTATCACCAATCCAAGCAGAGAGTAGAGGTTTATTAAATAGCTGAGAGATTAATACAATTTTTATTTCAGGAACTGAGGAAAAATGAGCCCAGCCCATCCCATCCAATCGTCTTAATTTCTTATAATCAAACCATGATATACAGTCAGTAATTTCCTAAACTGAGGTATTTAAAACATAGCTATTTAAAATATTTTCCCTTCCTATGACTCCCACAAAAACCCTGCTCCCATGTGTCCCTTTATTGTTAATGTCTGTATTATGCAAAGCTCCACAAGAGATGAGCCAATAATGTCTCAAGTGACGATGTAAATTTTTGGTAGTCTAGATGTTTTCACTACCATATATCCAACAGATATGTGAGAATTTGCTAAATCAACCTAAGAACTCATTCCAGAACATGCATTTTCATACATCAGAAGGAGAAAGATAGGATTCTCCCTCTTGGGTACTTTCCACATTGTGGAGAGCTTTCTCATGTCCTAGCCACTCACTAGTTGAACAAACCCAATTCTAGGAAACAGAAGGTTGTTGCAGAGTCTTAAAATGTATCGTATCCCTAGTTTTACCATCTATAAAATGAGGATGTTGAATATATGTTAGATTATTTATAAAGTATAAACAAAAATAATGTAAATAAACGTGGTATCATGCCTGGCGTGAATTAAGTGCTCAATAAATGCTCTTAAGTTTTTTGCCTTCTCCACATTTTACTTATCTTCAGTGTGACATTACAAAATGGGACACAGAAACAGGAGTTGGAGATTCTGAATTCTTGCTCTGAGTCCTGAACAACTGCTTTACCATCTCTTCCTCCTTTGCATGTATATATAGACAAACAAAATTCAAGAAATTAGTACATAATAGGATGTGAGAGCCAAGAATACATACACATGCTAAGTCTCAGTGTCATCTAGTCTTCCACTATGCTGCACAGTGTCACTGAATAATCACATGTGACAAGGGAGCATAAAGAATGTGGCAAGTAACTCTAAGGAATGGAGTTCTTGTTTCATTTAATTTCAACTTATTGGAATTTAGATTTAGAAAATCAACCATAGATTCTGTTATTGAAAATCTTTCTCTTTTACTTTTTTAACATTGCTACTAAAATATCCAAACCCCACATGAGGCTCTGACCCACTCTCTGCTGGGGAGACTGAGCAGCCCAGGATGCCTTCATTGTCATGTTTTTTTTTTTTTTTTCTTGTCCTGTGCTTTTCTTTCTCTCTGAATTTCAGATGATTTAAAAAATAGAGCTCTCTGGGTTTCTTGGTGGAATGATACATTGTAATAAATAAGTGAAGAGCACAAAGAAAATGTAAATGAGAGGAGGTGCCAAAAATTAGTAATCTAGGAAAGAAAGAAGACAGGGAGAAAATAGAAGTTTAAATCAAAGTAACTGCTTGACAAATAATTAACTATAGATCTGGTTCTTATGTCAAGAATCCCAGGACAAAACTCTAACAGTTGTTAATCATTTTTCACACTTTGTCTGAAGGGTCTGAAGACATGGGACACTGGTTGATTCATTTGAATCATTTTTATCAAGTTATAGCATAGTTCCTATTACACAGATGTTTATATATATGTAGTATATATTTATATATGTGAGTGTGGTTTATATATATGTGTGTGTGTATGGTGTGTGTGTGTGTGGTTTATAAGTGTGTGTGGTATGGTGTGTATACACACACACATACACACATATATATATACACACACATAGTATGATTTTAACTATCATCATGAAAATACCTTCTGAGTTTTAAGATAAATTATGTGTATGAAAATTTAAAGGCACCTTTGCAAAGTACACTGTATAATTTCAAGTTATTAGTGCTATTTGTGACAAAACAATATCTATTCAAGATGTTTTAACATATAAAATTCTTCTATGACAAGAGGACAAATACAAAGAAAATAAACAAAGTTTGTTCTCTCTTAATGACTCAGCAGATAAATATGTTTGGGGTAAGGAATAAAAAATGAAACTTCAGCATCTTTCAAAGCCAAGTCTTTTACTCTGTGTATTTTCCCATTAGCTGGCCCAAGTAGAAATGCTGTACTTTTCCTTATTCTCTGTTCTCTGCTCTTACTTTAGGCTGCAGTGGTATCACTGCCAGAAATGAAGATGCCAAAGAAAACACTGAGAAATCAATCATGCTGTTCTACACAACTCATGATGTCCTCCTTCCCAGTTCAGCCCCAGTCATGGGAAGGACCCCACAAAGTAAACCCACAAACTAAACCATGCATTTCTACGCTTTTCATTTCAGAGCATAACTATTATCTTATGTTTTAGGAGGAGAAAGCATGTGTAATATTAAAGGTCAATGAAAATGCAATTTATTCCTGGGTACCATATTTATATGTTGCTGGAGTTTCACATTTTTGAATGGCAGGTAGGGATACTGTGAAGAGAAAGTTTCCCACTAATTTATCTCAGCAAATTGAATTTTCACTAGCTAAAGAACACCCATTCAGCATCCGCAGATCTATGTATTTTTTGAACCAAGAAATACATTTTAAATACCATCATTCTAATGAAATGTTCAACTTGTAATATAAACATATATAAAAGCAATACACTTTTTAAGGTCTCTCTGCACTTATTTTCTCTGGCTATTTCATTTTTACTTGATGAAGTTAATGAAAATAGAATTTCAAATTTTGCATTTACAAAGAGATGGTCACTATTTTCTTTTCCATTTGGCTTGACATAAACTTATACCATTTCCTAAATTTGTGATTGATTTAATACTCATATTTTAGCATTACAGATCCCTTCCTGGTTAAGATCAAATCATGAACATATATGCCATTAAGTTCTGAGTGATAAAACCACTTTGGATCCATATGGGAGACATCTTATACTTGGCATTAAATTAAGGAAAAATACTCAAACTTTTAGAAATATATATGTAGTGCATATTCATCATGAAGGATGGACAAAGGTTTCCACTTCTGTCTCTATTTGGGGTTTAATCAACTATCACTGAATTTCCAATTAGGTCATTAGAACCATTGAAAGCAATCAAGAACAGAAAGGAGGCTGTTTTAGGACACTTTAATTACCACTTTCAGCAGAATTATGGCAGGCGATAAAAAGAGAAAGAAATGGAGAGAAATGAACTGAGTTGAAGCAACAAATGGTAGACTGCTGAAAATGACAAAAATGAGGGCCCTCCCTGGTGGCTCAGCAGGTTAAGGTGTAGCACTGCAAGAGAGCCATAGCCGCTTCAGAGAGAGTTCGATCCCTGCCCTGGAGGTGACCCACATGGTGTAGCAGACCAATCCTGTCTTGCCAGCTGCTTCCCTTAGCAATGTACTTGTCAAGCTGCCTGTTCTGCTCCCCACTCTGTCTCTGGTGAATCCTTTCACTGCCCCTGCACCTCTGGCCTGTACCCCAGTTCTGCATGCCTAAATAAATAAATCTTTAAAAAGAAATTAAAAAAAAAAAAAGAAACAGGAAGAGATAATGTGAACCACAGAAATAGGGCCACAGTACACAGAGAGCCACCCTCTGCTGGACACCTGCTTCCTGATTACTGACTTTCTTCTTCAGAGTTGCACCCCAAACAGCCATTATTCTCATCTGCTAAAGAGTAAATGTCAAAATGATAGATGCTAGCTCACCATATCACCATTTCCCTATAGTCACAAAACCCATTATCAACAGATAAACCTGTGCCAGGATAAATTCTTTATCAGAATATGGGCAAGGAAGAGTTCAGAATGGTGTTAGACTTAACAGAATTTTATTGTCACGAGATCCCGAAAGCAATTGAAAACCACTAAGATATTCTATGCAGGAGTTGGAACCAAAGTATCATTCTTCCAATCTGTGTGAACTGGTGTTCTAACAAATATTGCTTCAAAATAAGGTAAAATGATCTTGTTAAAGGAATTATTTGTTGTCAGTTTTCTCTCCTATTTGGATATTGTTTAAGAAAGTAGGAGGGAAGGTAGATTCCATTTAAGACAGTGGCAAGTGAGAAGGATTCTAAGTGTTTGGAGCTCTTCCTGAACATGTGGCTCTTCTTTCAGTTAGTCTTCTGCCCCCACAGGGAGCATAATACTAATTATAGCTATCAAGTTGGAAGGGGAAAGATGAGGTAGAATATGTAGAGACATTTTAATGTTAGTATCAATTGAACTGAGACATAGCTTCTGACAGATACTTCAATCTAAATGAGTCAGACTGCTCTAGGAAATACTAAAAAGACGATTCCAAATAGTTCTCACCATTTCCATCTATTAGATACGTCTGAAAATAGGCCCTGTGTGTTTTTATCTACTGCCCTAATCCAAACCTTGTTCTGCTAAGACACTTAGAATGGAAAAATCATTCTGCATCTTTGTAAAATAAAGGCAGTTGCCTTTTAAATCGGTAATTCGGTTATGATTACACTACTACTATTGCCGGGATGGTGCTTAGTTGTTGTGCACACAGCTTTGTTTCTGTGCAGTCATGGGCTGAATCTACGTTGCTTGTGTCCTCCTGGACTAGCTGGGAGGTGATTTCTTAGCAGCTGTCTCTCATAACCTTCTTTTTCTTAATGTTCCTTTAAAGACAACCTCGATTTTCACTCAGTATCTCTAAGATATATTTCATTGGGTCCATTTTGTGTTTGGGAGTAAAATATTTAACATATCATTATTCATACTTTTACAACTAATTGATGCCTTCTTTCTAGATGTTAGCATTTTGATTAGATATATCTGTTTTCTCCCAACATTTGAACTATTTTGTATTTCAAAGTATTTTATTGTATTATATTTTTATTAAGGGAAATTGGTTTATAAAACTGTATACCATTTAGAGGTATAGGTTCATACCTCTTCAGATATATTTTTCCACAGCATACACACCACCCAAACAGTTTCTTTATATGGCATTCATATGGTTGGTAGTCAACTACAATTGCCAATTTGATTTGGTTAGTGAGATAGGCTAACCCCGTTCCAAAGAGGAGAGACAAATAATGGCAAAAAGGACTAGTGAACCAAATAACAAATTAATATTGTTTTATAAAATTTAATTTACAGTAGAAATTATGGTGCAAAAGATACATTCTTTGTTATTAGTGTCTTCCAGTTGTGAAGTCACTGAAAGTTTAAAATTAGGTCAGTATAATGGGAAACTTTAAAGTTCAGCCTTATTATACTCAATCCTATGATTTCAACCTTGTTGATCCTTGGAATCTTGAGCTCTACAATCCAAGTAAAAATATATCATTCCTTTTATTTCATTATTGCTCTGAAAGTCCTCAGTCAACATCTGACATCTTGTTGTATAAAACCTGACATGTTTGGTGACATTCCTTTGACCTCCAATTTAGCTTCTCTGTAATAACATTCCCTCTGTCAACTTTACCTGTAGAGTAGGCTGGGGGACTGGGGTGGGAATGGGAAGAAGAAGCATTTTATTTACTGCAAACAAGGTAGCCAGCTGGATACATGCACTGATTCAGATAAAACTTGGGGAACTGGATATGTAAAGCTGAGAGTAAAGAAATTTAGGTTAAGGGTAGTTTTACCCCAGAAAGCTAGCATTAGCTATTATCATTTATTAAATGCATATGTGCATTATGTTTATCTGAGAGGTGAAATTAGAGTAGATGGTTCTTTTCCTAGAACCTCATTAACACTTTCAGGCCACTGATGATTTCATTTAGCATATTACTTCTGCAAAGTAATACCTCTGTAATCAAATGACCCTCCAGAGAAGACTGTGTACACTTCACAGTGTGATCACAGCTATCAACTTTAATCACAGATATACAGCTGATCCCTCTCCCTCACTCATAGTTAGAAGACTAGGATTTGCATAATATCCTTTTTTACATTTGAGCACACTCTACATGCTTATAATGATCACTATCATTTATTGAGCAGCTACTCATAGTTGACACAGACTTTCCCCAAAATTATCCTACTCTTCACAACTACCTCTTAATATAAGTGCACCTCTATTTATATTGATAGATAAGGAAATTGAGATTCAAAAAGGAATGATTAGATAAATTTGTCAAAGTCCACTTGATAATGTATGTCGCCTCATGAATAATTCTCTGATCTGTTTAATTCTCCTGTGTATCTAGGAAAAAAATAGCTTAGTCATCTACTTCTTAATATAAGCTTCAAAAATCTAAGGGCAGGTCAAGGTGACACTTTTAATTCTATAACACTGGCTTATAGTATTTAATAGATGCTTAATAAATAAATGTAGAATAAAAAATATGTACTGTGACAACTTTCAGTGACAAGAAAAAGAATGAACATTACAGATATTTACTCTGATAAAAGGAGTAACTTTTTTGTTCTAATCCAGGAATTATTAAGTCTAATCGGAAAACACAGGTAAACCTACATTAGATATCTAAACTTCTACAGGCAAGATGACCACACACTGCACTGTGATGGTGATTATTTGAGAAAATGACTACTCTAAAACACATCTCATTACTTTTTCACAAAGTCCACCCAGAGGAAAACTATATACAAAATAGCTCTGGAGGGAATCACTCTTGCAAGCCAGTTACTTAAAAATTGGCAAGAACATCACTCCACCCTGACTCTGAAGGTGACTTCCACCAAGCAGAAACATGGAAAAATACTTAATTTCTTTGTAAAGCAACAAGAATTAAAGAGCACAGATACATATTTAGAAGAGTTGTATCTTTGCTACTTAAAACCAAAACACTTGCAAAATAAAAATAGACAGCCGGCATTTTCAATTATGGAACTAATAGGAATGTTCTTCCATCGAGTCTAAAACAATTATGAAAAGAATTATACACTAAACATAAGTAATTATTTAACTGGCGGCCAAGATTCAAGGTGCTATATTAAATATACATTAGTGTATTGTGGGAATTACTACTGTAACCTGTGCCTACCTCCCATTAACTTCTGTATCAAAATGACATTTCCCTTCTGCCTTACTTAAGGAAAATATAAATTTTTCTCTCTCTCTCAAGTCTCACCATCGACTCATGATAGGAGTGATAGTGAGACAAGACAGTTCAATAAGAATGATGGACAGTTTTTTTGGGGGGGGCTCACTAACATATCAGCAAAGCCAGGATTTATCTGACACTAAAACTTCCCCAAAGATACCATTCCTTCTTTCAGTGTAGTTCTTATGAAAAGCCTTTAGCTTTTTGTTCCCAGGCCACTTTGAACACAGGGACAGCCTTTCCCATTATTTTGCTTAATTTGAAGGAAATGCCAGGGCTTGACTTGGAGAGATGAAAGTAGAAGGCCTTACCTCCCAAAGGCCTCTGCTCATTTTAAGAATAACTGATGTATTGTGTACAGTTGATGTCAGAATAACCATCACACAGCACCCTGTGTGTCTGAGACCTGAGAAACACTTCAAAACTAACACACAAACTGACTTCAAAACCCACTGCCCCGTCACTAACCTTCATCCACTCTTTGTGTGGAAGAAATGTTCCTTTGGAAGTTGAGCAAAAGAAGGGGGGTAAAGATCAAAGAGAAAAGAAAAGAAAATCCTATTGACATGAAAAATAAACAAAACAAGAAATCCTAAAGCAGAGGATGCAAAGTTAAAAATGTAACCTATCAATTGTATGCCTGATATTTACACCACTTTCAGAGAAATAAACTGCCAGAATTTGCTTTTTCTTCCATCCTGAAAAATAAAGGAAATACAATTCTCAGAACTATCAAACAGAGAAATGTGCACATAGTCTGGCAGCCTTGGGGATTAATGCTCAGTCCTCTTATACAGATTTCTTGAAATTTAAAGTTCGGTCACCAAAGAGTTAACTGTAAGCTTCCAAGACAAAGGAGCAGGTACTCCAACCACTGCAAAGAGAGGCAGAGAGAAGATATTCAGACAGATGACCTCCTTCAGGGGCGGTTTGCAAGTCCATGTGTCCATGTGCAATCAGTTTCTCCAGATCCAGTTGAACAGTGTACTAGTCCCTAAATTTAGTACCCCATTAAAAAGAGGTATGGGGACCCTCCCTGGTGGCATGGCAGGTTAAAGCACAGCATTGAGAAGCTAAAGCCACTTCAGCATGAGTTCGATCCCCGCCTGCCCCAGAGGTGACCACATGGCACAGCAGACCTCTCCTGACCTGCCTGCTGCTCCCCTCAACAGTGTACTTCGTCGATCTGCCTGTTCTGCTCCCTACTCTGTCTCTGGTGAATCCTCTCCCCTGCACCTCTGGTCTTTACCCCTGTTCTGTAAGCATAAATAAATAAAGCTTTTTTTTTTTTTTTTTTTAAAGAGGTATGGTAAGGGGCTCTCCCTGGTGGCACAATGGGTTAAAGCACCACATTATGAAGCTCTGCACAGCCACTGCAGCACAAGTTCGATCCCCTGCCAGGGAGCTGACCCACATGGCGGAGTAGACATCTCCTGACCCACCGCTGCTCCCCCAGCAGTGTATACTTTGTCAATCTGCCTGTTCTGCTCCCCACTCTGTCTCTGGTGCATCCTCTCACTCACCACATCTCTGGTCTGTATCCCAGCTCTGTAAGCATAAATAAAGAAATCTTAAAAACAAAAACAAACAAACAAAAAAATAGGATAGGATGGTAGGGATGTACGCATCTCTGTATCTCTTCCATCAGTGTTTCTATGTTACATGTTAATGGATACTATTAAAATTAGCGGGACACCCTCCCATTTTTTCTAGGCATCAGTTTTTTTCCCAGGACATGCAACTTTCTTTTCCTTTTTTTAGAAGATTTTGTTGGCCCACCCTGGTGGAGCAGTGGGTTGAAGCACAGCACTGTGAAGCTGGCCACAGCCACTTCAGTGAGAGTTCTACTCCCTACCCCAGAGGTAACCCACATGGCACAGCAGACCGCTCCTTTCTCATCTGCTGTTCCCCTTGGCAGTGTACCTCATTGATCTACCTGTTCTGATCTCTACTCTCACCACTCCTGTACCCCAGTTCTATATGCATAAATAAATAAAATCTTTTAAAAATATATTCTGTTTATTTAAGAACTGGGATCTAGGTCAGAAGTGTGGGGGTGAGAGGATCCCCCAGAGATATAGTGGGGAGCAGAAAAGGTGGATCTACTGAAATACACTGCTGTGGCAAGCAGCAGTGGGGAGACAGGAGAGGTCGGGTCAGTTCTGAGTGACTGGCTATAGCCTGAGAGCAACGAGACTTAACCCCTGTGCCGCCAGGAAGGTCTGACATGGGACTTTCATTGATAGACTTGGGACAGCTTGGGATAACTGATCACCTAAGACTGAGAAAAGCAAACCCGTTCATGTGACTTCAGTGGGACATCAGTGTGTTTACTTGCCTTGTTAAGGATGTGGAAACTGTTATTTCCCTTGAAAGTTTTTAAAAGGACTTTAAAACCAATCACACATATTCTGAAAGTAGAAAGGTATCCATATTATTAAACTCTGTTTTTGCACAGTCATTTCTTATATAGAAGGGAAGATGATAATGGGACCTAGGTCTCAAGATGTTTTGAAAAGTCATTCATATTACTAATAGAAATATTTATAATATTAATAACATCCCATTCATACTGTTTCACAAAGGTCAATGGCATTAATTTTCACTCTTTACATTTCAGGCTTTCCACGGAAGCTCTGGCCACATTAAAATATCACAGCCAAGCACAATCAAAGATTAACCCCTTTTATGCTTTCCACAAATTCATTTATTAAATTAAACATGTAACCAGTAGTTTTAGCTAAAGTGAGTGGAGACAGACTAAAGAGCACCACAATAGGCAAACATCATAATCTAACAAATGGGAATAATTTTATGCAAAAGATAAATAATATCATGTTAATGGAACTCATCCCTATCAATGTTGTTTTACCTCTTACAATTATTTTTAACTGAAGTGATATTATAAAGGGATTTTAAGTGCAAATGCTCTTGGGTTTCAAAGCCATGAGGCGGTAGCAGTAAGGAATCACACTAAAGTCTGAGTCAGGGAGCAGGAGAGAAAGAGCGTTTGAAGACAACATAGCTGGCAGCAGTAAAAAAAAAAAAAAAAAAAAAAAAAAACAGTGCCAAACAAAGGATGGTGAGAGAAACCATCCACGTGTTCAGAAGATCTTTTCCTTTAAGTGGTAGGAGGTAGCAAAGAAAATCAGGCTACCTGGTTTTAGATTAGGATATTTTAATAAAGAGAAGGGATACCCCTGATTTTGTCTTTCAAAAACCAATTCAATTTATTGTTAGATCATGCTATGGGGTGCAAGTGGAGTCCTTTCTGACTAATTAGAAAGAAAATATTACCAGAACACAGCACAAAGGATAATTGAATTGTGCATGAGTTTTATTTTCCCATTCTCACTGAGGCGTCATATTGTGCAACATAGAATATAAATAATTATACAATATTTCAAGGAAAAGCCTGCTATTGACATCACAATCGGGCAGCTCTTGTGCCCGCCTGTGAGTATGCAGATGCCTCTTCTTTTCCATTTCATTTAAACCTGTCTTCAAAAATATCAAGTAAAATCACTGGCCTCTGTTCCTTTACTCAGGTTTGTATGAGACATTTTAATGACTATGTAAATTTTTAAGTAAAATTAAAAGGAGAAATAAAAAAAAAATACATGCAAGGGAGTATAAGACAGTCTTTAATGAACAGAGTGGAAAGGAGCACTTCAAAAAAGGAAGAGGGGGGCCCTCCCTGGTGGCACAGAGGGTTAAAGCACAGCACACAGAAGCTTAAGCCGCTTCCGCATGAGTTCGATTCCTGCCTGCCCGGGAAGTGACCACATGGCGTGGCAGACCTCTCCTGACCCGCCCGCTGCTCCCCTCAGAAGTGTACTTCGTCGATCTGCCTGTTCTGCACCCCACTCTGTCTCTGGTGAATCCTCTCACCCTCCACATCTCAGGCCTGTATCCCAGTTCTGTACGAATGAATAAATAAATAAATCTTAAAAAAAAAAAAAAAAGGAAGAGGAAGCCCAGTAGACACCAAGGAATTCATAGGCAAAATAACAATATTATAAATACAGAAGTCAAGAAAACTGGCAATGTTTATTAGGAGACACTTTTTTTCTTGGGCAGTGTGTGTGGGATTTTGTCATAGCCATGTGAGAACAAGAGTAATGGCTGACCATTACTAGAATGACCAGTTACCTAGCTCTGTCTGGGAGTGAGGATTTCTTAGGAGACAGAACTTCCAGTGCTTAAGCCGGGATGGTGTCAGAGGGTCAATTCAAGAATAAAATGGAATAATCAACACAAATACTCAGCACTGCCTGCCACAGAGGGAGCAAGCATCAAGCTCAAATTGCCTGCAATAATAACTATTACTTGGAGTATTACCTACAAATATTGATTTATATTTTTCTATAGATTTATTTTATTTATTCACACATATAAGAGCTGAGGGTTAGGCCAGAGGTGTAGAGAGTGGGGAACAAAACAGGCAGATCTACTGAAATGCACTGCTGAGGGGAGCAGCAGGGAGACAGGAGAGGTCTGCTGGGCTATGTGGGTCACTCCCTGGCTGGGGATTGGAATTGAACTCATGATGTAGTAGCTGTGGACTACTTCACAGTGCTAAGATTTAACCCCTTGTCCCCTTGTGCCACCAGGGAACCCCCCAAAATATTGATTTATTAAAATTAACTATTGCTGACATTCAAAATTTGTATAAAAATCAAACCAATTTAAACTAGCAATTTTCTATTAGCCATTAGCCAAACATAGTCAGTCTCCTCTGACAAATAATCACATTTAAATCCCTAAAACAAGGTTCATAAAAATCATCCAAACTATGTATCTATGCCAATAGACCTGACTGTAATTTTAACCCCCTAAAACCAACAATCACTGACATCGTAGGTGAGATCTCTACTTGAGAAGGAAAAACCAACTATCACCATTTGTCTTTCACATGCTAGCACTTACTGCAGTGACACAGCAGCTGAGATACTTAGAAAAATGACCCTTTGGAAACAAAACACAACTTGTTTTGTTCTGTTATTTCAAAACTATGAAATGCAGTGTGGTTATAAAAATAAAACAATATGCTACAAAAATGAGAGATCCCTCTCTGAGATTTTAACAACCCAGGCTTACTTTTTCCCATCAGTTACATTTTTAAATAGCAAGAATAAGGCAACTAGAGAGGATAACTATCATTTCTTGGATGCCTTCTGTTTCACAAATATTGTGAGAAGTACAGCCTGGTGTACTTGCATGTTTGTGTACAGGTGGGCACACATGAGCACGTGGCACCCACATGTACACACGAGTGTGTACACATGTACACACGTGCATATGTTTGGAGTGGGATGTACACTCACACAAGAAGCTGAATAAAGTATCACTTTGCTACAGCTCCATGATTTCTTAGGCTTTGTGGACAGAAAACTTGAAAATACTTAACTTCTTTTCTTCAGTCATCTATACTACTATATAATTCTCAGAGCACAAATTCAAATCTGTGTGCATACACTTTACCCACAGTCCATCCAAACTCCACGTCCAATACCTTCTTCCCATTTTCTCCACCTTCCGTCCGTATCCCCTCTGCTAAGAAGGGTATTTCTCAGAGTCCAATAACTATTTTTACTGTGCTCTTCCTTTGTCTTTAAGTAATTTTTTTTGTTAATAGATTTCTAGTAGTTGGGGAAAATACCAGTTTGAGAATACTACTTGTGCAATCCCTTCTAGTCACTAAATGTTTAGTCTCTTTGACATGGATTTTTAAAAAGATTTATTTTTTTATTTATGCATACAGAACTGGGGTACAGGCCAGAGATGCAGGGGCAGTGAGAGGATTCA
>NW_004567114.1:17332692-17457714 GCF_000260355.1 Condylura cristata
CCAGGCAAAGTGCTTGGAAGACTACATGCTCCATAGAGCAGCTGTGACTAGCTTATAGTGCTGCGCCCTAATCAGCTGCACCACCAGGGAGGGCCTGACATGATTTTTTAAAGCTCAATGTTTACAAGTGGATTTCAAATTTCTAAAGGATTCGTTCATACTTGATTCTCTTGAAGAAACCTCATTGCAAGTCACTTCATGTGAAAGAACTTCTTGTATTATTTATGTTGCATCTCATTAAGGCCTTACTTCCTCTTCTAAATTTCCTCCTGAGATTAAACATTTGACTTTTATGAGGGCACTAAAAGAACAAGAATGTGTCACTTTCATTTTGGTCTGAAAACATCATAATCTTGCAATTTAATCAGACTGTGTTGACAAAAACTGTTTGCGCTGTTCATAAAAACCAGCGCAACAGAAAGTCAGCACACTCTAAAAATCTCTTTTAAATGTGCCAGGTTTTGTCCATCATCTTATCAAAGTTGATGACCAAATTTACTCCCTAATTAGAAACTTGTTCTCTTCACAACATGAGGAATGAAGGATTCTGAAAAGCAAATCAATCAAGTAAAGGTCATTCTGAACAAAAGTAATGAAAATGACTAAAGATCCGAGATCATAAGATGAAATGCTGAGCAAAAAGAGATGTCTTTCTAAACCCAAGTTTTGGTCACAGTTAGAAAATATATGCCAGTTGGCCCTCCCTGGGGGCGCAGCGGGTTAAAGCACTGCACTAAGAAGCTAAAGCCACTTCTGCATGAGTTTGATTCCCTCCTGCCCCGGAGGAGACCACATGGCGTGGCAGACCTCTCCTGACCCACCCCCCGCTCCCGAGCAGTGTACTTCGTAGATCTGTCTGTTCTGCTCCCCGCTCTGTCTCTGGTGGAGACTCTTGCCGCCCCTGAGCCTCTGGCCTGTACCCCAGTTCTGTATGCACAAATAAATAAATCTTAAAAAAAGAAAAGAAAAGAAAATATATGCCAGTCATCTAATAATAAATCTGAACAATAAGCAGAAATCTCATCATTACTCTTAACTAATAATCATGATGTTTCATGTCTTCTTGGATAGAACCCTGGTTCTCAAGTTCTATGATGGGTTAAATATTGCTTATCATTTTTACTTATGAGAAGTGATGCAAATTATTTGAAGTCTTCATTCCTAAGATACAACAACAACTAAGTTTATCTTACAGAAGTGTTGTGCACATAAAACTATTAAGATGATTGTATGAAGGGGAGGGGTGTAGAGGGAGGAAGAAAATAATATTCCTTTTCCTTAGTAGGTACTCAATAAATGTTTATTGTTTGGGTTTTATCTTAAACTGAAAGGAAAAAATAAATAGAATTTTCTATATTCCAAACATGTTTTCTTATTGGAATGAGCCAGAAAAATGTAATAACCTGAGGATTTTCAATTATTCCAAGTAGTAGCTTATATCAAGAATGGACCAAAAGTACTTAACCTTCTATCAATAGGAAATTCCCAAACAGAATTTTTCGAGATGTGTTCTCAGAAGGTAAGGTTTTTAGAATTTATCCAAACCATATCAGTGTTGAGATATTTGTTTGATCACAAATACTGTAGAATCTAGTCAGAATAAAAATAGGTACACTTTACTTAGTAATTATCACAAATTAACACTGTTAAATGTGTTAAATGCACCTTCTCATTTAATCCTCAAAATAACCCTTTCAAGTAAGTAATACTAATCGCGTTTTCCAGGTGACAGAATAAGGGATACCGAATGACGTTGCTAGAGAATAGGTAGACGCTTTGCACTCTGAGAGGTGGTATAGACAGTGTCCTGAAGGTTAAAGCTATAGACTCTTAAATAAAATTGTCTAAGTTTAAATCTTGACCTTCTTATGTTTCTTTCTGGTCCTTAGTTATACTGTTTGTAAAATGGAAAAAAAATAATAGTACTCATTTTAAGGACTGCTTTTGCTTTAAAGCCAGGCAAAGTGCTTGGAAGACTACATGCTCCATAGTGAGCTCTTGATATATCTTGACTGATAGTATTATTGGTCTACTCTGAAATCCAGGAACTAAAGACCATTAATCTTTAATCATTTTTAACTTTCTTTCCAAAAGGTACAAATTGTTTGACCATTATATGACTCAGTAAAGGGACTAGGATTCCTTTAGCATGAGCTTCTAGGATCGACATAATGTTTTCATACATTTTATCTCAATTGATCCTAATGCCGCCCTAGGCTGTACAACTACTGAAAGGAAGAGCTAGGTCTTGGCCCCAGGACTTTAGGTTCAAGGTGCTGTGAACTTTCTTCTACTACAACAAATAATCTGAGGGTTTATTCTTTGGTTCTGTCTAGTAACACAACACAAAACAACTGGATGAAAGACTGTAATATCTAATTACACATCCATATGTTTCAACCAGTATGATGCCAAACATCTGGTTAATTAACCAGATACTGCATTTTTTCACCTGACATTTGGCCATGTGTCGAATATGATTGATGTGAAACAGAAGAAAGGAAAGCATACAGAATGAGTGGTTACCGAAAGAAATCTTTTGCTAAATAAAAGATGACATGGACTTCGTATCATCACCTGTACTGGCAATTTATTTGTAACCAACATCTATAGCCCTACTGGGGAATACAATCTCACTTAACTTGTTCTACTATTTTGACATCTCTAACTCAGAAATGTAATTTAAAACAAAGATTCATGGAGCTAATATCCTTCTTGCTTCAGACTATTAAAGCGCCTATTGTTCTCACAGTGTGGAGGGGAGTGAAAGTCTGCATGCATAAATGAGCAGTTGGGTGATATACTGCTTGATATAAACACTGCCCAGCTTTCACTGAGACACCAGTGCTTATAGAATACAAAGTTAAAAATTCACTCTGCATAGACACCTCATGATAAAAATAAGTCACAATAGGTGCCTTTTCTATAACTGTAGCCATACCATAATTTCCCTGGAGAGTTTATAATAGATCTGATCATACTGATGCTTATTCTGTTTTTACATCTGAAGCTCAAAGCACTTGTCCTCTTCTAGGAATTTTTCTAGGCATGTGCAATATCAGCCCTGTGAAGTAGGTACTATAATGTTGTTCTGTTGAAAAGGAGGAAACTGAGGCTAAGAGCTATTAAGTGACTTGCCCCTTTTCTAATGTTGATCATGACTTGGCATTTCTACTTGCCAACTTATAGAAAGGTTCAATCAAGGGCCAGGTGTACACATAGGTTTAAAGGAGTTTCACTTTCTTAGAATTTTAAGCCTGGAAGGAATCTTTAGAGAGTAATTAATCCAACTCTGACATTTATAGATGATAAAACTAAAGCTCATGAGGTCATGATTTGTCCAAGATTACACATTTGCCAGAATGGGAATGAAAAATCCCTACCATGAGTGTCATTTCTTTCTGCCAACACATTATTTCATGAAGGTCCAGTGCAATGCAAATGTCCTATCTAGAAGTGAAGTATCTGTTATACTCCATTGTAACATTATCAAGGACTAATTAGTAGGTCAGGCCCAGACGGCATAATCTGAAAGAAAGTTCAGATCCTGAGAGGCTTGAAGGACAGGCAGCAGACCATTGCTTATGAATATCAGCACTTTACTAAGTCCTGGATTGGATGCTGGTCCCAGCATTTATTGCTGCGTGACCCTAAGCAACTCATTTAATCTCTAAGTCTCAGTTTCTTTTTCTGTAAATTGAAAACAATACTAGCATTAACATAAAAGAGTTGATGTCAGCATGAAACAGTAGTGTGTTGCACATGGCATGGTGTCTTTTAATCACTGAATTACCATGAACTCCATCACTGCTCCTGGAGAGAAAGGCACAGAGGGGGTCTGAGGCAGCCAGAGAGCTTCAGAAAAGAGCTGACGTATGGAACCAGAGATAGGTGTCTCTGACCTGCCACCATGTGACTCAAATTGACCCTGATTCTAAATTCTACCAGCCTACTTCTTACCAAAAACTGATCAATTCAATGTCTTGAAGAACCAGGGAATGGGATTTGGGATATCACTAAAAAAACTACAAACCCAACACACACCCCTTCTACCAGCATGCAGAGAATGACCTGAGCTGTGCCACACACACACACACAAACTAAAGGATATACAACAGGGAGGTTGTGGGCTTTAATATAAAATAACAAGCTCGAAGGATTGTCTTTATACCAGCTCCACGTTAGCGCAGGATAAATCTCATTATAAATTCACTTTGCCATTTTATAACTCAAATGCCAGTCTTTATTTGACTATTTGACTGAATTCCTTACAAATTACCCTCATTCTTGGGTGACTTAACATTCAGAATCAGCCTTAAAGGGGTTTGTACATTGTTCTCATCATTACAGTAAAAGGAGATTTCCTATTAAATATCTATCAGTACATGGAGATAAATTCCCCCAATCAGTGTGCGCTTGTAACTTTTGATCCTAAAATGCTTTAACACAACTCTGCTTATATATTAAATTCTTTGGATTCTATAGTTCAAAGTTCAATGAAAACAGTTAACATAAATCCTATAGATTTTTGTATCCTAGTGTCTTGTGAGGCTTCCAGATTGTTGAATGTAAGATGCTAGAATATTTATAGGCTATATCTATTTGCTAGGGCTGCCCAAACTAAGTAACACTCATTCAGAAGCGTAAATGAAAAATGTATTGCCTCACAGTTCTAGAGGTTCGACGTCTAACATCAAGGTGTTGCCAGAGTTGGTTCCTTCTGAGGCCTGCGGCGGAAAGTTCTGTTCCAGAACTTTTTCCTTGACTGATATCTATCTTCTCCCTGAATCTGTTTCACAATGCCTCCTATATGTATCTATATCCAAATAGTTATTAAGAAATCTAGTACTGGGCGATTTCATTTCAACCTGACTGTCTTGTGTAAAGGTCCATCTCTAAGGTCACACTCTGAGATACTGAAGATTAAAAATTGGACATAGAAGTTTGCTTGGGGATGATGGGCTGACTGAATTAAAGCCATAACATGAGTCTTCAAAAAAAGAGGCCAAGGGGTATTTGCGTTCCTTTCTTTTTCCTTTTCCCGCTCTTTTTTCCCTTCAAGTTCCCTGGAAATAGGTCTGTTTATTTTTAAAGTTCCCCACTGTTATTTCCCTATGTTATGTTCACTGGAATTCTCAGTTACAATGCATATTAGTTTTATGAATCCAGACACCACACTCTTGTGTGCATTCTAGGATATTCCCAGCATGGGCTTCCCTCTGACATAGGTACCTGTAGATTGTTGTAGGAATGGAACTCTTGTAACTGTTGAAAAGTATATGCACTGAGACAAGTTATGTGTGAACTCTAAATCCATAAAGCAATTTACTTCCCTCACTTTTCAGGGCAATCTACACTAATCTAAATAATGATAACTAATGATTTGCACATCAAATGATGGAAATAAATCCATAAAAATTGATCTTACTGATCCACCATTTTCAATTAAATTAAACAACAGCATTAAACAACTCCACCAGGGAAGGGATAAAATGTTTTCTCCTAAAAGAGGGGAGAAAACACCTTCTGAAGTATGATACAAAGCATAATGTAGTTGAGTCTAAAAAGCTACTGTAACTGATAATATAGAGGTTTAAGTGACTCAACATACTTCCTTGGTACAAAATTAAAAGCTACAATCACATCCCAGTGATGCAATAATCCTGCCTCATTTCCATATTGTGGTAATTGCCCTACTCTAAGTGATAAATTAAGAAGATTAATTGTGGAACTAACTACCAAAAGTGTACCTAATTTAGTGAATTCCAGTTCTCTATTATCTATACTTTATCTAAATTAAAGTAAAATATCTGTTTGAGACTTAACTAGTAATAAAACATTAGGGGGGATATTCTATTTTCATCACAAAGTTGAATAAGAGTCAACTAATAATTACAAATCCAAGACAGCATTTTCTCATGGATGGGTAACTCCAATATCCCAGAATGATCTGGTTCTGTTGACAATGATGGAAATATCACAGTGAGTTTCCTCTCAGCAGGATGCTGGCATTTGAAGGATTAATGGAAGAAGGAAGTACAAAGGTTATGTAAAGCTTAAAAGGCCATGAAAGGAGAAATATCTAATTGGAAAATTATATAGAAAGGTTTAATTCAAATTATATGCTTAGAGATGGGCTAGGACTAAAGTGTGAAAAAAATCACTGTCACTTTGCTCTCAAAATTTATTTTTGAATGGTATTAATGGGAGAAAAAAATACCTTTGCCAAAACTTCAAACCTTCTTGAGATAGCTGTGATATTTTTAGCATGTATGACTCAAGGTTTCCAGGGCTTTTGTTCATCACCTTTTCTAACAGCATTTTTGTATCAACATCAAGGAGGCTTCAAGTACTACTGGAAAGGGAAATGTTGTCTCGGTCTGAAAACCATTCCAGCATAATTGCTGATAGCTTAGTTGAAAAGTGACACCGAATAATCACTTTATCATGCAGTTTAATGAGGTCTTTTCTGAAACTTGATCAAATTAATATTTTGTTAAGATATGAAGTACTATTCCTTTTACTTTTTGTTTGATTTTTAGAACTCCATTATTTTCAACAGTTCTCACTGAAATTTCAAAATGTAAATGCAGGAAGTTGGGATAGTTCTTTATCCC
This sequence comes from Condylura cristata, assembly GCF_000260355.1. Lineage (NCBI taxonomy): Eukaryota > Metazoa > Chordata > Mammalia > Eulipotyphla > Talpidae > Condylura > Condylura cristata. The sequence goes on from NW_004567114.1 coordinate 17,339,310, forward strand.
AAAGAGCTATATCCTGTATTTCCTGTATCTTCTAATCAGACTAAAGTTAAAAAACAAAACAAAACAAAACAAACAAACAAAAAACATAGCTATGCTCGTCTGACTCAGAATCCATTACAATGCTATTTAACTTCACGAGTCTTACTCCAATTGATATAACTCATCAATAGTTCACTGACTATTTCAGGTCTGATGAGCTTACATTTTTATAAAATCCCTTGATGTTGTCAGTGCACTAATTTAATGCCATCTTATGTTAATGAGAGTTTACCATAGATGTGGTGTTATTTTAAGATGTTAGGGATAGGTTGATACAAGACAAATAGAAACAAAAACTTCACAGGTTTTTTCCCACTGAAATTGTGGAGGACAGATGATATTCACACAAATAAGTGTGAAATATTTTAGGTAAGGTAGTCAAGCAAAATCTCTACTCAAGCGAATATATGTAAATGAAACCTGAATAATGATCCATTCACCTAAACCTAGAGGAAAAATACATTTGACATAGAAACAACAATTCCTATGACACCTTAAAAAATAAGGCAGAAGAGACTGACCCAAAAGGGCAGAATTAGAACATATGTCAGCTAAGATGTTGGCATCCCCCAGGTCAGGTAAATATTTCCATGACATATAAGGGAATTTGGATGTCCATTTACTTTAATTGTATTGGGACATATTGTATGTGTTTAAATATTTATTTTTTTATGCATATAAAACTTGGGTACAGATGAGAGGTGCAGGGGTGGTAAAGGGATTCACCAGAGACAAAGTGGGAATCAGAAACAGGCAGATCTACTGAAATACATTGCTGAGGGGAGCAGCAGGCAAGACAGGAGAGGTCTTCACACATAGGCGACCTCCCTGACTGGGGATGGAACTTGTGCTGAAACAGCTGTGGATAGCTTTGTAGTGCTGTGCTTTAACCAGTTGCACCACAATTGGGAGGGCCCTATAGTGTGTGTGTGTGGGGGGGGAATTTGAGGTGTCTTATTTATTGATTGATTTATTTGTTTGTTTATTATTTATTTATGCATAACTCTGCAATGTGCTTTAGATTTTAAATGATAGTACTGATGGTGTAGCTGTAAAAAGGTACAGGGCTAGAAAGGAAGTAGGGAGGTTGTTCAGAGAGTGTAGTTACAGGCCAGTTAAGAAAATGACACTGGTATAGACTGGATTAATAGAAGATCATTAGGGAGTAGTGGTCGAATTTGAGATTTATTTTGGAAGTAGAGCAGACAGAGCTTGCTGGTGGGCATCATAAAGAATCTAATTGATATCATCCTGCCTTTTCACAAGGTCATAATCAAGCCAAGGACAATACCTACATCTCAAGTACATCATGATCTGGTAGTATACAACCTGGTGCTGAAGACAGAGTCAATAGGGAACAAATAGTTGCAATGTTTCTCTTACTCTTCTAAGGCAAGTAATTTAAGCAATACCTGCTCTCTTACTGCCAAAGTAGGGATGCTATTTCATCTATATTTCAAATCAAAATCTTTTCTGGAAATATCTGAAATACGTTATGGTGTTAATTTCTGCCAAGTCAAGCAAACAAATTTCTCTTTACCATTCAGCCTTTGTCCTGTCTCTAAATACTATAGAGACAAGGAGGCAAAGATTTTCAACCATGATCCTCTGGGTAGTCAGAATCATCAAATATCTATCCAGCAGGATAAATTAATAAGAATAGCAAAAATGCAATTAAAATGGGAACTGTTTCCCCATCTCATGGGTAAGTAGTCGACATATCTTTAAAAAAGATATTGTGACTAACACATGGATAAAACCCATGAAAATCTACTTCACATTGCTTGTACTCAGAATAAAGTATAATCAAATGGTTTATTTCCTCTATTTCTATGTATGTCTCTATTACAATTCCCTCTGAGCTATGAAAACCACAGCTCAAGTTGAATTCCAGAAATAAGGTGACTTACATATTCCATAAGAGTTTCCTTCTATTCTTTTGTTAATGATTTTCCTGATGCACTTTGTGTTATAAGAAGTTCTTTTGTCAATCTTTTATTTAAGGGGGTAGTTCAGTCTCAAAAATCTTCCAGCAGCATTTTCAATCACAAAATAATTTTTGCATTACAGCTTATTTTTCCAACCTAAATCTGTTTCTTATTTTTAACACTTAATAAAAAAAAAGCTTGATTGATTTAGCAATGGGAAATTCAATATATAATTGTTTTAATTAGTTCCAGATCCTTATTTATGGAATAGAGTTCAATGTTTCAAATAACTGTAAGAGAAAAAAAAATGTTAAAATCTATTATTTGAGTTCTTTCACACAAACCATTCATGGCACCACTGAAAAAAAAATGAAGGGGACAAGAGAACAAAATGGTGTTGGGAAATGTTTTATTAAAGGAAGTAGCAAAGACAGGCAGCCTGGCTGCCAATGTATGAAGGCCACTGGTGGCACAGAGAAGACTGGCTGAAGGAAGAGAGCGTCTGGCTTCTGTCTCACTCACTCTTCCCCCAGCTGCCTAAACAGGACTCTTGTGTGATAAGCTGAGCAGATATTTTCATGCATGGGCTCTCAACTCCCCAGCCCCACCTGTAGACAAGCATACTACCACCTCATGGGGTTGCCACAAACACATTGAAGTACCCTGAGCAAAGCTGCAAAACACTCAGGAAAGTTGGGCTGCTGAATATTCTTTCATTTCCTGCTTTAGAATTTAATTCCCCTGATTTCCATTTGGGGACCCATGAGGTTTGGGAGAAATTGTCCCAACTCCAGGGACAGACCCTATGCCATAATTAAATTAGAACCCTCACTGGCCAGTGATAGTTTTCAGGACAGCACTTGGGATCTAAGCCAGTGCAATCTCACTGAATCTCAAAATAGTTCCCTGACACTGATGGGGCAAAGATGATCTTTCCTTTCTCACCAAGTTGAAGTGAATCAGAAAGCACATGACACTAGAAATAGTAGCCATCAGCCGAGAAACATGAATATGCTTATGTAATAAATATCCAGTCTTCCTATAAAGTCGGTATAAAAAAAATGCAAAGGAAAAGAAGTAGGAAGCAAGGCCACAGTGACTCATCCTGCCCTGAATCAAGTCTCGCTTGGAGGGAGCAGCATTCTTTCTAGTTACACTCGTCAGTGACTTGGTGTATTGACTGGGGCAATTTAATTAAGACATGCTTTTCCTTGCACTCCAAGTCATTCTAACAAACACAGTTATATAAATAGAGGGGGCAGGGTGAGAACAAAGTAGGGAGGGAGCACAGGCACTATGGTGGTGGATGATGTGTGGTGTGGCTGTGGGTGTAGTGTGCTAACGACACCGGAATGGGGAAATCCTATACTTCTAAAAGACAAACAGCACTGTAAGCCAATGTTGTCCCAATCAAGTAAAATGATTAATAATAATAATAAAAGAAATCTGGTGGTTAACACAGCTTAGGGAGATATAACTCCAAAGAGTTCTGGAAAAAATAGTAGAGAATCTCCATATACAGTGATTTCTTTTTTAAAAGATTTATTTATTTATGCATACAGACTGGGGTACAAGTCAGAGGTGCAGGGGTGGTGAGAGGCTTCACCAGAGACAGAGTGGGGAGCAGGGCAGGCAGATCAACGAAATACGAAGTACACGGCTGAGGGGAGCAGCCGGCGGGGTCAGGAGATGTCTGTCACGCCACGTGGATCACCTCTGGGGCTGGGGATAGAACTCTAACTGAAGCGGCTGTGGCTAGCTTGCAATGCTGTGTCCTAACCAATTGTGTCACCAGGGAGGGCCCCATATACAGTGATTTTAAAGCATATTTAGATCCTAAGCCCTAACCATTGGGAGACAATAGGCTCCTTCCTTGAGAAGCAAACTCAGATAGTTGACTGTACATATAGGCCTCTGCTATCACTTTAGAGCACTCCCATTCTCCTACCCTGGGTGACTGCATTCTCATAAAGCCACATAACATATTTGATTTATGAAAGTGGCTAGATTCTAGTATCTGAAGGGCAGCCTGGGGACAGCCTGAGTGCTGGTTGGTATGGAGCATTCCATCTGTCTGATTCTGAGAGTGACAATTTTAACTCAACATTCAACACTCTTGGCCTTGCTTCTGTAGCATAGAATGAACATGAGTCAGGTCAGCCAATTACTTTAAGACATAACTGGAAAATGTGTTTGGGGAGAAACATCCTCTTACCCACAATCCCCCTCAGGATTTCTAACTATGCCACTGATTGGTTATGGGGACAGGGGCACAGTCTCCCCTTTAGCTAAAGTAGGACTATGTGCTCGTTCAAGACAAAATCCTATTGATTGTGGCTTCTAAACTTAGGCTCAAACAGTAGGGGCATCTCTAAATTCGGCATAAGATTTCCATTATTGCTGTACTCAAAACCTCATCTTATTTTTGAGCTTAGCTTTATCTTACAATTTGCTGTGACATTGTCCTTTTCAGGTTCTGATTTTGTTTGGGGGTTTTTCTTTTTGTAATCTTTGAGGTGTATTTGTATCTGCTAAACAAGTTGACTACACTTAATCAGACTTTCTCAGTTTGACGCTCACTACACAGCATATTCTCCATAGTGACAGAGTGGATAATTGTCACATACCCACACACTCCTTTAGACCTGCAACTATTAGAGTGGTTATAACCAGTCATGAAACTTTCTTTCTTGCTAACACCCAACATCATTCTTTGAATTTGAACTTCAGGCAGATTTAGACATTTGCCTATTTCAAGTTCCCCCTATAAGAAGTGTTGCTTAAAGCAATGTTCCTCAAACTATAACATACATACACATCCCCTGGGGATCTTGTTAGACTGCATATTCTGAGTCAGGAGTCTGAAGTAAAGCCAAGATTCTGCATTTTGAACAAGCTCTCAGATACTGCTGCCACTGCAGGACTCGAAGATCTCATTTCGAGTAGGAAGAGCTTTAAAGGATTTGTGTGTTAAGGTGTGGTCTTACAACTTGCCTTCCCCATACACCTACCTGCTCTTATTACAGTGGACCAGCAGGAGATGCTCTTTACGAACGTGGTGACTTGTTCTTACAGTACATTGCAATTCCCCTGTGTGCTAACTAAACAGTGAAGAACCCCACTGCCGTGCCTGTACACACTCAAAACATATTTCCAGTTCAAGATGGGGGGGAGTCCTTCTGTAGCCACTCTTGAGGGGCTTATCTGTATAAAAGACAACAATTTCAGAAAAGAATCCTTCCAACCTGAACAACATCCAATCTAAAGACCCTCAGCCACCTATAAAAAGATGTCCCTTGTAACCCAGAAAATAAATGTTCCCATTAGTCCTCTAAAATGACTTTAGCACTATTCTCATTTAAATCTATTTTCTCTGAAGCCATTATATTTTTCACTTTTACCTAAAACAACACTGAAATGTTCTGAGCTTTGAGAATATAAAATACTAAAAACAACCAGGCTCATTTCTAAATAAGTGAGGACATTGAGAGGGCTATGGTATCTTTCAACTGCCAAAATACTGGAGTTATGAGTTGATTAAAGAATAAAGACATATCACTCAGAGCTCCACTTTTAAACTTAAATAATGTTAAATCACCCAATTTTGCACAGCATTTTTTAGTATTTTCAAAATACCTTATTAACTATGATCTATTAAACATCTGTCAGGTTAGCACCTACTAACAAATGTAATCATGTATCTTTAAGAACATATATGTCGCACTATAATATGGGAGGAATGTACAAAGGTTTTACCTACCCCCATAAAAACAACTCTTCTCGGGCCCTCCCTGGTGGCGCAGCAGGTTAAAGCACAGCACTAAGAAGCTTAAGCCACTTCTGCATGAGTTCGATCCCCGCCTGCCCCGGAGGTGACCACATGTGTGGCAGACCTCTCCTGACCCGCCAGCTGCTCCCCTCAGCAGTGAACTTCGTCGATCTGCCTGTTCTGCTCCCCACTCTGTCCCTGGTGAATCCTTTCACCCTCTGCATCTTTGGCCTGTACCCCAGTTCTGTATGAATAAATAAATGAATCTTTAAAAATAAATAAATAAATAACTCTTCTCACCCTGTCATATATACACACCTCAAGTTCTGAGATCAAACCAGGAGGCTGGGAGGCCTTGATCTATTTCTTATTTCTGCTGCTGTGAATTACAGACAAAATAACTTAATTAGGACAACCTAATGCTACACAATGAAGTTAGCTTTTCTCAAACAGGACATATGAAAACATTCAGAGAGAACTCCTTCAAACAGCTGTCTTTAATGTTTTCACAGGAAGGATTACATATTAAAAGGAAGACATACCATTTAACAGCACTACTAATTATGTGCACTTTACATATATTATCACATTTAATCTCCACAACCACTTTGTAAGTATAATCATCTTTTTTTTTTTTTCAGGTAAAAATGAGCATTTCAAAAAAATGATAACTTTTCCTGAAATCACAGAGCCAGGGAATGGCTGTCCTGAGAACCAGATCTGAATGGTTCAGCTTCTGAATTCTCCACATTCATTGCCTATAATCATTTTGATCAGTGTTTCTCAAACTTTCATTTGCAAACAAATTATCTAGGGAGCTTGTTAAGATGCAGATTCTGAATCAGTTGCTGGGGAGTGTTTCTTGGGACTCTGCAATTCTAGCAAGCCTTCAGGAGCTCTTGGTACTGGCAACCTACCAGTTATCTTGTGAATTACAAAGCCCCTTCAACCTTCATAAAGGCAGCAACAGCACCATCTGAGAGCTGTTTTGGGCCAGGGTCCCCCACATCTGTGAATTCCATGCTCTCCTGGGATTCTGATACACAGGTGAGTCTGAGAACCAATGTTGATGTCCAACCTTCTTACAAATGTGAACAATCAAACTGGATACCCTGAGATGACCTTAGCGAGTTAGATGTGATTTCCTCTTGTGTGTTTAGGTCACACATTCTGATTTATCTGAAAATTGTTCACTACCTTTCTGCTAAATTGGCCTGGCTAGAGATTTGCTGTGAGTTTGAAGGTCACCTTGGTCCATGGCACTGCAGAGGGACCTGATCACAGGCTGTGGCTTGTGACCCAAGAAAAGTCTCTAGGGGAAGAGGCTGACACTCACCTCACTAACTTGCACCCTCAGAGTGGGTGGGAATCTTTCTTTCTCAAAGAGATCTCCCCACAGTGTGCTTTGGGGGAAAAAAAAAAAAAAAACACTTGGTCTCACATTTTCATTCTAAATGACAGAAAAATAAGCATTTTCCTTTATTTGAGAAGAACCTTGCCAAATAATTAACAAACACACAAAAAAGATAGTTATCTTAGATCTCCAGTTGGGATGCACAGTAACACTCAGAGGAAAATTATGATGCTTAAAGGACAGAGATAAATTAAAATAAAATATTTTAATTGGATTTCTTTAACTAAAGTCACAATCTTGAATCAACATATTTCTAATAAGAAGTGATAAAATAATTGAGCACTAGGCTGTATGTTTATGTGAATGAGCTCACAGAATCCTTACAGTAAAACTGCCAAGCACATACAAACTACCCTAGTCCCATAAAGAGTATAGAATAAGTATAGAGAAGAAACATGCATTTCCCAAGATTATGCAGTTAGTAAGAGTAGGATTGGAACCTAAACTGGGTTAATGTTGTTCTGTCCAAACTTCACATCTGGAATCATATGAGAACTGGCTAGTTCCATCCTTTTTCCTCCAAAGTCTCCCAATTCCCATATGTGAGTGTAAGTTAGAGGCCAATGTCAGTCAATCTTTATTAAAATTACCTACAGCTACGTAACAGTACTCCTTTAGAAAATCAAGGAAGCACAGAAGAAGTCTTTGATCTTCTGTACTTGGAAGGGCAAAACTACAAACTCCAGCTTAGAAAGGGCATAACAGATCTCAGGGAGCCCTATAAATAAGAACAAAGTCACATGATGTTCTATGAAGTAATCAAAAGGGAAAAGAAGTTTAAGAGAATCTTAAATGTTGGGGAGTTTACCCAAGTCATTTAAATCCAGAACAAGTCAGACATCAAATATGGAAAACTTGAGCTCAAGAGTCCACACCTTTACAATTAAGGGGCACCCAGAACCAAACTTCACAGCCACACTCGGTCCTCGAGTGCTTCCTGGGCATTTCAAGAGGCACAGTTAACACACACCATTTGTGGTCTCAACATCAGAGGTTTCTATATTGCACCAGATACTGAAAAGACTGATGATGCAGCACAGGGAAGTGATAGTCAGGCTTTTGTGCCACTGGCCTCAGTGGCTATCACCTGTGACCACGAATGCAGGAGGCTTTTGGGAGCATGGGCTTGGGGCGAGGTGATAGTGGACACCTGGAGTATGCTGTGGGCATGTTTAAGTAGGCACACCTAAGCCCAAGGCTGAGACTATAAGGGTGGTGCCACACAGGTCAGCTATGGCAGAGAATGGCTTCAAGATGGTGGCAGTACAGCAAGAAGAGGAAGACCGTGCGAGAACGCTAGAGAAAGCTCAAAGAGTTAAGATTCGCCTGGAGCTGGGGGGCCTGCCAGTCTCCTGGCAACCCCACCCTCCAACCCACCTGACCACACTATGCCTGACTGCTGCTGCACAACAGTAAAGTTAAGAGGAGAAATAATAATCCTCTTTTTATAATTTTTAGGTACATTACAGTCTGTTATAGTAGATGCAAACTCTCAGAACAATGACTTATACTTTTTCCACATATAATCACAACAGAACACCAACTGAAATAGATTGTACTGCACAGAACAAAACTATAGATCTCTATCCCTTCCCTGAAGTCATCATTATAGCTGTGAGCCCTTGCATCTGTGAGGGACTTTCACTTGTAGCTGGATAGTGATGAGCCAACACTCACTCCAAACCATCTGATTGGCTCAAACATCTTTAATGAGTCTAACAAAGATGAAGATATTAAATGCAGAGCTCATTATTAGTCAGAAGTCTGCCATGTTCCCTGCTGTATAATTAACTTCTTTCATTCAGCACATTTAAAATAGCATCAATGAAGAATATTTAATTACCTCCCTCCAGAAGAAGGTCTGGACTCAGATTCAGTAGCCAGTTTCACAATGAGGTCCAATTTAAATTGTTCTTAAATGATGTTTCATCTAACTTTAGGGGAAGCTTAAATCCAGGGATTAAAAATAATATGACAGAATTGGAAAAATATATATATCTTCTTTAGCTTGTCAGTTTTCACAAGTTTGGTAAAGCATTTTTAATGGCAGCACATTTTCTTGAGGACTCTAAAGAATGTGGCCAAGGTCATAAGAAAAAATAAATAAAGCAGCAGTGATAGGAGAAAGTGCTGTGTGAATATTTGTGATCGGGATACATCATATCAACAGCAAGATGTTAGATATTGGTTTTTACACCATTCTGACCTTGGAATTGTTCATAATCCAGACTTTAATATGGAAATAAAGGGATGGAAATCACAAAAGTGGCCACTAAGATAATGTTTCAGTTATGCCTCTGGGGCTGAAAGGGAAGGAGAGCAGGTAATTCATTTAGACGTCCTTACTTCCAACACTCACAGTCTTATTCAGTGACCACAGGATGTGTTCTAGAAAGCACAGTGCTCTTTATTACTGTGGCCTTTGGGAAATTATTGCTAAAAACTAAATATCCAAAAGAAAGGACAGCCAGCCTACACTACTTAAATGTTGAAAGGTCACACCAACTCTGACTACAATGGTCATTTTGTGACTATTTCCTCAGATGAGAAAGCTCCATTTCTTTCTTTTGGCACACACACACACACACACACACACAGAACAGAGTCACTGATAACTCTTCCTTCTCCTTATTATTCCTACCACCCATCACTACTGCCACAACCACCACCATCATGACCACCATCATCAACACCATCACCATTAATATCACCATTACCACCACCATCATCACCAACACCACCATCATCATCACCATCATCACCATTATTACCATCACCAACACCACTACCATCATCACCAGACCTGTAGAGTTCCAACTAGGAACATTAATGGTACTTGATACTATAGTGGATATGTTTAAAGCCACTCAATGATCTAGTTTTCCTTTGGATAACTAGATCTCTTTCTCATTATTCACAGACTCATAAAATTATTGAATTTTTTTTTCCTACTTCTTCAGGGAGTGAGCATATGATAGACCCCTTTTAGGTTTCCAAAAATTACTGTAAGAATAGGGGGAAGGTTACTAGAGTCCATGCATTCTAGCAGCAACTTGAAGAAGCTATTAATTATTGCCTGACATGTAGACCTTCCAAGACTCTGATTCTTTTGGAAGGCTTTTCCTTGAGTCTGAACTTTTAGAACCCAGTTATATAGAAATGATAACTGCACATAAAAGAATAAACCACATCATAAGAGAGTCAATGTTAAGTGACAGATAAATAGGACCAGTTTGGAGATGAAAAACAATGATTATAGACAGTAGGGGAACCAGGACATGATAGGACTGATCTTTTTTTTTTTTTTTAAAGATTTATTTATTTATTCGTACAGAACTGGGGTACAGGCCAGATATGTGGAGGGTAAGAGGATTCACCAGAGACAGAGTGGGGTACAGAACAGGCAGATCGATGAAGTACACTGCTGAGGGGAGCAGCAGGGGGGTCAGGAGAGGTCTGCCTCACCATGTGGATCTCCTCCCGGGCGGGCAAGTGGCATCTAACTCATGCGGAAGTGGCCCAAGCATCTTTGTGTTGTGCTTTAGCCCGCTGCACCACCAGGGAGGGCCAGATAGAACTGATCTCAAATAAATGCAAGAACATCTGGGCAAGTGCCACATCTATTATTTAGTGTATGGAACATTAATAAATAGTTTAGTGTATAGAAAATTAAAATTAATTAAATCCTTGACACTGCCTAACTTTAATCATGAGTTTAGAAATTCATATTTTCTTTAACTTCTAATGCAGAAAAAAATTATATGCATATGCAGATACATATATGCAAATATGTTTATGTGTGTGTGTGTGTATATATATATATATATATTTCTCTCACTCTCATAGGATACTTCTTTTATGATAAAAAGTAAAGAATAAAAGAAAAAATGAGAGTAAAAGCATTACAAAATATGCTATAACTTTCTCTCAAGATACCTCTTAAAAACAGGATGTAATCACAAGATTATAGGGAGAAAACACAGAACAAGCATAAATTCAGTATTTTCTGCTGCACTTACGATACAGAAAAAAGAAATCAAGTAGTGTCAGGTCTAACATGCTATTTTTTCTTCTCAAATTCCTTCCTTTGATGGGAGGAAAAAAGCAAAGTAAATCAAAGAGTCACCCAGTGCAAGCCTATCCACACATGTGCATGCACTTACACACACACACACACACACACACACACACACCTTCAATGCTGACACATGCCTCTTCTTTAAAGTAGAAATCCTCTCAACCTTTACATAAGAACACATTCCCGATAGCTGCAATTAGAATTTTGAGGGAGAAACAGTACAGTTCTTTACACCCATCAGAAGAGTCTTTTGCTCCTTGCTACTGCAAGGGCAGAAGAGGGAGACCCTGAAAAAGCTGAGGTTGGGCACCTCTATTCAGCCACAGTCTCATAAACATCACTGGTGAGTATACTTGGTTCTACAACCACACAGCCTAGAACCACCCCTCCAGTCAAACAATCATATGTTAATAAACATAAAGTTAAGACCAATCTGCCTTTGATACTTCATATCAAATTACCAAAAAACTAAGGATATTAGCCTAGACATCTATTTCAAATTAAATAATGACTCACTATTAGGTACAAGTCATAGCTTCCAACTCTGCTAATTTATGTAGCCAATTCCTATAAAAGCAGAACATGGAAATGATGCTATAACCCATATGCCATATGCTCTAAGCAGTAACGTTAAGATTTATTTATTTACTTATGCATACAGAACCGGGGAGCCAGCCAGAGGTACAAGGGCAATGAGAGGATTCACCAGAGACAGAGTGGGGAGCAGGACATGTAGACTGATGACGTACACTGCTGAGGGGAGCAGCTGTGACACAGGAGAGGTCTGCTGCGCCATATGGGTCACCTCCAGGACCTGGGATAGAACTCGCACTGAAGCAGCTGAGGCTAGTTGCAGTGCTGCGTTCTAACCCACTGCACCACCAGTACCTTTTGCCTGACTGGGATGGTAGCCTCCACCAGCTCATCCTGACACTTCACTGCCAGGAAGGTTCTTTTTTAAAAAAAAAAAAAAATCTAAATCTGCTTATTTTAAATCTGAGATCTTAGACCATAACCAAGGTGACCCCAGTGTCTCAGAACTCATTTTCCCACTATGCTGCTGCCCACTATGTTCTGGGCCACAGCATCCTCAGCTACTCCTTAAGTAAGCCCAGTGTCTTCCTGTTTCACAGGGACTATACCTGCCATTCCCACAGTCTGGAATGTTCTTTCTGGATATTCCTATAACATGTTGCCTCACCTCTCTCAGCCATCTGCTTAAATGTCACTTCCAAACAGAAGCCTTGTCTGACCATTTGTGCAAAGGAGAGCACTTAACATACAGTTGTTAACTGAGGTAACACTGGTGTACAACACTGTATATGACTTAGGGGAGTAGATTCACACCTCCCCAGATGTATGTTGCCACCCCACTCCACCTACTTTTTCCTGTTCATCGTTCGCCAGCACTTGAAAATGTGTATTTCCTGACTGGGTTAATGTCAGTATCTCTGACAAGAAGGCCATTTATATAGAGGTAAGGACTTTGCATTGTTTCCTGCCCACCCTCCTGGGCTTCACACAGAGCCTAGGATATTGCAAGTACTGAAAAAATCCTAGAAGTGGAGTCTCTCAATGCCCATGATAAACACTCAACATTTGGGGGGAAGACAGAGACTAAAAGAACACAGAGACACAAAGAGAAAGAGAGTGAGACTGAGATACACACAAGAGATTGATCCAAGTCCTCGTGGCTCTTAAATCACCAACATTCAAGTTCCAGTTTAAAACCCTTCCATTGCAGGGCCCTCTCTGCTGGTGCAACGGATTAAAACACAGCACTATGAAGCTATCCACAGTTGCTGCAGCACAAGCTCCATCCCTGGCTAGGGAGGTGACCCACATGGTGCAGCAGATCACTCCTTACCTGCTGCTCCCCTCAGTAGTGTATTTCATAAATCTGCCTGTTCTGCCCCCCCCCCATTCTGTCTCTTTTGAATCCTTTCACCACTCCTGCACCTCTGGCCATCACCCCAGTTCTGTATGCGTAAATAAATAGATCTTTACAAAAGACCCTTCCATTGCATAAAAACAAGTGAAGATCATTATATTCCTCCCCATAGTTCACCTACCACTGTATCTCATGTACCATCACCATAGTCTTTTATGTTCTTCCCTTCCCTGTTTTGACCCCTTCACTCCCACATCCTTGCTTAGCTATGGTCAGCTTACTAATTTTAACTATGGGAACTACAACAATGTAAGAAGAAAAATTAATAAAAAGAGAAAAATAATTTTTAATAAAAGGGGTGAAAATGCTAGAGCCATCAGAACATCAGGGGCAACTGAGACTGAGAGCCAAGGTCGGTGTTCCTTTAACAGCTACAGCCTGAGGAACGGACAGAGAAGAAAACTGAAAAGGACCAGAGGGTCTCATCCAGTGAGAAAGAAGCAAATGGTCACATCTCCTTCCCCCACCCTCTACTAGTCTCCCCTCCTTAAATCCAGTTAGGCCATAAACTATTGCCTGAGGACTCATTATCCCAGTCTCTGAGGCCTCTCTCCAATGGGGGAAGGACTCCACCCACTACATCATCTTAATCAGCAACTTAGAAAACAGTGTCACGTAAAACAGCAGCAGACCTGAAAAAGTGCCGCAGTTGCAATAGCACTGCTAACTAACCATTCAGCTCCTCTTCTGCATAATTAAGAAGGTGGTTTATAACCACATTGGTGGCATTTAAAACATGAAAAGGAAAAGTAGCAGAACGTGCTGCACCAGGAGTCCTGCAGTTGCTGAATGAAGAGGAGATGGTAAGGTATAAGGTAAAACCCAAAGGAAACAGTCTCTTCTTGCAAAGTCTCCTTTTTCTCCTATTTTTTTTTCTCTGTCCCCTCCTGGAAAAGTAAAAAAAAAAAAAAAGCAAAAACAAAAACAGTAGCCAAGGGGATAATTTAGCAACAGGCCTTTGCAAAGGTAGCTGCTGTGTGCTTAAATTACCAGAGAAATGCTTTCAATTGCTCCCCTTTCCAGTGAAAGCACTGCATGGTATTTTCCCAGGATTGGAGCTTTGCACAGCAGGAGGGAGGAGGGAACTGCTGGGAAAGAAGGATGGGGATGAGAGACAGGACTGGTGAAGATAAAGCTCCTGTTTATCTACTTTAGAATACAATGTTCGAATGCAATGAAAGCAGAGAAAAGGTGGATCATTCTAAGGGTGAGGAAGGAGCTCCACTTAGTACCTCCTGAGAAGTCTCGACAAAGCAAATCAATCTTCAGTCAGCCACTCCCAGGTGCCAGACTAAGCTGGATGCTGGAGATATAGAAATAAATAAGGAGTCATCTTTGTGCTCCCAAGGAAACCTGTGGCTATGAACCCAAGAAGTCCAAATAGTGAGACTGGGTATGGGTTCCCGAGTGGTAAGAAAACCCAGCAATAAGAATGACTGAGTCCATCCAAAGGACATTTTCTAGACTACATTGGTCATTTATATGGTGTTTCAGAATGGCAGAATCAATAAAACAATAGAGCTATCAACTCATTTAGAAGGAGGTTCTTCTGGAGTCTGGTCTGGAAGGATGAGTTGAAGTTGACTAGAAATGCTGGTTCTCTTGGCAGGAGGAACAACATCTACAAAAGTGTGGAGGCAAGAGAAAGCATGTTGTGGGACCAGAGAGAACTCACTGTGAGCTGGAGTCTCTGGTACATGCTGGTCAGTAGCAGAAAAAGAGAGCAGTCGAGGAAAAATGACACTTATTTTTATGCAAATATTTAGTGTGAACAAGACTGAAATCAAAGGCAAGAAAACTAGTAAACCCTTTCATGAAAGCAAGCAAGCACTGGAATTAAGGTCTCATCCTTAATGATTCTTAATGATTTACAAGAATCTTAATGATTCTTGTAAAAGGAACATGTACCCTTTACAAGGACACGTGGAAGAAACACTGTTGAAGGCAGCCAAGCCAGGTAGGTAAGAAAACAAAAACCACGTGTCACTGTGAAATGCACACATGTGCTCCCACCTACCTGCACATTTTCTTATCTGCAAATGGAACAGAACATGAACATCTGCCTGAATAAAATGCAGCTGAAATATCTTCACAAAAACATGACAGAGCAATTAAGGTATACAATGCTTTTACATACACATGCACACACACCAAAAACCTTCAAAAACAGGAAATATTCTTGGTGATGATTTTTGCACCTTCAACAAGAGGACACATGTTCTTTGATATGCCTTGACAAGACTGGACAGAACAAGAGACAAAAGGCCAGTACTTTGATAGTGTAAAACTTCCTTGTAAAATGTACTTACATCATTGTTCTAGCACCTCCTAAATATTAAAGGTGGTAGGAAATTAAAGGTAACTGTCCTGGAAATTGTTATAGGTTTTCCATATTCAGGGCTGCCCATAAAGAAAATCCCAGTACTATTTTTAAGGTGACATTTGAAAGTAAAGGTTGTAATAGTGACCACAAGAAGAATGAGGCAAAACTTTCAAATTTGGCTGATTCAGTGGAATTCCCAATCTAACAGACAAATCAGAGTTTCTGAATCCCAGTAACTTATTCCTAGTCTATAAGCAATGTCCATCCAATCAAGGAAACTAATTTGCAGAGCCAAAACCAGATGAGTTATATCAAGGTAAATCTATGCAGAGGTTAAGAATATAAACAACCTAAATACTTTGCATAAGTAAAGAGCCATGCTTCAGTGCATTCTCTATGCATATTGGTAGACAAAAAAATCTGATAAAAAAATCTCATTTGCATTTCCCCTGTGGACATGATATTTGTTAATATACAGCTTAGTATATAACAGGATAACTTACTACAGGAAACAATTATAAGGCTTTCAATATCTCAGAGGGCTCTTTTCTTCTCTAAGAGACATCTTTAAAGAGAAAAGTGTCAGTCAGAGTGGATAGGGTAAAACTGTATGTTTTTGGCAAAAGACCAGGATACCAAAAATGAAATTTGTTTAACCAAAAGTGAAATTTCACTCTCAAAATAAAGCCTTGCTTTAGCCACAAAATTGCTTTGGCATTTAGCTCATCTAAAAAGGAAGGAGTATTTGCACATGAACTTGACTTATTTCACATCATAATTGTTTCATTTCACTCTGGCTTAGTAACCAAACATGAGTCTCTTCATAGTTCCAGAAAAGATTAAGCAAGGAAGTAAAATATCAAGATAATTTTTAAAAAGCAGTAAGCATACATCAAAGATTTATGACTTATGAGAGTACTAGAGTCTTTTGCTTTCTTGTTTCTATGCTTTCTTCAATGGACACTACATCAGCTGTCTCTAGTTCAATTTCCCTTTGGTAGAAGAGAGAAGACCTGCTTTTAGTGCTGCCTCACCAGTATCAAACATCCAGTGTCCAGAGATCTTCATGAGCACTTAGCAACCCAATACACCAACTCTAACAGGCCAAAGTTTGGTAACTGCCTAAAATCAGCCTAATTACTAATCTTTACTTATGGTCACTTTAGAAAATAAGAAATACACATAATTCAGATCCATGAAATGAACTGAAACCTTTACTGCATCTAATAGGAGGAGGGGCAGATTCTAGGAAGGTCTGAACACTCATCTCTCCATCCAGATACATAATTCTCCATCAGAATCTTGATCAAGATTAGACAACCATTTGCAAAAGAATGAAATTGAGCCCTATCATGCAAAAATCATAACTCAAAAGTAGGGGAAAGATTTGAATGAAAAATCTGAAACCCATAAAACTTGTAGGAAAAAAACAAACTCATGACATTGACCTTGGAAATGAGCTTTTGGACTGATACCAAAAGCAAAATATACTAATAGAACTATATCACACTAAAAATTTTCTTCATAGTGCAAGAAATCATCAACAAAATGAAAAGCAACCTATTAAATGGGAGAAGATATTTACAAATCATATACCTGATATTTGCAAATCATACAATGCATACCTAAATGATTCAATAGTAAAAGAAAAAATTCAATCCAATTTAAAGACTATTGAAGGATCTAAATAGAGATCTTCTCAGGCAAGACATAGAGATGGCTAAGGAACACGCAAAGGTATACAACATCATTACTCAAGGAAAATGCAAATAAAAGCCACACTGAGATATTACTCCCCATGTGTTAGAAAGCTTTTTTTTTTTAAATCAAAAAGATAAAAATAAGAAGTTTTGGCAAGGGTGTGCAGAAAAGAGAAAGTTTTACACTGTTACAGGAAGGGAAATTGGTTCAGTCACCACTGAAAAAAGTATGCAGAATCCTCAGAAGCTTAAAAATAGAACTACCATATTCCACTTCTGTATACTTATCTGAAGAAAACAAACAGAATAACTTGAAAAGATAAATGCACCTCCATTTTCTTGCAGCATCTCTTACAATAGCCAAGATACTGGAGTATTATTCAGCCATAAAAGAGGAATGAAACATAGATGGAAAATGAATGCATCGTGCTAGTGAAATTAGTCAGAGAAAGACAAATATATGATACCACTTATATAGAGACTGTATAAAAATTCCATAGATAAAGAGAACTTAATAATGTTGCCAGAGGAGGGGATGGGAAAAATACATACAATAGGTACAACAGTTCAGTTAAAAATAATCATGTGGGTGTAATATATAACATGGTGACTAGTATTGATAATATTGTATTGTATATTTGAAGGTTGCTAAGAAAGTAGATATAAAATGTTCTCATTACAAGAAAAAAAGGTAACTATGGTGATGGATATTAAATAGATTTATTGTGATATGTTTATTTTGCAATATATACAAATATGAAATCATTTTGTTGTACACCTGAAACTAACATAATGTTCTGTCAATTATGTTTCAATAAAAAAAATCAATCTGGTATTATAGGGAAAATATGAGAATCTATTTATGAGTCCATACCAAGAAGCTTCAAGGAGAGTAATAGTTTCTTCTGAGCTATAGTGCTTCAGAGAAAGTTGCAAATGCAGTGATAAATCCTCTAAACATAAGGAGCCCTTTGAGAGGCATCAAGGGACAGGCTATTCAGTGTATTATGCTTACTTCCCTGCTGTACAAAGGACTTGGAGAGGAAGGAGGAAGGAATGTGGAAGAGGTGGAAGAGAAGGAAGAAAAAAGAAAGGGAAAGAGGGAAGGAAAAATGGGAGGGAGAGGGAAAAAGGGGGAAAGAGGGGGAAAAAGATTAAAGAATGAACACTTTTGATACTTCTTGAAAAAGAAGCCCTATATTTTCATGAGGACAGTAGAAACTGGGGAGAACACAGAGCTTTCATTTAGAGAGAGGATGTGGTTGGAAATTAGACAAAAATTGTTACACTTCTGCAGGTCATTATGTTATAGGGCAAGGAGAGCAGCACCCCTGAAGCCCCAAACTGTTACAGGGCACCCCAATGTGAATTGGGTTGCCTGTCTGTGGGTCTTCACCCGTGCGCTTATGATTCAATCATATTATGGACATACTCAAAAGGTTAAATAATGGATTTATTTATAAGGAGAAAAGTAAAGGAATAATCCAGGGAAAAAGGGAGAGAAACACAGGTTAACTAGGATGTCCTACCAGTTCTGCTGACTTGGACTCCACCAGCACGCTGAAAACCGATTGAGCGCCAAAAGGATCAGCTGCAAACCACCAGGCCAAGAGCCCCCCAGAGCCCACATGTCCGGTTTTATCCCAACCTGGCTGCTCAGCTCCGCCCTCACATACCTGCGTGCTTCTTCTTGGTACTGATGGGATTTGGAGTTCCAGCATCTGGAGTGGGGCGGAGTCCATGAAACCTGTACCTGTTACAAAACCTGCCTGCTCTAAATAGGTTCTGCCATCTGCCACATCAAGACAAAACATGTAAGACCTTTAATGGAAGGGAACTTTAATGCAATGAGTGTGCAACACAGAAAAGACAAAGAATATAGTTTCTAAATTAAACACCAAAGTTACCCAACCTCTCCTGGGTAAAAGTCCACCCAAAAGGGATTGGCCCAAAGCAAGGCCCAAAAGCCCACCATGAGTCTAAAGGAACATCCGGTGGATACCATGAAAAAGGGTCAGAAGAAGTCTAAGAGGAAAAGAGCAAAATCAAAATCAAGATAAACACTGCCATAGTGAACCTCCCCACGGGTCTCTCACCCACATCTCTTTCAACCAGTCCAAGACCAAGAAGAAGCAAGGGCAGTTTCTTCACATGTCTCTGCCCCCATGTGTGTCCCTCAGGCCTCCTTATGTCTCTCCCTCCTGCTTCTTCCCTCTTCGGTCTCCTCTCCACATTCTTCTCCTCCAGGCTCAGCTCCACCCTCCTTCTGGGTGGTGCAAGGAACCTGGAACCTTCCCTTTCCTGTGGACCCCCCCATTACAATTAGAAGCAAGTATTTTCTCCTCTTTCTTTTAAAAAATATCTGTTCCAGGATAAGTCTTAAAATGCACACACTCGAGTAAGTGCCATCTGGCAGAGTTCTCTAATCTACTTCCAACATTGCCATATAACTTATTTCAAGGCAAACATACTCCTTTATCATGAGTTCAAAGAGGAGTTTTGGTACCTAGAGTAAGGATAAGAATGAAAGAGACAGAAACAGACCAAAGTCAGAGTCTCCTGATATTTAATCCCTTTACTCCAATTATTATTTCTTGAGAATGTACAGAAAGTTTTCTGTTTCTTAAATCTGAAAGAATCAGAGAGTGATGTGATGGAAGACCCTATGGCAGACGATTCAGGGTAAAGCCCGTGGGATAAGATGGTTCTGAATTTCTAAGCCTCAGTTTCCTTAATAGATAATGAGAATTCTAATAATACCTATTCTTATAATGCTGGGTACTAAGCAATAATAAACAGTTGTAATCTAGCTCAGTGCTAGACAGGCTGTTGGCCCTCAGCAAGTATAGGATTTAAAAATATGGATTCCGGACTCACTTATGCCTGGGGTCTTTGAGGAGGAAGGGGCTGAAATTCAGCACCCTGTGGTCACTGCTACCCATCTGCAATACATTACCATCACTTCCAAGTCTTAAATTATGCAAAACACTTCCCTGTGGTACAAATCTAAGCAAATGGTAATGATGTCACTTTGGCAAAGAATGTAAATATCAATGCAAATGGACAGCACTTGGAAAGGCTGCTGCTTTTATCTCATCTTTGCAGCAAAGCACCCCAAGAAGATACAGACATCAAAAGCACAATGGTAGAGGGCACACGTGTACCCTTCTCACTGTCATTTCAACAAGGGTGATGCTCTATGCTACTATGCATGTCAAAGAGAAGCTGGCTCTCACAATAACCACATCCCCTCTCAGACAAACCAGCACTGTGCACTGTGTGCACAGGTCAGTCAGAATGTGAATGTAGGACATATACAGGTGTTGGGACTAAGTCACAGGCAGTTGAAAAACATAATCAGTGCCATGTTTTTAAAACTGCCATTCCAAGGGAAACTCTTACTCACCCCTGGGTGGAACCTGCATTCTTGTGCATTCCTGTATAGATAAGGTGTAGGGGGTCAATCGCAGTGGCTGAAAGCCAACCTCACCATATTTAGGAAACCATGTAAAGGTCAGTCAAACCAATCACTAGCTTCCCCTTTGTCCGGAGGCCTGCACACTGAAAGGACTATATAATCTGGTCTTCCCTTTGTTCTATGCCCTTCTTACCACCCAGGTGCCCTCTGGCTTGTTTGGGCCCAAGTTTGAGCTTGCATAAAGTTTCTTTCCTCTTGTGTTTAAAGCAGTGTGGCTGGTTTTTTTGGGTAGTGCATCCCATTCCGGCATAACAGCAGTCACAGCTCTGTGTGCTGATTGTGGGCAACACCTTGGAGGAATAGTTGACAGCTGTTGTCTTGAAAGAAGAGAGAGAGGGCGTTTTTCTCTCTCTGCCTCTCTGTCTCTCTGTCTGTCTGTCTGTCTGTCTGTCTGTCTGTCTCTCTCTCTCTGTGACGCTCTCTCTCTCTGTGACTCTTTCTCTGTGTGTGTCTCTCTCTGTCTGTCTGTCTGTCTGTCTGTCTGTCTGTCTGTCTGTCTGTCTCTGTCTCTGTCTCTCTCTCTCTCCCCCCTAGACTGTTTACAAAGCACTCTACAAAACAAGACAAATTGAAAGCAGCCCTTAAGGGACTCAGTACCTTTGGGGATCAGTAAGTAATTTAAATACCTGGAGTCTTTACTTTCCTGATCAAATGCAACTATAGACACTGGTGCCATTATCACTTGCTATGATTTTTTAAATTCTACCATAAGTATGTCCTGATCCCAAAACAGTAAGCAAACAAGTCACTTTCAGCAAAAGAAGTCGGGATATTGAAATGAGAGGTGCCGGCATATGAGGTCACAGAGAGCCCTCATTGTCGCTTTGTCAATGTTTGCATGGCACCATATTTGTCCTTAGCTTCTTGGCCTAAGTGCACCAGATTAGCACTTATTATTTTATTATTTTCCCATCAAAATTCCAGGACCAGGAAATCACACCTCTCCCAGAGGTTAAGCAAATGCCATATGTTAAAGGAGAAAAGAAAGCAATAACATGGCTTACTCTGATGTTTCTTTTCCAAAGCAGGAGAAAAAAATGTATATAGAAAGAGGGACCAGATAAACAAGTCCAAGGGATGGAGTGGGGATGATAGAATAAAAAGTCAGAGATAAATGTATACAGACAAATACAGGCCTTAGGTTTCTATGAATAATTCAGAACTCACACTGCACTGAAGTGTTTAGACAAGATAGGCAACTGAAGCTTTGAAAGGACAAGGATTGGGGCAACTCTTTGACAATACTTCAAGGCTATTTGGTTCATCTACATATACACATGCATGTACATGTCTAGTACAACATGTATATAATCCGTACATCTAGACCGACACAAGAGAGCTTGTGTTCCAAGAACTGAGTGAGGCTATTTGTTTAGAGAGGGAATCCTACTTGGAAATCTGACATTCTTTTTTTCAGAGAGGACTTGATGGTTTTCCGACTTTAGTCTGTCTAACCCATCCCAAATCTGATGACTCAGCACTACAAATATGCCAGACCAAATTTACCTGCTCACACAACCTCAGTGGTTTTCTGCACCTCATGTTCTGACATACCCTCAATACTGATCTCCAAACTGCCAGTACAGCCTAGAAGTCCCTGTGTTCCTGCTGGTGAAGAGCCAAATGACACCAACAAATATTGCAAACCTTTATATTTGATACACCCAGTTAGGATACGTTACTATATTCATTGGGCATTCATGAATAATATTTAATCTAATTGAACTGATTATTTGCTCTTTCTATAAACCTGTCTCTTCTACTGATTAATTGGTATTTGGAGTTCTTGCTTTCCGGAAACTAAGGTTAAAAGACTGTGTGCACACTTGGTGTATTTACTTCAATATCTTTTATCTGATTTCAAAACAGGGCAAAAACCTTCACTCTCAGTTGCCAAATGGGTGTTTCCCTTTTCTAGCCTGCTCATCTTAAGTCCTTTTTCAATATGCTTTGGTTCAATAATAGAGACACAATCCCTGATCAAGTTCACACAATCCCTGGTCAAGTTCTTTCTTGCACAGAGCAAATAAGGCTAGAGTTCAGAGCTGAATTTAGACTTATCACTTGTTTTGTTTTGAGAACTCTTTAGTTTCACAGGCAGCAAATGCCTACATTCTTAATACATAAAAATATTTTCTGTACTAGCCAGCAATATAAATAATGTAGGCATTTCAATAATAATTCATTGTCATACTGAGGAAACAAACACCTCAATATGTGAATACTTCTGAAGAAGGTATGGCATCCCATTTTAGAATTATTGACATAAAATATTAATAACAATATAATCTTCTACGGATAGTGTCACATTGGTCTAGACTAATATTTCATGTCCTACTAGTTCTTTTTTAGGTCAAGTGTTAGGCAGAACTTCCTTACATTGAACAAATAATTGACCTTTCTACTTCTAAGTATAGATTTCATATCTTCTTATTAAAGCAACACTGGCCTCAACTCTCCTTCAACTTTACCATTTAGTATATATATTGCAACAGATGCTTATTCCTCATGGGCTCCCTTTCATCACCCCAATCACACCCTATCCAAGCCTCCTGCCATCCTTTAGCTGTCATAAAGAGGATATAGTTCAAGACTCACATCTTCAGAATGCTTTCTAGTTTCTGAAGGCAGTGAGGCATGCAAATACAAAGCATTTATGTGGTTCAGTGAGCACTACATACAATAGAATGATTTATTATATAGGCTTCTAATAGCAGCTGACATTGTATGTGCGTTCAGCTAACATATTCATGTCTACTCTGAATGACTTTCGGTCAAAACAGGTATCCACTAAACTAATTGTGCATATTCATTTGTTTGTTTTCAATATAAAACACTAAATTCAGAAAGAACTAAACTATATGTACACAATATTTTCAAGCCATATGGCTTTGAGAAATTGATTTAATGTATTTTATTTTCATCAGAAAAAAATAAAGATTACATACCATAGATTCTCTCTTAAGGAACTAATAGACATAAAGTGCCTGGCATAGAAGATGTGCTCAATAAATGGGGATTCTTTGTCCATTTAACTTCATGATTCCAGCTTATCAAATAATTACCTCAATCTGGCATTTGTGCTGTCTGCAAATTGGGTTGCACATCTGCTCAGTGCATACCTGAGAGGTGTATACATTAGTCAGGGATGGTTCAGCACCAAGGATAGGGTTCCCTCAAGGACTTCTAATCAAATGCTATCAAAGTTAGTGGAGGGTTTTCAAATTCTATGAATAAAACCTTTGTTTGCTTACTCCATTATGAGTTTATCTCATGGTACTAAACTGTACAGGCAAACAGTTATAGAAAAGGTAATGTTACACAGTATTTATTAAAATCATGTATCATACATGAATTAACATAAGTCTTACTTCTCTACAGAAGAAGCATACCACAAGTTATTTCCAAAATTACTTTCGCTTTGTTTACCATATACATATATATGTACCTCACACATTATGTATAAAAACCTTTGTGATATTCTGGGACCCCTCCCAAATACCCATAAAATAATACAACTGAATTCAAGTATGTAAGTGGAAAAAAGATTGTACAAGATTTTTCATACTTTAAAGAACAGAGTATCCTTAAGATATCTGCTTATTGAAATCAAAAATAAAATTTCATTGCACCATAAACTGCACCACATAATGTGAGTTACAATACCTAGCAGGAGAAACGATTTTCAGTTAGAATTGGTTTTAAAGTCTAACAATTCATTTTTATCTTCTTAAAACATATATAAGTATTTATGTGTGTGTGTGTGTGTGTGTGTGTGTATAATTAATCTACTGGAACATGGCTACATATAAACCAATATGGGGAACAACAGAGCTCAAGAAAAATGAAAATTTGATATGATAAAAAATAAAATAAATGTGAATATGGGGGAAATTACGCTGGAATAAAGAAAATCATTAACCTGGATGAAATTACATAATCACTCAGATACAGCTAGATACAAAATGATAAAACATGCATTCATTCAACAAATACTTATGGAGTAGCAACCAAGTACCAACTATAATAGTTACTGGGGTTCAAAACTGGGTGGTCAACATACTGAACCTTAAAAAAAAAATGCACTGCTGGTTCCATTGTCTGCTACCTACATATAAAACATTATGTTGATTTTCCCTGAATTGCCTGAAAACTAGAAAATAGACACCCCTTGTACATATATATATATATATATATATATATATATATATATATATATATATATATATGAATAACTGAGAAGTTTTGTAACAGCTGAATCGTTTATCATTTTATGGACATTATTTTACCTCTCCTAAATTTGGTATACTCATTAACAATGCAGAGATAGCACCAGCACTCATGAGACCCTGGCCAGCTCTAACATTTTAAGATCAATAGAAACACAATGTAGAATATAATGGACATTCAGTGTGGAATGCCCACTGTTTATTCAATCTACCAACTGTTCTTCTTATAAGCAAGAGCACACTATGTATTTACAAATGGGTATTCTGTGTTAATGATCAGTGATTTATGCTTTCATAAATAGCATTTTATAGGCATATTAAACATGGGAAATTGGAAACTTGTGATAATTAATTCAATGTTGTGGGCAAAAACACAAATTTGTATGGATTTGCCAAAGACCTGGATTTAAAATTTTAATCTGAATTGTTTGTTAATGTCTTCTTTAATTTTTTCAGTATTGTTATAGCTTTACATTATTACTGAATACCAGAAGGCATATATTATCCTGATTAAAATAACAACAAAGAGCCCAGTAAAGCTTTTGCAAAAAGAATAGAAAAGTACATGCAATGCAAGGTAAAGGAAGAACACTTCACTCTGGAATATTTCAGTGCATATCCTAACCAAATGGAATTCTGACAGATCAGTAAGAAAATCAACACCACTTCTATGAACATGTGGTTCATAGAAAGATAACGGTACTAACACTCAACTACAATGAGCTCTACAACAATTCATTGATTTGAGTAATATCTATAACCCAAAAAGCAACACACATGAAATTATGATATTGATAATGATTGTTCAAAAAAGGCTATCCAAGAATGGTTATTATCATGGTGAAATTGAACTAGAACACTACATCTCACACCTTTGCATTTAGCTCCACTTATCAAACACAGTTTTAATGCCCCAATCCATTACTCCAAATACCCAAATCTCATAAAACATCAGGTCTGTTTCCACTTAGCACTCTTTACTGCTGTTAAAATACTAATTGTTAATTTATTTCTCTTTCAAAGCTTCTCTCAGAGCTCCAGCTTTTCTTCATTGAATCAGCTTGTCCTGGGGATACAGCTAAACCTGCCTTTGATCAGTGTTTAATCCATCTAGATGCTCAGGGGTGTCAAGTTTAGAATCTATGAGAAAGTAATTACAAAGCATGGAGAAAGGGTGGGTGCATCGTTGTGCTTGCTGGCATGAGACACGACTTATCAGAACTCTCTGCTCCCTCTTCCATCTTCATGGACAAGGATCAGACAAAGAATTGTAAAACTCGAAAGCACCTGATATATTTCACCAAATAAAAACGGTGTGAATTAAAGATATAATTGTTTTTTCTATTACAATAGAGGATCTTTTAGAAACAGAACAGTAATACCTAAGGGAAACATGGAATTATACTCTTCTACCACTAAGCAGTTACACAAATCCTTTTTTTTTTTAAAGATTTATTTATTTGTGCATACAAAACTGGGGTACAGGCCAGAGGCTCAGGGGCGGTGAGAGGCTTCACCAGAGACAGAGTGGGGAACAGAACAGGCAGTTCGACGAAGTACACTGCTGAGGGGAGCAGCGGGCGGATTAGGAGAGTTCTGCCACGCCATGTGGTCACCTCCTGGACAGGCGGGAATCGAACTCATGCGGAAGCGGCTTTAGATTCTCAGTGCAGTGCTTTAACCCGCTGCGCCACCAGGGAGGGCCTACACAAATCCTTTTTAAAGTATAAACACCTAAATAACTATAAGAAAATATTAGAGAGCAAATGACTATCTTGTGGGAAAAGTGAACAGAAACAAAGAAATAAAAATTGATAATCAATGATGAAGCCACAGTAAGGGAAGGTACAGCTCACAGGCTGACACTAGTATGTGAGACTAACGAGGCAAGACGTAAGGAAAAAAATTAATATGAACATATGAAAATGTTCCCAGGTGGACAATCACAGGAATATGTAAAATAGCAATAAGAAGCTAATAACGTACAATGAGTATTCAAACTAGGCCCCAAAGAATGATCCACAGGAAAAGAAAAGTGAAACAGCCACCCAAGCCTATTTGCAGTTCTCACTTCCCTATATCTAACTTTTTTTTTTTTTTTTGCATAGAAGAACTAGGGTGTAGGCCAGAAGTGTGGGGGATGAGAGGATTCACCAGAGACAGAGTAGGGAGCAGAACAGAGATCTACTGAAATACACTGCTGAGAGGAGCAGCAGGTGGAACAGGAGAGTCTGTTCCACCATGTGGGTCAGCTCTCTGGAAGGGATATAATACAGCCTGAAGTGGTGACGGCACTGAGACTTAACCCATAGACCACCAGGGAAGGAAGAAACCCAATGGGTTGGAAACCCATTTCCAACACTGGAAATGACAGCAGCTCAAAAGTGGTGAATTCTTACTGCTTTAGAAGTTTAGTGACTATGCTAAATGGGAATTTTTTTGTTGCCATTCAAACAAACTCCCTCCACTGATCCTCCATGTCCTCTCTTCTTTCCCCTTTCCATAATTCAGCAACTCAAGGGTATCAGCAGGGGACCCAAGGCAGAGTCTGTTTGCTAATAAATCACATATCCTTTTGGTTTTTCAATAGTTTTTTTTTTTTTTTAGTTATCTGTATGTATAGTCATCTTTTTTAAAAAAATAATAGCTTATTTTTACATAATTTTGTGCATTTTTGGTTATTTAATACTTTTAGTATCACCTAAGCCAAGATGCCTCACAGAGACTGGCTAGTCACAGATACTCTCTACCACTAACACTCACAAGGGGAGTAATAGTAGGAACTTATACTATGCATACTTTATTTCTTAGCATCACCACCAAATGTTTACTTTGAGTCAAGGATGAGATGCATTTACAGGGTGTTGGAGGCCAGAGGATGTTGCATGGTACTGTTGCAATGTAGATGAATACAAAACTTGGCAGGATTCTTTCTAAGAAATTTTGAAGTCTAGTGATTTTAGAATTCTATTTGCACGTGAGATCATCTGGAAATGTATTTCATATTTAATCATATCTTATTCTGCTTTCTTCCAGTACAAACAACAGCTTATATTAAGAAAGCTTTGTGTAGCATTGAGGTACAACACATAAAGTTTCTTAAATGGATAATACCTTTGTGTTGCAGATAGTTTTGGTTTAGCTAACAGAATGGTTATGGCTAACAAGAATACAATCAGGTTATTATCCATTATTACTATTGTTGCTGTTAACTGAAGAAGTTCTTTAATGAGAAACTTAATCCCATTTATGAAATCTTCCTGTATATAGCTCATTAGCTAGCTAGATAGATAGGTAGATCAAATTAAAAGATAATAAATGTAACATTATGATTAACCTGTTTAGTAATGAAAGCTATATAACTTTTACCTGGCTTGGGGAAAAAAAAATGTTCTGTACTTCATTACACTGGTACTTAAATTTTATGCAATATTATTTTGTCAATTTTATTTTGATTCATTCCCACTTCTGGTGACCTTTGGAAGGGGTGGTGGTTTTCCTGTCTGTGCTACCAAGCCACACTTCAAGAAAGGCTCTTTTAATCTTTTAAATTGTTCCTCCGCTGAGACTCCTTTTCTTTTTTCTAATAGAATGGAACATTGCTCCTGCATTTAAAATAATATATAGTATACTTCACACATTTCAGGTCTTGAAAAGAATTATTCCCAAACACCTATCAAAGTATACTTGAGGAAAAGACTAATAACTATGTTGCAATGTGGGGTTGTAAGATTTTCCTACTTTCACCAGATATATTTTAAACATTAATGGATTGAATGGTGCCATTACAATAATTCTGGCTATTTCCCATCATGTTTAGACCACTAAAATCAACAGTACATTACAGGATAAGAGAAGTACACTGAGGGACACTAGATACATTAAGATCATTGAGGAATTCCAACATGGAATACCAAGTTTATGGGAAAGCTGAGCGAAGTGGCAGCTCCAGAGTGTTTGGACAGTGCTAGGCACAGGATAAGTGGGCATCTTAGGGAAAGATAAAAATGATTCTCATGTTGATGAGTAACATACACTGGCTTTTGCCAGTTGCACACAGTCAGTATATAATCTTAATAATTTAAGCTCTACCATCTTAATAATAATAATAGCCTCTTTCACATTAGCCAGAGAGACACATTTGATGTTCAAAGAGCTGCCGCCTGGTCTTCAGACTATTCCACGAGATATCAGATCTTCCTGGAACATCTCCAGGATATCTCAGATAATGGGTGAGCGATGCACAGACCCTACCCTCAAAATTACTCAAAAATTCATCTTACATGCTCAAACCTTAGTTTATACAAGTGTGTAATGGTAGCCACTGATCTTTTCAGAGACTACCATACATGCATTCAGGTTTATAAAGAATCCATTAAAATTAAGGACTAGTCTAAGCCATAGAGACTTTACGATATAGCATCCCAAGTCCTTCAATGGTAATGGAAAGCCAGAGGGCAAGCAATTAAGTGCTAAGGTTGGTAACAAAATAACTTTGAGGACATGAAGGCAGAGAAATAAACCTGACTTATAGGTAAGAAACTGTACAGGATAATTTCAAAGAGAGGTAAAAGTTGAAGATGGTATTCCATAATACCACCCTTTGCTGAACTGTGTCCCTTCAAATTTTATATGTTCAAGTCTCAACTCCCAGAAGCCAGAATGTGATTGCTGGTATTTGAGAACAATAAGGTTAAAATGAGGTGAATGGGGTGATCCCTAACCCAAAATGCCTTGTGTCCTAATAAAAAGAGGAAATCAGGACAAAGTCACACAGAGTGAAAGACCATGAAGAGGACCATAAAGAAGATGTTTGTCTACAAGACAAGTGGAAGGGATTCCATTGAAAAAAAGCCTGTTCTACAACCTGATCTCAGACTTTTAGCCTCCAGAATTGTGACAACATAAATGTTTATTTTTGAAGCCATTTAATTTGTAATGGTTGTGCTTAGTAGACCATGCAAATTATATAGATGATCTAAATGAGAAAAGATTGCTAGAAAAAAAAGAGCTGAGATAAATCCTCAGTTGAAGACAGAACTCTTCTATGGGTAAAATAAAAATCAGAACAGATATTACTGGAAGGTATTGAAGAATCTAACATTCAGGACTGGCTTGCTGGGCACATGAGAAAGTCATGGAAGATCTTCCAGTTCTAGTCAAGCCTTCAGATAAGGGCAACTCTAGCTAACACCTGACTACAACATCAAGACAGACCCTGAGTCAGAAATACCCAGGTAAGCACTCCTGGGTTCTTGATGCCCAGAAATGGGAAGAGACAATAATAATTGTCTCTTGTTATAAGTACTACACTTTGGGGTAAGTTTTTAGGAATCAAAGATAACTAATATAGCTAATGAAGTCAGAATGAACTGAGGGATTTTAAAGACCAGTAAACAAATATTAAATCTAAAATATAAAGGCGTGTGAAGAAGGTAGAGCGTGATGACTGAAATAGCAAGCACTGAAGTAAGCTGTATTCCCAGCAGTGTCCTTTTATCAGTGTAAGACCCGAAACAACTTATTTCATCAATGTGAGACTCAGTTTCCTTCTGAGGAATGGGATTAATAATAGTAGAAATAATAATAATGATACTAATGAGGAGGAGAAAAACATAGCTCTTTCCTACAACCTGGTACATTTTAAGCATTTGATGATAAATTTGGCTATTATAATTAGGGAAGTAAAAAACTCAAAAAGCAGAATCGAAGTTGTTTACCAAAATCCAACTACTTTCAGGAAGTAGAAGCAGTACCCCCTTCCCAAGTGACCCTTCTTAAGGAGACAGCTCTTAATAAGGGTCAGTGAGAAAAGGTTCACCCTATCTGGAGACTAAAAAGGCTGTCAAGTTTAATGAAGCCAATAATGGGGAAAAGCGGAATCTGTTCATCAACCACAATCACCAATGTGGTAAGGTCTGGCTCTTCCCAAAGCCCTAGTCCTGAAGTGTTAATGGAAAGCACAGAGAAGAGTCAAAGAAGATGCTATCTTGCAGACCTGATAAGATTGCAATTTGCAGACAACTGGGTCTTATCTCTGATGATGAACTAGGTGTCAGGGCTGAGAGTAAAGCAAGAAGCCAGCAGCCTGGGGACCTTGGAAAACCAGCAGCAGGGGATGTGAACAACGCCCTCCAAGCTCTGTGCAGATTAAATGAGTTTTCCAGATAAGATCATGGTGTTAATGAACAGCCATTAAAAACAGTCAAGCAAACAAATAACCTTGTATAAAATAACTACATATTTATTTTAGAGAGAGAGACATAGTCTGCCAAATCATCATTACCTTTAAAGACAAAGCATATTCCCAGATGAGTATTTTAATGGGAAAGTCACTATTTTAAAATACTAACACACAGTGTGCTTATGACTGCTACAAAGCTAGGTCCCCAACGCAGAGAGCAAAGAGCTCGGATGAAGTGTGATGGTAAAGAATAAAAAGGAAGACTTGGCAAAATGAGCTGGGTGATTGCACTGTCCTCAGAGGGAACAAACAGTCCAGTGCAGTTATGTCTGGCTTCGACCCCTCATCTAAGGTCTAAAACAATAGAATAGATGTGTCTCAATTGCTCTGGAAAGCATTTCAGCTGAAAAAGCAACCTAATTCTTAAAAAAGGAAAAGCGCTGCAGAGTACAGAAACTTCTAGAACAACAAAGAATAACTTTGATCTGTCAACAGACAGATCATTTCTATGACAGAATTACATTGCACGATTATGTCCAGTCCAGGCTGTATCACATGAGACCACAATTATCTTATCAGGCTATTTCCACCGACACAAGGTTCCAGCAAGATCTGACTGATTCCCACACTCCTTCGATGGAATTACCTGTGTCTAAGAGCCACCTAAAGATAGGTAAGGAGACAGAGGACAGGTAAGGGGATGCCACTAGGCTTCATGGAGTTCATGACAAGCTTATTAATTTGCCTTTGGATCCAGTGAGATTCCAAATATAAGCATGTAAATATGAGGATGTTGTTAGATGAAATGGCATCATTTAGAAGTAAGCACTCTCTCTGGTGGCACAACGGGTTAAAGCACAGCACTATGAAGCTAGCCACAGCCACTGCAGCATGATTTCAATCCCAGCTGGCCAGGTGACCTATAGGGCACAGCAGAACTCTCCTGACCCACCTGCTGCTCCCCTCAGCAGTGGATTTCAGTTGATCTGCTGTTCTGCTCCCCACTATCTCTAGTGAATCCTCTCACTGTCCTCCCACCTCTGGCCAGTTCTGGACTTTGGCCCAGTTCTCATATGCATAAATAAATAAATTTTTGAAAAAAGGGGGTGGGGTGGGAGGAGTTTTAAGTCCAGAGAAAAATAACTAGTAAATGATATACTAGCTCATATTTTGCCCCGGGTATGTTGCTTTGACAAAAGCATCACTTTCTATGAACCTTCTTCTCTTACCTGCAAAGTGCATCACTGGCTTAGGTAACCCCCTCATTGCTGGAAAATCCTAAGAACCAGTAATTAGGATTCTGAAAGTGAAGTTCACAGTGAAAAAGGTAAGACAGTTTGTTATTATTCACTAGCAATGATAGCAGCAACAGTGATACTAGTACTACTAATAATATGACAATAACAAAGATTGACATTTATTTGACCACTTATTAAGGCCAGACATATAAGCACTTACAGGTATTAGTTCTTATACCTTCATGATACAAAGTTGAAAAAAAAAATCCCCATTTTACAGATGAGAAATATGACCAAGAAACCAAACTTCCTTAAGGAAGTTTGCCTAAGGTTATCCATCTAACAAGTGACATAGCCAGATCCAGACATGTTTCCTACCCAGTAAGCACTACTGTCCTGCCAGGCAGCCGGGTCGATCACCAGGATCTGCAACGTGTTCTAGGGTATCTGTGGAGGTAAAGATGCCAGATTGGCCGGATTCTTATATAACCCATTTTGCCATTAACACTAAGCACAGATCTCTAAGTGTTTCATAAATAATTGTTAAAAAGTGTAGTGTTAAGACCTCACGTTTCACAACTACTCACTGGGGTCTTAAAAGGTGATGGACGAGATGAAGAGCTCTCCATAGACCAGAACTCTGAAACCAGGCCTCTCTTTATAGACAGCTTTAAAAGCAAATCCCTATGACATGACAGAAGCAACTGGCAAGCATGTGTTTGAGGAACTAGAATCTCAAGTCACTCAGTGGCTCACTCACCCTAATGGAGCCAAGAATCAAGCAAGCATTCTCTCTAGGCATTTACATTCCACACTCCTTGTTCCTATTACTAGATACAATCTATCTCACTCTCCTTTCATTGTGTCACCTCCCTCTTGTAAGGCTCTCTTGTTTCTGTAGTTCTTGTGTAGGGGCAGGGGGAAGACATTCTTGTTCTGCCACTAACTCCATAAGTATGTTCATGTCCACTGACTGATCCAGACCTCATTTCTTTACAACGAAGAAGCAGTGGTAAGATAAGATGTTAGATTAGAATCTAGAATTAAGCCCTGTGTTCATGGGGAAATTGGTTAACTTCTTTGAGCCTTTGTAATAGGAATAATTCTACCTCAAAAGGCTTCTTGAATGGATCATAGTCAATGTCATATATGCAAAGCAGATGGTACATGACAAGGGTTCAATGATGCTCACTTCTGCCATTATTACTGGAACTCACAGGATGTAAGGTGTAGACTGAAACACAAAGGAATCTCAAGAATAGAAAGAGATACTCATGGAAGGATGCCATTGAAAGGCTAGATTTTCAGGGAAAATAAAGAATATGTTCTTTTCTTTACCTTTTGTCTGTAAAAAAATTCTGGAGAGAAAGAGGTCAGAGCCAGAAATCTAGCAACTGAATGTTACTATACCATTCATTTCAAGATTTTTCTAACCAGAGATGGATCCTTTGTGTTACTTTCCTCTGCACACTACATCTCAGCTTTCCTATCCCAACCTCCAGTCTACATTCTTCCATTACACATACACACACTTGAAGTGAGGAGCTACATTGTTTATCATCACACACACACAACACACACACTCACAAGCACAGACTTTAATCCCATATTATCTTCTGGACTCCTGAATGATCCTTACCTTAGAGAACAAGGTTCTGTCACCTTCAAGGGATGCTGTGTAAGGGTTTGATTTGCAGCTAATAGAAAAATCTATTTCTTTCAGTTTCACTCTGTCACTCAGCAACTGCTGCTGTCCCTGTAGGAGATTCCTTCTCTTTCTGCAATAACCACCAAGGTGACAGGTCTCAGGTGGTCAGGTAGTGATATGAACTGCCTGGGTTGAGTGGTGCCTGTTAGTTTTAAGACCACTGGTTCAGAATGGCCTTGCAGTATCCATAGCCCATCTTAATGAAGATGTGTAAGACAGCTGTCAATGAAATCAAATTTCTCCTCTCCCTTCTTTCCATCTTAAAGTCCATCAAACTCTCATCTTCACAACAAAACAGCTGCTGGGGAAAACATTCCACCACTGTCAATCACTGCAGATGATCTCACAGTTGTCTTTGGCAAATGAGCTGGGAGTCTGCTTTGCTGCAAAGTGGACTCCAAAAGTTAGTGAGATAAGAGGAAGTAAGTAGATTTGCCCTCTTTCTTTGTACAATAGAATGTGACAAAATTATATGACACATGTAATGCAACATAAATGAAAAGCCTCTGAAAAATTAGAAGTACCCTACATATAAAAACAACTCTTGTAACTACACAAAGGATAGTAATTCTTCTATTAGCACAGTGGCAAAAGGAAATTTCCCAGGTAAAATTATAGGTGCACAGTTTCATAATCAGTTAAAAACAAATGTTCTTTAAAATCCCTGCTGTGGCAAAGTCAACAGTTCTCTAATCTTTATGTTTCTATTAATGTTCAACTCCCAAGTCAATTATCACTTTGCCACACATCGTTTGCAAATATGGCAAAAAGTCCTTTGACCCCTGCATGCCCACCCATTATGCAGTGTAACTTTGCTGCTTCGCCTACTAAGAGAGAGAATTTTGCCTGTCTCTGACAACAGGATGACAAGAAGTGATGCTGTGTCACTTACAAGATCTCAAAAGTCCTTGGTGCTCTGACCAACACTCTTTTATAAGGAGCCCTGAGACCTTCATGTGAAAAAGCCCACATTAGCCAAGGTGTGAGGACATGTGGAGAGAGACAGTCCGGCTGCCTAAGTTTCCTCCAGACTAGCAGCCAGAACCAACTTCCAGGTATGCAGGTGAGACCACCTTTGACCACAGCCCTTGTCCACTCACCACTAAGGAATCCCCCGTGCATCATCAGATCTACCTAGCAGGGGCCAGTCTAAATGGTGATTCAGAGGCACGTGCTAACAATACACTGTCTTAAACATAACCTTTTAGAGAGTTTGTGAAGCAGCAACAGTTCACTGACCTGGACTCCACCATGAACCACACCCTACACTCTGCCAAAAAGCTGGTACGTTGTATAATTAGAGAAAGAAGTGCAAACCCCTGCTCCAGCACTTGCTAACTCTTGACCTTGAACAGATGACTGAACTTTTGAGTCTTAGTCTACCAGGACAAAATGCTGAAATTTTACTGTCAAGAAATCGTACATGATGACATAGATAAGGCACCTAAGTAGGAGTCCTGGCACCTAGGAGTTTAAAAAAAAAAAAATGCTGTTTGATCTTCAAAGGAAAGAAAGTTATTTTTCTTTGCATCCCTTGTGTAGTGCAATATTTTCCATGTGGTTGACAGTCAATGCTCAAATATCTCCTACAATACAAATTGGCTTTATGCCGCCTTATTTACTGGGAACCGAAAAGTGGTGCAATGAACAAAACGGTCTGGCAATAGACCATAGTAGCCTGGGTAAGTCCCTATACAAATTAAATCCTTTGTCTAAGCATCTTTAAGAAAGGAATGAGAGAAAATCCCCTATGGTATTTAATATGTCTTGCAGCTCCCCAAATTCATTGATTATAATCATGATCCAGGTTAGCTTTTACTGAACACTTATTTACATATCAGATGCTGTGCTATGTTCTTTTTACAGTTTGAAATTTTTAATCACAATTACCTTGCAATATTGGTTTTATTATTTCCATTTCATAGTTTAGGGCAGAAGTCAGCAAATGTGGCCTGTCTGATTCTGCACATAAAGTTGTACTGGGACACAGCCATAATTGTCCACTTTGATTTTGCCTGTGGTTGCTTCCCCACCACGCTGGCAGCCTCACAGAGTTGTGGTGGAAGTGGAGACCAGAGAGTCTGTGAGGCCAGCAATCTTTACTCTCTGGCCAGTATCAGGAAAAGTTTGCGGATCTCCAGTCCAGAGTAATCTGCTGAGAGAGTTATCAGTTACACTTAGATTTATGAAGTGAGAAAGCCTGTTCTTTTCATTAGACCATGCTGTCTTTTTATTGTCTCACTCATTTAACCATTTACTCATTACATCTGATCTTTCAAATAGCAGTTCACAGGCAAGTGTGAGCTAAAGAAAAATGCCCAAGACCTCTGCAAGAGCAGCTGAGGAAATCAGATAAGTGAGCAACTGTACTCTGTGCTCACATATCTAGTTAAGAATACACAGTCATATGGACTCCTGCAGCGAGAGGCCATAGAGCTGCACTCAGCACTAATTGAAAAATAAGGAATGAAAAGATTTGCTTTCAACGCAAACTTGAATGACCAAAATTACATCTTTATTATCTGAAGTGGGAAAGAGTGACTTGTCAACCTCCACCTGTTCTGGCATCAGGAAGAAAAACCATAGAAATTAGCCTCTGGCTGGTCATCTCATTATAGACCAGCCATGCCCCAATTTTAGAAATTCTGATGGATGAACAAAATCAACCCGCTAGTATAAATACATCTGAGGTTTGTTATGCATAATACAAAATCACCTGATGCTTCAGAATAAAGGAATCAGCACTGAGAAATACGGAGCTTAAATAAAAGGAATGTGTTAAAAAATGCACAGAAATGAAGCCAAACATCTTGGAGCTGACAAGCTACACTGATTGGGGAAAGTAATTGAATTTACAAAAAGTGATAATTAAATGGCCATCTTTTCAGAAACAAGGCTCTCCTACAAAGGGACACAGTGTGGAACATAGAACCGTACTTTGAAAGTTGCAAAGCACTAAATAAATTACAAGGGCTATATTTATGTTTATCTTTAGTCTCGTTCTTGATTCTGAGCACCAATAATTTGAAATGGTCCTTTGTGCTTCTCCTGGGGAGTGTGGCTGGTTTGCTCTATATCACACCTGTGCAAGTTCTGATCCCCACTTGGAAAGGTTCCTCCTACACATTTCCATCGTGCCAGCCTCAATGCCAACATCCTATTTGGTTCCTTATTACCTTTGCCTTTGATAATTGTGACAGTTTGTTAATTAGTCCTTCCTAATTCAGTCTCTTGTCATATCAGAGCATCCTTCACAGCACTGCCGGAGTATATGGTTTTTAATACTCATTTTACATATTCATAAAATGTTGAATGATCACCTGTTGGCTGCGTTCCCTGCAAAATCAGACATGGTCTCATAGGTTCACAGATAAAATAAATATAGGATGCCCAGTCAAATAAGAAATTCTTAAAAACACACAAAAACCAGTATAATATACCTCAAATATTTATAGGACACAGTTTTTTTAAAAAAACTGGTCATTTATGCAGCTATCAAATTTAATTGGGTGACTTGCATTTTTATTTGCAAAATCTTGTGACCCTATCTGATGCCAAAGGAACTTGCTATCTACTTAGGGAAATAGATATTTAACAAATAATCTAATGACTAAATGTAAAGCAATGGTCATGAAGTGTGAAATGGGATTTCTAGAAGGTTATGAGAACTTGTATTTGGAGAATTTGAAGGTCTTAAGGAAGCAGAGGGGCTTCCTGGAGGAGGTGTTATACTAAAGCAGAAACTTCAGGTTGACATCAAATAGGTGTCAACAAGGGGAAGAGGAAAGGAAATCATTTAAATGGGATGAGAAACAGCAAATTCATAGAGACAGAGTGACTAAGAAGAGACCCGAAACTTGGAGCTCAAATGGCAGAGCACTTGATGGACAGGGAAGCTAAAAATGTCAGTAACATCAGTCCACACCACTACATTGAAAAGTTTCCTCTTATTTAAAAGATAGTGGGAGGAGGAACAACATCAAATTTACATTTTGAGGATATACAGCAACCCTAGGTAAGAATAAGCATCAAGTCTCAGCCTTGACCCCTTTCCTCTCTTTTAAATGATGATAATGACAGAAGAATCACAAGGTGATTGAAAGGGAAAAATCAGAGGATGCTCAGAGCAGCAGTGACGGTGTAAGCTACAGGTGCCAAAGGTGCCAACTGTTAGTATATTTAATTCCCAGTGTCTTCTTCTAAGAGCCCAATCACCTTTGCCAGTCCTTCATGCCCTTCAGTCGGTCACCAGGCCCTCTGATCCCTGATCTCTAGTTTCCCTCCTCTTCTATCCGCTGCCCTCCATGCCTATAGCAATCACTGTTCTAAACATAGTGTAAAGTTTAACTCTCTCACTAGGGACTTTTTAATGACTTAATGGGCTATGACAATTCCCCCTCTAAATTTCCATCATTTTTACTGCTATCTAATAGTTGTGATACTATCACATTCATGTATTAGACTACGATCTTACCTCTAACACACTCACCAGATTCTTCTATGAATATTACCAAGCACCCTTTACAAAGCAAGAACTATATTGGTTATTCAACATAAATCATTTCTTACACTTAAAAAAGCCAGAGGCTAGTGAGAAAAAAAAAATCTTCAATAAATAATAGCAATTCGGTGTTGCAAGCTTAATAACAGGAGAGTAAGCTTTCCCATTAAGGCATGAGTCACTTATAGGGTGTACTCATGGGTAAGTATATACCACTCAGGACAGTGCAGAGTATAGTAGGAAATGTAATATATGTTTAGTAATTTTAATTATTTGATGAGGCAAACACTATAGAGAAAAACACAGGCTGGGAAATTTACTGTGTCAGTGGGAGGTAGGGAAGGCTGCACAGTAAATCCTATGGAGTGAGCTATAACATGAGTAAAAATCTACCATTTAGAATGTAGGAGAGATAAATAAAGGAAACAATAGATTCTAAAGGACAGAGTTTTAGAAAGGCCCGTTAAGCACTAAAGCTTTCACTTGGGGGTGGGGGTTGTTGATTTTAAGGGGTCATATCAATTATTCCTCCCTCCATTCATTCAGCAAGTGTTTTGGGAAACTTCCTTATTACTAGTCACCGTATAAATACTGAGATACAACCATGCCCATGGCAGGCAGGTCTCTTTATCAGAGTGTATATTCTAGCAATGAACACAGCATAACCTTTGATGGAGGTATTCGTGCTATGGTATAAACAAAGTGCTGTGCTAGAGAGGGATAGGAGACAGTGCTTTTGAGATTGGGTCATTAAAGAAAGGCTGTTGAGAAGATGATACTGAAGTCTGATGTTACTGTGAAAAGGAATGGCTGTGCAGCAATCTGGTGAAAAAGTAAACCTCCCAGATCGAAGGAGTTGATAATAGGAGACCCCTATAGTGGAAACAAAATTGGCAATCCAGTGTGAGCAAAGAGGACATTAGGAATGAAGTCTGAGAGAAGCGGGAGCGAGATCATAAAGGTAAGAGGTTAGATTTTCTTCTGATACAGAGAGAGTGGCGCGAGCTGATGAAACCTCATTCCCAGGCCAGGAGAACATGAGAGAGGCATGGTCAGGCTGTCACTTCAGTTGGAGGGCTCCAGACATAGCTGCCGCATGGAGGGAAGAGCAGCCAAGTCTTAGAGAAGCTGCTTATTACAGATATGCAGGTGATATGGTTTAGGGTGCTGTAGACCTGGCTGTGCTGGAAAGGCTAGCTCTAACCAGCATTTAAAAGGACTTGAGACCACACTGTCCATCTTTGAGTGCCAAGTCCATATTCTAGTTACCCACTGCAGAGCACAGCCCAGGCTTGAGCTGCACACTGTAAGTGTGAAATAGTGTAGTGTGAATAGTTTAAGTGCAGTGGTGGTATATTATGCTTTCTCTGTCCTGATCACTTTTCTTCAGATACTCTTCTCTCTGCTTTTATCCCATCCTTCATCTTACACTGGAAAATCCAGAAATTCTACCCAAGTTACTAAGTCATGCAAAGTGACGCAGTGGAAAGAAGTTGGGTGTCAGTTTCTGCTCTGTCACTTAATACTTGGATGATTTTGGTGAAGTCATTTATGCTTCCTTAGTTTTGATTGCATCAGCTTAAAAAAATGGGAATAACAATCATACCACTTGTCCTTGGGCTGCAGAGAACTCTGGTAAGGTTTTTAAAAAGGTTATGCATTTTTCCTGTGACATTGCAAAAACATTCTACAAATACTAAGTACTTTTAGAAGAATATACCAAACAATGTCAAACACAGTGGACAGCTGACCAGATTTTTTTGAATACCTATTTCAGGTGTACTGTCTGCTACCGAATAAATTGAAGCCATATTGCTCTTTCTTATGTAATGCATAGTTGCCCAAAAACACTACATATTTACCACATCCTAGATTTAAGACATCCATCAAGCATATGATACAAGCAAGAAAATATATTAGTCACCTAGAGGAATTAAAGATGAAATAGCCACAGTAAACCATCCTCTCCTGTCCCTCGATGCCATTGTCCTAAGTCGAAGCACGATCTTTGGATAAGTTCCTTTTTGGACAGATTGTACACTTTCCGTGACAAACTGTCTTCCTTCAAGGGCTCCTCGGGTAGTTAATGGTGTCTTGTGATGATCCTGAAAACTCTCCTCTCATTTTACTCTTGATTAAAAAGAAAGAAAGCACGGGATCTAAGCCCTTGACTGATTTACACTTCAATTTAATTTCTCCCTTTCTCTTTCCTCTTTCCTTTCACTGGATGAAACCTTCCATGTAATTAAGCTCGAAAGCTCTCATCAAATGGTTTGATTGAACTGGGGCACACATTTCCCTTACAGGCTGCTGGGGTAGAGAGAAAGTGGGGGACCCTCGGAGGGAGTGGTACATTTGGAGCAGAAACCGAGTCCTGTGGTGGCAGGGAAGGGGAGTGGAGGGGAGGGGAGGGACAGGCAGGGAAGAGCTGTAAGCACCAGGGATGTCCAGGCAACCTGCTGCTCCTACTTCTGCTGTGTTGCTCTCTTTCTCCACTTGGGCCAGAGCCTGTCTCAAACTCCCTGTCCACAGCTAAGCAGGCTGCCCTGGGAAGCCCAAGCCCACGCTACAGTAGAAAGAAGACTCGGCAGAGAATACAGATGTTTGATTTTGCTCTAAACTCGAAAAAGCATGATTTGGGAACAATTCACACACTCCTGATCTCTTAAACTCTTTTCATGCAAAATAATTGAGAAAGATACTTAACACCTTTTCCAAGTCCAGCATTTGATAACTCCACAAA
Source organism: Condylura cristata (assembly GCF_000260355.1). Classification (NCBI taxonomy): domain Eukaryota; kingdom Metazoa; phylum Chordata; class Mammalia; order Eulipotyphla; family Talpidae; genus Condylura; species Condylura cristata. The sequence continues at coordinate 17,380,593 of NW_004567114.1, forward strand.
TGCAAAGGAGCATTTGAGTCCAGTGAAGGCCATTCATCAAAACACTCTTTCAGTGGCATTATCCCAGGGCCCAGGAACCTCAATGCTCAAGCTGTGCTCAAGGTGTTATTAAGTTACCGTGGGGGGAGGGGGGGCTCGGAGGGTGAGGAAACAGTAGGTCAGTATTGTCTGAAAGAGAGTACTTGTAGGGCAGTTAGTTTCATGGATCTTTCATATTGACAGAGAGTGGGGTTGCATACAGACATAAGAAGTCCAAGAAACACGAAACACCTAAAGTGAGGGATTTGCTATAGAGGTCAGTCTCCAGGTTTACATTCCTACCCCACATTATAGCTGTTCCTCTCTTAAGGCTGCAACCGGCATACTAACATGCACCCCAGAACAAGAAGACACTGATAAGTGATATCAGAGCAGTGAGAAGCAGATACTGAAACATCCCTACTACAGTCATGTAAAGCAGACTTAATCCTCTGTCTTATCTTTACATTTCAGACCAAGAGCTAATTAGGTTACAACCCAAGCCTTCATCTATTTTATTTTTTTCTGACTCACACATTCACCGACATGAACACACACATACATGTGCACTACAAAGCCATTGCCACTCTTGTAATATTTGTTTCATTAGTTTTACCCTGAGAGTAAAGAGCTACTTTCACATGTATGAAAGGGTAAGACTAAAAGTAATAGCAAAGGGGAGATAATAAGAGAAAAAAGGTATTTTAGAAATCATCAGCATTTGTTTATCCTAGTGCTGATAGAAAAGTGAATATTAAATTTGCAAAGACAAAAGCTGCAGACCACCTGAAGATCACTAATTGCAATTCTTTCATGTTGCAGGTGAGAGGACTAAAAACAGGAAGGCTGCATAGTTTGCCTAAAATTTAATTTGAGGAGAAAGATTAGACGTTAGAAATCAAATTTTCTGGTAAATGAGTTTCTTACAGTGAATCAAAAATATTGCATGTGAGTCACCATGAAAGGGCCCCTCACTCTTGCATCCTTTGACTGAACATGTAACCACTTTCTGCCAAGTGACTCTAAAATATATGGATAGCTTTCAAAGGTTGTACAAGAGTATTAGAATAGGAAAGTGTCCTGATGTGTTAGCCTGAATACAAAGAAAAGTGTTGGGTCCTTTGCCTGGACAGACCTCCCCACCTCCCCCACAGAATCATATGCACACTGTTGTGTGGAAACAAAGAATGAGCCATGGGTGCTGGAACAGAAAAACAGGAGGCAGGAAATGTTCCTGCCTTGTGTTTGCTACCTTGTGTTCTTTGACCCCCATGTTATTGTCGCATGTTATTGATGCACTTGCTGAGAGCTTCCGCCTACCCCCAGCCCCAGGCTCCATGCTGAAGGGTATAAATAGGGAAGGAGAGAAAAATAAAGTGTGCCTTTGCTTGCTGACCAAGAAGTGTGTGCTTTAATCCTGACGTCCTTCGCTCAGACCATCTCTGCTGTCGTGCTGGCGCGGCAAACAGTGTCCTGATATGTTAGCCTCAATACCAAGAAAATGGCCCCCATTTGCACAAGTTACCTAACCCACAATTTCAACAGACCCAAAGGGTTAACTGCTTAGTAAGTAGAAGAACTTGAGTGAACTGCTTAACTCTCTAAGACTCAATTTCTTTTCTTCTAATTTCTTGATAATAATAGAACCTACCTTGAAGGATGGCTGGTAAAGATTAAATGAGGTAAGCTACAGAATTTGGTTCAGTATCTGACACAAATTAAGTGCATACTATTAACTGTTAACTTTAGTATATACTCAGAGTCCTCATAATTAATCTTGGCTGTAGGTAAAATATTAAAAGAACCTTTAAGAATAAGAATAAGGATTCCTATTTGAGAATACTACCTTAAGTATTGTTCCATCTCTCAGGTAATATTGTATATATATGTAAATATTAAAGGCACAGATTGAGAGCCAAACTCCTTGGATAGTCAACTGGTTCTGCCACTTATTATCTATTTGACTTTAGGCAGTGACTCAAACATTCCAAGCCTCGGGAGTTTGAATCTTTAAAACGGGAAAACAGAGGCTCTCCATGGTGGCCCAATGGGTTAAAGCACCGCACTATGAAGCTCTCCGAAGCTGTGGCAGCATGAGTTCAATCCCCAGCCAGGTTGCTGACCCACATGGTGCAGCAGACATCTCCTCACCTGCCCACTGCTCCCTTCAGCAGTGTATTTCAGTCTATCTACCGGTTCTACTACCCACTCTGTCTCTGGTGAATCCTCTTAGCCCCACACCTCTGACTTGTACCCCAGTTCTATAAGCATAAATAAATAAATCTTAAAAAAAAAAAAAAGGGAAAATAATTGGATCTACCTGTGTCTAAATGAAGTGAAACATTTAGGACAGTTATCATACACCATTGAAGAGCTAATAAATAGTAAATGATAATGATGATAATAATAGTAATAATAATAATTAAGTGCATAGTAGATATTAATCCCATTTTTATAAGCCCAGATGTATTCTTTTTGAGTTTATTTCATCTAAGAAGATTTGACAGAGATAAGTAAACACTGGAAGATACTCCTCTAATTATGCAGATGATGGTTGATAGAAAAAGACATTATCTAATTCAAGGGAAAAGATACAATAGAACATCGACTATAGAAGCTACAGGAGGACCCTCCTCTACCCAAACTAGTCAGCAGGCTAAATTCTCCCAACAGCTGAGATCGAATCCTTTATTCATTCTTTCTAAGTCTGGCAAGGAAAGAGAATGCTGCTAACATTGACTCCAAGAATCTAAAAGGGTCTTGCTTTGTCTTATCTGCCATCTGGTTGTTTTCCTAAAGGCATCTAAGCTTTTTATTAAAATCAGGATTTAAAGCAACCAGACTTACTCTACCAGTTAATACTTTAAAGAAATCCCAAAGTCTCTGCTGGCCACCATTATTTGCTCATGCTAAGTCAGGGGATTTGAGGCCAAAAATTACATGGGATGTGGAAGCATATTTAAACTTTTCAACTGGAATGATGATTTTTTGTCCAGCACCACGCAGGCCAGGTCAAGCTCTTTTACGTAGCAGCATCCCTACCCTGAGAAAAGTGTCTGCTAAAGTTCATGTCCCTGTAGCTGTGGGCCACACACCTGTGCCTTTCTACAAGATGTGCACGCTCTTCATAAAAAGAGCTCTCTGTGGCACGTTCAAACATCAAAAAGAGCTCATTTCATTTGGTTATTTGAACTGATTACGTCTCCCTTCTTGTTTGAGTCTCTGCCAACAGCCCAAACCCGCCTATCTCCTCCTCCTTCCTTTCTATGACAAAGGTGCAAAGCAAATAAATGTTAAGTAAAACAGCGAAACTGGTTCAGTTTATGGGTGCTCTATCATCCCCCTTTACTGCCTAGCAACCGGGTGGCTCACCCTGAGTTCATTTTCATTTTAATGCACCACACAGAAAAGCTGCCTAAATACACGCCCCAGTTCTGAAGCATATAATCTGTAAACTACAGGAACAGGCGGATCATTTCCATTAGTTTCTTATGTAGCAAAAACCACAATTTGCACTCAAAGCGTGTAATTATATTCAAATTCTGAAAGATTGCCTCAAAAACAGTTGAAATTCATAGTTTGAGGGAAAGTCACTCAGGAGCACACACGGTTATGCTTTAATATGGGGGTGACAGGAATATTTCAAAACTGTAACAAAGGGAGAGGAGGAGGGCAGAGCCGCAGAACATATGCCTTGCTTATTTATCATTTGTAGGGGTTTTGCACTCAGATAAATAGCTGCTAGACCAGACTGGGGGACTGGGCAGTAAATATGCCCTTGAGCAATAATTTGTTATGGCTTCCAGATAAGAAAAAGAGTCAGGTGAGTATTTGAGTCATTTCTTCTCAAATTTCTAGTGAGTGAGACCCAAGAAGGCAGGAAATGTCTCCCTGCATGGGATCCGAAGTCTGCATACTGTCTCACACTTGAGTCTCCCAGATGGAAGCTATTTTCAGAATACCCCCAAGAACCTACCTCTTAACATAAAATCAGGCCCCTATCTGGAAAGATGCTCATGGGAGTTCAATGTTTACCAAAGACCAGAAAAGTTTATTGCTGGCTTGCTAGCAGAATCCATTCCTGCAGGATTTGACCCAGTGCAGGAAGAGATGAAGCTACAGAAAGAGAGATGGGGAAAAGGTTGGAAAGTGATGAAGAGTATTGAAGGAGTGAGATGTTGGCATTTCCTCAATAGAACAAAAGAAAAATGATGGCCTTGGGGTCATATTGCCTATTCCTCCACTGATCTGAAACTGGCCATATGCTTTTGGCCAGCTCTCCAATTTGCCCATAAAGAAAAGTAGAGAATCAAGTAACTTTCTAAATTTTCTTTTAACTTCATACTTTTGGAGCCAACTGGTGTGCTTTTGAGGGGTGCATGACTGACTTCTCCTGTCCTTTGCCTCTTTTACAGGCTACTACTGTTCTAGTCTGAAACAAAGCATCACGCGGCATCTCACTCATCATTTTCAAGCTATCTAAAAGTCATGCACCATGTGTGAATATTTGAGCCCAACTGGTCCTTTCAATTAGTATCTCCTCATGTCAGAATGGCTACAGAATACTGGAAGACCTTCAAATACTTACGATGAGGCAGATTTCTCAAACATGGTTGGGAAAAGAATGTCAAGCACACTGACCTGAATGCTTCATTAGCCTGCGCTCTCTATTCCTGACAAAAGAACCTGCTGTGTCCGTTTTCTGCCGGTTGCTTGAGATAATGGCCTGTGTGTTATAGCAGAAAGGACAAGAGCTCCATGGTCAGAACTGAGTTGGGATCCCGGGTCTGCCACCATCATGTTTGAGTCAAGCCAATTAGCGGTCTGATTCTCACTTTTTATTTATGAAACCGTGGCAACCTTCTTAAAGGCAATGGATTGTGAGGATTAAATGAAATTATATATGTAAAGCAGTGGAGGAGTGTCTGGCACACGGTAGGTGTACATTGTATGTTGGTGTACGATCCAAGCAATTCCGTCTCGAAACTCTAGCTGTAAGTAGAAATATATCACTTGCTCTTTATAAACTCAGTTGCTACTCTGCCCCTTCCCTGATATAGCTAAACACAGCACAGCATTTTAAGCATAATGGAGAGCTCCTTTCTACTATTATAGGTGTGTTTAAATGGAAGCTGTGTTCTTCCAGCCTTGGCATGACTCTGTGGTGAAGTTGGATCGCTGCTTATAATATCACAGTGTGCCACTCTTGTATATTACGCTACTTCTGTCAGAGAGGAAAAGAGAAAACCTGGCTAGCAGTTTGGGTGTAAGTTATGCTATTCAAGAAAATAGACTTATAAAATACAGACAGACCCATGGCTTTCCAACAGGTTTAAGATGCACAGAGGATTCTTTAAAAATAAAGGTACAGATGAATCACGCAATCCAGTGCGAAGAACCATTGGGAGAGATCACCTTACTCAAGCCCTCCATGAAATGAAAACTTCTTCCAGGCATATATACACTATAGCAAAGAAAAACCACAGTGAAAGGAACAAGACTGGTAAGATCAATACCACACATGGAATGTCTAAAAGTGAAAAGATTAATACAATTAAAACAGGATCATATCCAAAATCACGGAGCCGCTCAAGGGGAAAATGAGAATCAAATCTATGTTCTGGCACTTTGTCCTCCAAGACAAGAATTTTGGCTTTGATTTGGGCTCCCCAAAGTCAAGGTGAAGGGTTCTGGCATAACAATGTGCTTCTACCTCCGCTATAACCTTTGAGTCCTGGCAAGCAGAAGTCTCAGAAATGGCATTTAAAAAAAGTTTTCCATTTTCAGTTCTTAAAGGAGTTGTCTTAAGAAGATCCATCTTACCCATGTATAAACTGGATTAAAAATTCCAGTTTTAAATGATACTGAGCATTACACAGCAATGTTTAAAATCTGTACAAGATTGCAGGAAACAGGATCCTGATTCTGAATGACCAAAATGGTCTCAACATATTTTTAAGAGGCCTCTCCCCTTTCACTTCACTATATTTCTAAGCCTCTAAATGGTTTGCTGTAATTTTGTTGTTCTAGGTTAAAATGTGCTTGATGTGCATTTCTACTAAGAAGACAGTTATCAGAAGGTACAAGCTGACCACACACACTGTCTCTTTTTTATGTCACAAACAAGAAACTGCATGTTAAAATTTTCTCCTCTATATTTCCTTAAAGATCTAGTAAGTATATCAAATACCTCCCTTGGTAGCAAAATGTACTACTATAGACAGAGAGATAATGAGAAGATTTACTATATGTATTTCTTTTTAGCTCAATCTACCAAACAACAAATATTCAACACAAATTGTAATTTTTTGTAAAAGAAACTGAAAACCATTATTGTTAACATATTTCTCACATAGTATTTAACTTATTTCTCACATAGTATATATCCAGTGGCTAACAATGTACAAAGTGCAACTTGGTGAATTTTCCACACATCTTGTAACATAAGGATGGTAAGAACCATTGTTGCTATTTTTAAGAAATTGAGTCTTAGGTAGGTGACTTATCCAGGTTCACCAAGTTGCTAACTATCAGAATGAAGATCAACACCTGTTCCTCTAATTTAAATCTCATGGCTGATTGTTCCCACCTCCACCTGACATCACACCACCCATTAGAACTCCATTGTCATTCAGCTGTCATCCTTATTAGCACATATTCTCAAAAGCACTTCTCAGAAATACCTGAATGCAGAAGCCAACCCATCTCCTGATTCATTCCCTTCCCCCAAACAATTGGATGGCTTGTTTGGAATGTCTAGCAGTAGGGGCTTTATAAATGCAACACAATTCCTCAGTCATCCTACCACAGAACCATGACTGAGTCACAAAGCAGACAGGTGACATCATATGTTTTAAGGTGAACTGGTAGAAAACAAAAATCCAGTAGAAAAAGGAAACTGACTCTTTTTGAAAAGAGCAAAATTTTGTTAGTTACCAAAAGTTATTCTGACTTATTTTTCTTCACTGAAAGATGAGATGTGAACAGAGTTGGTGGTGTGTGCCTCTGGAAAGGAAAATGATGAGCCAGTAGAATTCACACAGGAAGTCAATGGGAGGGCAAGACCTAGTCTGGAATTGAGGGGATCTGAGAAGAGCTGGGGGAAGCCTTGGAGTTGGTCTGCAGAGTACCTGGTGTTTGCAGTTAGGCAGAATTTGGCTACATGTCCTTTTGTGGACTTGATCACCTATGATCAACTGAAGGAAAATAAACACAAGTTTTAACTAAGCCTCTGGTTGTTTCCTGCACACAGCTAAACAGAAGTTTTCTTCTTGAGGCACCATCTTACCCATTCTGGGAATTGTTACTATTGTCACAAAAGGTTTTCTTTTTCCACTGTGACAGTTCAAGTTCAAAAGAGATTCATTGAACTGCACAGTCTTATGCCTTCCCAATGAATGTCTCATGGGGGAGAAGGTGATAGGGGGGCTCCCACCCCCAGATTCTTTTATGGCAGCTTGAAGAACTAGTGCTTCAGGATGTGACTGTCTAGAGAATGTGCCTTTTAAGGATTGACTAAATTAAAATGAGAGATTTAGAAGGTGCCCTAATCCGGTCTGACTCTCTGACGGGTGTCTTTATAAGAAAAGGACACAGAAGACGGCATTGAAATGTGTGCACAGAGGTGAGACCAGAAGAGGATGCTATGCAAGCCCAGGAGAGAAGCCCTGGAAGAAATTATATCTGCAAGCCCCATCATGGACTTCTATTCCTTTGAGCTCTGAGAGACTTTCTGGTCTTTAGGTCACCCAGAAATTATTATTATTTAATGATGGTTTTTGCAAAATAAGATAGGGAGGGAAATGTGAACAGCTCACCTTCAAAGTTTATCTTCAGAGATCACCCAGAATCCTAGCAAAGAAGCATTCTGATAAGTTCATTCACTAAAATGCAAAATACAATATATTACCTTTTCTAGAGTCAAAGTCTGACGATAGTGAAGTAAACAAAATAGAATTCTAGTTAACGGCCTATTTGGGAGATTTTCTTTTCTCTTGAAATTGCTCCAATTATCTTGTCTTCTCTCCCTAGGACAGGACAGTCCTCACTTTGACCCCAATGACCCATGTTCAAAGTCCTGAAGAAATTTACAGTAGGGCAGTGCACTCTTCCCATGGTGGTCTTGGAAGAACTAGTTAATCTCCAGATTCATCAGCTGCCAGCAAATTTTAGAGAGGAAAAACAATGCATCTAGAGGAGAGAGTAGGAGACTCCAATTCAATTAATTCATCACCAAGTCCAAAGACATATAAATCTTATCATTTTATCTGTCAACCAACATTATGAATTATTCAGCAAACTGAATCCCAAGAAGGAGGGGAGTGAGAAAGTGGCTAGAAAGCAGCTGGCTGTGCAGAAGAAAGTGCTCAATAGATCAGAGAAAAACAAGCCCCATGGCTAGAAAAATTTAAGAGGTGTGTCACCTGATACAGGACCCCCCAGCAGGGCCACACCTGGTACCACCACTCCAGCTTCTGCTAAGATGATATGGAAAGGATTTTGTTGCCCCTCTCCCCAAAACACACACACACACAAACACACACCTTGGTTTCTAAGCAAGAGACTTTCCTTTCACAATGGAGGATTATGTTCTTATCTATTCTCCCAAATGCCTAGTATTTTTGTGGGAAATAAAATAGCACATGCTAAAGGGAGGGTCCTTAGCTAAAAGTGTTTTCTAATTTAAAAGCATTAAAGTTTTTTTTTTAAAGATTTATTTATTTGCGCATACAGAATTGGGGTACAGGCCAGAGGCTCAGGGGCAGCAGAGGCTTCACCGGAGACACAGTGGGGAGCAGAACAGGCAAATTGACGAAGTACACTGCTGAAGGGAGCAGCAGGCGGGTCAGGAGAGGTCTGCCATGCCATGTGGTCACCTCTGGGGCAGGCGGGAATCGAACTCATGCGCAAGTAGCTTTTGCTTCTCAGTGCTGTGCTTTAACCCGCTGTGCCACCAGGGAGGGCCACATTAAAGTATTTTTTAGGGAAATGTACATGGGACTTCTAGGTGGGGCAGAGGGAAAATGAAGGCAAAAAATACACAAAACTGCTTTGGAGAAGGTTGGTAAATGAACATACTTTAGTATTCATGTGTCATATGACTAAACTACTGAGCTGCTTTGATCAACATGACATTTAATAATGGAAATAAAATCAAGGATGAAATACAGCTGGATGCAAACTTTAACTGAAGTATGCAAATCTGCATTTAAAAAAGCTATTTAGATTTTATATGAATTAATTTTGCTTGGTATTTTGATCACCCATCCTATCCTTATACTGTTAAAATTATAGAAGCACTTACTGTTTATAGATGATCAAAATACAGCAGAGCACCAGTTTGTCTTAATTTTCTATGGTTAGCAAGTAGCCTGCAACCTGACACATAATAAGCACTCAATACATGTTAGTTGAATGGCTACTGAGTAGAAGTGAAGCAAGCAAGCAAGCAACTGGAGAGAAGTCAGTGGCCAAAGGAAAAAACTTACTAGCTCACAGTTAAGAAGAGAGTTAGCTCTCTCCTGAGACCCATTTTTCACTTAAATTTATTTGGTGAGACCCTGGGGCCTGAGTGCCACCCCCCAATCATAAAGGATCTCTCTAGGCAGACCTGGGATACAGACTTTAGGCAAATCTACACATAATCAATTTTCTAGAGATTGGAACCAAGCATGGGCAAAAGACCAGGTGTTTGGAAGATATCTGTTTCTTCTATGGGCTGAGTTCAAATCACACCATAGGGCAGGATGGTTTAAGGACAGGGTGGAAAGAGCTAATTAACATGGCAGATCTGAGGACTTTACGACTTCTCAGGAAGTGGGCAAGAGTTAACCAGGGTTAGTAAAACAAACAAAATTCTTTCTTGAATCCAAAATATGGATTCAGGGCTCTAGTTTTCATTTTATATCAGAAGGAACAGAAGGTAATAGGAAGCCAGTTGTCTATTGTCACAGATTTCAATAGACAATAGAGACGGCTGCATTTAACTCTAGAGTTAAGGTTGGCAGAAAACTACCAGGAATAGTCATTAGTCTCGTGGTTATTTGCCTCTTGCCACCTCCACACACAAAAAATATTTTAAAACAACTGCTGTTACTAAACCGTTTTCATGGATGGGGGGAAACGTGCACTTTAAGGAAGAATGAGAGCCTTGTTAGCAAAATACAGGAGGGGGTCTCCTGGCCCTTTCAGAATGCAGAAGATCACAGCTTAAATGTGGGATTGGAGCCAAAGATGGGAGTATTTTGTAGATTGTTGCTTTTCTTGATTCTGAGCTCAACATCATTAATTAAATATGCAAGAAACATACCTAATATAGAAGCATTCACTTCCCAAACCACAAATCAATGGGATGGGATTTGAGGATTGAAAGAGGATAAAGAAGAGTTGACTCTATGAGCCTTCTTATCTAGCCCTGCCAAAGCCTGGGGTTCGCTGACTTTCATAGCTCTTTGGGTCCAGAGCACTTTCTGGGGTCTCCAGTCATTTCATTTCTTTGTTCCACTTTTCCATCACCCTTATCAGATACCGGATAATGAGAAACCAGACTGGGTAGCAGTCAACAAATCTAGAAAATACTCTGCAACTGATCCTTGAAGAAATAAAATAGGGAAGCATTGCACTTGACTTGTGCAAGCCTCAACCCTTTAGCCCAGTAGTGGGGAGGGGGTGGAGACAGGAGGGAGAAAGACTGACAGATTTAGGAACCCCAGAGACATACTGCTTTGCAAATTCCTTTACTTAGTAGTAACAGGTTTTAACTGTTTACTTTCCAAACAGAAAACATCAAGGCCCCTTCAGCCTATAACCTCTAACTAATGCATAATCTTCATCTCCCTGCTGATCATTTACACTAATTAGCAAAATTTAGCTAATTATCACTGAGTGTTTCCAAGTTTAATTATGGCTGCTAGTATAGTCTGTCTGACTTCCACCATCTCCCACTCCCTTCTTTTTCATTCCCACTTTTGTACAATCCCACTCCCAAACTCCCTCTCCCCAGCTAGAAGCTACCAGTTTCCATTTCAATAAAATTGCTTTTTTTTTTCTTTAGGCAATTGTTCTTTTCTCTTCTCGGTTTTTATTTATTTATTTATTTTTAAGGGCGCCTACGTGATACCCAGCAGGAGTCTCAGAGGCAACAGCTACAAGATCAAGATCAGGCATTCCCTCCATCCCACCACCAACCCCCTCCACCAACCTTAGAAGCTTTGAGCTGCTTGACAACTCCATCAAATAAAATTTAAAGAGCGAGCCAGAAAAAGCCAGTGTACGTGCTGGCATTTTCTCAACATGCTTCCACTTAACACTACAGACAGCACAGAGCAGAAGCCCAGGGCCAGGAGGCAGCAGGAAGAACTGACACTGAGAATGGGATCTGCATGTTACAGGTCTTCAAAATACAAGCCAGGGCAGGGGACCTCGCCTGCGGTTCACTCCCGCTGCTCCCTGGAGGGCTGCTTCTGCAGCTGGGCTCTGTGATTCCTACTCTCCCTCCAGCAGAGTGAGTGCATAGTAAACAAATAATGAAGTGCCCTTCTTTAGAATAGTTTACTAGCAAGCTCTACCTTAGTGGCAGACACTACCCTTTCAGAGCCAGCCTACTCAGAGCTGAACATATTTTTAAGACCCATAGATCCATTCCTTCCATAGCTATGCAAGGAGGGTTGTTTGGTACAAAACACATCCCACCTGTATGGTGTGAACAAACCCACCCATGCTACCTTTAAGTGAAATAGCATTTGCACGAATTATCAAGTCAGACTTACTGTAATTTACACTTGGGTAAATTATCAATGGACTTCACTTATCTAATATATCACTTCTTCATGGGTAGTTAGCAACATGAAATGTGCGGGTTTTGCCTGAGCTGTTCCCTTCAACAGATTTGTGGACAAAAATATAAAGCTGCTCAAATGAACAACACTGACCAATGGTTATAAATGAATTATATTTTCTGCCTTCTTACACCTGCTACCCTCTCCCTGACCTTTATCACAGAGGCCACTTTATAGCAGTCCTATCAACTTCAGGTTGAAGACCTAAGGCTTCCCGCTGTCTGCTATTTCCCCTGTGACTAGCTCCCAAACACGGTCTGAGAGCAGAGGGTGAAAGCAAGGTGAATGAATGAATCTCAAAGTGCAGCCCTGGGACTTAGAGATAAGTTGCCTGCCTTTGAGGAGGAGGGGTGAAGGAGGTGTAAGGTTGCAAAGGGAAGAACGTGGTATTTGTACAGCAGCTATGAATAAGAGAAATAAGAGAGAACCGTTAGGGAAATTATGGGAGAGGAAGGAAGGAGGGGGCAGAACACACTAGCCTTTCAAGGGAAACTGGACATTTTCTTCTTTCATGCACATGCGGTTTTTTCCATCATTTTAAATTCAGTTTTTCTTTTTTATTCTCTTCCCACCCTTGACATTACCTGCAAGGCGAGTGGGTTAAGGAATTGCTATGCCCCACTAAAAGGATAAAGAGCAGAGAGACCCACCGTGCCCTCCTCGAAGGGAAACAGGGGAGCGATAGATAGAAATAGGCACTGAGTGATGCTTGCTGCCATGGAAATGGTGCTCGTGCTGAGAGTTAGACCCCGGCGAGGAAGAGGAGGAAGAGGAAGCTACATTAGAAGAACTCCACACAGAGCTGACGATACATCCCCAGAAAAGGGACCAGATCCCAAGCGTCCAGGCCGGCTGGCGAGGAGGGCTCCGTCTCGCGTGGATTCTTGGGTGCATGGTCAGTGCACTGGACCACCACAGATGGGCAGTTTGAATTCCAGCCAGTGAAGGATAATGAAGTTCATGGTGCCCAGGGGCCCATCATAGCAGGAAGAAGACTTGCCCAAATTTTGGGAAGAGGGAAGGAGTAAGCGCTTTCAACACAGATGGTGAATCAGTTTTTTTTTTTGTTTTTGTTTTTTAAATACTACTTTAAAAAGGGCAAAACCTCCCTTTTCCCAGCTGAAATTTAGGATGCCAAAGTCCACCCTGGCATAGCAACCCTCCTAGGGAGTCCAGGAATGGCACACATGTCAGAGGCTATGCCAGGCACGGCTTCCTCCTGATCTCTAGGCACCTGGGGTCTGAAGACTCAACTGCACACTCCGGAAAGCCACACAGAGGAAAGGTGGAAATGAAGGAAGAAGACGCAGCAGGAGACCCAAGTAGGCTCAGGGTAGTTTATCCCAACATCCAAGCAGTTTGAACATTTTTCCTTTTTCCACTTCCAGGCGAAGCAATGCAGAACTGTCAGGTTAAAGGGGGCTGCAGGTGGGAGAGTTGCTCGCGTGCTCCTCGGAGTCTCGGCGGAAGGGCGCGGAGGCTGTTAACCCTGTGCGTTCTGGAAGAGTGCCACGGAGCAGCCGCCTGCGTCTTGGGTTTCCCAACTGGATGGAAATCTGTAGCAGCAGCAGCAGGAGCAGCCGGAGGAGAAGAGGAAGAAGGACTGGAGGGAAAGAGGACAGGAGGAGGAACCCAGCGCGGAGCAGCCACCCAAACCAGCGTGGCACCGGGCGGAGGGAGGTGGGTGGGTAAGCATGGAGAGCGAGAGAGGAGGTGCCCGGCAGGCGGCAGAGGTGGCCGAGAGGCGGGCGGGCGCCGGCAAAGTGCGCGCAACTGGGTGGCACAGGTGAAGTGAAGCGAGGAGTTAGGAACCAAATTCACAAATGGGCAAGTCATATGCAAATAGCACACTCCCGAGAGCAAATCAGTGCAGCCCGAGCGCTCTGCCGAGGGACTGGCTGGCTCGGGAGGAGGGAGGGGCCCGAGCGACCCGGAATCCCGGCCCTCCCCATTCAAGTACACGCGCATCTTAAACCCGCGCTGCGCTCCGGGGAGCAGGGGGGTGAGGGGTGTATGTGAATGTGTGTGACAGAGAGTGCAATCCTAAACCCCTTTTATCACTCCTTTCCTTCTCCCCTTCCAGCGCATTAAGCCAAGTTCGGCGGGCGATTAAAGCACCTTTTGTAATTTGCTAAGAAAAATGCAGCCAGCAGCTAAAGCCAAAGTCGCCCCAAATAGAAATAAAAATAAACCTCTTGAGTCAGCAGGAACGCTGGGGCGGGTGCATGCGGTGGTGCTGTAAGTAAGCTCTTCCCTCCCCCAACTCCCTCACCCGCCTGGTGGTCAAGCGGCTCTCTCTTGGGGTTCAGAAGCCCAAGCTCCTATCCCAGCGGCAATGGTGGGAGCCTGCGTCTTGACCTCTCAATAAGTGAAGGCAGAGGAAAGGAGTCCTGGCACTCGAGGGTGAGGGGCTTGGTGGCCCACTGCACTTCCAGCGGTGGCTTCCACCCCGGTGGACAGCTCACTCTTGGGATCTAGACGTTAGTACCCACCCACACTGGCTGCCCTGGGCAGAGAACCTCGAGGAATGAGGGCTGTGTCCGTCTGCTGGTGAAAGCGAATAACCGGCTGGATCTGGACTGGCCTTCAGAAGAGCAGTCCCAAGTTGGGGAAGCCCCTGTGGGGCCTCCAGGGTTCTGAGCACCAAAAAGTGAGGTGGCTTTTTCATGCAGGCTGAACCCACAGGGGAGCAGGAGCGGCAGGAGAAGGCTCGGTGCCCTTGTGACTCCAGTGGGTGGCTGACCCAGGGCTCTGGCTCTGCCAGGGAACTGGTGACATTCTCCTCCAGGAAGCCCCTGTGCCCCTACTCCCCACTGACCCCAGATCTAGTAGGGGCAGGAGGCACAAGCCCTGCAGGCAGACCTGAGACCCAGCCATTTTCCACTCACTTCCTTTAAACAAGCACCTTACATTTGATGGAGGGCAGGGGGAGAGGGACCAGAGGGGGAGTAGAAGCCAAGGGAATAATACTTGCTGATTAAATCATATTTATATACTATTTGAGACTTGCTGGTTAAATTTTATCTATATTGTATTTAGGTGACATTTCTTTTTAAAAAGGAGCGTGTATATCTTTATATTCCTACTCTCAAAGAATATTTCAAAACCCCCAACTGAGGATAAAGAACAGGGATTAAGACAGTTCTATTCATCTTTAGGGCACCCCAAGGAGATGCTGCAGAAAATAGCATTATATGTCTTTCTAACAGATAAAGATAGCAAACCTATGGATGATCTCTTCAAGGTCAAATAGCAAGTCCATTTCAGAATTTATGATGTGCCTTGGAATTCTGGTTCTGAAATTGGTGTTCACCTTAGTGTCTACACAGCCTAAAGCAAACAGTGGTCAATCAGCCCAAATGCTCAGATTCTCACTTGTAAGGGTGAGCCAGGACCCAGGGTCTGAGGGCAGGGCCCTGGACAAGTTCTCCGTGCCCTTGACTGGAGATCTACAGATACAGTGTCTTCAACAAGCAACAGGTACCCAGGGATACAAGGAGAAGAGTAGTTTCCAGATTGTCAGAATAACTCTGTTTCCTCTTTTGTAAAATGCAGATAATGCCTTCTCTTATGAGGTTGTTGGGAGCTGTAAGTGAAATAATGTCAACATATATATATATATATATATATATATATATATATATATATTCTATACAAAATATATTCTATATTTTGTATAGAATAGATTGAAAGTGGCAGTTCTTTTTAACAGAAAAAGTAAGATCTAGCTCCAAGAAAGTTAAGGTTTTCTGCTACTATTAGAAAAGTCAGGAAAAAAAAATTAACATCCTAAGGACATTCCCTTAAAGGTACATGATGATTCCCATTCAATTCATTTCAGTACTGGATTTAGTTTTCCAAATGGACCCCCCAGGTTGGATTTTTTCTAACTCTGCATCATAACTGTAAAGGATCCTGAATAACCTGGCTTACACCTTAATGCTTCAGCTCTATTTTTTGCTAAATGACTCCTTAAGTACTGCCCTCCAGTCTCACAGACCTTCTTCTGCCTTTTGAACACACTGAGTTCTTTTCTCAGCCACTATACTTGTTGGTCCCTCTTGTCTGGAACACTTTCCCCAAGCATTTTCATCTGACCATTTCATTTCAAATACCATCTCCTCAGAGGCCGTCAGCCACCATCACCAGCCCTGAAAGGCACTCTGTTTCATTATTTTGTTTCATTTCCTTCATGGCATTCTCTCCTTTGGAATCTGTTTTATTTGTATCTGTTCAAAGTCTTGAAAAAAGAAGATAAGCTTCCTGAGAGTTGGTTTTGTTCTCCCTTGTATCCTCGTAGTAGGAGTTCAGCAACATTTGCTGCAGAGATGAATCCAATGAATAACTTGTCAATCTTAACCTCACATGTTTGTATACCATTCCGTTCCCTGCATTTGAACAATGATCTCCAGAAACACACAATTCTGGGCCCTCTCTGGTGGTGCAGCGGGTTGGAGCACTTCACTGCAAAGCCAAGCCAAGCTGTGGTGGCCTCAGAGCTAGTTTTATCTGCTCCCCAGAGGTGATCCACATGGCATAGCAGACTTCTGCTTGCCCACTGCTCCCCTCAGCAGTGTACTTTGTCAATCTGCCTGTTCTGCTCCTGGTTAATCCTCCCACCACCCCTCAACTCTGGCTGTACCCAATTTCTATATGCATAAATAAATAAATAAATAAATAAATAAATAAATAACCCACATAATTCTAGATTTGATGAGTTAGCTATCCACATTCACAGCTTTCTTTTCTAAATTGGTGATTCCATGTTTTATTTTGTCCCAAAGAAGTATGGAAGGCTTAGGTAGAACTTCCAATTGACTCTCTGTTAGGTTATCAAGTGAAAGTAAATCTTTAAAGCATTATAAGGTCTGGAAAAGCCAGTATGTTACATCTGGAACTATTCATTTTATTTATCTTACGTATACTTTATTACATTTTTGCAAAACAGCAAAATGAATGTGAATTCCCATAAGGCTAATTCCATTTGGAGATCCAGATGAATACTGATAAGTCTGATGAGAGGACAAATGTAAGATGCAAGACTAGTTTATTTTCCATCTTCCACTCTAAAGAGGTACCCCAAAATTATCCTAATAAAATGCATGTCCCTTTCCAAGTTAACACATTGCTAATTTCTGATTGTGCGTGTTTTTTAATCCTTCCTACTTCTTCCTCTAGTCAACACATAATACAGAGATTTAATTTTTTTAAACATTCATTTTATTTACGCATGCATATAAAAACTGTGGTGTAGGCCAGAGGTGCAGGGGTGGTGAAAGCATTCATCAGAGACAGAGTGGGGAGCAGAACAGGCCAACTGATGAAGTACACTGTTGAGGGGAGCAGTGGGCAGGTCAGGAGAGGTCTGCTGCACCATGTGGATCACCTCTGGGGTGAAGATTGAACTCATGCTGAAGTGGCTTTGGCTTCTTAGTGCTGTGCTTTAACTCACTGCACCACCAGGGAGGGCCCCCCTACTTAGATTTCTAATGCTTGGTCTCTTTGAGTTATTTTATTAGACCATCAGAATTTATATTAGATTGGCATATTAAACAGATAAATTTTAGACGTGTAGCTCCAATGATAGCTGATCACTGCCTGCAGCAGAGTTCCACAGTAGGATTTGTTAGCCCCTGGACAGTCACCAACAACTTTTCTTTCCTCCTGAGTTACCTTCTCTAGTGGGGCCCCTAGAGGATGAAGATGACAGTCTACTCTTAAATCAGAAAAGGCATGAAGTAGATTTAGAAATGCTATGCTCACTACAGACTTAAAGTTAAAAAGTATAAATAATCTTACAGAACAACCACGCTCAGCTCTACTTGGATAAAGCCCACAGAATCCCCTCCAGTATTCCCAGAATCTTAAGCTTCTGAATTGGATGCAGTGTTCTGCTTTTTTTTTTTTTTTTTAATACTTTTTTCCACCTTAACCTCGTAACTGGATTTACGTGGTTAAGAGTTGGCTTTTTCTATTATGTCAAACTTCAGAATTTGGTATTATAGACTTCCCCCTCATAGTCTTTTAATTTCTCCCTATCCTGCCCACATCCCAGAAACTACCCCAAGGTAAAGTATAGGAATCCTTGCCCATCTGGCCTCTTTGTCCTGTTCTGGTCTGAGTCTCAGTTATAAAGCAGTCTAGGGGATCATTTGGCACCTAAACACAGCCTCGTGATATACTTAATCGTGTCAGGTGCCAGGAACCTAATGTGATGTTGCCCTGCTGGTCTCTCAGAATTCATTTTGTCTCTGCACACGCCTCTACTCACTTATATAGACTCTGACTTTCCACTTCGCTGCCAGCAGGAGACACCTGTCAAGCGGATGGTGGCAGGCAGATCTAATATGACTGCGCAGGCACAGAAAGACAAGAGCAATCTGATTCTGTGCAAGTCCTAAGCTCTTAGGTCAGGAGCCTCTTTTCCCATATATGAAGAGCAAGAAATCCTTCTCTTCCCTGTCTGCAGAGGGTTCTAGAAGGTAAGTCTACAGAAAAAATGAGTGAAAGAAAGAAAGAAAAAACAGCTAAGCTCTCATAATGCAAATTGAAATAAAAGTCCTGAAAAAATACAGGTGACTGTTAACATGGGTATAAATATACCCATGGGTTCACAACACACCATAAAACAGTCGAACTTTGCTTTATTATATGTCAGTAGATTTATTTATAGCCACATAATTCATCTTTCTGCACATTTATTTAAGAAAGTCATCCTGCAACAAAGCAGATTGTGATTGTATTTTCCATTTGGGGGTAAAAAAGAGGAGCTTTATTTTTAGAATAATTTCTACATGTATTTGATTTAAAAAAATATCCTCGTGCATCAGTATAGTTTGAGAACACACACACACATATTACTTCTGTTCCTTTAACTTATCCTTTTTACGAACATCAACATCCATCGTTATTCTCTTGTCCTCCTTGTGGCTGGAATGGGAATATCAGGGGTTTGGATATTTAGAAAAACCTCTCCAGGAAATATTCCAAATCTCTTAAGCTTGATCAATGGGGCTGGATAGATTTACTTCATTAGAATTTCACACATTTCTTCAAGGCTAAGAAAAATAGGAAATTTTCTGGTGTAAATCTTAGCCCCCTTCAAAGGCTAAGTGGTATTATCATATCATGGAAATAAATTTCCCTTTTACACAGGGACAGGATACAATTAGTTTCTGGCATGGAGATTTGGCCACTTTATCCCTATCTGTCTTCCTGAGCATATGCCAATGTCCCATATATAAATTTTACATTCTTACCATCATGTAAATCTTTATCCAGTTTTGGTGACTGAAACAAAATGAATTATTGTTTTATAATAACATATAATATCATCTGCATTTTACAGAATAATTATCAATTCACTGATTTAAAGGGCAGTTGGAGAGTGTGTGCAGGTTTAGATTTTGGGCTCTGGTGATCAACTACCTAAGTTCAAATCTTGATCCACTGGAATCATTGACTAATTGATTCAATTAATCACTCTGGAAATGTTGACACAATCCTGGGCCTCGTTGTATATCAGTTTCTTTTAGTGTAAATGGGAATTATCTACTCTCTATCTGAAAGATTTGGTGTGAGGATTTAGAAAGTTGTTGTATGGAAAGTGTGAATAAACAGTGCCTGAAACATAGCAAATGATCCATAGATGTGAATAATAATGGTGAGTGCCATCTGAGGAAAGAAAATGACATTCATATTAAGCTATCTCTGTGAAGTGTTGTCTCTTCTTGTTGATACAAATCTCACATGGCATGTACACACAAATGATTCCCCTTGCAAAATGAAAACACAGAAAGGGAAGTCATTCCCAAAGGTTTTCTGAGTTATCCGATTCTCTTTGCCATTTTTTGCCAGGAAGGACTGGTATAAAGCCAACTTTCAAGCACTAAAGCTCATGTGGCTCCAGAACTAGAAGCGATAAGCCTCAGCACCTATGGTTTCCAGTGTCAAGTGAAACTGGCAGCATCTGCCCCCTTGACTATCTGGAAGGGTTCTCTGGTTACTTCTTCCCAGTTCTTTATTTTCCTATTTTTTTTTCTCTCTCAAGTAAATGATTCTAATTATTTTGCCTTCTCCTTTAAACACATAACTTAAAAAAAAAAGATTGATTTATTTATGCTTACGGAACTGGGGTATAGGCCAGAGGTGCAGAGGCAGTGAGAGGATTCAACAGAAACAGAGTGGGGAGCAGAACAGGCTGACTGATAAAGTAGACCACTGAGTAGACCACTGAGGGGAGTAGCAGGTGGGTCAGAAGAAGTTGGTCATGCCATGTGGGTCAGCTCTCTAGCCGAGAATAGAACTCGTGCTGCAGTGGTTTTGGAGAGCTTCATAATGCAGTGCTTTAACCCATTGTGTCACTAGGGAGAGCCCCCAAACACATAACTTTTAAACATTTCAATAATTTTCATTGGACATCATTGGCATTTAAGTATTAATAAATGTGGATGTGGTTACCTATATCTGAGGAAGTGTAAACCTAATGCCCCTAAATCATATATAAAGTTGTAAACCAATGTTACCTTTGCAAACAATAAGGGAATTTAAAACTAAATAAACACGTCTTCAGTTGTAGTAAATATATCTTTGAACTAGGTTCTACTTGGTACAGAAATAAGCAACTACTGTGGTTCATCACTTACTCTTTGCACATTCATCAAATATATGCTATCTATGAACAAGGATCTCACTGAAGTCCAAGGAACTCAAAATGAAGAGAGGAGTTAAAGTTTTTAAGAAGTACAAAATCAATGAGGGTCTCCCTCGTAGTGCAAGGGCTTAAAGTATAGCACTATGGAGCTATCCTCAGCCACTACAGCACAAGTTTGGTCCCCGGCCAGGGAAGTGAACCACATGGTACAATAGACTTCTTCTTTCTCACTGCTGCCCCACTCTGCAGGATATTTTAGTCAATCCACCTGTTCTGTCCCCTGTTATCTCTGGTTAAACCTCTCACCACACTACCCCCACCACCCACCACTGCCACCTCTGGTTTGTAACCCAGTTCTTGTATGCATAAGTAAAGAAATCTTTTCAAAATAAAAAAGTATATAATTAATCAAGGGGAAAAATTACCTCCAAAAACAAATAAAACAAAAAATAAGCGCCACTCATCTACTCAGTATATATCCCTAAATACTTTGTGATAAATGCTGGAATAATGTGTAAACAAAATATAAAGAACAGAGAACGGGATGAATCTATCTCATTCAGGAGTGCTCCCTACACCAGTAGGGAGAGGAGAGACTATCACGCTATCAGGAGGGGTTTACAAACAAGGTGATTTGTAAACTGAATGCCAAAGGATCACAGTTCAAATCCTAGTCTACCACTCAGTGTCTGTGTGATCTTAACCAAATTATTTTAAACTCATTGAGCTTGTTTGCTCAATAGTGTAATTATGAGTAAACCCTACCTCATAGGCTAATTTTGAGGGTTAAATGAAAAGATATATTTGGGAACAATATTGTAAATGTTCAGATCATTATTGTTATGAACTTGACCTTGAAAGCCTCAAATGGGTAGAGAAATGGGAATGCAGTGAGATTTTCAGTATGGGTGGACTCATCCCCAAAGGGCTTCCTAAATGAGGCACATGTACAGCATGGCTCCTTGTCACTGAAGTCGTGACAGCAGAAAGCAGTCAATTTTTTGTTTCAACTCATAGATGTTTCTTGGACAAGGAAAGGCAACAGAAGTGAAGGCAAGAGAAGGAAGAGAAATATAAATGGAAGAGAGGAAAGAAAACTCACATATTGTAAGCTACATTTTTTATCTCTAATGATAGGTTTCCCACATCCAGTAAAGTCAACTAAATACCAGATAATTTTTTAAAAAGTTAACTCAGCCTATTAAAAACCTTTCCTTTGCTTGATTCTTCCATGCAATTACTTTTTACATACTAAAATATCCATTGGACACAACTAATAAAGCTACTGCTTAATTTCTGAGACATTATAGTTTCAAAATCCATCTCATTAAAATGTCTATCTCATTCACAATTCCATGAAAAGCTCATGTTCTAAAAGAGATCTAAAATAACTGACCACTTCCCCTTGATAACATGTAGACTTAAATTCACTTAACACAGAAATCTAGCAGGAGAATGAGATGAATTTTCCCTGAACAGAAGGTAAAAAGTGTGATCTAAGCATCTCCAAAAATGTTTGTAATGTGGATAAGGGCATTTCTCAGTGGCATTGAAGACTTAGCATTTTCCAAAAGTGATAAGGTCAGAAGGTAATGAAATATAAATTTGTATCATAGTAGGATGGATAGGATATACTTAAAATAGATGAAACAACACTAAGATAACAATATTTTGGCACTGATGATATCTATGTCTTCAAATTCTATCATCCCCAATCTAGACAGGCAGAATTAGTTGTTCCTTCCTATCTTCTGTTAACACTTGTCGCATTTTGTTACTATCTTCTATGTTTATATATCTGGGTCTCCTACATGATTTATACAGGAATCATTTACAGGCACCAGTACCTGGTTCTGGGTCAGAGAGCTTAAATTCTAGAGCCAGATATCTTAAGTTCAAATCTCTGCACTACTATTTATTAGTTGCATGACGTTAGTCAAGTTATCTGAAAACCTATTTTCTCATCAGTAAAGTGGAGATCACAACAATCCCTATCTCAACTCAGTCTTTTATCAGGCTAATAGGAGACATTCAGTGAATATTTGTGGAATAATATTGAGAAATATTTATTTTAGGAAAGAATGTTTCTTGCGTATGTTTCTTCCAAAATAAACAAGTATCCATAGGAAGACTGTTCAAAATCTGAAGCCATTACAAAATCAGAAGGGGTCGCTTACAAGCCAGTGGACATTATAAGAAATGACCAGCAGTAGATGCCCATAGGTCCCTAAAATTACTGTCTCACAGTAAGTAAGGGGATGGAGTATAGCCTATCAGCTTTCTTTTAAATTTATCATGGCAATGATTTTCTTTGAAATTTCTCTTTGTCCTTTATTTCTTGTGTAATATGGATCTTGTGACTCAAATGCAAATTCCTGGAGCCTCCAAAAATTACACAACATACACCTGTTTACTAAAGCATCATACATTGAGGTGAAGGCTCTTGACTATACAGTGAACCTGGTATTGTTACACTAGAATTTCACTTTTATTATTCCATTCAGTGTTAGTTGTTTGTAGACATTTTAAAAATTTTATGTTTCTATTTTAAATATAAAAATTTCCCACTAGCAACACCTAGGCAGCTGCTATTCCTGTGATATCAGAGTGAATTTTTCTTTGGTGAAGAGTTTATTCATTTGAGGAGACTGACTTGCTTGCCCTATTGCTTCTTTCAGCATGAAATTCTGGTGGTCTTTGCATAAATAAAATTGAGTCCTCCCTAATAAAGACATGCATTTTGAAAATCTTGGGACAAAAAGTGGTACTCTTCTGCTCTCTAACCAAGACTAGGCTATTCTTCAGAGCTTGTTTGAACAAGAAACAACTAGGTATTTAGGAAAACTAGAAAGTGAAACTGTATAAAGACATAGAGAATGACTTGTTTAATAACATATTGTATTTAAATGCCAGGATAAGCTGGAGTGTTACTTAAGAACAGTACTCTAGAGTGAAACATGCTTGACTCCTACAGCAACATCACCATAAAATAGGTTTATAAAAATATAATCAGGTAAATGATGATCCATCATGAGAGAGCACTAAGAAAATAAGAGAGAGCACTAGGAGAATAAGAAACCTGGGAATATGAGATAACAGAACTATCTAAGAGAACAAATGGCAAGCTGCCTAGAAATACACATAGACAGATATGGGTAGATACTAAACATTCTATTCAAAGGATATATACTACTTTATATATATATATATATATAAAGACTATGCTTCCTTTTTACTTCTTTTTATTTTCTAGCTCTTTGCAGAAATGTGAAATGAGATATTTGTTGTCATGTGAATGAGGACTTTGTTATCTCTCTCTTTTTTTTTTTTCATTAACATTTGCCAGTTTAGTGTACTGATTTGACCATTTTTAACTGAGGTCATATAACTATGTTTAAACAAGACAGAAATTTCCTTTCTCTAACAAAGAAAAGTTTTGAACTAGTAAGTGGCCCAAGGCACTATGACTGAATAACAATAGACCAGCAACCCGAGGCTGGAAGGAACAACTAATTCTGCCTGTCTAGATTGGGGATGATAGAATTTGAAGACATGATTAAATGATTAAATAAATTCATCATTGCAACCGCAGAGGTAAGTAAAGGTATTGTGGTAAAAGCCAAATTTAAGAAAGAACTACAATCATTTGGATGTCCAACAGTCAATGAAAATATATTAGAGATCAGTGTATGTAGATGTAGCTGACCGAAGGATTAATGAACTGGAAGACAGAACTAAGAATGTTACCAAAATATAGCAAAGAAAGAACAAATATAAAAAATATAAGAGATTAAAAATCATGAAAGACCAAATTAAATCCAACATATACTCATACATAATTCTAGAAAGAAGGGGGAAAGAAAATGGCAAAGGTAATATTTAAAAATTAAATTCTTCAGACTTAATTAATTTGAGTTCTTATATTAAAGGGACCTAAGTAGGTGGGGGGAAAATGTCACACTTTGTTTCATCATAGTAAAACTAGAGAACACCAAAACTAAGCTAACAATCTTAAAAGTTACATATTATATTTAGGTAGAGTCCACACAATGATAAATATAACTGTGTCAGAAGAATCTGTCTGCTGATGTAGGTAGGAAAATTATTTAAGAGAGGGAGCAAATCTACAAGCATTTTTAAATAAAGAAAATTTAGTACCACTTACCACTAACAGAATATCACTGGCCTAGCCACAAAATGGTGTATTTCACTAAGAAGAAAATGATCCCATACTAAAGCAATTGTATGCAAGGAGCAATGGTGAATAAAATGAATTTGCAGGACATAGAGAAAACTAAATAAGCATTGTATCACTACTACTAATACCACCATTAGCAACAGCAACTAGTTTGTACTATCTTTGCTAGATTATAATTGCCTCTATTTTTCAATGGGATAAAAGAGGCCTAAATTATGAGTCATCCATACACATGAGTCACAATGAGTCAGGAATTGAACTCAAGTCATCTGACCCCACTGAATCTCTGGTCTAAGTCACTTTATTGTCACATATTTTGTATATATATATATATATATAAAGACTATGCTTCCTTTTTACTTCTTTTTATTTTCTAGCTCTTTGCGGAAATGTGAAATGAGATATTTGTTGTCATGTGAATGAGGACTTTGTTATCTCTCTCTTTTTTTTTTTTCATTAACATTTGCCAGTTTAGTATACTGATTTGACCATTTTTAACTGAGGTCATATAACTATGTTTAAACAAGACAGAAATTTCCTTTCTCTAACAAAGAAAAGTTTTGAACTAATAAGTGGCCCAAGGCACTATGACTGAATAACAAGAGACCAGCAACCCGAGGCTGTGGATGATCTAGAAGAGCATAACTATCATAGCCTTAAATCAATATTCTAACTAATAGACTGGCAAATACAACTAGAAGCAAACAGATGTGGAAATATCATTATTAAACTAAACATTATACACCTAATCACCAAAAATATCACTTCCTCCTGAGAAAATATAATTAACCTCTGAATAAATAGTCTGCATCTGTGTGTATCTGATAATCTCAATATATGTAAAGTACTTATTGATAGACTGAAAAAAAAGGGACAAATCTATGCTCATCTATCACTAGTACAGTGGTGGATGCTTTTGTTTGTTTAATCACTGGTAATTCTCCAGGAACCTACAATAATACTTGTTCCATGTTAAGAGCTTAATGATTACTTGTTGAAAAATAATTACCATATCCTTCTTGTTAAATTCTACAGGGTAACTAGGGGTAGGTTATTGCTGATTAACAAAACATAATTGAGATGCTAGAAATGATGGACATATTTGCAGTTCTGAGTTTTTTATTATTATTTTTGTGTAGAAGAACTGGGCTGTAGGCCAGAGGTACAGAAGGTAAAGGGATTCACCAGAGACAGAGTAGGGAGCAAAACAGGCAGATTTTATTAAAGTACTGCTAAGGGGAACATCAGGCAATCAGGGAGAGTTTGAACTTAGGCTGTGGTGGTTATAGCACTGAGACTTAACCCTTAGACTACAAGGGAGGCTCAGATCTGAACAATTATAGTCCTATGAAATAGAATGCAAAAAGTAACCAGGAATTAGGGTCACAAAGAAAGGTATATTCCAAAATTTCTGATAACAATCCAGTAATAGCCTAAATCAGTTATCAGAAACCCCAATATTTGTGATTAAACAATCATTCCTTTTACCAATGAAATGAATTGCTATCATTCCCTAAAGTAAAAACATATGTGTGCTTGAAAATAACTATTTGTCTTTAATTATTACTTTTTCTATATAATAGAATACTAGAGTGGCAGTTTCAGAAAGACATGTGAAAAAGTTTTCTTTCTCACTCTCCTTTTTTGAACAACATTTATCACAAATTATCCAACACACATCAGAATCCTTGTTCTGTAACGAAGCAAAGTACATGTAAATAATTGACTCAGTTTTGGCTATTTGATGATAACTTAGAATATATATATACATCTCTTGTACTTTTTGTGCAATATTTACAGCAAAACTTTAGATTTTCATAGAAACATCATTCAATTGTATGCATTGAAATTAAATGATACTCAAAACATTTTCAAAATATATTGATGTATGTTACATGGTGTTTGAGCAATTTACACTTCAGAGATCAAAAATAGTTTTTGTTCATCTGCAAGTGAGAAAGGAAACTTAGTGTTACATTAAATTAGTGGATAATATGATATATTTACATATTCAGATAACTTGCAGCTGTTCATAAAATTTTTGGAAAAATAAACTCATAGATTTTCTACCCATGGTCTCAGTCATAAAGAATAGCCAAACAGTTTTCACCTCAGAAGTTTCTCTTTCCTTCTAGGTTAGTGTACATCCTCAAAACACTGATGCTATTCTAGGTACTATTTCATGAACAAAGAAGAGGCTCAATTTTTGTCATTGCCAGCATTTACTCCAAAATCTAGGATTCCTGATGGAATCAGTTAAGGTCCTAAAAAGCTCAACTTAGAAACTAAAATGTCAGCAAGCTGTCCTTGATGCACCTCTCTGAAAATCCTGGAAAGAACATTCCAGATGGGGATCTTTGACATGGACAATACTTCCTGCAACAATAATGTGCTATAACTTTATTGTTTAATCTGAGAGAGAGAAGACAAAAAGCATGTATGTATAATTTTGAGCCAAAGTAAAGCAATCTTTTGAAAATCTTTCTAAGATGAAAAGGCCTTATTTTTGTCCTTTGAAGCCAAATTTTGAACTGAGGTAAAGGGACTGTATTGATTTTCAGTGGTTTCATCATGTGGTTGAGAGATGTATGCTTAGCTTGTTTCAGAAAGGAAAAAAAAAATCTGTTTTTAAATTTAAATTTTCGACTTTAACATAAACATTAGAAAATACATTTACCCATAGATTGCCTCTTATAGGCACTCAGTTTTTATTATTTTTTAATTTAAATTTTTATAATAGAAACTGAAGTTCATGAGCTACACAACTTTGGATGAATAATACTTACTGTAATGTTAATATCTGACATTCATTTCTCCTGCTTACCTCTCTCCTGCCTGGCTTGGCCAAATCACCCACGTGTTAATTTCAAACAAATGAATGTAGATGACAAAGCATTTTCAGTGGATTCTCAAGGAGCCAAAGAGAGAATTCACAAGAGAAGGGAGGCAAGGAGAGATGAAAAGGCAGTCACCTTCAGCAACATATATCTTAGCCCAATTTAGGCAGGGTGAGCCATTTCATCCAAGGGAGTATGTCTGTGTAGGAGGAAAGCATCACAGTGGGAGTCATCGTGCCTGATAGATGTAATTTCCTAAAATGTATACTTTGTTGGTGTGCAGAAGATGAACAGAGGAAGGTCACTATTGAAAGTGAGAAGGGCAAAAAGACAGTCCACTCTTGGTAGGGCTGTATATTCTACGAAGATCTGTATTAACAGCAACCAACAAAGTTGACTCATTACATGGAAATTACATGGCCATGCAAACACTTAGCATGCAGCATTGTGAATCCCCTTCTTGCACTTCTCTCTTATTTAGCTCCTGCGGGGACAAGAGGAGTTGAGGGTGGAGTGTAGAATGGTTGTTGCTTTGGGAGTTACTCAGAGGATGGTGGTTACTAAATGTGATTCTGGGGGAGCAACAATAAATGTATAAAAACTACAAGAAACTCTTGGCCTTTTCTCTCAGCCCCCGCTCTCCCACTACAGTAAAAGGAAAATTGGGAGTAGCAGAAATAGCAACCCCCCAAAGGCCCCCACCCCCACTTACCAGATGTGGAAGAGATTTTGGGTTGCTGATTTACGTCATGCAAAGATGATTACACACAAGGGCAAACAGAAAATAAAAACTAAAAATATTTGTAGATAATTATAGTTTCCTCTCTCCTAAGTCATCCCCCTGCCCACCCTACGTACACTTGACCTATTCCAAAGAAAATGTTAAAAAATCAATTGTTTTTAAAGACATTTTTTATCACTAAATAAATCTCTGTGAAAATGTTTCCATTCATAAAAATAAGAGCAGGAATATTTGGTAATTAATTATTAATTCCTATTTTAGAAACAGTCCATTTTATTCTTATTTTTTGTGTGTTTTTCTTGAAGTGGAAAGGGACTTGATAGATGCTTCTTTCATCTAATTGTTAACTATGATGCTCTGTGATACATTTACTAGTTTTTTATTTACTATGACCAAATTTGTATGTTTAAGTATTAAACCTCAATGTACAATAATTGTATTTCAAGATGGGGCCTTTAAGATTAAATAAGGTCATTCAGGTAGGACCCTAGTCAGTAGGATCAGTGTCTTTATTGGAAGAAGAAGAAACTCTAGAGGATATAAAAGGTCATGTGAGAACAGGAGAGGTGCCCATTGGCAGACCCAGATAAGAAAGTCAGACTCAGGACCAGTCACCTACAGGCAACGTAATCCAGTGCAGAACGGTGGGAAAATAAAATTTAGCTACTTGAACCACCTAGTCTTACTCCAAAATGGTGTCACGGAGTTTCAGCCTATGTAAACACTGCCACTTGTTGCTGCATAGAACAAAATGTCTATGGCTGGATTTGATAGCCCTCAAAATTGTCTATTAAACTCATTCCTGAAAATACATTCAATTTAGTCCAGGTGTGCAAAGATTTCCTTAGCTTCTTAAAGAAGCTCATGACCCCCTGAACATTCAGAATCACTGACGACTTCAAATACCTTGAAGAAACTTATTCCTAGAAAGAAACATTGCTCAAAGATGCATAAAAACACCAGAACAATTAAGATCCAAACCCCTGCCTCATCATTTCATTTTAACATGTTCTTGCTTATCTCCAGTTACCAGTCAGTGAAATAAACACATACACACTTTACAAAGGTATGAAAACATGCTTTCAAAAGAAGTTGGGCATTTCTCCTGGATTCAGCTCAGGTAAAGAGATGTCACCCAACCTTGTAAAGTGTAGCAATGTGTGGATAATACTCAAATTTTAGCAATTTCTTTATGTAGTAGTAATACTGTAAGTTTTTAAAACAAAAGTGCAGTCTTATCTAATATGTTTATCTCCTATGATCATCAACATGGAAGGTTCTATATATACCTGTGACTAATAAGATAAATGCAAGAGAGAATATTACTTAAGCTCAGAATCATAGCTTCCAATTCAGAATTAATGAATGTTAATACAAAGGTTTTGTATCCTTGTAGTTGAGAATGGTGAAGAGACAGCAAGTAACTGGAATTTCATTTCTCTAGTAATGCCAGGTAGTCAAGTGTGCAATCCAGAGGGTGTCCCTGTGGTGAACTCTGCGGAAACCCCATAGACATTACTTAGGCAGGACCTAATAGCCCGAGAGGAGGTGGAGATGGAGAGAAACACAACTCCTCTCTCACCTTGCACCTATCTGTGCTGATATTGACCCAGGAAATATCCACTTTCTCCAGACCTCTGTGAACGTCAATAGCCATTTGCTTTTTCCAAAACACATCATTCTCTCTAGTTTTCTTTGAAGGGCTTTTAATGTATGCAGCACTTGCAGCAAGGCAACTGCCTCTGTTTAGCCTTTGTCCTCTGCCCTGTTTCCTGCAACAGAAATGGCCACTTTAACATCCTAACATCCCTTCTCTGCTTGTCTCCTCATGCACACTGCTCCTTCATTCCCATCCAAGCTCTCTCTATCTCTCCTCTTCATTCCAGGCTAGTGCCTCATCACACCTTTTCTAGGCAGCGTCCTTTCTTGTCCTTGAGTTACTTTTCAACCCTGACCTTGACAGAGGATACAAGAACTTTTGATTTAGAGAGTGCATTTTATTATCAAATCTGTAGTGGTAAGAAACATGTGAAATGTGTGCAGACTAAACTAGAATTGCAAATACATATCCCTTATGAAAACAGTTCATATGTGGCCAGGTATCTGACTAGAGTAGCTTTAGACTAGGAGTTTGAGAATATTCTGGAAAGAAAATAATTGTATCTCTGGGAGACATCATCTAAGCTCTCAGAATTTGTCAAGTAACTTTCGGAGTTACACCCCTTTCACAAACTGAGGCCCACCTGCTCCTCTGTTACGCTGTGGGCGGCATGTGGGGTGTGGTGGTATGACTATGATGCCGGGCTTTCTATTTTTGTAATGTGGTGAGGATGCTGAGGAATTCAGCCCCCAAACTGAGAAATACAGAATAGCACCAGATACTAAATCATGCAGAGACAATATACACCTATGTTGTGGGTGGCTGTGGGGGTGGGGTGAGGGACTTGTCAAAAGTCTCCTCAACTCCATTCTCCCTGTTTTCTGGCTAAGACTACTTTGGTGTGCCTTAAAAGGAAGTGTCTTCTTTTTCGTTTTACTTTTGTTAATAATCACTTTTTGCATTGTTCTATTAAGGCACATCACTCTATTTGCTGGGACCTTAAGAATCGTCTATTTTTTTTTAATTTTATTTTTCATTTGTATAGCATTACCTAATTTTAACTAGACCCTTGTAAAATGGGGTATATAGAGATATATACATATACAATGTATGTGTATTTATTTATGAGAAACATCTGATCTCTCTTTAAGGTAATAATAGGTTGGCTATATTTTTGCCTTTCATAAATATTAGAAAAATGTAAAATAGAAAATACACTTAAAAGGCTGAAGAAATTGCAGGGAACCCATGACCAGTGTTATTCCACAGCTCAGATTCATCAGCAACTGTCCTCTGATACAGTTGACTCAATGATACCTTGTCCCCTGTGACAAGTAAGAAAAAGGTGGGGTAAAGGAACAGGAGAATTGGAATAGACTATCTTAACAAGTTTTAAATTTCCCTTGTAACCTACTGCAGCTAGCTCTGCATAGCATCCAGAGACAACAGAATATCAATTTGACTTTATTTCATTCAATATTATGCTTTTAAGTTGAAGAAGTAAAACTAGGTTTAAATATACAATACTCTATTGATATAGAACCCCAGAGTTATTCCCTGCAGAAAGAGTCTTAAAAAACACTAGAGACACTGTTGCAGTGAGAGTTAGGTCTAGATTTGAAAAACAAAATGTTCCATGTGAAACCAAGTGAATCAGATGGTAGGAAAAATGACTAGGAATAAAACAGCATCCTCTCTCCCGTAACTATAAAGTACAGATAAGAAAGTTCACTCCTTGGGACAACAACAAGCCTAACTTAATGTCATATACAGAGCGTGGCCTCTACTGCCCCATCAAAGAACCAACCATGGGGAGAATGCTGGAACAATTCCATATTTCTATTGTGCAAAAAGGAGAGAGGTAGGGATGAAAGGAAGTGACCAAATGTTCTTTTCTAGAACGCTCTTTTCTTAGCCTACCTGTTTTCTCACCAAGGTGAGTGTATTTATTTGGATGTATGAGTCATACAAGGCAGAAGAATGAATAAGCCAATATCATCTCCAATCAGAAAGGAAGGACTAGTTCAGTCTCTCACCAACTACAAACCAAGAACTAAAAGCTAGCTTATTACATTTCTAATCAAAACCTGAGGAATTAGCCACCAGAGAAAAGATCATACAATAGTTTTTGGAGTCCCTCTAGTTAGTTATTAAGGCACAGATCTGAGATTTGAATTAAGGTGAGGTATGAAATCTGAATCTCTAGAAACTGAAGAGCAGATTGTTTTATGATTTTTATGGCTTTCTTCAGGGAGTTTTAAATATGAATGTGACAAGAAAACACCCATGAGCTGGTGGAGGGTGGAGAGAATTTACTGTAGTGAAAACTAAGGTACTAATGATACAAATTCTGAAAACTAGAGAACCAACCCTACTTTTAATCCCAATCATTACTATCTTAAGCAGGTAATTTACTGTCTCCTATAGGAATACTTGTGTTCTAGAATTTAAAGACATACAAAAGGTAGTAGTCATAATTCATTTTTTAGAGTGTCTTAGTGTAAAACACTAGAGAAATATTTACTATTGAATTTGAAAAACCCTTCACCTCTTTAGGTCCAATTTCTTGGCCAATAAGTCCATTTCTTAAAAATAATATAATTTGGCCCTCCCTGGTGGCGCAGCAGGTTGAAGCACAGCACTGAGAAACTAAAGCCACTTCCACATGAGTTCGATTCCCGCCTGCCCCGGAGGTGACCACATGGCGTGGCAGACCTCTCCTGACACTGCCCCCTCAGCAGTGTACTTCGTCCATCTGCCTGTTCTGCTCCCCACTCTGTCTCTGGTGAAGCCTCTCATCGCCCCTGAGCCTCTGGCCTGTACCCCAGTTGTGTATGGGCAAATAAATAAATTAAAAAAATAAAATAATATAATTTTCAGTTAGTCTATACACTAAAGAATCAGAGGCGCCTTGCACTGTTTGATATGATCCTCTTCCTGAGTTGTTGGGCCATTTTTGATCTGATCTAATTTTTTTCCTTCTTCCCAGATACACAAACACATTCCCACACACATTTGTTGTTAATAAAAGTTGCTCTAAGGTGGGCATCCACCTCCAACACCACACCATCACGACCATCACCACCACCACTATCGCAGTCACCATTGCTAGGGATAAGACAGTTGCCGTCCACAGAACTTCTAGAATGTACCTCTTTAAATAGCTGACATCTGGAGGAACTATCTGATACTTGTTACTTACACTCCACTCAGCATGAACGGAGGTTGGCAGGGAATTTAGCAGCATGTCTTATTTTTAAAATATCTCACACCTCCCCCTCGCCCTCCCTACCCGTTGGAGTGAGGTTGAAGCAATACTCTTATGTTCTGTTGCAAGCGCCTACCACCTTCTTCCCAGACATGCAAATGCTTTCAGAAGAGGGCCCAGAACTTTGATTTAATGCCAAGGTAGGCCTCACAAATTAAATATAAATAAGACAGCAGCCAAAATATCTTCACTTCAGGGGTAAACGAAGAAGTGAACTCTATAAACTTAGAGTCAGTCAAACAGATTCTAATGCTTTTTCTTCATTCTCTCTCTCTCTCTCTCTCTCTCTCTCTCTCTCACTATCTTTGAACATTGCCTGTTCACTCTGTTACTGCAATTATTCCAAAGAAAAATTATTAGCAGGTTAAGAGACAAAATTAATGGGACTTCTAAATTCGGTTGTGGCCTGAGTGAAAATGTGCTTTGCTTGTGTGACTTAGGTAGTCTCAAACGCACTTTCTCTCTTTCAGCTTCTGTGAAGTTAGAACAAGTATTTGGGAGGTTAACACTGGCGCATGAGCTCTGAGAGAATCTAGGTCCCTAAATAGTGACAGCTGCCCAGATATTTAGTAGCAGGTGTTGGGGTCTTAGAGCAGATTAAACTGAGAGGCGTAAGGAGGTGCTAGGGGGCGCTCTGCTACAGGAAATGGCATCAGAGACTTCGCACAGAACTCACAGTGTTGGGGACGTCTGTGTACCGGCTAACAGTTGGGTAAGTGTTATCACAGAAAGTGTTGATACTCGGTGTTGACTAATGACGACAGTAATTATTATTAGGAAGAGTGGTAATAAAAACAACTACCTGGGTTTGAGAATTTTACCCTTGGAACAAATCAGTATTTTCATATGATCAAATTCTGTGATTCTTTATAACATTCCTTTAGGCAGTACACTGTTCTGGACAAAGGGTGTGTGTGTCCATGCACGCGCGCGCGCGTGTGTGTGTATGTGTGTGTGTGTGAGAGAGAAAGATTGAGAGAGAGAGATTGAGAGAATGTGCGCACACACATGCACAAACAGGAGGTGTTGTTAGGCAAGCCAAAGAGGCATTTACTCTGGGTAGGCAGGTTACTCCCCCTTAATCAGTCCTGAGATACCAAGTTTTGTTTTTCCCTTTCCCAAGAATGGGTATGAGATTATTGTGGACCTTCCGGTTAAAAGTGTGGAAGTCTGATAGACTCACCCTCTACTTCAAAAATAGGCGGTACCAATCTAACGCAGTCTGCCAATCAGCATCTTGAGCAGAGACTTTAAATCCACTGTCCGGAGAAGAAAATGTGCCAGACTATTGTCATAATTATCATCCCATTGGTCTTCAGTCACCAGGTTTATGGTGTGTCAATTTCAGAGTCTATGATCCTTGCTATGTTACAGGATGTTGGAAATTAGGCTTTAGCACTTGGAGATAAGTATGGATATAAAAAGAGTTATTTTTTACTATGTGTCAATTATTAGGATAAGTACTCAACTTCAGAGTATCCCATTTAAAGCTAGTAACAACTTATAACAGATATAACTTTCTCTATTTTATAAAGGAGGAAATCATAATTTAGCAAGTGTACATAATTTAACCAGAGTCACGCAGGGATTAAATGACAGGATTCGGCCCCAAGACCTCTGGCCTTGGAAGCTACTTTCTACCTCACACTGCATTTTAATTACCACCTATAAAGTATCATGGTAAATAATCTGTATATGTTATCATTGTAATTATTAGCAATTGTTATTACTCCCAATGGGCAAGAATGATCTTACTGATTACTGGGAAGGGCTAAGTATACTCTTTTATGTGAGGAAAACTGTTTTCCAGCATTATTAAGGCAGGATGCATAGATGGGTAAACTTGCTTATAGTGTGAACTTTTCTCTGCAGTGAGTTTAGGAGGACAGAGTTCCATTTCAAAATGGGATCTGGGAATCTAGGAAAGCTTCCAGAAAGAAGTGATTGAATTGCCTCTTTAAATGGTCTATTCTAAAAGGAAGAATACCATTCCCTTTCAATGAGACAGGTCTTAAATCAACACTGTCCTGGGTATGTGGGAGTGAGCAAACACTAAGGAAAACAGGTGAACAAAGTGAAAGAAGATGTGGAATCAAAAAGAAATCTATTTAAAAAAGAAGAAAAGAAATGTGCCTCTCCAAAGCCCTAGTAGTAGTTTTCTCACTGGGGTTCTTACATGGACATCTGTAAGACAAATTTTGCTCACAAAATGCTTTTCCTTGCAACTGATTGCAGCTAAAGTGGTCTGAAGCCAACATGATAATGAACTTGGCCTAGGAGAAAGGAGCCCGTGATGGAATAGTGCGGCAGCTTCTTCCATGGCCTTGTGCTCACCCCCTGTTGGGAAACACTTCAACAAAAGCATCAAAGTTTCTGATAAAGGAAACAGACCAACACACTCATTGTCCCCCCTTTCCACTGCATGAACCTCCAATACAGAGTGAGGAGGTGAAATATTCCTTATCATTTTCTAAACTTGTCTCTGAAAAGTTACTATGGAGCCTCCTACTTTGCAAATGAGCTGGTTATCTCCATTGCTTGAGACAATTGCTCTTTTTCCCCTTTTAACAGACAATAGATTGCTGAAAGAGTTTCTGCCACATAGTCCTTAGATGTAACTAGCATTAACAAAATATCCTGGGGCATCACTGTATGCTATGCTTTCTTATTGCTGTGGTATAGCAGCTGGACCATTCTGCCTTTCTTCTCTGAGAAGGGCCAAGGACATTTTTGAAGGAATCTGCAGGTTTAATTTAAACAAATAAAAGGAAGTCCATGAGGTAGAACCTTGACATGACCAACTTACCCCTTTTTGACAAACTCCACAATTTGCTTCAATGTTTTAAGTACCAACTTGCTTAACTATAAGTCTTGCTTTGTCCTACAATTTCCCTCCCCAGCTATTTTATGTTAAAATTCCTAGGTAGAAAAAGAGCTTCTCACATTTATCAGATCTTCAGCCCCATACGTTAGAGATCATGTGTGGCCTTGAAAACTTTGCTCTGTCCCCCAAGAAGATGGCAACCATATCTAGATTACTGCCTTTTGGGGTCCCTTATCCTTCTATTGCCAGCAGTAAAACCTCTCCTTTTAATAATACAGTCCTTTCTGAGGTCTTTCTATGGAAGAACAACAAGGTCCCCTGTGGCAAGTTTCTTTCCATTGCAAATAACCTCTTTCCCCAAACCCACAGACAGCTCAGGAAAAGATCAAAGGTTGTTTAGAACTATCTTCACACTTGATCTGGAACAACTTCCTTTTCTCAATACCCCAGTCATGATAATTAGTCTAGTCCATGGGTCAGCTGTTACCAAACACTGATCTCAGTTTCCCTCAGCCAATAAAAGGAAACAGAGTTTGAGGGAAAGGAAAGTGGTTTTATTTGTTGACAGATGAGGAGGGCAGCAGACTCATGCCCGAAAGACCACCGTCCTGCTCTTTGGCAAGATGCAGGGCTATTTATACAATGTTCAACAAAGAAAAGGGGAGGTGGGCGAGTGTCCACAAAGGGGAGGGAGTAAAAGTTAGTGCTGGGATGGAGACCAGTGGGCACCAGATTTTATTTACACAAAGACAAACAAAAATGGGGAATCAGCAAGAGTAATGGGGAGGGGGCAGGGGCAGCACAGGGAGGAAGAGAAGTCAGCGGTGTCAGCAAGCTTTCCCACCATTTGCTTTTGTTTGGGATTCCTTTCCTTGACCCTAAACCTGTCAAGGAAGAGGAACTGCAAGGAGCACAAACTCACAATCAATTAAGAGCTCTGGGAAAACCAATTCTGTCATAAATTTGTCAAAGAAGGCAAATCCGCAAGTGCTTATCTGAGAGCCCATTTGCTGTATCACGCTAGTATCTTAATTTAGGATAAGCTTCACTTAGGGATCCCATTTCCTTTCCATTTGATTTAAGTTCTTTGGGGGGCCCTGCAGGTGTTCACACACATTTGTATGTGACTGAAACTTACATGATTTCTATAAATCAATGAATATGGTTGGGCAACTCTTGTAGTACATTCAGAACAATTTCATGAGAGATAAGAAGTTCTCCAAATATTAAATGACAAGGAGGAGACTCACCTTCCTGGAGTACAAAGAGAAAGTGTGTTCTAGTTCTGCAAGCTGGTGGAACTGTCTCATTTCTGATTTCACAAGCTCCTGCGCATCTATTGTGTCCATTACAGGCTTGAAGGTCTCATTTAGTTCTTTTCAACATAAATTTTGAATTGTAGTACTTTTTAATTATTCCTTCTGAACTCCTGTTAAAGTCTCTCTTAGATATGAGACAAACAGTCCCTAAGGTACTAACCCTAGTCACCCCCAAATTCCAATCCCCCATTCCCACACCCCCCCCACAATTATCTAATTACCGTTTCCATTCACCTCCTCCTCTCTTAACATTTTATCTCTTCAAGCGAATTTTTAAGGAAACCATATATGCTAAAAGGAGATTTTACTGCAGTTTCCATTTCTTGCATGATGGAGGAAACAAGACATGAACTGCAAGAACTCACAGAAACAAGAGGGTGCCCTGTTTTCCATATAAATATCCCTTGTAATTAAAAAGGGAAATTACAGAAATAGATAGGGTGAAGAACATATGAAAAGTAACGAGATTTTATTTCTAAATCTGATAAGTCAGAAAGATTTCCTCCTGAGGAAGATACCCTATTAAGATTTGCAAGGTAAACTCAATTTCTGTTTACTATACATTAGTGTCACGTCAATCACCTTGACATCCAGATGTTCCTCGTGTGAAGAGCTGGAGCTGGAGACATCTGATTCACCCACTTTATTGAGCAAGGTCTTTGGTTCATAGAGTAAGGTATGTGAAGTGTGTAACTTCACAAAAAGGAGGAATGATTCTTGTTTTGCTGAAATGGTTGTCTACCTAGTGTTGTAAGTTTGATGTAAGGGTGTTGTCAGAAGAAAATGGAGGTCATGATACAACAACACAGACAATTTCTCATTCGTGAATTTTCTTTAGCATGTCTTCCATTATCTACCACTTAAAATTGTGTTCACCTCAATCTCTATCTACAATGATTTAATTCTCTTTTCTCCCTTGATAACTGCATGTGATTGTCCATGCATTCAACTACTATCTCTAACTGCTACCTAAATTTATATCTGTAATCTCATCCAATAATAGAGCTTAAACACCTGCTGGATCTCATTCTTTGATGACTCAAGTTCACCATTTTTTCTCACTATTTTCCATGCACCCCCTCCTTAAGCTAAACTTATGTATTGTGTTCCACATACTAGTTAATAACATCAAAACAACTCCATGCACTCAGGCTCAAAACTTCAAAGGCATTTCTTGGCAGGAACCCCAGCCTCTCTCTATCTAAACCACTGAACTGAAATATCTCCACAGTATTAGTCAGTCATGACACTACTTTCCTACTCCCAGAGCCCTCTTTATCCCCCCAATATCTCATTGTCTGAATAAATGCAATAGCACACTGATGTAGTACTTGGTTGCCAGCTCCTTCCTTGCACAGGACCTGCAACAAGATTTCCCCAGAGAAATCTGCCTATCCACATTCCACATTTCACTACTTCACACAAAACCTGTCAGTGGCTACTCATTGCATACATTTGGAAAGTTCCAACTCTGCATTATGCTATTAAAAATCCTCTACAGACCCTCCCTCGTGGCGCAGCGGGTTAAAGCACAGCACTAAGAAGCTAAAGCCACTTCCGCATGAGTTCGATCCCCGCCTGCCCCGGAGGTGACCACATGGCGTGGCAGACCTCTCCTGACCTGCCCGCTGCTCCCTTCAGCAGTGTACTTCATAGATCTGCCTGTTCTGCTTCCCACTCTGTCTCTGGTGAAGCCTCTTGCCACCCCTGAACCTCTGGCTTGTACCCCAGTTCTGTAAGCACAAATAAATAAATCTTAAAAAAAATCCTCTGCAAATGAGTCCTCATGTATTACTTCAGCTGTAGCCTTGACTAAGTCCTCTCCTCCAACTCACTACCAATCTTTGTTTCCTTGAGCACACTCTTATGCCATTTTCTCTATTGTTGTTATTGGTTGAGTTACTGGAACTTACTAT
Source organism: Condylura cristata (assembly GCF_000260355.1). Taxonomy (NCBI): domain Eukaryota; kingdom Metazoa; phylum Chordata; class Mammalia; order Eulipotyphla; family Talpidae; genus Condylura; species Condylura cristata. The sequence goes on from NW_004567114.1 coordinate 17,419,805, forward strand.
GTGACAAGCATTGGGTCAACTGCAAGATAGCACAAATAAATAACGTTTATTTGCTTCATCCACATTAAGTCCATCTAGTATGCAGATGGCCAAAAAAATCTCACTAGAACTGGTTCAGATGCTACTATCAGAAAGTTCCCCAACCATTCTGTGACTTGGCTTTCTCCTTGTCAACATGACATAATAATACTTACCTCTAGTGATTTGTGAGACTTAACAAGCAAACTTTTGTGAAAACTCCCAGCATAATGAAGGACTAAATACATATTAGTTTTCCTCTATTTTCCTTTCTTTGAAGACAAGAATCTTAGAATATTCACCCTTGTCACAATGCTCACATTTTCACATTTTCTTTACAAACTATTCTTATGGTTTATAAAAACCCTACCTTTCATTTTCCCAAACTCTATCTCCAATTTCTCCTCCTCTACATTTTCCATTCACTTTTATCCAAATACTTCATTCAACTCATTCAATTATTATTCAATATTCAGCAAACATTTACTATGCACCAGCTTTTGGTTAAGACTCTCTGGAACTCACACTCAACTATTTTTGACATGTATTTAGACCTCTTCTGTGTTAGTTTTTAAAATGAAACAATTTTCTGAGGTCTCCCTGGTGGCCTAGGAGTTAAGTATCTGCACTATCACCACTAAGGCCTGAGTTGGATCTCCCGCCAGGGAGGTGACTCACAGGGAGCAGCAGACCTCTCATGTCTTGCCCACTGCTCTGTTTGGCAGTGTATTTCAGTAGATCTGCCTGTTATGCTCCCCACTTTGTTTCTGGAGCCCCATACCTCTGGCCTATACCCTACTTCTTCTATGAAAAAAAAAAAGAAAGAACATGTAAAAACTAAAAAACAGTTCTCTGTTTATGTGCCATAGGGCATTCTCATATGAAGGAACAGGATAATGGAAGTAGAATTTAAAAAAAAAAAAAAAAGGTTTTTTTTAAAAGTTTAAGATATAAGTCTAAAGAACATTGTAAGTGCAGGTAAAACATTAAAAGATGTTTATTAGGTAAGTAAAACTTTGGAGAAAAGCATATACAAGCTGTGAAGAAGGACTGGGGAACAATTCAAACAAAATGAAAAAGAACTGGCAACCACCTAGCTCTTAGCTATTTCCATTTAAAAATAAGACTGGGAAAGTTTGAAGCGAAAAATATTTATTTTTGAAGTGAAAAAAGTAAGGTGATAATTTTCTGCCAGGAAGAATATGAGCGGGGAACCTTGTTGGACTTTCTTCCCAGAAACAGACCTGTTGTGGAAGGTTCTACAGATGGAGGCTTGATTAGCTGGGGTAAATGGACTCGTGAAGTGGGACATAAACAGACTGTCCCATCACTAGCCTGTAACTATGGCAATAACTATTTCATGATTTTTTTTTTCCTTAATCTCCTCTGACTTAGAGATATTTACTGCCAGACTTGAGGAAATGAACTTAGGAGTAAAAGCAGATTTTTATTTATTTATTTGTTTTTTTGTTTCTAGTCCATAGGCTGTAAGTTTTGATCCAGCATCTTCCCAAATTAAGATATTTAGGTAGCAAGAGTGGCAGTGAGACAGGTAAAAGTAGGTAGAGTGGAAGGGGAAGAGAAGAGTAGAAGAGTGAAACATTATATAACATCTAGCTTGCTATTTCCTTTGCCTTACTTTTATAGTGTGGGTTGCACCATCCAAAGTGTAAGCAGGTAAAGCAAATTAATATCTCCTAAGACCTTTATTAGGGAAGGCTGTGATGAGAAAAGAGACTCAAGTGTGTGTGGCAAGGAGAGCTGTTCACATGTCTGTGGCCACAAGGGAAGGTGAGGCTTGTGCTGGGTAAGGGCAAGGCTATATTTAACCAGGTGGATTGTCAGGGTCTAGAAAATGCAAGCGAAGCCAGTACAGAGTTGATACCAAGACCAAGCAGAGCACACTCTTTACAGGGCTTTTCATCTAGCTCCTGAAAGTCCCTCTAGGAGTGAGGACAGGAGGCATGCAGAAAATTCTAGTACTGGGGATAGTTCAGATAGCCTGGATCAGAAATCTGAACTTCCAAGGCCAAAGTCATCCTTGCCTATGCTTAATCATTTAACCTAACAAGAATGGGAGTAATTCAACTCCCTTCACAATGCTGGCTTCTTGATCAGCCACGGAAATACGCTGTTTTGTGAAAAGTCTCCCTTAGGAAGGGTATCTATCCCTCCTGTAAGAAAAAGGACTGGGGAACATATATTAATATTCACACACTATAAAGTTTGAACCATTTATTTTTGGTTTGTTTTGCTCTCTGGTTTTATGAAATGCTTTCAGAGGCAGAACTACTACTTTCCAATAAGAATGACAACTTTATAAAAAAAAATGTCTGCTGTAAGTGAGTTCACTTGCTCCCCTGAGGTCTCTGCTCTGCGAGTTTACTCCCGTGCACAGCGCCTCACAATTCACCAAGCTCATTACCCACACTCCTCTCTGCTTTTCCCTCATATGCCCCTTCCCCCCATCAAAACCAAGGTATTTCTGTGTGGTGGATGCAATCATGAGGGGATGCACTGTGGACTCCAGTCTCATCACCCACGTGCAGAGGAGCAGAAATTAAAAGGAACAATAGGAGATCAGAGGATGGACTCATGAGCACACCGTGTGCTGAGAATGCTTGCAATAAAAGGGAAACTTACAACGTCATCATCATCTAACTATCAGGGATCATTTCATTTTGTCATAGAATTAGCGTTAAATCAGGGAACTGAAGATTAGAAAGAACAGGTAGGTATCTTAACTAACACTACATGAGAAGTTCATTCTCTCATCTCCTCTCTCCCTTTGTTTTTCCCCTTCCTCCTCTTACTTATTCTTCTCTTTCTCTCTCTCTGCATCTCTTCCTAATCTCTGGGTTTTGAGAATTCAGAGCATGCAAAAAAAAAAAAAAAAAAGAAAGAAAGAAAAAGAAAGTGTGTGGTCTAGTATATACCAACCTCATAACTTCTCACGAGTGGTGACGTGTTTCTTAGGCACATAGGACAAACTTTTCAGGGGGGCAAGTAAGTGCTTGATCTAGAAACTGAAAGATGCTCAGGTCAATTTACTGTGACATTTTCCATTTCATTTAATATTTGCTAGGAACACTGTGAGAAGGGTATCATCATTAACTTCACCTTTCCAACATGGAAACCAAAGTTCAGCAACTTTAAATAACTGGCTCAGAGCCAAAAAGTTAGCCAGCAAGAGATTTGAAGCTGGGACCCAAGTTCTCTAGTTTAAAGGCTAAACTCTTTCCACTATTACAATTTCTATTCTGATGGCTTCTAGACCCAATGGTTGGAACCCCTAATCCTTTAGAAAAAGCAGAGTGAAAGACAGAATAAATACTGGATTTTTGTTAATCCTTATTCCCTGGGATGTAAGCTTTCCTTTGGAAAGTTAAAAGACACATACAATGAGTAAAAAAATCATCACCTGTTTGGTAATGCTTCCAATATGTGCTTGTATCTTCTCAAGTAACTAAAGTAATTATATGAAAGAAAGGAAGGGGAAATAAACCTGGTGCAAAGTGTGTGTTTTCAGGAAGTTCATCTTAATGAGCTCTCTGCTCAGTACATTTTGTTGTCTGTAAAGGAAATGTGTGAAAAGAGCCAGTGCAGATCTGCTAAGAATTAGTCCAACTTGCTCCCATCAATTACATTAAATTTTTTGATGAAATTCTGCTGCTCCGAGAAAATTTCCTGACAGGATGCTAATAAATCTACCTAACCTTGTCACCCCCCAATATGCCGAATTTGCAGCATTCAAGATAAAAAATATTCATGCATTATAAGGTTGAACTTGACTTCTCAGAATTTCTATATGACTCCGGCAGGTTAATAAGAGAAAAAAGAATTTTTGTATCCATATTATAAAAAGAAATGTTTGTCTTCAGGAAGGCACCAAATTGACAGGCCAAGTGTTTTGTTGCTGGGCCAATTTGAGAAGCCAGTGAGCATGGGAATGAGGGGGATAAGGAGCATGTCTACCTGTTCTCCACATAACAGTGCTGTACTGGAAACGTGTACAGTAGATATCAGAGCACCCCACTGACATACATAAAGAAACCCAAATTCCTAGACCATGGCATAAAAGCTGATATTTGCAGTTTATTTTCAAATCATTTGTTTCCATTTTCAGAAAGGAAGTTTGTCCTAAGTTAGAGCCAAACTTACTTACTTCCCCAGGGTGAGAGAGTCCCAAACGAAAACATAGCTTTTCCTGATGATGTTGCTAAGTGATATCCCATGGTTCATGGTAATGTGGCACCTCTGCTAAGAGTTGAATTCCTGGTGGTGCAGGGGTTAAAGACACAGTGCTATCTAGTTATCACCAGTCACTATAGCATGAGTTAGATCTCCTGCCAGGGAGTTAACCCACATGGCACAGTAGACCTCTCATGTCTGGCTCACTACTCCCCTCAGCAGTGTGTTTCATTCAATCTGCCTGTTTTGCTCACCAGTCTCTTTGGTGAATCCTCTCATCTCCTGCACCTCTGGCTTAAACCCCACTTCTTATATGCATAAGTAAATAGATCTTAAAAAAAAAGAAGAGTTGAATTCTGAAGTCAGAGAACTTGGGTTCAAATCTGTATACTGCCACTTGCAAAGCTTGGAGATGACAACCGTTCCCATTCCACTAGGTCCTTTTAAGGATAAGATTAATTGTGGCAATGCAAATACAGTGCATAGCACTGAGTCTCCACTTATTAGTCAAATAAGATCAGTTTCTTTTGTATATTAATTTTAATTAATACTGGGCATCGGTGTTAACTGCTACAGGAATCCCCACATCCCAAATCCAAGTAAGTCAGTTGTTCTTCTGTGGTCTCTGTATTACCACACTGAAGAAATCATATGTGGGTTGAAGCACAGCACTGTGAAGCTATCCACAGCTACTGCAGCATGAGTTCAATCTCCAGCCAGGAAGGTGACTCACATGGCATGGTGGACCTCTCCTGTCTCACCCACTGTTCCCTTCAGCAATGTGTTTCAGAATCTTCTGCCTGTTCCGCTCTCTACTCTTTTTCTGGTTAATCCTCTCAACCCCCACACCTCTGGCATATACTCCAGTTCTTGTGTGCATAAATAAATAAATCTTTAAAAAAAAGAGTCATGTGTCATAAGTCACATATGTCATGTGTGTCCTGGTAAAAAAAAAAGTACAGAGTCTGAGTTTTCACATTGTACCCTATTGTATTTATCACCCAGATCTATATAGTATCTATGATAACATTTATTATCAAAGATGTATACTGGATTATTTTAGGAATATATTATCTCATTTTGTTCATCTGAAACACAGAAAAAACCAATGCCTTGACTTCTAAGTTGAAAATGTAGTTGAATAAATTGGCAATTTTTATGTTAATATCTAGCAAGATTCTTCTTTCAGTGGTGAACTTATTACCTATGGATAGTAATTTATAGATTGCACCTATAATGCAATGCTACCTCAATAAAAATTTATTTAAAATAATTTATTTCCTCACTCAATGAAATTATGGGTGGAAAAATCACTTCAGTTCCTACATATTTACCTTGTAACTCCCAAAGGCAATGTAAGGATATTATGATCCATTATAAACTATAACATCTACTTTTGTCCCCACAGAGAAAGTCTGTAATGAATGAACCACACATTCCTTCTTAGAAAATTCTTCCTTCCATACAGATACACCAAAAGGACATTTGGGGTGTGCTGATCTGCCTGGTGAAATGGAAAGGGACTGTCCACTGAAGTCACATCCTCACATGATCTCCTAGAGGGCTTGGAGGGGAGAAGCATAGATCTAGGAGAAAACTCCTCTTAAGCAAAATTGCAACTGTTCACCTGAAGTAACAATCCTTACTTCAACTTTAGGTCCAGGGTAAAAGAAGTCAATTCTATCCATGGGGTGCAAAAGGCATTCAGTTAAAACACAATCACCACAGGAGCTCCCTGGTGGCCTAGGGGTTAAGTCTCAGAACTATCACCCCTAGGCCTGATTTCAATCCCCAGCCACAGAGCTGACCCACATGGTACATCAGACATCTCCTGTCTCACCTACTGCTCCCCTCAGTAGCACATTTCAGATGAAAATACACGTTTTGCTCCCCACTTTGTCTCTGGTGAATCTTCCCCCCTCCATACCTTTGACCTATACCCCAAGTCTTTTACACACACACACACACACACACAAGCCAATCACAGCTATAAATATTTTCCTGAAAGATCTTGACCACTCAGCAGGATGGCTGCGCAGTGAACAGGAGCTCTGGGAGGCTCAGAAGCATGGCTCATTGAGCCAGTGCTGACACGCCTGATGCTCCAGCTAATGTAAGGTCTAGGCTTTACCTCTCCACAAGGACACAGAACCCCAGTCAGCTAAAAAGCTGAAACTTGATAATCAGACAGACCTGGGCTTGAGTCACTGGATGTGTTACCTCGGACAAACTACATGATATCTATTAGTCTTTATTATTTTTTTTCTCATCTGGTAAATGGTTAATAATCAGTTATCTGACATAAAAGGCTGTATGAAGATTTAATTTTAAACCTGAATATAAAGTATGTGTTTCAACACAAGAAAAGCTCAAGAACGTTATGCTGAGATGGGTCATTGTTGTTTCCATTACTCAACCATTATTTTTAATTGCAGTCACATTAGTTTATAACACCATATATGATCCAGAGGCATAAGATCACACCTCTTAAGATGTAAGTTGCTGCAACACACCCACTATCAAGATACCCCTTATTCTGCACCACAGTCCACTGGACTCCCCTCCCCCACTGGTAGCCTCAATTTTACAGTCAGGTCCTAGAGCTTGTTTTGGATTAGTTTTGTCTGAAATTTTGTATTGTTTCTCCCTATTTCACCTGTAAGTGAAGTGATCTAGTATTTGCCTTCCATCTTCTGGCTAATTTCACTGAGCATAATTCCCCAATAGACTATGGCCCCGTTATTAAAAAATAAATAAATGAAAGATAAGTACTTGCCATCACCATGATCTTTGGTATTATGAATTTGTTGATTCTCTGTTGAGGAGACTATGATCTATATTAACTCATTTTGAAAGATTAATTGACCTGATGACAGACTTTCTAGGCTCTCTTTTAGCCAATCTCAGAACGGTTCTCCAAATAATAATCGACTGGGACAAGAAACACAATGACATAGTCTGTAAACATAGTGTAGGGGCATCCCCAGGATACCAGAGAGCAGAACAGATGCCCACTTGATGCCATATAAAAATCCCCTCTCTATGAAAAATTCACCTCCTTCCCCCTTCAGATTCCAAGTCCCCCAAACATCTCCTTCTATAGTATTTGGAAATATCAGGCACCAACTACAGGTTACCTTGTTGATCCACTGATCTGATTTAAAATATATGAATTTTACCACAGGTTCTCTGGGATTTCAGCCACTTCTCCAAGTAAATACAACTGTGGTTAAATAAGAAGCTCAGTGTATTGTGAAGATAAATATATCAAGCAGTTACACACATACACAAACACACCAAACACACACCTTTTTTTTTTTTTTTTTTATTGCCTGGGCCCTGTTGGTGAAAACAGGATTTCACTTTTAGATTCTCCACCTACATGGCATGGGTGTAATGAAAATGCCTGTCAGTGAAAGTAATGTGTTTAATATTATGCCAGTCTTAAACACCAGCAGAGATTTCTGTGCATTACAAATAATTCCATCACCTGCCCATATTACATTGCTCTGTGTTTTATCTGTGGTAAGATGATATCAATATGTCAAGCATGAAGAAAAGGATATTTTATGAGATGGATGTAGGAAGCACAATGACAAGCACATAAAAAGAACAGCCAAGGATGCCACAACACCGTCAGAGGAAAAGGCCAGTATTTCTCACGGGTATACACTCAGGTTATTTTTTTCCTACCAAGGGTCCAGAGATTGTCAAGGCTGCCTGTGGTTTTGATCAAGGATCTTAAAGAAAGTAAAAGAACACCGACTTAAAATAAAAGAAAAAAAAAAATGAGAATCTTTCAGTAACCACTGAAGAGATGAATAACAGGTGAAATTATTAGTAAGAAGCCAATGAGAAATAAATATCAGGGCATTCCAGAATGAATTCTCTGGTAATACTCAAGAGAGCCTGATTTTGCAATGCACTGTAGAGGGAAAGTTCTTTAGACCCTGCCACATGATTGGAGGGGAGGGTGGTTTTTCTCTAGAGAAAGTATTTGCATTTGGAAAAAAAAATTATGATGTTCCATCCAGGTGAATACTATACTCATGAAATGAAATTACAAGATTACAGAAGAGGACCTAGAAATCATTTAAAAAAAAATTCTTACTCTTAGTGGCCTAATTTTGTTTTTTGTTATCTTATTATTATTTAGTTCTCTTTCATGTAGTATATACTTATACTTAAAAGCAAATTGTCTTACAATTTTTACTCCACACCTCACCTTCTGCTTTTACAATTACACAGAAGGTCTTTTGTGTGTGTTTTCAGCTACACTTCTTTTATTTCAAGGTCCAGAACAAATAGAATTTCATCAATGAGATCATATCTGATAGCTTAAGATTTAAAGATATCTTGCCTTTATAATTCCATGATATTTGACTTATATCTTGCTGATTTGTTTTCATTTTGTTGTTTGGACACTTTTAAATAGTTTTATTGAAGATACTGCAATTTTTCACTTACAACAGTGCTTGTAAGTACAGTATTACTTTACTTCCTTTCCCTGTGAACATATTCAATGTTCAAGTCTCAATAATGCCCACTTATTACTACAGCAACTCAACTTTTAACTTTCATGAACTTTGATACAAATTTGTGTCCTTCAACATTTTGGGTAGAACAATGCTAACTTCTATGCTCAGATTAGTGTAATCAACTTCCTCAATGGTGGGCCCAGAGGAGGCAACACCAAATGGAAGAGTTCCAGAACTAGGGAAGCCACCAGGCATGCCACATTAACTCAGGTACAGATCAGTAATGATAGGGTTTCTGAGTCTTCTACCTGTTTCTATTGATGTTCAAATGGTTTTATCAAGCCACCTGATGACTTCTTTATACTTGTCAAAAATCTTCTGTTGTTCTCATCATTTGTTGTGCCTTGAAGTTTCTCATCTTCAACAGTTACTTTCATATTGAAGGCATAAGATTCAAGGGAGTTTCTGGAAGACATCTCATCCTATTGCTTCTCATCTTCAGCCTCATACTTCTCAGCCTTCTAGACCATATGCTCAATGTGTTCCTTATCATCCATGATGGTGGTCTTGTTCTCTTTTCGTGTATTCTTATCCATAGCAGAAATACTAAGGATGCCATTGGCATAAAAAATAAGCTCAACCCTGAGGACCACAATAAGCAAGAAAGTGTACCTGAGTTCAAACTTGCCAAGCAGGTTGTTACCTTTGACCATGGCATGCTCACTTTCATACACCTGAATGAGTCCCCCAAACTGATTGTCAGAGTAGTTTTGAAGGTCTGTGTCTGCTTCATAAGGATGGTAGTACTGAACTTGCTGAGGACAGTTCTGACATCACCAGCAGCTTTAATGCCAATGGAAAGAGGAGTTACATCCCAGATCAGCAAGTCTTGACCACTTTCAGACATGTCTCCAGATATGATAGCTTCCTGGACAGCTGAATAAGCAATGGCATCATCAGGGCTGATGCTCTTATTCAGTTCTTTTCCACTAAAAAAATCCTGTAGCTGTTTCTGAATTTGGAAGATTTAGGTAAATCCACCCACCAGACAATATCATGGATCTGGGATTTGTCTAGCTTAACATCCCAAAGAGCTTTCTCTACTAGGTCCAAGGTGCCACAGAACAAGTAAGCAGTCAAGTCATCAAATTGAGCACAGGTAAAGGAAGCATAAAAGTCAATTCCATCATAGAGTGAGTCACCCTCAATACTAGCCTGGCTGCTGGCAGAGGGCATATGCTTAGCACTCTCACAGCAGTATGGATGTGAAGGACAGCTTTCTTGTCCTCGCTGATGTCCTTCTTATGCTTGCACTTGAATTCTGCAATATAAAGGTTAACCATTCAATTGTCAAAGTCTTTTCTACCTAAGTGGGTGTCTTCAGTTGTATATGTGACCTCAAAGATTATATCTTCAATAGTGAGGATCAAAATATCAAAAGTGCTGCCTCCTAGGTCAAAGTTCAACATGTTCCTTTCATCTCCAACCTTTTTGTCAAGCCTGTAGGCTATAGAAGCAGCAGTTGGCTTACTGATGATTCTAAGTGCATTGTGACCAGCAATAATCTCAGCATCTCCTGTGGAATGCTACTGAGTCATCAGAGCAGTGGGTGCTGTGACAACACACTAGTGACAGACTTCCTGAGGTATGCTTCTGCAATTTCCTTCATCTTTGTCAGACACAGAGATGACACCTCCTCTGGATAGAAACTTTTTTTCTCCCTTGTATTCTACTTGGACTTTGGGTTTGCCCAAATCATTCACCACCTTCAATGGCCTATGCTTCATATCAAACTGGACAACAGCATCATCAAATACATGTCCAACCAAGCACTTGGCATAGGAAATTGTTGGTGGGGCACATGGCAATGTCAGTCATTAAAGCATCACCAAACAATGGTTCAGTATCAGTCTAGCTGACATATCTTGAGGTGGTCTGATTTCCACGACCACTGGCAATTTATTTCCACTACTCCATGCTAGAAGACACCCACACAAGAATTGGTGGTGCCAAGATCCATGCCAAATACAAGTGCCTTAGAAATGGTTACTCATGTGTACAGCCAGTTCAGCTGGTGAAGAAAACATCATTCTTTAGAGTTGCCATTCTGTTCACTGAAAGCTGTTTTCAATGTTTTGTAATAGCTGTTGGAGTCATGCTCCTTGAGAGTAGGGTCAGAAAGTGACCCTACTTAGTGATGGGTCAGAAAGTGAGTCTGATGCAGAAACACCCTTAGTATATATTTGATGAGTGAATTATGGCATATATTATTTATTATAGTTTTTACAGTGCATATTATAGCTGTTCAATAAATAATTATTGATGAAGTTGAGAGAGTAACACTAGGGAGATCCCTGAAATGCTGAAAATAGCTTTTAATGTAAGAAGATGCATGGAGAAGAAAGGAAGTAAGAAGTAAAAGTGAAGAGGAGGAGAAACAGAGGTGGGAGCAAAAGAGAAAAGAAGTGACTTCAAATAGGCACAAAATACCCTACACTCTGAGAATTGTCCTTCAAGAAAGGTGACTAGGAATAAAGAAACTTCTGATGGCCAGGGAATGTTTCCCTGAGAAGAGAAGCTCTGGCTCATCTAGCCTTGCTTTCTTTAAGTCCTGTGGGACAGTGTGTAGGTGACAGCCCACACGTCTAAGAGCTATTTCTAAACTGTACTGGTTCCTAAAATGGTTAACTATACTTGTGAACTACACATTGTTATCACCAGCAGTGACTGGCAGGTAACAAGGACAGGACTGGGTGGGGAAGCACCCTTATCTCAGAATGAAACAAATGTCTCACAGAGATTTTGAACAGGACTCCAAATAACAGTAACGTATGCTGATTACAACATTCTTCCCCTAAGATGGGGGTAGCTGCTGAGGTCTAGTAGAAAAAGAGCACCTGAAAACCCCAATTATTTTTAATATTAGAAACTCAATGCGAGAAATCCCTTTATGTAATGTTTGCAACGCATATCTAGAAACACCTATATCAGAAAACCTTTGAGTGTTAGTTTAAAAATGCAAATTCCTGACCTCATTCCAAATCTACTGATTACTTTTATTGCATGGTTTCTGTAATGAAGTAATCTAGGTATATGACAATTACTTATATTTATTTATGTATTATCTACTATACATACCACTTATTTACCTAAATATGTACATATATGTAATCAAAATTCCTGGTGTTGGAAAATAAGAGATTTTCAATTACTGACATCTTTTAGACTTAAATGATTTCAAGTTCCCCTTCTTGCCTACACCACAAATCCACAGCTACAACTCTTACTCCTCAAATGCCTCAGATCCTACATGAGAGAATGTGTCAATATGTACATAGGAGTGAATAGGTGGCTAAACCATTAGATGTATAAATAAATAATGGTTAATATATTCAATATGTAACTTGTCTAAATATGTATTCACTCAATATGTCTACAGCCAGAACTGGATATATAATTCACAAGACCCTGTTAAATGAGAGTTTACAAAATGAAAATGAAACTCTTCTTGTTTTAAAAATTATGCAGAATTTCAAGATGGTGAAAGTAGAGCCTTAAGCCAAGCAAAGGTCCCTCTTACGAGGAACATGTCAGCAGCCCAGCTTGTAGACCATGTCTACATTTATAATGTTCTTCCTGTTTCTGTTATTTTCCCCATATTTGAAACATTTATTTCTGATTCCTTTGTAGTCTGACTATGCTAGCAAACTTGAATTAATCAAAATATTTTATAACTGAAACCAGATAATTTTAGCACCTTGGTTACATTCCAAGAACATTCCCATAAAGCATCACATGTAATCATCACAGTGTCCTAAGAAGGCAGGACTTATGATTGTCATTTTTATGGTTAACTAATGCTAGGTCCAGGGATCTAACACCATGAAATCAATAAGACAGAGAATAAGGATTTCAATCCATATATATATAATCTTCTATTCCTTACGCCAAATTTAAGCCCCTTGTTTTCAGACAGCAACTGATTCTTTGCCATACACTGTGCCAAAGTATAGGATCTCCTCCTATACTTTGTAACTCTTTGCTTACCCGATATCTTTTTTTTTTTTAAAGATTTATTTATTTGTACAGACAGAACTGGGGTACAGGCCAGAGGCTCAGGGGCGGTGAGAGGGTTCACCAGAGACAGAGTGGGGAACAGAACAGGCAGATCGACGAAGTACACTGCTGAGGGGAGCAGCGGGTGGGTCAGGAGAGGTCTGCCACACCATGTGGTCACCTCCGGGGCAGGCGGGAATCGAACTCATGCAGAAGTGGCTTTAGATTCTCAGTGCTGTGCTTTCACCAGCAGCACCACCAGGGAGGGCCCACTTACCCCATATCTTAACACCACAATAGATTCACAAGAATGGTGCCTGAAAGCCATTTCTCTGTGGAAGGAATGAATAAGGACGGCCTGATCTCTCCTCTGATCTCCAAGAAGGGGAAGGAACCAACCACATTTTTTCTTACTGGTGCTGCCCAGCCCCCCAACCACACTGCACACTTCCCTAAGTACCAGCCAGGAGGGGAATCTGCTTTTTTTGTCCACAACCCTTTATTCTTGTGCTTTTCCCAGATTGTGCTGAACATAGTTATCTCTCTGTTTGTTCTAGGACTCCATGTTGTGAGTCTCCCTCGTTATCTTTAATAATCAAGTTGTGACTTATAATCTCACTACCATACAGTATTCTAAGTAGAATTTGCACAGCTCCTTGTCCTTTTGTGAAACCAGTGGCTGCTTTATATCCAGTCAGCTCAGTTATTCTCCTCTCCCTTTTTCTACATTCCTCTACTGCAATGAAATGTTGAGACACAAGTTCATTTAATTAATGTTTAAAGCTTCCTCCCAAATTTAACAAAACATTACAAGTAAAAAAAAAAAAAAACAAAAACAACACCCTTGTGACACTACTGAGTATAATTAGTGTGTAGTGAATTTTTTATATATGTACATGTTTGCAAGCAGTGAATATTTTATCAGAAATAACAGAGGGAGGAGGAATCTCAGTCACGTCATTTTATGACATACAGATCTTACAGACTTTAATAAGAAACAACCTCTAGGCAAAGAGGTAAGTGTAATAGTTAAAATAGAGTTTAATGCTCATACCAATGTTAATGCAAGAAAGATATTTTTCATGTACTTTAAATTTCTAAGCTAAGAGATTGAGTGTTTGTGCAGGAAAAAAATACTAGTTGTTAACACCAGAAAATTGTGAACCATATATATATACATATTGAGACACACATTTATATACATATAAATGCACTACATAGATATTTATATATTTAATGCATTGATATAAATCAAGGAGTGTTTTTTTGTATGAGTTTGGGAGAATATGAAGGTGAGTTCAAATGTATAAATGTGGTATCTGGATTTGAAAGTAATTTGGAAAGTTGACATCTCAGGTTTATAAATATATCTCATTTTTCACAGCTTCAACCAGATTTTCTTTTCCACGTCTCAAGGCATTGTGAGAAAATATCAATAAAATGTAATTACTCTGTAGCTGGGCCATATGTACAGTAAATTTTCAGATAACCAAATTTTGTAATTGTTGGAGATATCAGAGGGAACATTATTTTAGAAGAGCTGGTATTTGGTGTCCTCAAATAGTAATTAAATATAATAATTCTCTATAGAGTTAAGAAGAATGAAAAAGCACATATTTTCTGAATAGACTACTATGAATAAACTCCAAATCATCTTAGGCTATTCTTTGTCTTAGAAAAGGCTATCCTGATTGCCAGTAAAATCTAGTGATTGGCACTAGATTTTTTTTTTTGTTTCATTTATTTATGCATACAAGAGATAGGGTTCAGGCCAGAGATTGGGGGTGGAGGGATGGTTGAGAGTATTCACAGAGACAGAGTGGGGAGCAGAACAGGCAGATCTGCTAAAACACACTGCTAAGGGGAGTAGCAGGAGGGCCAGGAGAGGTCTGCTGCACCATGTGGGTCAGCTCCCTGACTGGGGATTGAACTCGTGCTGCAGTGGATGCGGATAGCTTTTTAGTGCTGTTACTTAACCACCTGCACCACCAAGGAGGCCCTGGGACTTCAGTCTTTACTCACAGTCTTTCCCTTCCATACCTCATAATTCTGCCTTTTGATTATTTCTGGAAAGGCTTGAGGAAGTCATCTCTGTAGGAGAGTCACAGTGTGTCTTGCATCAAGTTCCATGTTTTGCTCCCAACAATTACTTTTCTCCAAATGGACATTTCATGTGAGGACAACATCATAACTCTAGGAAGGGAAACAGGTGAGTAGCTGAAGGAAGGAGGGTGTAGAAGCCATGAAATTAGTACCACCAGTGAATAGGATCTTGGACATATATGAAAAAAATATATTGGCTAGAAATCAGGATGCCTTCTTTTAAATCATTAGGACTAGTTTACTCGAAGATCCCATCATTAACTGACTGGTCATAGGAAGTAATAGTGAATGTATTCATGCAGCAAGTATCGAGAAGTTACTTGTGACCCAAATCTCACAGGCAGCCAAAGGAAATAAAAGTTCCCTAAGAGTTTTATTTATTTATATTACCCTTAGTATTTATCCTCCACAGTCACATCACTTACTGCTCAGAAATATTTTTTTTCTCCTTCTTACACAAAGTATGATATGGTATATTTCACATTGCATAAGAAATGTCCTAAAAAGTTGAATATAAATTGAGAGCCCTCATAAATCAAATACTAAAAAAATGCTGGACTGGGAGATGGGGCACTTGGAGAAATTAGCACAGCTTGGATTTTTAAAAACATGTTTATCTTTTCCAAATGATTAATGTTTTCAAAAATCACTTAAATACTATTTAATGCACTTGAGAAACTCACATTAAAAAGAACTCTGGATGAAATAAAGTACAAAATAACTTACTGATGTAAATAAGCACTCCATTATTTAGCTGAATTCCCCCTTCTTAGTTATTCATATATATATTTCTAGTGTAATTCCCAAATTATGTTCCCAGTAGCTGGATATGAATAACCATTGTATCTATGAGGATTACACATATGCATGATTATATAAATTTGATAAACCTTAGGTAAATGGAATTTAAAATGTGTATATACTATAAGAATTAGCAAAACCTTTGCTAGTACACCCATTGAATATTCAAAGGATATAACAGTATAATCTATATAAAAGGGGAGATTCCATGTCTCCTGCCCCACCTAATGAAGGGTGGGGGTGAAGGACAAGGAGAAGCCGAGGAAACCTTCAGAGAAGTTTCTTTGGGAAAAGTCTCAACAGAGGACTTGGAAGAGACTTGGAGGAGGCATATGGAGTAGGGAGACACAAAGAAGTAGCACTTGCTTCTCAGCTTTGGGCTTGTACTAGCAACTTGGAGTATCACACATGGAGTCCAGACACTTGGAAAAGACATGGAAGAAAGACCAGTGGGGATACTGGCAATGGCAGCTATTGAATTAGATTTGTACACTGATTTTACTCTTTGTCCCAGACTTTCCTGTCCCTCACCCCTGTCCTGTGTTCTCTCACCAGAAGGTGTATGACTTGTGGCAAGCTTTGGGGCCTCCATGGCTCTGCATTGAGCCAAGCCTATTTGACTGGGCATTTACCCAGAAGGGGATGGGTAACTCTGGGTGTTTTATTTGGAAACTATTATCCCCTCTTCTCTTCTCTCTCAATGCATGCAATCCTCAAGTTCTTTCACACAAAGAGTGTGCTTTGTTTTTATGCAATAGATAATAGAACCTCTTTAGAGCTGTGTAAGTTTGGGGGTCTCAGAGTAACCCCCCCACAGTCTGCATACTAACAAGAATAGGAGGGGAGAGGATTATGAAGCTCCTTTGGTTGTGGGTGTGGTGTGATAACACATATCCCTAAATTACACAGGGTGATGTAAACCAAAGTTACTTCAATTTTAAAAAATCCCTGAAGAATAAGTAAATAAAAATTGAAAACCACCCAATATGTTTTCACCATTGAATATATGCCCTGTTAGTTTTCCCCAAGAATCACACCATGGGGATGATTTTCAAGGTACTCTATTTTGGGAAACAGCAATATAAAGACATTTCTTTTAAAGGTTTATTTATGCATACAGAAGTAGGGTATGACCAGAGGTGCAGGGGTGGTGTGAGGATTCACCAGAGATAGAGTGGGGAGCAGAACAGGCAGATCAGAAGTACACTGCTGAGGGGAGCAGCAGTGATCCAGGAGAGGTCTATTGCTCCATGTGGATCACCTCTGGAGTCGGGGATCTAAATTGCACTGAAGTGGCTGCAGCTAGCTTGCAGTGCTGCATCCTAACCTGTTATGCCACCAGGGAGGGCCAATCTGAGGACATTTTTAAGTGAAACCACTAATGTAGTATAGTTTTAATGCTGGCCTAAAGGGGTGACCCCAGGGAACATGATTTAAGTATTTTTTTAGGTAACAAACTGTGAATGTCTTCTTCCTCAGAGGTATCCGTTTACAATGAGAACACTATCCTCAAGTCCCGCCCCACCCTTCCCCCCTTCCCAAATGAACTATCTCACAAATCTTTTCCTTAAAAGTTAATGTATTTACAGCCTTTCCATATGTCAGGCCTCTGAACAGCAACATGTTCAGGTACTTTTATGGTTTGAGCCAAAATTATATTAAGAAAAAACATGAAACCAAACCAATAAAAGTGAAACATCAAGATCCAGTTTGAAAGGATCTCCTAAGTATTACTGTCCATCTTTCTAGGATCTACATGGGAATTGTCCCTAGAATTCATCTGAAAAACCTTCTCAAATTTAAATTGAATGATTTTTTTTTCCCCCAAATAGGCTCTCATTAGTTTGCATGTACACACACTTCCACTTTCAAATATACAAGTTAGGCCAAACTAGCCATCTCTAGACTACTCTAACTTTTGAGACAACCAAAAACAGCCCAAGGGTTTTCTAAGGTAGAACATGACTCAGTCTCTCTGATGTCATCTGAGCTATCTGAACCATCATAAGCTCTCAGTACCAAAGGATGGATCAAAGTAGGTTTACATATGCTAATGCTGAGATGAGATGATAACTATAGGGTGAAAAGGGGCAGCAGATGAGTCTGAGCCAGGCTGGCAGATCAAGAGTTATAGAACACAGGGGCAAGAACTTTCCAGATCGCTCTCACTGCACCCTAGATACTCCTAACTCTTTTCTATCCAGCCCTTTGTACACAGTTGACTTTCCTCACGTATTGGCAGGATGAACATAGAGATTGAGCCAGGTACAAATAAACTCCATATAGAATAACGGTCTTAAAGTCAAATCTAATGAGATCTCATGGCAATAAAGATTAATAGCGTGTTATGAACACTTGGTGCTATAGGAATTCAGCGGTTAGTAAGACTGACTGGCTGACCTGTTTGTTCCCCCCCCACACCCCCAGAACAATTTAACAGAATTTAAGTGACAGGATATTCATGAGAATTAATGAGATCATTTTGGGGAAGGTACTGTGAGATCCCTGGAGGAAATGTGAGAAGATTTTAAGTAGTTTATCTTTAATGAATCACTATTTCAGTTATGTAAATAGAACTCTATCTCAACTGTGACAGAACTATGGAGAAGCATACCAAATGTTTCTCCATGTACGAGAACCCTTATACACAGGTGCATATTTCATATCAAGTGCATACTGAAGTTCTATTGGAAAGCTTTAGGATAGCAGAAGGGTGGATCCTGCTTCTGGCTTGTGTATCTACACAATGCTAATGGGGGGAAAGTTCCATCTTGACATCAGAGGTAATCATTTTATTCCCTGAAGTGTGAGATCTGATTACCTTTATCTGTACTTCACACACATGCCGTTTATTGAGGCTGTCATCCTAACTGAATGAAATTCCGACATGGTACTGTGTTTTAAAGGATTTCCTCATGTAGAAAGCATATGTCACTGAAAGTGAGTAACTTGTAAGGGAACTAAGAAAGAGATACACTCCAAGTTAATATGGACAAATTCAAAAGCCTAGAAATGCGAAGCAATTTTGTACAATTCCCAAAAAAGAAAGAAAAAAAATCTACTTGAGTTTAGGTAATTGATATCTATCTAAAAACTTATAAGAAAGGTGTCCTCTTTTTCATGCAATTTCAGAACAGATGCCTGTATAAATTAGCTCATCCAACATTCTGTGTCTTAATGATAATCTTAGAAAATTTAAAATCAGAGACAGAATTAAGAAGTGGGAGTGGACAGAGAAAATGAAAAAAAAAAAAAAAGGCAATGATTTACAAGCAATTCCAGACTCCAGGGCACAAAGGCTGATCAATTCACCTTTTAACACCATAGTGAAAAAAAAGAAGATTCTCCTGCCATGTACCTGGGCCATATTGAGTCTTTGAACTTCTGTTCTTACCTCATTGTCTATCAATGCTTTTACTGTTTCTTCACTTTCCAATTATTTCCCTTCATATATTCACTCTTTTTTGAAACTAACAAAAAAGTAGCTATTTTTTTATGCTAACATTTATACAAAATCCACATAAACTACACTTTAAATGTGGTTCTCTGTTCAAATCAAGGTATGCTTCTAAAACATGCTAAACTGCCTCCAGTAAGTGACAATGTTGAGTAGATATTCTACTCTTCAGTAAATTAGCAGAGAATTCAGAACTTATTGACTATTTAATCACTGGCTGTGCTGATGTTGACTCAGATGAGTTGCACTGGGTTTCGAAGACAGACACATGCATAGAGAAATAAATTAGCATTGTCATTCTCCATCCTGCTGTAGATGACACAGTGTGACACTTTTACACCAAAGTTACCTATTAAATGGGGCTGGGTAGGGTAAAAGAGACTACTTGGTCTTTGCCTCCTACCAGTAAGACAGTAACAAGCACCCATATTGGCTTTGACAGAAACCTATGATAACAAATGCTATCTCTGCCCTTTACATTTTGAAAACTAATCATATTAGGAGAAAGAATGACCACTGACCTATTAAAATCTCTACAGTTACATTAAAGAGCTGTCTTTAGCTTCAGGATAAAATTTTACTAGATAAGAATTGGGAAAGCAAAGTCACAGTCAAGACAGTTCAATGGCATGATCCAGGGACTCAAATGAGTGTGTCTTTCTTTTGAACATCCTGCTTGGAAACAGACACTCAAATTTGTGAGCTTGAGGGATGAGAAAGGTCTCTGATATTAACCAAGAATCATAATGACATTTAGGAATTTTGAAAATGCAAAGCAGTTGCTCCAAATTAACATATAATGATTCATAATAATTTATAAAGCACTTTCAAAAATCTTCTGTATACTAAGTAAAGGATAAAAGGCAGAGTGACTATTGTTCTCTCTTTTTCTGCATGAATAAAATGAAGCTCAGAAATTCTGAACAATAGGTCACATTGCTAGCAAAACCCAACCTTTGGCTATTTGAGGACCCAAAATTCTGGTTCAAAAGTAAGAGTACTCTCTAGACTTTAGTACTTGCCTGCTCCTGTTAGGGACAAATGGACAGCAGAGGAGAAAACTGCAGAGTTACATGCTACATGAAATAGATTGGTCATAGTAATAATTCACCAAATAAACTCTCCCTGATACATACATATCATTTCTCCTTACACGTTTCCCTCATGCATTGAATTTTCAAGAAAATGGGCTTCTGGCTTGCAAACAAGACAGAGATGTCCTCACCAACGTTGGGCTTCAACTTGGGGTCCTTGCTCAATGTGACTAACTTACAAGGGTAGAAGGCAGATTCATGTCAGACTTTTTCCTGTAGGGAACATGGCATTTCCTTCAACTATCTCACTGATCTTCATTCAGAGAAGCTGAGGTGTTGTGCTAGAATTCTTGGCATGGCAACATCTGAGACTTCAAAAAGACAGGCAGGAGTCCTAGGTATCAACCCCAATGTACAAAAACCACTCATTCAAAAGGAAACCAGCACCTCCGGTTCAGAGAGGTATGATTTAGAATGCTAAAATATGGCAACAAATGTACCCAAAATGGATGACTGCATCAAGAAGAAGGAGTATGTAGACACAGTGGAATATTACTCAGCAATCAAGAAAGACAGGTGCCTGCCATCTGAAGCAAAATGGGTGGCACTGGAAGGGATAATGCCAAGTGAAATAACTCAGAAAGACAAATACCAAACACTGTCAATAATATGTGGACTACAGAGAAGCCAAACAAAGAATCAGAGAAAGATAAAAATGAGCCCATGAAAGCCGACTAAAGAACTGAAGCATCCAGAGGAGACAGGAGAGAACAAAGAGGAAGGAAGCACAATGGTCTGTGGATGATTTCGTGGTGGTTACCCTACAGTGGCGATAACTGATAGAGGAATTCTAATGTTACCTCAATTAAAAGAGTAATTAAAAAATTAAAAATTAAGAGATAGACATGGTGCACTGGGTCACTTAGGGTCCAAGGAAGGCAGAACACATCTGAGAACACATCTGGGATTTGGTTAGACAAGGTGGCAGTGGCTACATCGTTTCTCTCTCACCCCAGCTTCATTTTTTAAAGCTTTTACCCAAGAAACCTGCCCTAAATCCATCCCCCGTCCCCCATTGTATGTATGTGTGTGTCTGTGTTGCATGGGGGAGTATTTCCAAATCATTCTGTGGTTTACCCTGACCCCCCCCCCTTCCCAGCCTCTGCAGATGTCAATTTGCGATGCTGGTGCTAAATCAAACTACAAAAGGAGTCAGATTGCTTCATTTTGTTACTCTGAGCCTCATTATGGCTTACCTCTGGGCATATAATCAGCCTTTTATTCACCAAACAGATCGTTCTCTAATAAGGTGTTCATTTAAAGCATTTTCCCCTCAGGTCCTTCTCCCTAAGAGCTTCTGGAAGTGCTGATAGAGAGAGTATGTAAGCGGAATATTCAGTCATTGCAAACAATTCTCCCCTCCCCTCTAGATCTGTAGTTGTTCCTAAGACTGTGGCTGCACTGGACCTACACAGCACAGGCTTGTGACTGGCAGTGCAAAAGAGGGGAGAGACAGAGACACACTAGGACAAGACAGACAGCTGGCGAATTAGATCCAAGTGGGCTGCTGCCCACTGGGAGAATAGTCCTGATTTTCCGGAGTCATCCATCTTCCTGACACATCCCCTTCCAGGGAGTTAGTTTTCTCCTACATACTTTTTGCTCCTGACAAACAGGAGGGATCTATCTTTACTCTTCGAAATACTGACAAGTTGAAAGAGTCACCCCTAACTTGCCTACAGCACTTTCCTTCTCTGCCAGCAATGCTATTTATCTACTATTCAATTTATTGATAATTATCAGAGACCTCAAGGAGTGCGATGATTAAATAAAGTGACCGGCTGGAATGGATGTCACTTCATATTGAAGTTTCCTTGAACCACACTCCTCTCGACCCATTTAAATCAAACAAATGGGAATTAATACACTGAGCATGAAAACCTGGGAGGCACCACCAATTAAGTGTCAAGTTCTATTCTAATTAAACAGATTTTAAAGGCGTCTTATAAAAGGTGCTTAATGAAGATTAGAAAACAGACCATCTTCACTAACCTCTTAATGAAAAAGAACAAATATTCAATATTTCAAATGTTTCTTCAAGAAACTAATATCAATGGAAGGAAGGGGGAGAAACCCCTGCATATGGCAATTAGATTAACCTGGGCACTAGTCTCGACCAGTTTGCTACCTAGTGGTAGCACTGTACCATCACAGAGACTTGATTAGCTAATCTATAAGAAGGTTTAATAGGGGACCTCTTTGCTCCAATCTAGGGCTAACAAAACATCTGGAATCTCATTTCTAAAATGGTCTGCATAGAGTGTAATATTCATACCACATTTGCTTGCTTCTAAAAAAGTTAAAAGGTGAACTTTCGCAAATGAGAAATCCAGACAGAAATACAGTATTTTACATTTCAAATGTTTATTTTCTGATAGGGGGAGCTTTCAAAGCTTCTCAGACTCAAAATCTAATTGTAAATCTTTCTTTGGAGACTTCAGGCAGGCACCAGGTGCAAATCAGTCAACTATAGCTAATTTAGTTTGCTAATGAGCCCAGGGCACAAATGTCCTCTTCATGTGCGCTGTGCGCTCTCTCTCGCTTTCTCTCTCTCTCTCTCTCTCTCTCTTTTCCTGTGTGTGTGTGCGTGTGTGTGTGTGTGTGTGTGTGTGTAGAGAAAGGACCTAAATGAGGTTGGATGTCCTTTTATTTTAACTATTTTCATCAACAGATTGGCATTAGAACATCATTTTGTTGCTTAGCCACGTCTAAATTTAGTAGGATTTTCAAAATATTTAACTGAGTTCAAGATGATTATTTTTATAACTTATCTTTAAGGTTTTAAGCAACCAATTATTTAATTCTAAAAAAAAAAAAAAAGGCTTCCAAATGTTCATTGCTACCCTTCCCACTTCCAAGAATTCAAGTGCTTTATCAGTGACACTTACACAATTAAGACCCTAAAGGGATCTATTATGCCATTAACACTTCTGGGAAGACTTCTCCAGAACTGCATACGGCCTAACAGTTCACAAATATCAGTTCCATTAAGTAGAATCTCACCTAATGCATAAAATAATTTGAAAAATGAAAATGCTGGTACAGGCAATGCTCTCTAAATCTGCCGGTTTTTTCCCCCTCAAATATGCAGTTTCTTCTTCCTTTAAGGTGAGTATCTTAAATGTCCATGAGAAGCACAAGTCACCATTTGTCCCTTGATCTCTAAATGTAGGTCCATGTGTACTTCTAGGCTCCTCATGGAAGTTTCAGGTAACTCCTGGTGGTCCTTGACTTCTTGCGTATATTTAAAAGGGAAATGTTGCAAAAATTTCTTTGAGGGGAGTTAATTCATTCGTACAAAATTATGCTTGATCACCTGCTACGTACTCAACATTGCCCTAGGCTCTAGAAACAATCAGTGATTCAAAGGTTCTCTATTGCTAGTGGTTCAGCATCAACTTAAACCCCTCACATATGGAAACACAATTTTTTCTTAAAATTTTATTAACAAGAAATATGGTTCAGGAATATTTTCATTAAAAGTATTTAATTTCCCATAAAGATAAATAATTCCATCCCCTTTAAACAGCCAAAAAATTTCTAAAGGTAAGACAGTGGCAGTTTTTTGAAAGAAAAGGCAAAGTAAATATAAACAGGACAGAGGAATAATAAAACAGAAACTTAGAAATATCCAACAGAAAACAGTCTTCAACAATCTAACCAAGATCTTTGAAACCTTCATATATGGGTAAAAAAATCCATAATATAGATTCAGCACAGTAATGAACAATATCTCTGACTCCAAGGTACAGTTCAAATAAACTCCTTCCGTATTTGTTTTCTGCCTTTCCTTCTCTGTAGGAATTGGAATGCAAGTTTCTTAGCTCTAACTTTTGACAAATTCAGTAATACTTTCTCATTTCTTTTATTTCATTGGAATTATTGTGGAAGAAGAAATCAGTACAAGTCAGTTTTCTATATCAGATAAAATCAGAAAATTTCAGGTAATATGCTCTCTGATTTACACTACTAAGGTTATTACTTAATCTTATTTTACAATTAAGAGAAGAAAAGCCACAGACTTAAAGAAGATAGCTGAAAAGGATATATCTGATAAAGAACTTGTGTGAAAAACATGCAAAGAACTCTTACAACCCAACAACAGAAAAATGAACAAACAGATGGACAAATGGTCAAGTCTTGAGAAGCCAACACACCAAAGAAAAGAACAGAGGGCATATAAGTAGTAAAAGATGCTGAACATAATATATCATTAGAGTGTTGCATGAAATAATGAGCTACTCTAAACATCTATTTGAGAGCTTCTTTGGAGGTTCTAGCATGGGAGCATACTCATATACCCTCGAACGAAGCCCAGTGGGTCTCTATGCGGGGAAGGCCATCCTCTTTGACTGAGCACATGGGGATGCACATGGAGTGGTGAGGGAGGAAGGGTACACCTGCCTAGCCAGCCAGATCAGCCAAATCAATACTGGTGATCAATGGGGTGACAGATGTCACAGCCAGATTGCCCTCACATCCTAATCATCTATTTGAATGGTCAAAATTCAGAACATAATGACCATCAGATGTTGGTGAGCTCGTGGAGCCTGAGGAGTGCTTGCTTATTGCTAGTGAGAATCAAAATCAGAACAGCCACTTTGGAAGAGTTTGACAATTTCCTAAAATTTAAATATACATTTATTGTACAACTTAATAACTGCACTCTTTAGTACAAGCCCCAGTAAATTGAAACTTTTAATCATACACTAATTATACAACCCAACAACTGGACTCTTTAATATTTGCCCAAATAGATTGAAACTTAAATCCACACATAAATCTGAACAGACATTTTCAGAAAAACTTCACTCACGATTGCCCAAACTTGTAAACAACTAAGATGTCCTTCAATAGGTGAAGGATATACTATGGTATACTAAGGTGATAGAATATTATTCGGTGCTGAAAAATATGAGCCCTTTAATCATGAAAAGATTCTGGAATGTATATTATTTCCTGAAAAAAAAGCCAATCTGAAAACACAAGTATATGACGTTCCGGAAAGAGGCAAGATGATGAAAATAATAAAAATATCAGTGATGTTATGGGAAGGAATAGGTGGATGAATTGGCCAATAGTTGGATGAATAGGTTATAACTGATTTTCAGGGCAGTGAAAATACTCTGTGTGATACTGTCATAGTACACACATGCCATTATTTGTCCAAACTCAGAGAATGCACAAAACCAAGGATGAATCCTAACAGAAATCATGGACCTTTGGTGTGATGCAGTCTTAATGTGGGTTTGTCTTTTATAACAATGTACCATTCTGTTGGAGATGCTGACAGTGGAGGATTAGTACTTATGTGAGAGCAGAGAATATATGGAAACTGTAAGCTTTCTGTTCAATGTTGCTGTCAACCTAATACTGTTTTAAAAATTCAAGTCTATTTAAAGGTAAAAGAGAAAATTAAAATTAAAACATGATGGATAAAATATTTTCTCAAACTAAGACACTTCTCTTTTTAAAGTCCCCCAAATGCCAAGGATGATTTCACTGGTGTGGCAGCACCCTTGAAACTGGGAAGAAAATATATCTTAATCTCAGTTTTCAGGTATGAAACTCATAATTAAAGATGGCAAGCAGTTTTCCTGAGAAAATGAAAGACATGTTTAAGTTGAAATCTACATTTTGAAGCAGACATATTGCCTGAGTTATAAATTAGCTTCTGTTTGCATGACTCATAACATAGCCTCTTACAAATATCCTGATAAGGCTGAAAACAGTGAGGATTTACATTGGTTTTATATCTATGCTGCTTAGATTTAATGTTTTGAAAGGTAGTATTTATCCTGCTTGTTCATACCTGTTCCCATTTTGATAAGAAAATCATTCTGCCTGTATATGATCATGACAGAAATTTGGACTGAGGAGGTTTATAATATAACATCATTACAGAACTGCAGCATTCAATGATTAATCTGCATGAGGGTGCAAAAATATAATTACTTTACTGTCAGAAGAAGACACAGGAATAACCACCCCTTAAAAGTTTCAACTCTTCCTTTAAACCCAAATCACTAAAGTAACCTCCCTCTACAGAGACCATAAGCTGACCCAGCCCTCTTCAGGGGGAAAAGTCTTTAAAGATAGTAAATACAATATGAAAAGATACCTTCTGCTTTTCCTGATCATTCTTTCCACAAAAGCAATGCTAATGACAGAAAATAGCATGTCTTGAGGTTTTATTAATATTGGTAATAACAAAGATAATTGCTAGCATGTACTGAGTGTTCATAGCGTATACCTAAATGTTTTACTTACATTTATGTGCAGTTTTAGTAGAGCTTCTATTTTAGGCCAGTTTTAGGTTCACAATAAAATTGAATGTCCTTTATTTCATTTCTACCAGCACCATCTTAAAAGAAGGCACCATCCAATCTTACAGGGTCAATTACAACAACTTCAGTGGGTTCCCTGTTCCTTCTTAACTTCTCCAATAATAAAAATAGGTAATTTCCTCTCCACTTAATGTGCTCTAAATGCTTCACATCAACTTAACAATGAATCCAAACTCCTCTCCCTGCCTTACACCAACACCTTACATCACATCGTTCAGTCTTTCTCTTTTATCCTCCTCATGGCTGATTACATTCAGATTCTTTGCCATTTTGGATTCCCCAGCAAGCCAACTCAATTTGTACCATGGGCTTTCTCATTCACAATTCCTGACTTAGATGTGCTTCTCTGTTACTCATAGAATTGCTGTTAATGACTTGGATTTTGAGTTTTCCCTGTTCACACAACCTTAAGAGTCTCCCAGTCATACACTTTTACTTCACCCTGTCTTATCACAGAGTCTACCAGAAACTTAATTTCTATTCTTTTTATCTTTCTTCTTTTGTCTCTTCCAGAAGATAATAAAAACTGTGCTCATCATCCTCTACTCTGCAGAAAATAATCTGGGACCAGCCCTATAAAGTTTGGCTGAATGAATGAAATTTAAATCCTACAGCCATTTTGTGAAATAGATATTCTTTTTTCCCCCATTTATGGAGACACAGTAATGCAGGAAGATTGTTGAAGGATAATCAGTCATTTAAGGTTAGCTGAGCTAGTTTGTAATGCCAGGGCTATCAGAGTATGGGTGAACATTAGATTATACTGACCATTCAAGAAAGTGAGCAAAAATGTGGGAGAGTTTACATTTTTTTGGTTGCAGATAACAGAATATCTCAATATCTTGTGGGGGGAGAGAGGAGAGAAAGACCTTAACATATAAGTAGTCAAAAATAGGAAAACTATGTGAATGGTATTTAAAATCAATCATTGATAACCTCAAGAAAACAAGTTCTTTGTAGCTTTATGTTTTGGATATTGGATATTCATGCAGTTATGAATACTCTTGTGTCCGCTGTGGACTTATCTGTAGATAAGTGAAGAGACAATGAGTGTCTACTTACCTATAGATTAGTGCACCATTGGTAAGAATTCAGGAAGACAAGTGCACAAATAAAGATTTGATTTTCTACTAGGCACTTTAAAAATGGTCTAGAACAATAGTTCTCAAGAGTTAATGTACATTTGTGTGATCTCAGGAGCCTTGAAATTCTGATGTCTGGTTCATACCTCAGGCCAATCAAATCAGTGTTTCGAGTGGAGTCTGAGCAGCAGTGTTCTGTTTTATTTGTTTGTTTTCTTTTGTGATTTAATTCTGTAGATGATTTCTTTGAGGAATAAATGTTGGGAGTCATGGAACTTTGTGTCTTCTACCCTGTCCTAAGTATTTCCACTTCTCATTTATTCTCTCATTTCTCATCCTGCTTGATTCTGCTTGACTGTTCCCTGTTGTTTTTACTTTTCATTCTCTGGTGTTTTTTAACAATAATATTTGTTAATAATGATTATTGTTCAATGAGCTGTATAAATGAAGAAGCTAATGTTGACTGGTTTCCACACATCATCTTGGAGTTCTCATAGAAAGAAGGCAGCATTTCAAATATAGAGCACTTTCATCTTATATTGGCATTATGAAGCCATTAAAGCACTTCTTAACTATATATTATCAAGAGACAATTGCCTCAATTTTTTTTTAAACAAAGACCAAACAACATCTGTGGGAAATTACATTCAGAGTTAGCTATGAAATATTTCCCACCCAACTTGATTTTTTACAACGTGACTTGCCTTTTCCTCACCAAGAAATGGACTCTAATTTACTCATCCCTTAATCCAGACTAATCTGAGTGATCCCCTTGTAACCAATAATATGTGCATATCTAGGTGAGGTCAGAATAGGTAATGCCATCCACACCTCCTATCCCTGCAGAAACATCCTGGCAATTCCAGGTCCTAGCCAGGTGAGTCATGCCCAATTGTTCACACCCTACCAGTCCCGAGCCCAGGTGTCAGGGGTCATAGACTAGTCATTTCTATTGTGTTCTTTTCAAATTCCCACCCCACAGAATTGTCATACTTGTTTTTATAACATTACCTTCTCAAGCTTACCACTCTTCTCCCTGTAGGGATCCACTTCTACTATTACTAAGCATTTTTTTCAAGATTTATTTTTATTTATTTATGCGTACAAGAGCTGGGGTATAGACCAGAGGGGATGGGCTGGGTGGTAAATTGAATTCACCAGAGACAGAGTGGGGAGCAGAACAGGTGGATCTACTGAGGCACACTGCTGATGGGAACAGCAGAGGAGACAGAAATCTGCTGCACCATGTGGGTCACCTCCTTGACCAGTGATCAAACTCATGCTGCAATGCCTGGTGATACTTAACAATGTGGTGACTTTAACATCTGTGCCCTAGGGAGGCCCAATTACTAAGGATTTTTCAATTTATTTAATCATCTAATAAATATTATTTGAGTGAGGTATTGTATCTATGTTATCAAAAATATGACAAAATCTTTTCCTTAAATAGTGCTGGTATGGACCAGGGATATCATAGAAATCTGTACCTTTAGGAAAGCTAGAGATATAATAACTACACAATGGAACTTCTGAAAAGAAGGATTTTAATCTAGGGTAGCATTGAAAGCAATTCTTTTCAGCATAAGCGATGAACACCCATCTCAATATTTTCCATAGTGCCAGCCTCAGGAAGGAGTGAAACCTCATCCACAGAGAAAAATAGAGCCTCTCCTTAACTTATTGGAATGTCCATTCACAATGTATCCTTAGAACTCTTTCCATTGCTAGCCTATTTCTCCTGGAGGCAGGAAAAAAAAATTGTAAAAGGGGAAATAAAGAAGTGGGGTATCAGTGAAAAGTTGGATGTCCATGAGAAGTTACAAGAATGAGAAAACTTACCAAAAACAAATTAAGAGCTCACAGCTGAAAATGTCACCCACTAGCCCCAGCTAGAGCCTCTTTTGTCTTCCCATAAAATTACTAACAAAGATAAAGAAAATTATAGTCACACGACACCATGGAAACAAAGACAGAGAGCCTGTTACCAGAACTGAAAAGAAATTGCATTCAGATGGATCTAGATCAGGATTAAGGAAAAAACCAAGCATGCTTTGACTTGTGGCGTGTTTCCCGGATCCCGCTTTCTGGAACAAAGACCGCCTCAGAATAGCCGGAAGACAATTTGAGCACACTCCACATTTGGCATCTAATCCTAGACTGAGTGCTTTCCCCTCCAGAAAATGGGGCAGCTTCCTTTCATGCCAGTGATGCCTACACAGTGACTACAGATCTCTTCTCAAGCCACTTCTCTCCACCTGTGCTATGAGGCAGGAACTCTCAAAAACACAACAAGGCAATGAAGTAATTTATTATTATTATTATTATTATTATTATTATTATTTAAATATTTATTTATTTATGCATATTCTAACTGAGGTATAGGCCAGAGGATTCAGGGGGTGAGAGGATTCACCAGGAACAGAGTGGAGAGCAGAGCAGACAGATCCACTGAAACACACTGCTGAGGAGACAGCAAGCAGGTCAGGAGAGGTCTTCTATGCCATGTGGATCAGCTGCCTGGCCAGGGATCGAAATGGCTGCTGTAGTGGCTGTGTATAGCTTCATAGTGCTGTGCTTTAACCCCATGCACCACCAGAGAGGCCCTGAATTCAACTGTTACTAATCAGAAAGTTTTTTTTTTTTAAAGATTTAACTGAGATTGTCACAAAGAATGGATATTACTCCTGAGCCCAGCCAACAATATGTGAAGTTAGAACTCTAGTGTTTTGACAATAAAGCTATTTCACTCAGTATGCTTATGGTTTATAAAGTCAATTGGTTTTAAAGGAAGACATTTCTATGATTGAATTCTTAAAAGCACGTAACATTATTTTTTCCCCCAAGAATGGCAATGACTTTTTGCTACAGCCAGTGAGAGAAGAGCTAGGGTAGGAATGAGGATGTTTGTTGACACTACCATGGTAGATATCTTCATTTAGATGCTTCTTTTTGTTTTTCATTGATTCTTAAAGTCATCTGTGGTATGGAATATTAAGAAAGTTACATATGGGTAATTACATTGCATTTTTACTTGTTTGACTCCAGAGATTGCATGAAAATGATGAATAGAAATTGTTAATATACAAAGAAAAACACCATAAAATATACACAAACAAAAATCTAGAATATGTTTATTTTATATATAATTTCTTGAAGTTTAATGAACTAAGTCCACACACTGATGACTGCACACCAGGTATCCACATATCTAGCTAGAGAAGCAAGTGCCTCTAGCCCTTACTTATTTTTCAACTGTTTTGAAACATGCATGTTTTAATGAGGGAAGGAGAGGCAGTGAGAAAGAAAAGTATTCACTAAGATAAGGCTCTTATAAAGCCTCTGTAGACCCACAAATCTGGGAGTTACTATAAAAACACTCTTGCAATGAATGTTTTGTTTTTACTTGAACTAGCAAGTCAATTCATTCAAGTATCCAAGTTTGTAAACTAAATTATAAAGCTGAAATGAAATAAACTAGTTCAATACTCTCCAAAGTGTATGCAGTAGAAGACAGTCCCTAAATTCTTCCTACAAAAGCATTCCAAAGTCAAATTAGTTTGAAAAATGTTGCATAATATATGTCCCATTCAAAATATGGATGAGCTATTTTTAATGCTCTGAAAGAGCCTACAGTTAAATAATCTACTTAATTTGGCTTCACTTAGCATTTCCCACACTATTTAAACACAAAACTGTGTGCTTCTGAGGAGACACTGGTAGACAGGTAAACTGTCCATATCCATATAGTGAGCAATAACAGGACTCATTTCTAACAACAGGTACAAAGAATAACAATTAATAGACCTAGTCTAATCCCCTACAAGGACTTCACAGGAGCAAATGGGAATAAGGAGAAAGAGGCATTGGATGGGAGTCTCTTAGATCCTTCTCTTCTTAGTTTTCTTAACACCATCATCCATCTTCCCTGTCCCTTTTCCCTCAGGCACGTTAATGGATTAACCTAAGAACACGGAGTATCAGAGGCCAAAACTCTGGACCTGAGAATACGTTGTAGCTTCATATATACAGAAGAATTAATCATTTCACAGCCCTTCTCCAATGAAGCCCAGAAAGAAGAATCACAGACATGGGGATTTGCCCTTTAGATGGTTGTTATCCATAGCAGGTGGCAGAAATTCCAACAGTAAAAGCTGCACTTTGACAACTAAAAGCTGCAGTACAAAAACAGTGATGCTCACAGGGGCTCATCTGTTTTCCTGGATGCTGAAATGCAAGATTAACATCCAAATAGTCAGGTACAAATTACTGTGCCTGTTCCCTCTGTCACAGATTCCTGAACATACATGGGGAGTTGTCCTTTGAGTCAAGACTAAAGAAAGAAAAAGCAAAAGGAAGAAAAAGGGAAATAACAGAAACAACAGCAACTAAATAAAGAAAAGATTGTCTCTGCAGAACCAGCCTCAAGCGCTTACATTCCTTGATGCTCAGAGCAGCAACAGAGAAAATTACACTGTTAGTGTCATAATGGGGAGAGACTCTTAGCTGCAGATCTTTAAAATTGTTATCTGTTTTGGGAGTATATAGGCAAAACATGTTTTAATTGTATTTCTTTATGATTTGATTTGGTATTGAAAGTGATGTAGGCAAGGATTCTTCTGGAATGGCCATCAAATCTGTCATAAGATTCAAATGAAAGAAAATTTAGATGTGATAGGACATTATGGCTAAGAAGTCAGGTTTTGAAGTCAGATGGAACTAGATTCACTTTGTGCTCTAGCATTTAAAGGCTGTTGTACCTTGAGCAAAGTCTTCAATAGATGTGCCAGTCATTCTAAGATATTTCATGTCTTCTTTCATGACTCATAGTAACCATCTGAAAAATGGTATCCTTAATAACTTATTTTAAAGATGGGGAAGTCATTTGCCTACTGTCAATAACAGTAATTAGCATGGCCAAGACATAAATCTAGGCTATTCATTTCTGAAACCTGGGCTTTTATTTATATCTATCTATCTATCTGTTTATTTTTACATTATTTTGTGCATTTTTCCATCTCAGTTGCAATCCCCTTGGGCTTCCCATCACCAAATCACCCATGTCCATCACCATAGTCCAGTGCATTTCCCTCCCCTCACTGTTTTTGATCCCGTTCCCCACTACACCCCCATAAAATGTATCTGGTATATAGCTGTTCATCATTATCATTATTTTCTCACCAGTTCTGTTATATTCCTGCTATGAGAGAAACTATCCAGTATTTTTTCTTTTCTTTCTGACTTCTTTCACTAAGCATGATCTTTTCCAGTTCCACCCATGTTGCTACAAAAGGCATGTGTTTCTTTCTTTCTTTTTGGTTGCTGAGTAATATTCCATTGTGTATATGTACCACATATTTTAAATCCAGTCATCCATTTTTGGGCATTTGGGCTGTTTCCATGTCTTTCCAATTGTGAATAAAGCAACAAAACATGGGGCTGCAGGTATCTTTATGAATGAG
This sequence comes from Condylura cristata, assembly GCF_000260355.1. Lineage (NCBI taxonomy): Eukaryota > Metazoa > Chordata > Mammalia > Eulipotyphla > Talpidae > Condylura > Condylura cristata. The sequence continues at coordinate 17,452,891 of NW_004567114.1, forward strand.
TTATTTTTTTTGTCTTTTGTGTAGAAACCTAGGAGTGGGATTGCTGGGTCATATGGAAGCTCCAAGTTTAGCAGGTTGAGGAACCTCCAAACAGTTTTCCATAGTGGTTGTACTACCAGCAGAGCAGGAGAGTTCCTTTTTCTCCACATCCTTGCCAACATTTGTTGTTGCTAGTTGTTTGAAGATGTGCCATTCTCACTGGGGTGAGGTGGTATCTCATTGTGGTTTTAATTTGCCTCTCCCTTAGTACAAGTGATGAAACCTGGACTTTTTACCCATTGATATGAGGGGATTAACTCACTTGCTCCAGTAAATGAAAATACAGTTCTTATTTTAAGAAATATTGGAGATTATATTACCTGGTTACCTTACTGTAGGAGTATTAAGAATGGGTAAGAGACAATTAGACCAAGCAGCAGAGATAACCTACTGGCAATTTTTAAAAAGATTTATTTATTTATGCATACAGAGCTGGTGTATAGACTAGAGGCTTGGGGGAGGGGAAGAGAGAGGATTTACTAAAGATGGAGTGGGGAGCAGAATAGGCAGATTGCCTGAAATACACTGCTGAGAGGAGCAGTGAGTCAGACAGGAGAGGTCTGCTGCACCATGTGGTCATCTCCCCAGCTGGGGATCAAACGTGTGCTGTGGTGGCTTCAATAGCTTCATAATGCTGTATTTTAACCCATTGTGTCACCAGAGAGGGCCCTATTGGCAAATTTATTAAAAAAAAAAAGAATGAAAGAAAGAAAGGAAGAAGGGAGAACAGTTTAAAGAGCATGGTGTTGTACATAGCTGTACAGGCTATGTAAGTCTACCAAGGCACACCATGATCTCATCTGACAAACACTACCAAGAATTCTACTGCATCAGACTGTTCTGTGACCTGAAGCTGACTATGCAAGTAATCAAAATTGGAAAATTGAGAAGTGACAAAAGAAGTGACTTGGACTCAGTCATCTCTTCTGGGTAAATGGCCAATATTCAAAAGTCAGCAATGTTATTCTAATCTACAAACTCTACATGAAAGTCAGATACCATTCTTGGAAGACCAGCTCTTTCTAGACAATCAGAGCAGTATGGAAACATTCTTGCCAATGACACAAATAACATCACATACATTCAAGCCAGGTGAATCCCTATTAAAGCAGTTTCTACTGCTTATACTCAGTAGTTCAATTTAGATATAAGCCAAGAGAGCTAGTCACATATTCTCAATGCACAAAGGAGTTACCTAGAACACATAATAAATCCCAGCTAGGTTTCTCGATAGACAGGAGAGACTTTGGTTATCCTTTTCACTTACCCAACATATTTTTGGATGGCTTTCTGTGCATCAGTCACTATATAGGAGCCACAGATGCCAAGGGAAACCACAAAGATGCCATATCAAGCATACTCTCTTTAAGTGAATGGCAAATTGTTAAGATACATACTCTTTATATAGTATCCCTCAGAACATGCATTATTAGACAAAATAATCTTAAGGAAATAATCTTGTCTCCAAGGTGAGTACAGAGGCACTCACAAAGGCTACTGGTCCCCCCACCTACATGGTGTGTCCCCTAATGGCACTGGCTGCAGATTAAGCACTGAGAATGGTGAATTCAGACATGTAATAGGAGCCGTACTCACTCATTCTCTACACACTCACTCATCATATAGGGAAGGTGTTCAAGTTTCAAACATTGTTATAGAACCCAGTGATAAAATGACATATAGGAAGCATCTCTTGCCTCCCAGAGAGGAGGGAGGTAATAAAGAAGTAAATAAATAGAATAGTAGTAAATGCTATCAAAAAAATAAGTGACATTAAGAGGACAGAATGACTGATAACTTGAGGAAAACTATTTTAGGTAGGATAGTAGGAAAAGATTCGCTTTAAAGATCTCCTTTGAACTGAGACCTAAATAATCTCACTAATACTAAGAAGGAGAGTATCTCAGATAACAATATTTTACTTCAGTTCAAGTAAATATTGGTGATGCTTTCTTTTAGTATTTATATGGCAGTATATTATAGACAAACTAAAATATACCCTTGTTTCCTTATTCTGAAGAAGTAGCTAATTGAATATTCTAGTTTTTCATAAAAACTGATATATTACCAAAAAAAAAAAAGACTATTAACTGACATTCCATCTCTTTGATATTTTTTATAAAGATTTGCCCAAGTTGTTGATGGAAATAAAAACTGGTACAAGATTCTGGCAGAAAATTGGGAAAATGTGCTGAAACTTTTAAATATATGCACACTGTTACACTGGAAATTATGCTATGGAAATTTATTCTAAGGACACAGTTAAACCATTTTATATAGATATGAGTCCTGGAACATGGATTCTGATAGCAAACATTTTAAAACAATCACAGTGTCCAATAAATTGTGCTATTTCATGTAATGGGAGATAGGTAAGGCACTTGAAATAGTAACCACACAGACTAAGTCCACAGAATGTTGTTTATTATAAATATTATTATTGAGCCATAGAAAGTGAAATTGTGGAAAAAGTATTAATTGATTCAGAAAGATTTTTTAGGAATATTGAAACAAAAAGCTTGGCTAAAAAGTGATAGATAGTTGGTTAAAATATTTGAATATTCTCACCGTGAGCTCTTGAGTTGAGTTCTTTGGGACAAAAAGAAATAAAAAAATCTGGCCAGTAACATTGCTGGGTCACTTGGAGAGAAAATGAACCTCAGTGGCAAAGGCTAGTGGCTGAAGGATGATACTTTAATCTTACCGTACAAGCCTGTTTCCATTGATCCAGGAACTGTCCTAAAAAGGTGGGGTAGGTAGCTGGACCCAATTGATCATCATCAAAAACAACCCCTTAGAGATTTATCTTTGCTGCCAAAATTGTTCAAATTCTGTTTGAATTGTGAGGGTTTTTTTTTTTTTTTTTAGAATTAAATCTGTCTAATTAATGCAAATGTATTCTTTTGGAAAGGATGCAAAAGTAGTCTCCTTTTCCATAAATTGATAATCTGTGTCCTCCCAAGTCCGAAGCCATTACTTTGCTGATGCTTCTTTAAGTTTTTTGGGAAAATTAGTGAACTTTTCTGTTTCCTTGTCTGTAATACTGGAATATTGAGATTAGCTATCTCACAAAGTGGTTAAAGGGATTAAATATGCTAATATTTTTAAAGCTCAGAAAACAACTTTTTTTTTAACATTTTAAAAGGACAGATTTATTAAGAGAAAGGAAAAGAAAGGCACCTGTATAGACACAGGTGGGCAGGAGAGCCCAGATAACAATGCTTCATGAGTGTTTGCTATGTAACGTTTACATACATACTCCATGAAACCTCTAGATCAACTCTTCAATTATTGATTATGATTATTATCTCAACTATTGAGATAATTCTAAAATGAATTATTATCTAAAAGGGTATCCCAGTATTTTCTTTCTGATCAAGCTTTTTCTTCCAAACTTGCTATTCCTTCTCTTCAAAGAATGACCCCTCACAAGCCATCCCTCCCTCCTTCCCTCCCTCCCTCCTCCTTCCCTTTTTCTTTCTCTCTCAACAAACACACAGTCTTCCTGTGAAACCTTCATTCTACAAATATGCAATAATCCTCTAGGAAAATTATCTGTTCTATGCAGGATCTTTCATGGCACCTTGGGGGTGGGGGAGAAGCATCCCAAACCATAGGGAGGTAGTAGGAAGGGCACAATCTTAAGGTATCCTTTTGCCACGTGCCACTTCATTTTGTGGCAAGTGCCACAAAGGACCACTTCAGAGTGGTCTCCCTATTAGTATTCCCAACTTCAGCTTCAGTCTCTCACTCCCTCTGTTCTGAACTCTGCTGCAAACCTCTATATTTCTACCATTTGTTCCTATGAAATCCTCAAGAGTGGCAGTCTTATTTTCTTTATGATGTTTGCCATTCTTACTTCAGTCTCCTTTGTCCTACTGTGTCCTGAATTTCCATTTATGGGCACTTGTTTTTCTCTGCAATTTAAGTTAGTGTTTCTCAAAAAGAAATCTGTGGCTTGCCTACATCAGGTCAGCTGGGGAGAAGGGCGCAGCAAGAAGGGCTGATACTAAGCTTCATTCTAGAATTACTGAACGCAAATCTGATGCTCTGGAATTTACATTTATAAAAGAACCCCAGGGGAAGCTGATGCACACTGACAACTGACAATCACAGTCCAAGAAACCCACAGACAGCAATGGATAGAGGTCAATGCCCCCCTGAAACTGGCAGCTGCAAATATCTTCAATAATCAGAGGGGTTTGTGAGCCTGCAAGAAGGCCTAGAAGCAATATGAAATGGGAGTTGGCTGGGAGCTATACCTATGGAAGTGGGAAAGATTAATTGATGTCTGCAGTTGAATCTGGTAGAGAAAGGAGCTTAAGTTTTATACTAAAAAAGTGAATGAATTTAATAGTAATAAAAAGCAGACTCGCACATGACCATCTGACATACTAGTCATATTATTGTGTTCTTCCATTCTAATTAGATAATAAAGTTATTAATTATGCTTAATATGTATATGTCTGTATTTTAAAATAAAAAGAACATGAAAAATGTTTTCCGACGTTAAAAAGAGGGGGAAATATTCCCCAATAGCTATAAAGAAAATATTCCCCAACAGCCCAGAAAGCAGCACTGGGATGTTAATGACAATACTTAATAGAATAGGGGGCTAGAGGCCGCTGGTGGCACAGCCATTAAAGTGCAGCACTGCAAGTCAGCCACAACTGCCTCATTGCGAGTTCGATCCCCGGTCCCAGAGGTGACCACTAGTCTCAGCAGACCTCTCTTATTTCACCCCCTGCTCCCCTCAGCAGTGTATTTCATCAATCTGCCTGTTCT